>NC_139232.1:18402931-19602931 GCF_977018435.1 Lepisma saccharinum | reverse complement strand
TTGTTTGGATCCCGTAATAACAACGTAAATATAGTTACCAACGACACTGGAAAGTCTGGCGCCGACACTGACAAAGAGAAGAAATTTAACCATTGTTGCAAGGATACTTCGGTCTATCGAGAGAGAGGAATATCTTGCCCCCCCCCCCCAAACCCCGCGCTAATTTGCACCCTGCATGTACGTAATCTGTATTAATAAAAGTTTCAAAACTCGAGATCAGATTTAGTCGGGAACTAGACGAGAACGAGATAGGCATAGAAGGATTTAGACTTTTTTCTGTAAGCGTTTATCATAAAATGTAATACCGGAAATACAATGTGTATAATTTCAACATTAGAATCAGATGTACACACACTGGCGTCCGCAGTATTTCTTTTCGGAGGGGCTGTAATTGCAAAGGTATACATTACGGGAGGGGGGAACACAATAAGAAATATTTAAAAATTACAATTTTTAACGTTCGATTAAAAAGTTGTTCAAAGACAAGGGGGATGTGAATTTATCATTTTGTTTTTTCCCGAGTTTTATACTTAATTTGATTTTCTCAAAATTTCGGGATGTGTTGTAGTCCCATCAGCTCTTCCCTGCATACGTCACTGTGTTCGTGAGTGTGTGTGTGTGGGGGGGGGGGGTGCGTGTGCGTGTGTACTCTCACGTTGTGTAAATCAGTTAACGTTATTGCCTTGTGACCCTGGGTTCCATTTGACACGTTCTTTTAGTCAAAAGAACATGATTTAACTAAAAGAGCAAATAATAAGCTCACATGAAAGACTCGAAAGCATTCACGAGATGCCTCTCAGGGTATGGGGTAATCTCTCTGTTAGTTCGTCAAACAAAAATCAAAGTTAAGTTTGCACTAAGAAAAAGGAAGTCTATTTTACTTCTTTGCAAACTAAATACTTATATGCCTAACATATAATCCATTTCACTTAAAGAAATTAAACTTCTTATCATTCAACTTGATCACACTATTCCAAAAACCGAGCCCGAACTTCAAAGTCAAGACAAAACACAATCGTAATTGCCATGGCAACAACTCTTAACAAAATAAGTATATACAAGTTAGTCACTATCCTGGCATTATCAGTGATAGGTAAATTACATAAATTAAGATTAAAGAACAATAAACATTTGTACAAGAGAAAATATAATTAATAACAATAAATATTAGTGCAATGTGTGTGAGTGTGTACTCTCACGTTGTGTAAATCAGTTAACGCTATTGCCTTATAACCCTGGGTTCCATTTCCGGTGTGAACTGTCTAGCAAATCTAATCCGGATATATAATTGTGAGAAACTTCGCTTTATTCTTTTACTATCCGGAAAATATTTTTGTTCGTTATAATATAATGCTATCAATACTTTTGTAATAGACTTGGTAATTCAGTTCGTGAGGTGCACGTGCCCTTCTCGCAAAATCCGTTAATGAAGACATGCATTTTCAGCTGCAAACAATACCAAGATCTAGCTTTCTTCATTCATTGTTTGAAGGCCTTCCTCGGAACCATCCCAACAAGACATATCAAAACAGTATTTGGTGCTTATAAGATACTTACACCCCCTCAAAGAGAAAGCTTAAAAACCGGCAACATCAACGACTTTTATTGAGTATAGTATAAAAACACTTCCATCAAGGAAACTCAATATGCTGGAAGTGTGCAGAAAACGCATTTAAGCTCCATTTTGGATGGGAACATCTGGACACATACAAAGCTATTGGAGTCAAACGCAAAAAGACACGATCAAGGATACTGGGTTGTAAAAATCTCCATTTTTTCCCTTTTCTTGGTAATTTATTAGTCGTAAAGATAATTTTACAGCAGACATAATATTGTGGCATCTAGCATGTGAGCGGAACGGAATGTACGTACATATGGTCTTGATCGTGAAATCGTGAATATTGAGGTTGGAATTCCTTAACAGCTGGGAATCTTCAAACGCTGTTACATTATGGAGTGTGATAGGGATACGTAGACTGCGCAGCGAGAGTGGTTGGCATAAAGCGCACAAGTAAGCAATCAACCAAGCCCTCAGCTTCTCAGCGCATTTCGTAACACCGAAATCATAACATACCAAATACCCATGGATGAGCGTGGAACAAGAGTGTATGTGTGTGTGTGTGTGTGTGTGTGTGCGCGCGCGCGCGCGGGAGAGTGAAAGAGAGAGAGAGAGGAAGACAAAGGATATTAGAGTAAGAGAGAGGGAAAGATAGATACAAGCAGACATAAGATAATTTGTTTGCAGCACTGAAAGGCTAATTGTAACTGGACCTACAGTTTAAAGTGGAACCCAAACCACTATGTCCCTCAACCGGATATCGAACCCGGAATCCCTTGATTACAACTCGACATTTGCAGACACAAGATAGGAACACGAAAATAGGGTAGGAGCAAGAAAATAAAAAGGTAAAGGTGTGTATATATATATATATATATATATAAGGTATGAACAAGAAAATAGAGAAAGGAAAAGGAAAAAAAGAAACATATATAAGGTAGGTGCAACAAAATAGAGAAGCAAAAGTAGATACAATCATATATAGATGGGAGTAAGCAAAACAAATAGGAAAACAGGGGAGAAAGAAATAGATAAAACGTGAGTACCTTGTTAATCTTGCGACGTCCACGGTGAAATGATTTGTTTACAGGAGGTGAGAAAATTGTAAACGAAGCCCGTAAGTGACTATTGATTTGCCCCTTCGAAGCTCTTAACTTGGTTTCATAATGTCGACCTCGTTAGCCAATCATTGGCTTTCAACTGGAACCTAACTTTCCAAGCTGTTATGGGGTTCTCTTTGTTGTATCGAGTGGTTCTATCGATCTAGCATCTCCTGTGATTCCTTCACAATTTTAATTTCATCTTCCTCCATCATCCACTCCCTCCCCTTTCGTTTTAGGTACGCTACATGTTATTTCCCCAAGGCTCTCCTTTGTTGTTTTGTTTCGAGACGAAATTTCCCGATACGTTGCAATCTAAAAATCATGAAACTTTTCAACCCTTTGCTCTCAGCAGCTCCTGAGGTCCAATATTGATTGCGCCAAGCGTAGCTCTCGCTGTCGTTCTCCCATGCTCCTAACAGTCTGCGTGATCGATCCCAGCCTGGCAAGAAGATTACATATCAGGAAGTGTATCATTATAATGGAAGCTTCATTTGTAGTTGTCTGAAAAGACAGAGCAAGCACTTCCTGAGATTTCTCTTCACTTCTTTCTCGAATTTTGGAATGTTTTTTTGTCTTTCTTGTATTTGCTTCTTGGCATCGATTCTTACTTCTTTAGATTAATTGCGGTGATGGGCCGAAGCAATGAGGTGGATATCAAATCTTAATCGTAATCGCAATCATGATCAATGTATTCAATTATCCTGTTCCGCTTCTCAGCATCCTGTTCATAATTAACTTAATGGTAACTCCCTTCATAATATTTGTCGCCCACAGATTTGCACAATCATTGTAACTGTTTGTTCATTATACAGGGTGTCACAAAAGTCCCCATACAATGGGAATGTCACTTTAGAATTGAAATGTCACAAAATGTGGTCGATGATTGAATTGATTGATTGATTGAATTGTTGTTTTAAGTCCACTTTATGCACAGAAAGGCTAATCAGGACTGGACCTACGGTTTAAAGTGGGATCCGAACCACTCGGCCATGTGCCTCCACCGGGTATCGAACCCGGGACCCCTTAATAACAAGGCGACGACGCTACCACTGCGCCATCGGGGAGGCCATGTGCTCGATGAGAGCCAGAGGCGAGTCAATGCATTCCTCTTCTCACCATTAAATTTTTTCAGGTGGATGCGTTCATAAGTCAATGGCATTTTTGTGTCTTACTTGCAATAATTTTCTGATGGAGACTTTTGGGACACCCTGTATTATTATTTGCAATGTTAAAATACTAATATAAAAAGTACTCTGCACAATGCAACATGCAGTGATGATATATGGGGAATTTGAAGGTAGGACCATACGCATTACCAATCGCTGACATTTTTGAAGGTGATGTGATCAACACTACGCTCCTTCCGTATTTAGCAGGTACCGATCATTAGAGGGTTGATGAACCCCAGAGCCACTCCATTAAAGGATGTCTCTCGAAAAATTACCACTTGAAATAACCCACCCTCCGAATCCAATCCGGGTTTTCCGCGTGGTAGTCAGACACACTGCAACTGGACTACCACACCTCTCAAATATTAGAATAATAAAGCACGTCCACAATGAGACTCCAACATTTTGAAAGTCTATAACTTTTTCATTTTAAATTTTACAGCTGTGATTCCGGAAGCAGCAGAAGCAGAAACTCAAAAAGTTTATGTGGTAACGTTTTAGTGCTCGCAATAGCCGTACTGGCGCTGCAGCAATAGATTGTTTGAAAATTGAGATTCCAAACGAGCGTGCACAGGTTGTGTGGTGGTGTGCAGAAACGAAATCACTTATTCAAGTACAACGAAACTTTCGTCGTGTGTACAATAAGGATCCTCCGACATTCACGACTAGAAAGAAGTGGTGTGATCAGTTTTTGGCGACCGGCAATGTTTTGAAAGGATACTGTGGTGGTAAACCCAGAATCCAGGAACAGGTTGTAGAAAATGTGCGGAGGTCATTCGAAAGGAGTCCACAGACGTCAGTAAGACAAGCAGCGAGAGAACTTGGTATGAAATGGTCGACAGTTCACACAGTTTTTCACTGCTTGTCTTACTGACATCTGTGGACTCCTTTCGAATGAACCTGTGCACGCTCGTTTAGAATCTCCATTTTCAAACAATCGAGTGCTGCAGCGCCACTACGGCTATTGCGCGCACTAAAACGTTACCACATAAACTTTTTGAGTTTCTGCTTCTGCTGCTTCTGGAATCACAGCTGTACAATTTAAAATGAAAAAGTTATAGACTTTCAAAATGTTGGAGTCTCATTGTGGACACGCTGTACTTTATTAATTTCTGAATATAAGCGTTCTTTTCTTTCTTTGTGGTGTATTTTATTAATGGTTTGTAGTAACATTTTACCTTGTTCATTGTATTATTTTATATTGTAGTAGTTTTCATTGTATTTTTCAATTATTATTATTATTATTATTATTATTATTATTATTACCAGTTTTCATTTTTAAATATAACCAGTGGCGGCGATTAGGTGTCAAAACTGGGGGCTGTGAAGGAACAAGTACACAAAGCTAGTAACAAGAGGGCATTGTGTAGGAGTAAAATATGCGGAGCGACCGCCCCTAGGTCTCTCCTCTAATCGCCGCCAATGTTTCTAACAATTGTTGGTTTCCAAGAGCCAGCGGAACGACAGCGACGCCAGTGCTCGGTGTAACGAGTGCACTCACGGTCCCCGAAATGACGTGTCAATCATACCCCGGCACGGGGCCAAACGTCGTTATGTGTACGGGAAACCGGTCGTGATTCACGGTCCAGTTATCAAGTTCGGTACTGAGACGGTCGTTTATTGTCATACTCTTGCGAGGCGGAGATTAATACCTTGAAAAGTTACACTGTTTTGTTTACCTTTGATATGTAGATTCGAACAATCATAAAACACTAATAGCATAATATCTGGTACCTGAAAAACGTCAAATAACAACACTGACGAACGGTAAAAAAGTGAATATATATTGTAACAACAAAAAAAATATTGCAATCAACAACTGTTTACAAAGCCTCCTCACTCTCACAACATTCACTCTATCTCTCTTTCACACACATGAGGTACTTCTACATGTGAAGTATGGATACAAATCATGGATCTCATTAACATATCATTCCTTTTAATTTTTAAACCTTAATGTGAATTTAGGGCATTTGTCTGCCAGCTCCTGTGCTCTTTTAAATTAACTTAAGTGCCAGCCCTCGGAAAGCGGTTAACTAAGACAATTGGGTCGGCGTGGTTAAATCTTTCGTTCGAATGAACGTATGCATCGAGTCGTAAGCACGACATTATACAAGTTTCTCGGACGGGGGTATTACACACAAGCCTCTCTCGTCCAATGAGAACAACTACTCAATTACATAGTGATGCAAAAACTTAATTGGCTCCAGCTGCCGGAATACACTAATCAATCGTCGGCGCGAGCAAAAATTACCTTAAAAACCACTATGCAACAAATAATACTATTTCACGCACACGACCTTGCGATAAAAACAACTACGCTTTCCACAATTAAAGGGGACTCATCAGTCAACTATTGACAAATTAAATGGCGCGACGGGGCGGTCGGTTACACAAGAAATGGAGCACACTTTGACAATTTATACTAAATATTAAAGAAATGAAATTGAGCTTCTAACCCTGAATGCAGACAATTAAATTAGAACATCTGAACATGAAATTACCCTTTTTTATAACAATACCAAAAATTATCAGACGCGGGGGATTAGGTTCGGGGTTTCCTGAGTAACTTTCCGAATAAGTGAGACTTCGGCGTTAACTGTACGGTGTTGATACTAACGACGCACGTTTACATGGACATGAGACCCTCTGAAGTATACTGTACCAGACTCTGCTACATGGCGTGGTCATTCATCTCTCCTGGACGCGGGACTTGCACACGGTTCCTTTGTGGCGAAATTGTCCTCCGAGGTCGATCGCGACGAAGAATAATTGCGACGATATGGTGTACTTGCACCTCCTCAGAACTTCGGGCGTTCCTCTTGTCACTAGCGTCGGGTGTACGTGGTCACGCGCCGGTTCGGAATCTCTCTGGTGACGGGCTTCGATTCGGCGTCGTTCTGGAAGCGTCGTTCTGGAGTCGTCCTTCAATCTCTCCCTCTGGCTTCGATCGGCGTCGTTCTGGAGTCGTCCTTCAATCTCTCCCTCTGGCTTCGATCGGCGTCGTTCTGGAGTCGTCCTTCAATCTCTCTCTGGTGACGGGCTTCGATCGGCGTCGTTCTGAAAACGTCCTTCGGGCTTTGGGCAGTGTTTGGCTTTGGTGTCGTCTTTGGCGTTGGCTGACTGGCTTCTGCGTCGTTGCAGGCGTCAGGGGGAGCGACGGCCCCCTTCTCTATCTTCTTTAGCCCTCCATCGTTATGTAGTCCACGCTTGGCAAAAACAAATCACCGCGTAATCTTCACCAAAATAAGGCGCACACTGGTAACTCTCTATCTCCAAGTCGCTCACAGTACGTAAGGAAACAAAGTTCACGGACACAAAGCAATGATCACGCGAGAGTGTAGCGCGGAGATGCTCTCTCTATGAAATCCGGGTAAAAACTGTCTCTGGGATGGTAGCACCGTATATTTATAAGAGAATCAAATTCGTCCGTTGAAACCCACGCCCAGGTAGCTTGGCTTCGCTTTTGGAGGAGATGCGAATGACCTGTGTCCATTGTCTTGAAACTCGGTCACCGAGGCGTCTTCGATACTTTCAGGCTTGGGGTCCAGCTGATATCTCTGGTCATCCGTGAACATGGGTTAGCCCGCCCGCTGCGACTCAAGCCTGCTGGCGACGAAAATAATCTTTCCTTATGTTCGCGTTGGTGCAAATATGTCATGTTCTAAGCGGCGGCTGTCACTCAGGAAAGACCCGGCTCCAACTCCCGACGTCTGGCTCGGATACAAGTTTATCCACAAAATAAAATACCTCACACTTTTATATTTGAACATAAGTGAATCATTAAACAAAAATAATTTACATCGAACTGCGTTTCACATGTCACTAGATACCGTGACATCTCGCCCTCCTTCCGATCAAAAAATTCTGTAGGCGAATAAATTTTTTTACTACTCAGGGGCATGAAATTTTGACTACAAATTTTTTTAACACCCTGTACAAGAAAAGTCAACCAGTTCGATAACACAAAACATGATATAAATGGTACCTCCAATTTACATAATAAATATACATATTGTACACTCTCAATAATTTACACAAAAATAGGATAAATGTACCACACATCCTGATCAGAATTCAAACCAAAGACTCGCTTGTGCTTTTATATCGCGCTAACCACTCTTGGCGCTTTTCGTCGGAGCAGTTCCACCTTTTGCAGTTCTCTGCATGTTGCGGCGCTAGCGTTTTTCCGGTCGTGCAATCTACCAGTTCAAGTATGTTGGTGGCTAGCTTGCTCTTACAAAAATACGGCCCGTCGTACATAAAAAACAGCTTCTATATCTTTCCCTCAATTTGCGAGCTGAGTCCGTGATTTTTCACGAACACGAGGTCACCTGCTTTAACCCCTGCGCCGTCTCGTGCCCTCTTCTCGTTTGCTGTTTGTCTTGCCTTCCTCGTCCTTTCCACGGCCATTAAGACCTTTTGGTTGGCCGTTAGGTCGTGGTCACCCTCCTTGAGACCGAAGTGGCGGATTACGTCTCTTCGCTGCGTGCTGCCCCACTGAAGCTCTGCGGGCGCGAAACCTAGGGTGTCTGACTCCGTGTTATTGAGAAGGAGCACAATAGATGGAATATGCTTGCTCCATTCGTTATGCTGCTTGTGACAAAATACTCGCAACAGACGATTCATCTCGCAATGCATGCGCTCTACTTTATTCGCCTGCGGTCGGTAGCTCGGTGTCCATATGGGCTTGACAGCATACTCTTCCAACGTCTTCTTCCATAGGCTACTCGTAAACTGGCCTCCTCGGTCGGTGAGCACGTAGCGTGGGGTCCCCATGTGTGCGAAGTAGGTGCCGGTCAATTTCTGAAGTAGTACTTTCGTCGTGGTTGTCCGGACTGGGTACGCCATGAGGAAACGGCTGCATCCATCCATAACGGTGAAAATGTACCTCATTCCGTCACTGCTCTTCGGCAGCGGTCCCACGCAGTCTGCGAAGACAATCTCCCGCGGCTTTTCCGCCACTAGCGACGTCGGGTTCTTGGCCGCCTTCGCACGGTTAGGTTTCGTCTGCATGCAGATTACGCAGTCTCTTGCCCATCTCTTCGCATCCTTGCGCATCCCTCTCCAGAAATAGAGGTGATCGAGATGCCTCTACATCTTCTTCCCGCCGAAATGCCCCGACTTGTCGTGCGCCTCTTCTAAGATTTTCTCCCTCGCTTCAGTTGGAACACACAGCCTCAGGCGTTCGGGGTTGTGAACGTCTACCTTGCATAGGATCCCGTTCGAGATAACGAAATGTTCCTTTACGCGTCGCTGGCGTGGGCTTCGGCGGGTTGCTGACCCTCCAGGATACGGTAGTACTCCCCGGTCTCGGCATCTTCACGCTGCATTTCGGCGAATCGCTCACGACTGAAGATGGTTAAGTACGGGGAATCAAATTGCATAAGATTCACGCGCACCTTGGTTAGTCCCTTTCCTTCGACGTATCTGGACAAGGTGTCTGGAACTACGTTGTCGCGCCCCTTCACATATTCTACATCAAACGAATATTTCTGCAAGTGATGACTCCATCTCGTGAGGCGTCCGCTCCAGTTCTTCGCGCGGTGCAGCCACTGTAGGTTACGGTGGTCTGTCCTTACGACGAAGTGCCCTCCGGCCAGGTAAACATGAAAAATTTCTAGTGCCCAAACTACCGCCAGACACTCGAGCTCGCCGACGGGTAGTTTCTTTCCGCCCCTCTCAGGGAGCGGCTGGCGTACTGGATGATCCGTTTTCCCCCCTCTTTTTCCTGATACAAGACCGGCCCTAGAGCCGAAATCGAGGCGTCGCTCTGCACATAAAACGTGTCCGAGAGGTCGGCGTGATAAAGGTACAGCTGCTCACAGACGGCGTCCTTCAGCTTATCCAAGGCTCCTTGGTGTTCGGCTGTCCACTTCCATTTTTTTCCTTGCTTCAGAAGTTCGAAGAGTGGGCTCGCAATGTCACCGAAGTTCGGAACGAAGCGGCGGTGCCACGTGAATATTCCCAGCAGGCGCTGCACTCCTTTTCTGGTCGTGGGGGCTTCTAGTTTCCGGATCGTCTCGAACTTCGCTGGATCTTGCCTCACACCTTTTTCATCTATCACGTGTCCCAGAAACTTCACCTCTGATTGGAAAAAGGCCGACTTTTCGAGCTTGATCGTCATTCCCGCTTCTCGCAACTTGGTGAAGATGATGCTCAGATGTTCAAAATGTTCCGCCACGTCCCTCGAAAAGCACAATATATCGTCCACGTACCACAGGCAAAAATCTTTGACTTCGTCCCCTAGTACCTCCGCCATGGCGTGCGTGAAGGCCTGTACCCCTTTTGATATGCCAAAAGGAACAACAGTAAATTCATACAGGTTATCCTCAAACCCGAAGGCGGTGTATGGCATGCTTTTTTCCGTTAGAGAAATTTGCCAAAATCCAGACAGCATGTCTATCTTAGAGAATACCTTTTTGTCGTGGAACAACTGCAAGGTGTCTTGTAACTTTAATGTCCGGACGCGCTATAACTTGCACCTTTGGTTTAATCCGCGGAAGTCGCCACAAATTCTAAGGCTACCGTCACTTTTTTTCACAACTAGGAGGGGATTGACATGCACCGCACGTGACTTTCTTATGACGCCCCATTCCAGCATCTGCTGCAGCTGGGGACGCACTTCCGGGCGGTGCGTAAAAGCGATGGGGTAAGGTTTGCTGACTACCGGTTTTTCTCCCTCAACGACGATTTCGTGCACGTATTTGTTACACCTCCCTGGTATCTCGGCGAGAACGACGGCATTTTCCTCCAATAGTTCAGCGAAGACTCTCTTCTCCCCTATGGTGAGGCTTCCGCAGGAGGCTACCGTTGAATCCACTTTCTCTTTAAACTTCTCGTGGTGGTTGACCTCGGTGCATAATGCGACGTTTGGCTGGAACTCGCTCTCTTCTCCTTCCCCGGGCTTCATGAACTCGACGTCAAACTCTTCGTCGCGATTAGCCAGAGTTACGAAATGCTTGCCGATGTTCAGGACCGAGGCATATCGACTGAGAAAATCCATCCCGATTAACAAGTCGACAGACAAAGACTGGACCACCAAAACTTCAACTTCTACAGGGTGATCGTTCATGGACGCATGCAGAACTGTGTGTCCAAGCGGCTTCTCTCTCGCTTTCCCGGAGAAATCTACGAGTCTGAAATCTCGTAGGTGGCGAAGTTGTGGCCGGCGTACCCCTTCTGTTACTCGCCGCCATGTTGCCTCGGAACAAAGGCTTGCCTCGCATCCCGTATCCAGAAGTCCAGTTACCACCTCGTTTCCAACTCGCAGCTCCACTAACGGTGATCTCGTAGGCCAATAGTCCTCGCGTTTCTCCTCCGCATCCTCATCGCCGTGCATATCTTCACCCAACCAGGCAGCTCGAATCCGGATTGGCGTGGTTTTTTCTCCTGGGTGGTTTGGCTCGAATTTAGGTGGGTTGGGTGCAGTCTGTCCCGCATCTGAGCCCTGACGCGAGACTCCTAACGGTTTCCCGTGTGGTGGTAATTTGACGGCCCCGGCTGCGGTGATCCATGTCTCGAACCCGGGCCGTTCGCATTCCTAGTCGGGCTCCTCTGGACCCCCATCTGACCGCGCCTTGTGTTCTCGTTGTCAGAACGCGGGCTCCCCGGCCTACTGTCCGGATGACGTTGGTAATAGCCGTTGCTTACCCGCCCGTTGAAGAAGTTGTTGTTGTCGCTGTTGCCATGGTGACCCGGCGACCTACGGCTCGGTCCACCTCGACGTCTCCATCCTCGGCACTGGCGTCTGCGTCGCGGTGAAGGCGGATTGTCTAGAAAACGGCTTACTTCGGCTCCTGGAGCGTGTTGCTGCCCACCGTATCTTTGCTGGACCAGGTGAACGCGTGGATGCTTATTTCCTCGGCTTCCTTCATCCTCCGGTCGTCTCCTTTTGTTCCATCTGTCACTCCGCGTCCTCTCGCGTTCCTCTTCGCACTGGTTTAGGTTCTCGAGCGTGAGCGACATGGCCTCTGCATCGAAAACGCACGCCCCGTTGAGATGCCGTCTTCTCTCTTGCGGGTAATGCTAAATTAGGGCCGCAATTATCTCCGACGTGGTCATCTGTGGCTGGAGAGCTTGGAACTCATTGAACTTACGCCAGAAATATTGCGAAAAAGTAAGTCCCCCGTTCCTGTCGTACCTCTCGTTCCTCAGTTGGATAAGCATCCTTTCCACTTGCATGGGGCGCTGAAAGTGTGTCAAGAACGCTTCCCTAAACGCCGAGTATGAATGAAAGTGTCTTTCATTCCGATCCAGCCAGTTCTTTGCCCGATCTTGCATTAGGCCTTTCAGGACGAGTAATCGCTCCCCATCCGCAAGTCCTAACTCCCGGGCTGTTGCTTCGAATTCCTCGATGAAGGCAGACGGCAATATCCTGTCGGCCCCGGAGAACTTCTTGAAATGTTTCTTATATTCCGGCGGGAACAGAGCCTTCCTCGTTGGTGCTGGTTCAGACCGTATATCTTCCCGGCTTGAAGTTTGGGCTTCGAACGGTCGCGGCGATGGAAGATGTAGTCCAGGTTCCACTTCGCTTCCCCCGTTGACAAGTGTAGTCGGTCTTGCGTCACTCGCGCGCCTTGAAGACGAGGGGACCGCAGCTGACTGCGATGACGTCATGGCTGCCGGCTCTCGCGATGATCCGGGAACGTCGGCTACGTTCAGTCGTTGCAGCTTCTCTTCTATTTCCTTTATCTTCTCGGAATTCCCTTCCGCTAGGCTCGCTGCTCGCCGTACCTGTCGTTCGAGGGCATCGTTGCTCCGATTACAGGCTGACTCCAGCTGTGCACATTGTTGGCCGATGTGTTGCAAAGCTCCTTCCTGTTCACGCACGCTCTGCGCCAGTGTTGCTACCTTGGCTTCCTGTTCTTTGAGGCGAACGTCGGTCCTGGCGATCCTGGATTCGATTCGAGCCTCGGATTCTTGGATCGTCTGAAGGAGTTGTTGCGTTAATTCTTCTCCGGAGGCGCGAACCGTCCCTTGGAGGCGTTCTTCCATCCCTCGTGCGTCGGTCTGCATCCTGGTTTCCAACCCCTGGATGTTGGTTTGGACTCCTTGCATTTCAGCCTGCAACCCCTGGATGTTGGTTTGCATCCTGGTTTCCATTCCTTGCATGTTGGTCTGCATTCCCTGGAGCATCTGGAGAACCAGCTGGAATTGGTTGGCACCACTGCCACTTCCTACGTCATCTCCTTGTTCCTTGCTGTGGTCATCGTCCGCACGTGATGTACCCCCCTGGGCACTTGGTATCTCCATTTCCCTTTCCAACGGGCCCTTGCACTGAAGACAAACCGGTCTGGCCCCCTCGCTGTCGATTTCGAAATCAGCAAATTCCTTTCCACAAGCCTCGCAAACCATCATGACGTCACTCTTGTTCAAACAGTCTATACGACGATTTCTTAATCTCATGAAGGCCTTTCGTTAAATATCTGCTCGATTTTCTGTCGCACTTTGGAACAGTTACGCAAACTTACGCGAGCTCACACAAAATGTGAATTACAAATCGATACATAAAAAGAAAAAGGAGGTCCGTCGGGAATCCCTTATCCCGCAACTCAGCCTGATGCCATAAATTACGCCAACAACCAAAAATAGTACACAAAAAGTACATAAAAAATGCCCCATGCAGCTGCCCTTGCTGCTTTCGCCGAAAAAAATATCTGCCCTATTGTTACCAATTACGCCCAATAACGTGTCCTTACACGTGAACATACGACAAATACATGAAAATAACCCTCGAAATACAAAGCAAAAAACACAAAAATAACCAGGAACCTAACAAGAATTTTATATATGACGTATACAACAATGAAATTTCTACCGCTCTCGCAACCTGGTTTTCCCGGAAAGACATGACAAAATAATAATCCCTTTATTACATTATTACATTACATACTGAATTTGCATTATCATATAATTTAGACAATTATCAACTATAAGCAACAATCATACACAAATATACAGCTATTCAATACATGTAATAAGGGGGGAACCCCCGAAGTAAGCCCGGCTCCTCCCGCCTACATTCGAGGGTATGGTCTTATTGTCCTGGTTCCTAAAAATATACCAGGACGTCAGTTGCTCCGAATTTGACGGTTCCCCCGACTTTATTTCCTCTATTTATTACTATTTGCATTTTAAAATAGGTATAATAATAATAAATTGTAATGTTATACAAGGAATATATACATGATATAATTGGTGTATACAATACTTTATGTGATATTATTTCTGTTCTGGAATCCAGAACAGATGACATGACATTACATTACATAACAATATTAATAATATTATTTTAACAACATCATGAAGAACATCTTCAATAACATTCTCGATAACGTTTCCCTGGCAGTGAGACAAGCATGCATAATATTGGAGTCCCAGAAGATTCCGTTCCGGCATTCCAGAGCGGTTTGATGTACAAGATTATTTTCCTCAGACATGACAAAAGTTTCCGTCCCATGTTCGCGGCGCCAAATGTAACGAGTGCACTCACGGTCCCCGAAATGACGTGTCAATCATACCCCGGCACGGGGCCAAACGTCGTTATGTGTACGGGAAACCGGTCGTGATTCACGGTCCAGTTATCAAGTTCGGTACTGAGACGGTGGTTTATTGTCATACTATTGCGAGGCGGAGATTAATACCTTGAAAAGTTACACTGTTTTGTTTACCTTTGATATGTAGATTCGAACAATCATAAAACACTAATAGCATAAAATCTGGTACCTGAAAAACGTCAAATAACAACGCTGACGAACGGTAAAAAAGTGAATATATATTGTAACAACAAAAAAATATTGCAATCAACAACTGTTTACAAAGCCTCCTCACTCTCACAACATTCACTCTATCTCTCTTTCACACACATGAGGTATTTTTACATGTGAAGTATGGATACAAATCATGGATCTCATTAACATATCATTCCTTTTAATTTTAAACCTTCATGTGAATTTAGGGCATTTGTCTGCCAGCTCCTGTGCTCTTTTAAATTAACTTAAGTGCCAGCCCTCGGAAAGCGGTTAACTAAGACAATTGGGTCGGCGTGGTTAAATCTTTCGTTCGAATGAACGTATGCATCGAGTCGTAAGCACGACATTATACAAGTTTCTCGGACGGGGTTACACACAAGCCTTTCTCGTCCAATGAGAACAACTACTCAATTACATAGTGATGCAAAAACTTAATTGGCTCCAGCTGCCGGAATACACTAATCAATCGTCGGCGCGAGCAAAAATTACCTTAAAAACCACTATTCAACAAATAATACTGTTTCACGCACACGACCTTGCAATAAAAACAACTATGCTTTCCACAATTAAAGGGGACTCATCAGTCAACTATTGACAAATTAAATGGCGCGACGGGGCGGTCGGTTACACAAGAAATGGAGCACACTTTGACAATTTATACTAAATATTAAAGAAATGAAATTGAGCTTCTAACCCTGAATGCAGACAATTAAATTAGAACATCTGAACATGAAATTACCCTTTTTTATAACAATACCAAAAATTATAAGACGCGGGGGGTTAGGTTCGGGGTTTCCTGAGTAACTTTGCGAATAAGTGAGACTTCGGCGTTAACTGTACGGTGTTGATACTAACGACGCACGTTTACATGGACATGAGACCCTCTGAAGTATACTGTACCAGACTCTGCTACATGGCGTAGTCACTCTTCTCTCCTGGACGCGAGACTTGCACACGGTTTCTTTGTGGCGAAATTGTCCTCCGAGGTCGATCGCGACGAAGAATAATTGCGACGATATGGTGTACTTGTATCTCCTCAGAACTTCGGGCGTTCCTCTTGTCACTAGCGTCGGGTGTACGTGGTCACGCGCCGGTTCGGAATCTCTCTGGAGACTGGCTTCGATTCGGCGTCGTTCTGGAAGCCTCGTTCTGGAGTCGTCCTTCAATCTCTCCCTCTGGCTTCGATCGGCGTCGTTCTGGAGTCGTCCTTCAATCTCTCTCTGGTGACGGGCTTCGATCGGCGTCGTTCTGAAAACGTCCTTCGGGCTTTGGGCAGTGTTTGGCTTTGGTGTCGTCTTTGGCGTTGGCTGACTGGCTTCTGCGTCGTTGCAGGCGTCAGGGGGAGCGACGGCCCCCTTCTCTATCTTCTTTAGCCGTCCATCGTTATGTAGTCCACGCTTGACAAAAACAAATCACCGCGTAATCTTCACCAAAATAAGGCGCACACTGGTAACTCTCTATCTCCAAGTCGCTCACAGTACGTAAGGAAACAAAGTTCACGGACACAAAGCAATGATCACGCGAGAGTGTAGCGCGGAGATGCTCTCTCTATGAAATCCGGGTAAAAACTGTCTCTGGGATGGTAGCACCGTATATTTATAAGAGAATCAAATTCGTCCGTTGAAACCCACGCCCAGGTAGCTTGGCTTCGCTTTTGGAGGAGATGCGAATGACCTGTGTCCATTGTCTTGAAACTCGGTCACCGAGGCGTCTTCGATACTTTCAGGCTTGGGGTCCAGCTGATATCTCTGGTCATCCGTGAACATGGGTTAGCCCGCCCGCTGCGACTCAAGCCTGCTGGCGACGAAAATAATCTTTCCTTATGTTCGCGTTGGTGCAAATATGTCATGTTCTAAGCGGCGGCTGTCACTCAGGAAAGACCCGGCTCCAACTCCCGACGTCTGGCTCGGATACAAGTTTATCCACAAAATAAAATACCTCACACTTTTATATTTGAACATAAGTGAATCATTAAACAAAAATAATTTACATCGAACTGCGTTTCCCATGTCACTAGATACCGTGACATCGGGACATGCAGCGTACCCCACCCTTCCTGCCATCCTTAACAGACAAGAAATACATGCCTTCACCAAAATACACGAATTTCTTTCATTTAATTTAGAAGTACAAGGTTATTCAAAAGTAAAATTCTAACCTGATTTTGATATATCACATCACACCCTTCTCATTTAAAAATGTTGAGTTGAATTCAACATGGCGGCCACCAATATGGCCGACGTCAGCTTGGAACACACCAATATGGTTCCCCTTAGGCCTAACCTGTCATACCCAGCCTAACTCCTTTACAATTTTATGCAGGAGAGGGGGAGTTAAGGGACTCTTGAATCACTGTGTATATTAAATTAAACTTTCACTCCAAGAAAATACTCACACTCCTCTACTGTTCCCTCACTCATATTCTCTGGTTTCTTTATTACCAAACTCTAAATTGCAGGAACACGATAAGTTAAAATTTAAGGAGTGATTTTGAGCGTGGACGTTGGGAGGGGAAGGGGGAGTTGAACGGGTCCGTCGATCTCATATCCTCGAAATTGTGCTTGTTCAATTCAAGTTACAAGAAAGCAGAAAGCTTGTTATTTGTATTATTAACAGCAGAAATAAATTTCGTTAATATTGAAAACAAATAACCAAAATTAAAAGCTGGATTGAATCGAAAATACAGGAAGCAGGTTATATTTTCATAATCTACAATTTAATCCAAAAAGAAAAAAAAATAAGACCACAGTTTCTAAATTCCAAAAATTATAGTTTTATATGAAAGGTCGCGCGTCAAAAACTTTATCAGCAAAATTTCCCCCTAACTTTCAAAGCCATTTCTTGAACGAGGTGTGTAAAAGTTAATAAAAAAAATACACTAACTATCAGTACGGAAACTGTATGAAATGTAAAGCAAAATCATGGAAAACAGTTGAGTTGGAAATTTATACATCTGGTGAATCCAGTATCAAAGTCTCCTCATTTATGTAATAGTAATAGTATTAATTTTAACAATTAATTTGGAATAATATTCGTCTTAATTTTATTGGTATATAATTATTATTGTCGTAAAATAGCCATTATAACCGTAGTATTGTTGTTATAAATTGTATTAATCAAGGTTTTTTAATGGTCTGAGCCCCCGCCGCTGCCTACAAAAACGCCCATGATTTTGAGGACCGTTCTGCTTGTCCTTTCCAGAAAAAAAATATCCTGTTGGCGCCTGTGCTTTGGTCCAGTCCATACTGGAACGGAGAACGTCTTTTGGTTCCTATCCACCTACGGAAACGTTTGGAGATAGAGCCTACGTGCAGTTCGACCCGTAACAGTTGCCTTACAATCCCATTAATTCCAGCTGCCCCTAAGGAGTCCGTTTAAAAAAGGAAAGACAACAATGGTAGCTGCGGCGCAACAGGTGGGCGATTTTGACGTCAAAACAGGCGAACAATTGGCATTCAAGGCGCATCTTCAGTTCTGTGGCCCGCTTCGACAAACAACGGTCTCTGCTCCTGGATCCCTCGAGTGGGTTGCGAGCGCCTTGGGGAAAACGATGGGGGTTGGTTCGATACAATCAATGCCGCTGCTGCAAAATGTAGCGCAGTTAATTGAAACCTAAAAGCACACACGGTTATAGCAACACAATTCGAGCAAAAGGGTATATGGAAAGAAAAAGAAAAAAAAAGAAGAGTTGGGATACAGTATATTCCCAATATGAGTGGAAAATAATTTCAGTGGCAGATAAGGATTCCTCAAGAGTACATTTATACTCTATCTCAGGAATCTCTGGAGCAAGGCCGCGCATAGCGGAAGAGAAGGGAAGAAAAGGAGTGGGCGGAGCGATGCAGTAGCTACACGCTGCTATGAAGGCTAGTGACTGCAGTCCCTTTTCCCTTGTCCACGCAATCCAGTGTTCATTGGTCGAGCCGTCTCACAACTTGCGCAGAGACTTGTTTTCGTTCACTTGCTCCAAAGATTCCCGGGACAGAGTATAGGAAGTTTTTTTTACAGGATCACACCTACATAAGTATTATTATTATTACTAATAATGATTATGTGGTATGAACTGGTATTGTATTTGACCACCTATTCGAACGCAGAAGCACATGCGCAGAAGTCTTACATTCTTAGATAGTTGCAACACTCGCATTCAGTTTGCTCTGCAATTATTATTATTATTATTATTATCGGTGCTTTTTCTTGGAAGAAAGGTTTCGATACCCTTCACGTTGATTTGTTGTTATTATTATTTGTTATTGTGTTCATCATAAGAACTACTGTACCTAGTGTGGTATGTTCATAATTGATTGTGCATATGTAGACGCACACACACATTTTTATAAAATATTTTTAGTTTATTCTTACCCATATAAAGATGACTATACGGCGTACCGCCAAAAAGAGCACTGGTTACACTAGGGAACATGATTTTTGCCCCCGTGGAAGTAATGACTGTTTCTAATGTGTTTTGTAGTGTAGTAAGCGTAACTAATCTTCAAAATTCTCCTACCTCTTCGAATTACTTCATTCGAAAAGTTGTTATGTACGTATAAGAGACCGGTACACCACAGCGAGGAACTACCAGTTCCAAAACCCCCACGCACATAGGTTGTGCAAGCACCATAAGATACCGCAGACGAGCCGTCAACATCAATCGACGTAGAATACCATTGTGACGAACAAGATGATGGTGTGCACCTCATTATGCATGATGAGCTAAGTGATCTTATACGCGATTCAAATTTGGGAAAAAAAGAAGCAGAGATTCTTGGTTCAAGGCTTCAGCAGTGGAAATTCCATGCCAAAGACACAAAAATTTCCATTTATCGAAACCGTCACGAACAGTTTTTCAAGTATTTCACAATGAAAGAAATTATGTGCTTCTGTGTAGATATCGTTTCCTTAATGAATGAGTTCGGTGTTCGACGTTCAGTACCCAATTGAAGACTGTTCATAGACTCCTCAAAAATAAGCATGAAAGCTGTATTGCTGCATAATGGCAATGTTTTACCTTCAATTCCTTTATTCCATGCTCTAAATACGAAGGAATCATACGAAACAATGTCTGCTTTGTTAGCAGCTGTAAATTATAATAAATATGAATGGGAAATCTGTGCTGATCTCAAGGTTATTGCCTTGCTCAGAGAATTACAGGGAGGTTTTATGAAACATTGCTGCTTTTTGTGCCTGTGGGACAGTTGCGACGCAAGTCGTCATTTTGTAGTTAAAGATTGGGGAATGAGGGATGAATACCAAATTGGAGAAAAAATGTGAAATATGTGGCGCTTGTTGATCCAAAGAAGATTCCCACCACTACATATTAAATTAGGATTGATGAAGAACTTCATGAAAGCCTTGAATAAAGATGGCAGTGGATTTTGTTACCTCCAAGATCTTTTCTCGAACTAGACAACAAGCAAAATAAAAGGAAAGTATTTTTGTGGGACCACAAATTAGAAAACTCCTGAAAGACAATTTTTTTAATCAAAGCTCCAAGACGTCGAGCTGGCAGCGTGGCGTTTCTTCAAAGCTGTGGTGAATGGATTCCTGGGAAACAAAAAAGAGGAGAACTATGAATTTTAGTTTCCAGTGGCGTAGCGTTATAGTACGACCGGCGTTCCCAGATTTAAAATTTCAAAAATGCTTAAATGCTGTGATTATAAAGTAAAACATGACTAATTTCATATATGTTTGACCTTCATGGCATTATAATGGCTATTTCTCGCGATCCGCTTGCAACGCTCCACTCTCAACACTCGTTCTAGCATCTCTTTTCAATGCCTTTCCCGGCCGGACGCCGAGCAGGTTCGGCGTACAGGACTCCTATATTCCTTGCTGCCTTTATGGAGGGAAAGCTTCCATTTCTACAGCACGCGCGTAAATAGGCTCTCTTACGCCGGCGTACGAGAGGTCTACCGTGATTGGTTCATGTGACCCTTCCTGCCTTCTGAAGCAGACCACAGCGGCAGAATTCCTACCCGGTTCTTCGCTCTTCGCGCTCATGCAACTCGTGCTGTGTGATGCTACAATACGAAATATTGACTGACGTAACTTTACCAATCTCAAATATACTGCTTCTTAATGGCCACTGCATTGTATAATTTATCGCACGAACAGCGATGTGTATTAGAAACTAAAAGATCAACACAGTTTTTGTCAAATAAGTTGGTGAAGTCCTCGTGATAGAAATTCAGCCTGTGGCTGCTCTACCACTTAACCCGCAAAACTATTATTTTCTTATTGTATTTTTTCGTTATTATCTAGCTACTTAATATTGTGTGAATGGAAATGTTTAGCATTCATTTGAAAACTCTTAACATCGAATTGTCTCTGGACAAAATTATTTTAAAATGTTTATCAGCATTCTCAAGATGTAATAAACAGTGGTCTGAATTACTAATCGGCACTGTTACGTCAGTAGAGTGTACGATATTTGGATCATCCACTCTGCTTTTCACAGTGCGCCAAGACGACAGAGGTCCCTGGTTCGAATCCCGGCGTGAGCACGGGTGTTCTTTGTCAGTGTCCCTTCATCATATCATCACTCATATTCATATTCGCAATTAACCAAAAGTGGTAGAAAAGCGAAATAAAATAAACCAAATCAATCAGTAGTTGGATCGCCCAGAACAATGACGTCTACTGTTGTGCAGAGGCGCTTGTGATTCAGGTAGGTTTTTAATGACTTGCGTCATGCAGAAAGATATAAAAAAAGATATAGAACACCAGAGTTCAAAACATCTGTGCCATAGTGAGGCATCTAATTTTCTAGGTAAAACATGCAATGATGATGTTTTATTGAAAACCCAGCTTACTTCAGGCAAATAATACCCGTGGCGACTAATACCATAAGTAAATGATTAAGCAAGAAAGGGCCGACTCTTCCTTCGGACTTGGCGTTCCCACCCGAAATGTCCATGCTACGCCACTGGTTTCAGAGCTAATAAGGTGTTACAAAGATATGGGTTGCCGAATGTCTTTAAAAATTCATCTTCTACATTCTCATCTTGAATATTTTCCACAGAATTTAAGTGATATAAGTGATAAACAGGGGGAAAGGTTCCATCAGGACATTTCTGACATGGAACGTCGTTACCAAGGACGATGGGACCAAGCCATGTTAGGGGATTACTGTTGGAATACGAAACGAGAAAGTAGCACTGAATATAAGAGACGTTCATTGAAAGGTAGACATTTTTTTACCTATTCTGAAGTAAACGTAGCTTTTGTATTGTTCAAATTTCCTTATCTGTAGCACGCTAATTACTTTTGACTAGTGGTTGATTACTAATTTCCTTATAAAATGATTCTTTATATTATTTACATGTACTTACATGATGTGCAATTCATGGCTCTGTACATTTGTTACGCATATTTCCATGTATACTGAAATCTACCAGTAAAAATAAAATCTTGCGTGTTAGAGCATTATTTTTGTTATTTTTGAATTCAGCACACTTGTTTCCATAAGAGGCAACGTATTTCGCTCTGGAGGCAAAAAAAAATATTTCATTTGTTCCCTAGTGTTATTATTATGATTACATCTCAAGTACGTGTAGCACAAGATCTATCACGTTTGTCATTTCAGCAAATTCGGTTCTCATCTTACAACTTAATCAAATAGCACTGACCGAAATATGCATATTTTTTTCTAAACTTCCGGACTACCCACAGACAGAAGACAAATTTAGTACAATAACGTTATCTTGTTCTCGGACTTTTGTACAGCGTATTAAATCAATCAAATGGATGTCCATTGTCGCAGCAGAAACCGAGTTCCAGAACCAAACTCATTTACCGGAACGGAAATCCTCTGCATGCTCACCTCCCTCCCCTCTATCTATTTCTCTACCTTTCCCTCTGCCTGTGTACTTGTTTGTGTGGATATCGTCAAAAACAACTTCATCCGCGAATCTATACTATGTCCCAAGTAATGGTAGAGAAGGAGAGAAAACGAATGGCCGGAGCGCCACTGCAAACGGATAGTAGCTGCAGTCGTTTTTCTCCCTCCACGAAATTCCGTTTCCTCGAAGGTGTTCATTGGTCTAGAACTCTCGAGTAACTAGAGAACTCACCACGGTATAGTGTCCTTATTCCATCCCTCTTCTATAGCTGAAACCACAACGCGTGCCACGGTTGACAGTCGAAAGTGTTGTCACATCTTTTCCCTCTTCTCGTCTTGTCAGTAGCCAGTCCTCCTCTGGGTATGGTACATGATGTACATGAGGGGGAAATTAAAACGTGCAGGTTAAAAAAAAGGGACGGTCGAAATTATACTCAAGGGAGCAAGGGAAGAAACTCCATCTGGGAGTGGAATTTGCAAGATACTTGGCAACTATGAAGTAGCCATCCTTTTGTCTGTGTGTAATGCAATCCCTAGATTTATGACTGTGGTTTTCTCTCGGATTGTGAAAACGATGGGCGTTATACCTTGGTTAAGCCTGTACTTGCGCAAAGATTTACTTTCGTTCGCTTGCGTCACAGCTTCCTGGGACAGAGTATACTGTTAAATGAATACAATTAAGTTCATAGCAACATAACGCCCAATTCGTCTATCCTTCTGTTCATGGTGTCAATAATGAATATCGTACCAGTTTACGCTCTGTGATTTCCATAGACTTTCAAGTAAGTTCTTCCAAGCTGACAAAATTTGGTCTCTTGAAAAACTTTGCAGGAAAATTATATGTAGGCAATAACGACAAACATGCTGTAGATAAGATTTATGGAAGCTTTGGAACAGTATCACAATTTATAGACTCTTCTTTGTTTAACAAGCAACTGTTTGCAAAGTTTCTTTCCGTAAGAAAGAATTATCTTGAAAACCCTAAGTTCACTAAGATTGCAACAAGTTAGGCGGATAGCCCGTTGCCAAGACACACGATACACCGGCTCGGTCCCCTCGACAGACAAAGACCGGGCGTCGCTGCCTACCAAATATCTTTCTGTTATAAATATATAAATGCCACGATTACGCTCAGTTCCTGCGGGGCAGGAGACCCCGCATCCCAAAGTTCGGGTAAGGGTCTGTTTCAAGATAATAATATAATCAAAAGTTAAATTTACACTTACATAACCAAGACTTCAAATTATATTAGCCCTTTCTCATGCTTGAACTCCACCGCAATCGCACCCGCATCCCACTGACCAGTGAGGATACGCATACGATTCGCGATTGAAATCAGCATAATCAATTCTGGCGTCCTTTGGATTGATAAGGCCTCCGCCTCACTGACCAGTAACGGCGGGACACCTCTCCAACCAAAAGGAAATCAGTTAATTTATACTTATTAGGCAAACTTACTACAAAGAAATACCAAATAACGATTATAAATTTATTTACTAATCCATATATATATGTTAGGATAAAAGAAAGTATACAATCTTCAGATCGAGAGAAAATTACAATGCCAAAATTTAATTTCTGTTCAAATAACTTCCGAAAAACATAGACTGAAACTTGCTTTCTCATAAAATACAATACAGAGAGCTCTCTCTTATATAGATATATATATATATCGTCCATATCCCAGCTTAACTTGGTTTCAATAAACAGGTGACAAATTAACAGCAATGATCGACAATTTCCATTAACCAAAACCAAAAGAAAATTACATAAACTTCTTATCCATAAATATCTATTTGTGCTTCTGTCATATTTTCACTTCAGTATTATGTTCTTTAGAACTCTCGAGGTATACTACCCTCTTCGGGGCCAACCTCCAATAACATTCATAACTAAAGATAAGGGGAGCCTGTCTCTACCCAATTACCAAAGCCATCTCTCGGCCACAAACTTCAAATGTTCGCTTGGAATTCCATAACATAACAGGGGACACTGTCTACCCTCTTTGGCTACTTACATTGCAAAAGCAAAACAATAGACTTTTACATAAAACGAATTTCTATAAAAACATTTACTCGACCGGTCACCTATTATAACTGTTTCAAAATTATATCTAACATAAAACCAAAATAAGAAAAACCAATAAACATTCCGGATACTCAGACTTTAGAAACGGACGTGAAACTATATAAGTTATTAGATTTAAGAGACATCCTCTGACCAGAGGTATGCTCTCGGATTTAAGTATCAAAGAAACAAATTTATTTAAATGAACCTCCTGACCAGGAGAATTCAGAATGATTTAAGAATAATTACTCGACGAGAAGGATGTATATCTTGAATTTATACCGGAGTCACACTGACCAGTGCCAACTTCGATAGAATTTATGAAACAAAATTTTAAATTATTAAGATTAATTATGTATAAATCAAATTATTTACAAGCCTGCGAAAATCCCCTTTAAGGATCATGCTGACCAGCACAAATCCAGAAAGGTGGCTTACGGAAAACGCAGGACATTGTAGAAAGGAGAGCTGACCAGCCACTCCCCTCACAACGCCTGTATTCTCCCAGCCCTGGACCTCGACAAGCGATTTAATCACCTAACGATTCCGGAATCTACTGCTATACTGAATTAATCTGCCAGCGAGAACGCTGATATTTATACTTGCGAGATTGCGCAATCCTATTTCTCAACAAAAGATTTCGACAAACTGAAAAGTTATTTTTAGCATCTAACAATTACCCTTTCCAAAAGACATATCCAGAAACACAATGCAAGCTAAACTTATTTACAAACCCACGCAGCGCCGAACGAAAAGAACTCATTGTTGTTAAGGAAGAAAAACAACGCAAGCTTCTACTTGCTTTGCGTTCTTTCTCGTTGGGCCGAAACTGCGTTACAATGTTAACAAAGATAAAAAAAATGTACATTCAAAAGATTAAAACTCCAAATGAATTTATACGAGGGCTATTAAATATTAAAAAGATTTGCCAAAAATTTTTCAATCGTTACAATATGCCCCTTTCTTTTTTTTGGAGAATTTTTCTCAAAAGAAAAAAAAATTTAAATTCCTTCCTTTTGGAGAAAAATTCTCAAATGAAAATTCAATTAGCTAACGATTGCCTTTAACTTACTTACTAATCTACACGATATAACAATACTAATTTACATACATATATATATTTACACTCAAACAAATACCTCAGACTTTAAGAAAAGCCATGCCCTTTTTTACCACGATGGCTTTTCTTTTTAACCGAAAAAAGTTCGCACAAGTGGTCTTTGTTATCCCTCGACACTCGAGTTCCTTCATTAATTTTTCAACTGACATTTTTCCATCTTCAAGTAGGTCTCGGTACACCTGTATCACTTCCTCATCTTCTCTTTCGCGTGACGAGACACTCCAACCATCCAGATTATCTCCTGCTTCTCCATTGATTGACGATTCATTTTCGCTGTCCTCTCGTTCACTGTACTCTTCACCGGGACTCACTACACTATGTTCGTGGACACATCCATCCTGTTTGAGGGGTGTCACAGGATCAGTTTGTATGGCGACGGACACTAACTCCCTCCTTTGTTCATCTTCTGCTTGTTTAATTTTTAATAATTTAGCTGTGACACTTTGCAAAATCTGGAACTGGACCTTCTGGGCCCTCAAAAACCTTTCATGCTCTTCCTTGAAAGCTGTCAGCGTCTGTCCAACTTTCCTTTCATACAGTGCCAACTCCACCTGTCTTACCTTTTCTTCACCTTGGAAAACTTTTCCCAGTGTTTTTGTTTGTCTTTCCAGCTCTGTTTTTCGCCAATCTCGAACCACTGACTCCAACTTCCCAAACTCTTCCATCATGATCTTCCTGGTTTCTTCCATTCCAGTTTCCTTTGGTGCAAACACAGTCAATCTTTCTACTAGAGATCCCACATCTCGTTGTACTTGCTTAATTGTCTGAAGTACTTCCGTTTCTTCATCCCAAAATTTCGTATCTGCAAAGACACTCCCACTCTTATAAGTTTCCTCCAAGTCATTCTCCGTCCAATCCTGATTTTCCATTTTCCTTTTCTTTTCTTTCTTCCTAAAAATAAAATTATATATATACATTTATGTCTATTTAACCTATATACAACTATTTTTCAACATAAGCAAATACAGATTCCCTTTTTCTAATCGAGCCCGTTATGGAATAATATGCGACTATTTTTCAATATGAGCAATTACAGGTTCCCTTTTCTAATCGAGCCCCAACGTTATGGCGCCACTTGTTACGAGCCGGCCGTCAGCCCGTTGTCAAGAGACACGACACACCGGCTCGGTCCCGTCGACAGACAAAGACCGGGCGTCGCTGCCTACCAAATATCTTTCTCTTATAAATATATAAATGCCACGACTACGCTCAGTTCCTGCGGGGCATGAGACCCCGCATCCCAAAGTTCGGGTAAGGGTCTGTTTCAAGATAATAATATAATCAAAAGTTAAATTTACACTTACATAACCAAGACTTCAAATTATATTAGCCCTTTCTCATGCTTGAACTCCACCGCAATCGCACCCGCATCCCACTGACCAGTGAGGATACGCATACGATTCGCGATTGAAATCAGCATAATCAATTCTGGCGTCCTTTGGATTGATAAGGCCTCCGCCTCACTGACCAGTAACGGCGGGACACCTCTCCAACCAAAAGGAAATCAGTTAATTTATACTTATTAGGCAAACTTACTACAAAGAAATACCAAATAACGATTATAAATTTATTTACTAATCCATATATATATGTTAGGATAAAAGAAAGTATACAATCTTCAGATCGAGAGAAAATTACAATGCCAAAATTTAATTTCTGTTCAAATAACTTCCGAAAAACATAGACTGAAACTTGCTTTCTCATAAAATACAATACAGAGAGCTCTCTCTTATATAGATATATATATATATCGTCCATATCCCAGCTTAACTTGGTTTCAATAAACAGGTGACAAATTAACAGCAATGATCGACAATTTCCATTAACCAAAACCAAAAGAAAATTACATAAACTTCTTATCCATAAATATCTATTTGTGCTTCTGTCATATTTTCACTTCAGTATTATGTTCTTTAGAACTCTCGAGGTATACTACCCTCTTCGGGGCCAACCTCCAATAACATTCATAACTAAAGATAAGGGGAGCCTGTCTCTACCCAATTACCAAAGCCATCTCTCGGCCACAAACTACAAATGTTCGCTTGGAATTCCATAACATAACAGGGGACACTGTCTACCCTCTTTGGCTACTTACATTGCAAAAGCAAAACAATAGACTTTTACATAAAACGAATTTCTATAAAAACATTTACTCGACCGGTCACCTATTATAACTGTTTCAAAATTATATCTAACATAAAACCAAAATAAGAAAAACCAATAAACATTCCGGATACTCAGACTTTAGAAACGGACGTGAAACTATATAAGTTATTAGATTTAAGAGACATCCTCTGACCAGAGGTATGCTCTCGGATTTAAGTATCAAAGAAACAAATTTATTTAAATGAACCTCCTGACCAGGAGAATTCAGAATGATTTAAGAATAATTACTCGACGAGAAGGATGTATATCTTGAATTTATACCGGAGTCACACTGACCAGTGCCAACTTCGATAGAATTTATGAAACAAAATTTTAAATTATTAAGATTAATTATGTATAAATCAAATTATTTACAAGCCTGCGAAAATCCCCTTTAAGGATCATGCTGACCAGCACAAATCCAGAAAGGTGGCTTACGGAAAACGCAGGACATTGTAGAAAGGAGAGCTGACCAGCCACTCCCCTCACAACGCCTGTATTCTCCCAGCCCTGGACCTCGACAAGCGATTTAATCACCTAACGATTCCGGAATCTACTGCTATACTGAATTAATCTGCCAGCGAGAACGCTGATATTTATACTTGCGAGATTGCGCAATCCTATTTCTCAACAAAAGATTTCGACAAACTGAAAAGTTATTTTTAGCATCTAACAATTACCCTTTCCAAAAGACATATCCAGAAACACAATGCAAGCTAAACTTATTTACAAACCCACGCAGCGCCGAACGAAAAGAACTCATTGTTGTTAAGGAAGAAAAACAACGCAAGCTTCTACTTGCTTTGCGTTCTTTCTCGTTGGGCCGAAACTGCGTTACAATGTTAACAAAGATAAAAAAAATGTACATTCAAAAGATTAAAACTCCAAATGAATTTATACGAGGGCTATTAAATATTAAAAAGATTTGCCAAAAATTTTTCAATCGTTACAAGATTTAATGAGGCTTGGAATGGCAAGATGGTAAATTGCAGACCACAATTTCTCCGGGCCATTTGGTACGGAAGGGTGAAATAGATGCGTCTTAAAAACTCAGCGGAGTGAACGAAAAGAGCTGATAACGATGGAAGAAAATTCTATAAGATTAATGTTCCAAATGTTGAAATAACTGGTAGCGGCCCTCGGGCGTTTCTACGAAAGAAATTGGTGAAGAGAATTACACACAAAACACCGCAACGTCTTGCAGAAAGCAGAGAGGAAGAAATATTGACAGCAGATAGTGAAGTCTGGATGTCTGGAAGAGGAGAGGAAGGGGAGGGGGAGGATGGAATAGAATGGTTCCATAGTGGATTTATGGAGCAAATAATTTCCGAACCCTTTTCTTTTCCTGGAGTGGACGTAGGGAAGATGCTAGCCCATCTCTTGGCCATATCAAAGAAACATTGAGATATCGGTATTGCAGTGATATATAGCAACAGAGGCTTTTAAAGAAAGAAAATAGGTTGTGATCCAAACGCACCCTCTAGGAACAAATATCAACAGTGGTGTAGTGCCGTGTCCTGAAAATTTTACCCGGTTTATACACTACAATTCTTATTTAATATATATATTTATTATACACCTATTTATGAATTAGATATAATAGAAATAGAACACCAATGCAGACATGTAAGTAAAACACAAACATCATCTTCCAATTTCCGGCAATTTGAGATATTTTTATTCAAAATTTCCGTTTTCACTGAAAATTGAACCTGCATTTCCCTTCAACAATAGAAATTTCCGTTCATGTAGCAACACTGCATATGTCAAGGGCGGCACAGAAACGGAAAGTAAGAAGTAGTTTTCTCCGGTAATACTGTTTCCAGCGGTGGAAGTGTCCACTCAGGCGGTGTGCTCTTCAATAGTCGCTCCCCAATTTTTTCTTCGCTCCCCCCGTGCACGTTTGGGGAGGATACCCGATCGTCAGAAGTGTGCGATGGAGAATGATCAGTGTGTATATAAACAAATCTTGAATTTCTTTATATAATTTACTTAAATTCGCGTTTTAAAGCTTGTTTTAAGTCTGCATAATGTATAATGAGCGATTTCCCATATATTGAAGCTAAATGTATAAATAATACGTGAGAAAAGTGGTTTCCTGTCCCCGTAACATAGAGAATAACAAGAGAAGGAACATTGTTCCCGTTGCGGTAGAATCCAAAGGAACCCATTAAAGTAGTGGTAATTGATAAGGTACTTTAAGACACTGCCAAAGCAAATTGATGGTTCAACTAGAAACTGGAGTGTATTTGAAAAAAAAAAACAAAAAAACTTTCTCAACATCAGGCCCAGTCAACCCACCGTATTTGTTGAAAATGCCAGACCTGTTATACAAGCGTAAAAACTATTTTCCGATGACACGAAATACCAAAATATTTCCTAAAAATATATGAACTATTTCAGGTCTATCAAAAAGAAATTTCGAAAGTTTCAGGTTACCAATTCATGTGCATATCGATTTCCCATTTCACTATAAGCACTTTTTGTTGTGACTGAAGTGTTGAAAATGGAAATTCTCTCAACCCAATTTCATCAGAAAGGTCGTCTAATGCATGTCGTGTAATCAGGAAATGTATTGTGTAACTATGCGAAAAAAAACTACAAAGTGAAGGAAATCAACACACACAGTTATTGCGAATAAACAGAATTTTAAAGATTTTTTTCAGTTTTAATGCAGACTGTTACTGGCTTGCAGTTAGTTGTATTCAGTACATTCAAATCTCCCCTCCCCTCCCCTCCCCCCCACACAAACATAAACACGCGTTTCAAAGTATTGCTGTTCTATCGAAATAACAGGCACACGTGTTCCAAAATGTACTAAAAATATTTACAGTACTTCTGAAAGCACGTACAAACTAGTGTTGTAAAATACTGCCAAAAGTTTTTGATTGTTATTATTTTACGTCACTTTTCTGCCTCTTGTGCCAATCGCGACGATGAGAATGAAAAGATGGAATTGATGAGACAAACATATCCGACTAGATTTCGAACCTCTGGTTTCGCAGCATGTTACGCTAACCATTCATCACGGAGGCCGCTGATAATACTTTCGAAACAACACGCAAACGACACCAAAATATGGAGAATGAACAAACCATTCACTTCTCTACTCCTTATTCCCGCCAGTAATAAATTCAAATTCTTGAATTCGGAAATTTGGCTAGATAGTGCTTTAGACTCCATAGGGAGTAGCTAACGTTGAGACAAGTTCTTTCTACTAAATTCAAAATGTTGTCGTAAAAATGCAAAACTTTCACTCTGCCATACTTGATGTTAGAAATTATAATAAACTAATGTAATACACAATCAAACAGTAATCGCAAGAAAAATTAAGAATGTTGAGATATTTACAGTTATTCATCCTCAAACTAAATAGAGAAATTTTTGTGAAGTTTGAAACACTGAATTGTTTTGCTCCACCTGGAGGAAATTGCTGTCATATTTGCACACAAAAATATAACTTTCACCGTAGTTTAGACGAAATTGGAATTAAAATTCTTTGCAAAAACCTGTGAATTTCTCTAATGAATATCTTTCCCACGATCGGTGTCGAAAAAGGATTCCGAATATAGACAGGTGGTTACTTTCACAAACATCACTGTTGGTAAAACTTTCACCCAGCGGTTCTTCTTTTCGTCTAGAACGAAAGACTGCAGATTCAGATACAACCCCATCCTGTATCATTTCCTTGAAATTGTTAAGTGAATACAGAACTTTGAACTAAGTGTTGTAATCAAGTAATATATAATTATATTAAATCACTGCAAATATTTATGCCATGATTACTTCTAAGACTACTCTTACATCTCATTTTTATTTTTCTCCGATGCAATATTCATCAGAAGTTCAGTGACGTTCAATTGATTGAATAATTTTTCCTACGTTCGGCTATCAGTCATGTTTTATTGTTACACACACATTATGAGTATTATGTATATCAAAAAAAATATTCTTAAACATTATGTTGTAAGTATTTTCATTAATAGTTGGTGCAGGCTCAATTTTCTTAGTGTTATAAGGGGTATGGTTTTTACTGTGGGTTTCTTGCTTTGTCTATATTACGTTGCTTTAAAGTTGGTTTTACAAAAAGGTTAACTTTAAATATATAATATATCAAAAACAGCAAAAACAAAAGAGAACCACGCTTTACGCGGCCACACGCAGACCCTATTCCACGTGTGGTGTTCCGTATAGTAACAGATATCCCCTGAGATATCTGTTAAGCAACAGACGAACTTTAGCCTAACTTTAATAATCGGTAACTAGAGGAGGGCTTAATAGGCTTATGATACACTAAAATGATAGAAGGTCAGACACCTTTAAACGACATATTTATTCATTGAAAAGAACATCACTTGTGGCATAGCTGCCACCAAACATGAGCACTTCACTGTACAAGACACAAAAAAGATATACAAAATATTTTGTACTTACATATCAGCCGTTTTCACACTATATCAATCCTACCTGGGGCCTTACACACGCTATTTCACTCTTTATCGCCACATCCCGACACATGGGCAAATTTGTGGTACACCACACTAAAAAAATACTATTATGTGCTTCCTTGGTGTAACAAAGGCTTTGGGGGATGATAAATGAGTTTTCCTGGCTTTTCTTGGATGGATGGCTAAGAACAACTTGGATATTCTTTGATATCCTATGGATGCTTCTATGGCGTCAGTTCTGCGGACCATGTGGTCTGGATTTCCACATGTGATGAGGGACACAAAACTCGCTATTTTGCTGAATTTTCATTGGTATCCTTAAATGCACTTGTGGACACAATATCCCACTTGGTCACACACACTTAGGCCGGTGTTTACTGTAACAGGACCTTAGATCCCTTTTCCCTTTATGTATCCTTTGTTGCTGGCACAGGTGGCCATTCTCACACTGGATTTTACCAGCAACTTCCAAGCTGACCTGCTCTCAGGTGGGTCTGTAATACAAGTGAGTTTGACTAGCAAGCTCAGAACACAATAGGCCATCTGAAAGTCTCCTCAGTGACGTCACAGCCTTGACGGCTTCTCATTGGCCAGCTGGAGTCCTTTGAGATCTTTCCTTGTCTTTGGGAGAATTGCCACTTTCTCCCACCAGATGGCAGAGTTATCAATTGCTTAAAAAGTATAAACAAAAGTGTTTTTTCCAGCTTTTCTGGCTTAGTTATGCCAGATAATTGCAAATGAGTTTACTTTTAATAAATTAGGCATTATTTTACCTATGGGTGAGTGTTATCTCTGATTTTCAGTAAATAATAAAAGATTTAGTAAACATGTGATTTGGAGCACATGGTTTTTGTTCTCCAAAATGGTTACTGTTAGCCTAACAATGGTTGGTTCTTTATAAATAAAGCATTTCTACCCCTCCCATGAGTGACAACTGGTTGGTAAACATGATCCATGATTCTAATTGGGGGTGGGGGTATAAGTTTCTGGGAAAATAGCTCTCACAAGCTTTCCCTGATGCCAACCTAATGGCCCTTGTACTTAGGTTGGCCTGTGGTTATTTGTGTGTGGGCATGTATGCCCAATGCTGATTGGTCATAGTGTCCCTACAAGTAAATATCCAGAGGTGTTAGGTCTGGTGACCGTGGTGGCCATTCATCTATCTAACCTGACTTTTGCATCACCCTGTACAAGACTCCAACCACCTCCAACAAAAGAAGCGAAGTTTCATCTTCGTTGGGATATTACCGGTCTTTATTGCAAACTTCTGATTATACTACTACGTACAAAAAGTACCCGGAATTTCTGAATAAGACACAAAATACGTGGTTAATCATCAACATTTATTTTGTCTTCTTCAAAATAGGCCCCATCAGATGCAACACACATATGCCAACGCTTAACCCAGTCTTCAAAACACTTTTCAAACCCAGAAGACGGTATCGCCCTGAGTTCCTTCTGCGAATTTCCTTTAATGTATTCAATTGATCCAAAACGCTTTCAACGAAGTGGTAACTTGAATCGCGGAAAGAGAAAGAATCACACGGAGCCATATCTGGAGAATATGGGGCTTGGGCGAGGACATATGTTGAGTTTTTGGCCAAAAACTCGCGAACTAGAGTCGACATGTGCGACGACGCATTCTCGTGGTGCAAATCCAAGAATTGTTTTTCCATAACTCTCGTCTTTTCCGGCGAACATTCTGACGCAGACGCCTCATAACGGTCACATGAAACTCTTTATTCACGGTTTGTCCCCCTGGAAGAAATTCTGAGTGCACAACACCACGATAATGAAAGAAAACAATGAGCATGACTTTACTTTTTTAGCGACTTTGGCGTGTTTTTTGGGTTTTGATTCATTTTCGAAGCCCCATTCCGAACATTGTTGACCTGTTTGCATGTGATACTCATACACCCATCTCTCATCGCCAGTTATGATGCGTTTCATGAAGGTTGAGTCACTAGAGGCTCGCAGGCTAGCGAAATCATGTCTTCAGCAACATCCCTGAGATGTGTTTTTTGCAGGAAATTCAGCTTCTTCGGAACAAGTCGTGCCGCGGCGCGTTTCATGCCTAACATATTAGTCAAATTGTTGTGAACGGACATGTGTGATATGCCAAGCTCACAAGCCACCTCTCTCACACTCACACGCCGGTTTTCAAGCACAATGGTGATAAAATCGTTGCCAGGCCAAGGGGAAACCACATTGACGCCACCCGCGCGGTCGGCGGCCATCTTGAATTCAACATCAGAATTTTAAATGGGAAGGGGTAATATAAGATATCAAATCAGGCTAGAATTTCACGGTAAATGCAATGATGAAGATTTTATCGACGTATTATATCTTTAACTAATAAAAAGTTATGACTGAATTCTTGTACCAATGTTCTCCTTTTTGTTAGAAAAATGCCTTAAAATTTGTTTAGCGCGTCGGTAACGCATCAAGATCAAAGTGGAGTCTAGGGAGAGAAGTTAGCATGCCATTGCACACGATTTTAATCGGATACATCCACGAAGAGCTGCGCATTATGAATGGTTGTCGCGAACAATTACAGGGTGACGCTTCCATTAAATGAAAAGTCCTTCACAGTGACAAGGATAATGTTTATGTTCATAAGAATGTGCATAAACAGAATATGCGACCCTTGTCCCAACTAACTTTGGACAGAAACTGCTTCACAACGTTCCCATAGTGTTCTGGTGTTCCTCCCTTTTTTTTTTTTTTTTTTTTAAAAAAAAGTACCTCTTTCCGTAAGCAAGGATGAAAAAACCTGTTCATTTAACAAATTCAAGTAGTCCTAAGCATTTAAGGTTTCGTTGATGGAAAATTGACTAAACAATCGTGTTCCACAAAGCACGCCACACCATTAACTTACCAGCACTAACTATTCAGATTTGATCTGTCCAAAATAGGTTATCAGATAAAAAGCATCGAATATTCTGTTTATGAACTTCCTTACGAACATAAACATTAGCCTTGTCATGGTGAAGGACTTTTCATTTAATGGAAGCGTCACCCTGTAATTGTTCGCGACAACCATTCATAATGTGCAGCTCTTCGTGGATGTACCCGATTACAATTGTGTGCAATGGCATGCGAACTTCTCTCCCTAGACGCCACTTTGATCTCGATGCGTTACGGACGCTCTAAATAAATTTTTAGGCATTTTTCTAACACCTCGAAAATGTGAAAATTGGTACAAGAATTCAGTCATAACTAACTACTGGTTAAAGATACGTCGATAAATCCTTCATCATTGCATTTCTCGTGAAATTCTAGCGTGATTTGATATATCATATCACCCCTTCCCATTTATTCTGAAGTTGAATTCAAGATGGCGGACATCAAGATGGCCGCCGATCGCGCGGGTGGCGTCAATGTGGTTCCCCCTTGGCCTGATAACGATTGGTCATCACCATTTCCACGTTGCGCGATGCAGTGGCTTTCTACCGGGGGTGTTAAGTTACTTATTGAGCCACCCTGTACTAAACATACTTAACAATCCGGGTATGGGGGTACTGTAAATTTTCCCGCCTCTCATCGTTTGGGTGCTACTGATTAGCAGAATGTACTCTTGGCTCTGATAAAAACTAACTTAACGACGAATTAAGTACGCCTGTTAGGACACCGTTGGCAAATTCTTCTGCTTCAGCGGTCACGAATTAAATTATTTTTCCGGGAGAGTGGTAAAGGGGAATTTGGCGGAGGGATACACACGCATTCATGGTTTGTTATTTCATTGGACATTCTGCCCATCTGCGCAAAAGAATAATGATAACAGGTTTTAATTAGTTCCGAAATGATTTGCAGCTAAACTGTTATCAAACCTAATTAACTTTTAACGTACACTTATTTCCCGGGAAAGCTGTGTTTGAGGGTAACAAAAATAGCGGGTCGAGGACCTACAGCGGTCATAATTGACGGCTGTGAGAGCAATAATGACTTGAGGACCGCAACAAGTAGGGCTGCTTCCTGCAACCCCCCTCCCCACTTGCCACGCAGTAACTTCGATAGCTATGGCAAGATTCTTTTCAGCGTTTTCACACGAAGTGACAAAATCGGTGTCGTCTCTGAAATCGATCACAATAGTTATACGCTCGTATATTTTCACGTGATATTGCAGATTGGCAACACTTTTGACCTAGGCTTCTAGTCTACTTTCCTGGAACAGTCCAGGGACTCTGTTCAGCCGTTATTTGAAACATTTCCATTGTTTACGTTCTATTACAGCTCATATTTCAACGGAACACAATAGTGATCCACGCGACCTTGACGGGATTGTTTTAGGATACGTAGTATTTCGATATGTATGAATACGTGCTTCTAAAATATGTTATACTGGTAAATATACCGTGCGGCAATTTCCTTGCAAGGCCGAGAAATCGGGAGAAGTGTGGCGGGAGGCGCTAGCGGAGATGCAGGAACGTCCCGCTTATGTATAACCTCGAAAGTGTTTTGTTTCGCTCGGAATCGTTTGGAGGTTTCGAATGTGCAACACTGTATCAAGATAACGTTACAGACTAAACCGTTAAAAGTCAGTGTTTTTCGTGAGCATTGTTTGCAATCTAAAAGCCCCGAGCTTGAGTTGTTCTTTTCATTCCGACTACAGATGCCCTGAACAGAGCTGCGAATTGAGTGAGGAACAGACCTTGAACCAAGAGCATGTTAATTTCTTATTCTGTGAATGAGTGTGGTTTTTGGTTACTTGCGTGCTACTTCTTTGTGTAATTGCAGTGTGTGTGTGTGTGTGTGTGTGTGTGTGTGTGTGTGTGTGTGTGTGTGTGTGTGTGTGTGTGTGTGTGTTGTGTGTAAGTGAGGCGATTGAAATGCCAGCCGCAAAGTTCACGTTAGAACAAAGAATTTTTATGTACGACACTCACGTGAAAACGAACTAGTGTCGAGACGTGTGTAGACAATTTGCACAGAAATTCTCTGGCATTTCACTTCCAGGTAGAGACGGTTAGACGCCTTGTCCTAAAATTACGAGAAACTGGATCGTTAAATTTTAGAACCACTAAGCAAAAACGACGGATTGTAACCGAAGAAAAACTCGACGTAATTGGGTCAGCGTTAGAATGCTCTCCAAACAAACCTCTACACCGTGTTTCACAGGATGTGGGTGTGTCAAAATCATTAGCACATACAGCCACTAAGGTCCTAAAATTAAAACAACTCTTATATGTAATACAGGTTCGTGCTCTTTTTGCAATATTAATATAAATATCTGCATGCTAAAGATGTGTCCATAAAAATAAGCGGGACGTTACCGGTCGAAATTGTCGGCATCTCCGCTAGCTCCACCCGCCACACTTCTCCCGATCTCTCGGTCTCGCAAGGAAATGGACGCACGGTATGAAGTGGGTGTGTCCAGAGCATCAAAACCTATTTTTTATTTTTTTTTACAAAGAAAATTACAAAAGTAATATTCTAAGATATGTATTTTTTGGTTTCATCGCATCCAAATGTAATGTGATAGATTTAGAATTTCCTCCCTACTGTAACGAGTTGAGTGAAATAAATTATGATATTTGTTAAGTGAAGCAGAATACTTCAAAAAAGGACATTCTTGCTGTAAAACCATATAAATCTTGACCACTTATGGGTAAAAACGATAATATTCTACGGATTACAATAGTGATCTACGCGACCAATGGCGGGAGTTTTTTTCCACGCGACCACTGCAGTGTTAACCCTTGACTGGTGTGGTGGATTTTAGTCGCGCTAGTAGTGTGCTGCGGGTCAAAATGATCCAGGGTTTATTTTCTTTATTTTGAGAGTATGTGATCAAATAATTACAAAATTAAATTTTTATTGATTACATTAATGTTAATTAAGTATACAAAACATATTTTTGCTTAAAATTCTACTACTACTCTTGAAAATTCTGAACTCACTAATGTTAAAGATAATTGTTCAGTATATGGAATTATGAAAAAAAAATGTATAAAAACACTGACATTCATAAATTGCTTATGAATTGAAAAGTTATATTTTTCTGCATCACTTAACTTGGGTCAAAATATATGCAAAATATCACAGTACATACTATGCCACACACAGGCCGTTTGCACTTCTTAGAAGCTCAGAATCATCACTATCAATTTCCACATTATCATCTGACTCTTCATTTTCAATGAAACGACGTCTACCGTCACAATCGTTGGCAACATTTTTGATCACGTCTCACGCCATAGCACCAGACCCCAGAAAAAATGATAACATAAACGATGTGGTGTGGGTCAGATTAACCCGAACTTACTATTATACGAAAACAATCAAATGCACATTTCAGGTGGCAACTGCTGTCAATACACACAGCACCTATGAACAGCTACTGAGAACCAGAGCCCTCTACCGGGAAACTCATAAACTATAGAAATGGAAATTCACGCTCAACAGCGTTTTGACCCGTGCCACACCAGTTAAAAGGTTAAGGCTCGTTCCCACTATGCCAGTTGGCAAGACCGCGCGCAATAGCCGAGCAAGTGGGTACGTGTCGTTGGCCTGTGTCGACAGGCCAATTGCCAGGCCGATTCCACTTCAAAGGAAATCGTGCCGTGCTTACGCTGCAAGTGGAGGACGCACCGAGTGGTGCCGAGCGAGTCTGGCAGGTTAGAGAAGGATTAGGTCTTGTTTCTTCAACTTTTGATCATGGAGTGGAGTGGACGGACTTGCAAGTTATAGCATTATATAAATATAAAACATATATATGTAACATATAACTGATTTTAAACCTTTAAAACACACAACATTGCTTTTTACAAATGTTTAAAATGTTTAAAGCAGAGTGTATAACTTTTTTTTTTAGACTTGTTTCAAACACATTTTGATACTTGATATCTGATACTCTGGTTATTTGCGTGTTTTGTAACTTTGTATTTTCATTCAATTCGTTACATTTTGTTTATTGTGCACAGAAGTCCGTTCAGTGGCTGAAAATATATATTCAGTTAATAAAGAAACATATCGCAATGAGTACCCATAGGGCACGTTTAAAATAGGGATGGCGAAATCCGGATTTTTTAAAATCCGGAATCCGGATAGTAAAAGCGGAGAATCCGGATTTCGAAGGTCATTTGTGATCAGTGTTGTTGCAGTAGTATTGTACAACAGTTCTTTGTTTCGGCCAAACATATCCACATCGCTCGATGGCCCCTTATCTGTCGTAGCAGTTGCACAAGAGCGATATGTTGATAGATTTGGTACGTTCGCGCTTCAGTTTAATGCGCAAGCACTTTCTGACGCCGAAAGAATATAATCACTTGCATCTGCTTCCTGAGATTACATGCTCCGGAGTTCAAGCAATGAAATCGAATACAACACAAAATGTCTTTCTGCTTTAGACCAAACTTTTCTTGCTCTCATGGGTGGGATGGGGAAGAAGGTGCGAAGGGTTTTTTCACCACCCCTTAATTTTCGTCCCCATCTGCCATGTTACGTTATGTATGGCTTACTAAACCTTTGCCGTTACATTGGAGTAACACACCGCTTTCATTGTAGACAGTCATTGATCCTAATTTGAAATAGAACCCGCATTTGCTTTCCTCTAAGGGGTAAGGGGAGGGGGTGTTATTATTAGCTATTATTAGTGGTTGTTGTCTTTCTTCCACCATTATTATTTTTTGTTAATTTTTTATTTTTTTTATTTTTTAAGACAAATTACATGGCCATTGGCCTGCATATACAAGCTTCGTTCGTTTAAGATTACAAGACATGCGCTTGTAGTGGCCAAAACAAACAATACTGGAACAGGTCACTATAGTACGGACGCGATAAGAAGCGGCGTGCAATCAGAACGCAGAACGGCAGAACGTGACCAAATTCTGTCTCCTCGTTGGCTGCCATGTGGCTGGGGGGTTTCTACGTTGCCACGTTCGCACAAACACACGGGCAGGCTAGTCAGCTGTTGGCAAGCTCGGTAAAAAAGCGTCACGCGAAATTAAGAACGTACGTATCAGTATGCTAATATATGTTATTTCAATCGTAAAGTGATAATTTAACGAATCTAGAAGTTTGAATCTGAAGTTTCTTGTAGGTTGACGTTATCTTCCAGTGTGAATTTTACATTCTGGCAAGCATGAAACATTTTATCTTCCTGCTCTGCACAGCAACCGAAAATCTTTAATGAAAGAACCTTTGTCGTTTTTTTATTATGGTACATTGCAAGCATCAGCTACCGGCATCTTTTTACTTAATGTTGTATCGTATCACAATTACCAACAAAAGAAAATGCGTCTTGTGTTATGAACAACTGTGGCAAATCGTTCTCCTTTGATTTCATGCCGCCTCTCTTTGCCTTCTTTGTCACGCCGCGATTGTTGAACCTTCAGAACTTAAAAATGAAATGTATTTCTTGAAAATTAGGGCAAATTACGTATAAACAAATAGGATCTACTTATTAATCATAAAAATAAAAGTAAAATAAATAATTTTCTTAACCCACTGCTATACAAATTACGTACAACTTCGTTTCGTTAACACGTTTTTAAATTATATTTTGAGGAACCTACAAAAATTCACCTCTAAAACAGAGTTTTACAGAACTGAGTTACTGTATTACGGAGAAGAATTTATCAAGAACAAATCAATTGTGTGTGAATTGATTGATTGAGTTGGTGTTTTAAAGTCCACTTTATGCACACTACGGCTAATCTGGAATGGACCTACAGTTGGAAGTGGGATCCGATCCACTATGTGCCTCGACAGGGTATCAAACCCAGGACTACTTGATTACAAGGCGACAACACTTACCCTACCACTGTGCCATCGGGGAGGCACATGTTGGTGTGTGAAGTGAGATAATTTGGGAAGCTATATGAGAATACAGGCTCTGGAAATACAGAGTTCAATAAATTACAACGAAACGCTTGGCAATTGCTCGATTTCCTTAACATTAATGATACATTTGGTACATGTGTTATTAATGCTTTGAGCTACCTGTATGTAAAAACATAAAAAATGAATGAATGAACAGAAGTAGTAGTAGTTAAAGAATCAGTTGTTTTTGCTTACCGGCTACCATTGTAGTGGCGCTATCCCAAGATCATCTTCATTGTTGTTTGGTAAAGGAACATCTTCGTCTGAGCTACTACTGTCACTGCTGTCTTCCCGCCCAAGTAAAATTACAAAATCCTCCATTTGCTGCTCTTCAACTCCCTCCTTTTCCCATGCTTCGGAAATAATCTTCCTTGTGTGTTCTATAGCCGAACGCCAGCTATCTGATGTCACATCCCCGATAGCCTGTTCTGTTAATTGCAAAATTTTAGACGGTGTAAAAGGTGGCAATGTGTTCCTCTGTGCTACCAGCCCTTTGACCTGTGCCCAAATAAGTTCTATTGCATTGTACATACAATGATAAGGCGGGAGACGGACCACCGTATGTCCCGCTTCTTCTGCAAGCTTGTCTATTCGATATATGGGGAACTGGGGTTTGTGTAAGATAAGGAGCTGCAGTAGTTCAGCCTTCCTCATGCTCATATCGCATGCTACGTTATGGCGTTCCAGCCAGGTTATGATATCAGCTTTGCGGGATGACATCGTGGGGGGCTTGTCGACTTGTGTTGAATGGTATGGCGCATTGTCAATGATTATTGTCTGACCAGGAGGAATATTTGACAGCAGTTTGTCTACAAACCAAGAAATGTAACCCTCAGCGTCCATTTCTTCGTGGTAGTCACCGCTTTTCCTGGATTGAAACGCCCACAAAGCTCCTTCCACAAACCCGTGAACCGAGACAGCATGACACACAATAATACTCCCGTACGTTCAAAATCATTTATCTTCCCTTTGTACCAATTTCTTTCTTTCTTCTTTCCGACATTGCAGTACAATTTATCCAAACAACTCTTACTTACAAACACACACACGACCGCCCGCTCACGCACAGAAGTTAACGTTGTTCCTTCAAATACGAACAGAGTCGGAATGAGAACAATGGAAGTGTCCCGTTGTTTACTGTTTAACCAGATGTTTAATCCTACACGTGTTTCTGTGGGCTCGCGAAAATCCTGAAGTAGGTCAATCCGGCAACAGCGCGTCGCTACCAGAGTGGGTGGTCCCATGCCGCTTGCTAGCGCGTCCCGACAATAGTAGTCTTCAGTTTCATTGGCATATTTTCATAAAAGCCTATTAAATGTTCATTCGTATTTGATGTATTGGCTAAAGAATGAATCTTTATTTCGTTTTTTTTTTCAACCCCCAAAATTTCATTCCTCGCCCCCTCAGCACATCTACATGATTGATACTGGCACCGCCGCTGCTCTCGCATCATACGTACAAAAAATATTCAGATTACATCTGATTGTTGCGGAACTGATCTTATGTACCAACGTTTTTGTCAACCTGTACCAATTATTTTATGGTCAAAAATGAAAACATAAAGTAGTGCAATCATTTCATAAAAGAAGGGAAATCTACTATATTACTAAGCACAGTCGGCTTCTTTCATGCGCGGCGCCAGAAAATTTTGACGGGCTGGGCAGGAGCCAAATACTGATATACTGATAGGGTTGACAGATATAAAGTTTGAGTTTCACACACAGATATTCCCTCGTCCTCTCGCGAATTCCTTTGTATGTCTTTCACCTTCTCTCATTGCAGATGTACGTCTTATTTTTCCCTTCCACCATTTCTCTCTGTTTGTATTACCTCTCCCCCCCCTCTCTCTGTGTTTTAAAAGACACATCTGCGTGCACGGGTAATCCGTTCACCAAATCTTCTGATTACAATTCTCTCTATCCTCTCCAGTCTAGGAAAAGTCGCGAAAGTAACCGATGTCGTCAGCTCTTGTAAAGCCTCTTGGCTATCATTTCTATCTTTTCTGTTGGATCCCACAATACACTGTAGGTCCAGTACCGATTAGCCTTATTCTGCATAAAGTGGACTTAAAACACCAACTCATTCAATCTATCTTTCCTGTGTGAATCTTGTTATGGCCTCCTTACTTCTCTCATTTATGTGTTCTTTTCCTGATGCCCTTCAATTGCTCAGTATGTACTTCGCTCTGTACAGTCATGGACACTTCTGGGTTGTAACGATTCCATTGAAAGTTAATGGAATTGTTATAAACAAGAAGTGTCCGTGACTGTACAGGGGATATTTTACCTTATCTCTTTACCTTAAGAAGAAATTTATCATAGCCCATACTTTATCAGTTGAACGACATATTACATTCATTGATTTGATTTATTTGTAGTATTTAACTTCGCTCTTCCCACTTTTGGCTAATCGTGAAGATAAGGATGAATTGTGATAAAATGAAGCAGACGAAGGGACAATCACAAATACACATGGGCATATCACAAAACCACAAAAAAGCTCCACGTAGGAATGTACTGGCTGTGAGTCCAGACGCCATAGTCTCGTTAGTCTGCTAAATGCAGTCCAGGATGTACTACGTGGAAGACAGTCTGACATTGGGTTGGTAGATTAGAGTATATTGTTAAATTCATGAGGCAATTATTGAAAATATGGATCAAAATCCGTTTTCCTTCCAAAATTCGCTTTCCCTCTGTAATCCACTATTCTTCCAGAACCTGCATTGCCTTCGTAATTCTTCTCGCTCCGAAATCCGGATTTTATCAGAAAACTGGATTCCCTCCGATATCCGGCTACCCTCCGAAATCCGGATAGTATATTTTCCGCATCCAGATTTCAAATTTTCCGGAATCCGGATTCCGGATTTCTTGGCCATCCCTAGTTTAAAACATCTGGCTCTGTTTTCTTAATTTCTTTCTTTTCTTTTTTTACAAGTGTTTACATTTATAAAATTGAATAGTATATGCATGAAACAGACTTGTTCCGCACTTAACACACTTCACATAGTTACTAATCAAGGACGTATTTTGTGGGGTCCGGGACGCCCCCCACGGAGAAAGTACAAAAGTACGAAAATTAAATAATGAAAATTATGAAATAATAAAATAACTCAAATAATGAAATATAATTGTTTAATCCAGGGTTATTTATTTCTGCCAAACTTATTGCAAGGCAATGATTATATTAAGATCATACGACTTTGAAAAACAATACCAAAGAAGATTTATGCAAGATTTATTACTACTTATAATAACATGCATAAAATATAACCAAGAACTTTACTTTTCGTCATTTGGATCTAACATTCTTTTTTATGTTCAATAAATGTTCAATTTTTATCTATTTTACATTAATTTCCTTGTTCCTTGCCAGGGCTTTTTTTATATAAATTTTGCCGACGTAAGCTAGACAATGAATATGTGCTGTTATATCACTACTCAACTCATATGCCGTACTTTTACCCATTCATGTAATAAAAATACAATTTATTAATTTGAACATTTCAATTAATACTACTTTAATTAATTAATTGAGACACTATGTTCCGACCCCCTTCCCGAAACATATTTGTAGATACGTGCCTGTTTTTTTTTCAATTTTTTTAAAATTTTTATTACTCCATATAAACCATATACCCTGGTATTTGGAGGGTTCAGTACAATTCATATAAAAAAATATATAATTACAATATTTCTATAATTTACAATCTAGATATTCACTAACGCTATAATATTCCTTATTAACTAATAGTTTCTTTAATTTGTTTTTGAAACTTGTCATACTTTCTGCTTTTATATCATTTGGTAAATGGTTGAATATTTTAATTGCTCTCTTGAACTAATGTTAGCCTGGTGAAGTAAGGCTTTAAGAGCTGTTTATTTCGGGTGTTATATGTGTGTTCTATTGAACTTCGCTGAGCAATATTTTTTTCTCGCATATAATGACATTTCATACATGTACAGTGAAGGGAGAGTTAATATTTTGAATTTCTTAAACAACGTTTTGCACGATTCCCTAGGCTTTATACCTGCTATAATCCTAATGGCTTGCTTTTGTTTTCTAAATGATTCTAAACTTGCCGATGAGTTTCCCCAAAATTCTATTGCATATTTTATTAGTGAATGAAACATTGCATAATATACCTGAATTGGTGAATTTGTTTGAAGTATTTGCTTTAATATCCTCAGTGCAAATATTTTGGAATTTAGTTTTTTAACAAGTACTTTTAAGTGGTTTGACCAATTTAGATTTTCATTTTTAGTAACTCCTAAAAATTTTGTTTCTCTAACTAATATTACTGGAAGATGGCTATTCCTTACTACATCTTTAATTTTATTGTTTTGTTTAGTGTGAAATAGCACGTAATTTGTTTTCTGTTCATTTAATAGTAATTTGTTACTGTGAAACCAAGATTTCATTTCTTCCATTGTTTATTCAATTTTGTCTTCTATCTCGTTCACATCATTTCCCCTCATTATTGCGCTAGTATCGTCTGCGTACAACAAAATCTTTGTATTCTGTATATTTAATGGTAAATGATTTATGTACAAAAGAAAAAGTAGTGGGCCTAATATTGATCCTTGGGGAACTCCATATTTTAATCTCTTTAGAGTGGATTTGTATTTTCTTACGTTTCCTTCTCTTTCGCGGCTAATTTCAACACATTGCATTGTGTTTGATAAGTATGATTTCATAATTTCAAGCACGTTACCCCTTACCCCATAGTGTTCCATTTTAGAAATTAATATTTTTTGGTTTACTAAATCAAAGGCTTTTGTCAAGTCGTAAAATATTCCTAGAACTATTTTTTTATCGTTTATACCTTGCAAGATTTTTTCGATTAATGTATGTGTTGCACTTGCTGTGCTTTTATTTTCAATAAATCCATGTTGTTCTTTTGATAGTATGTTGTGTTTATTAAGGAACTGTAGAAGGCGACGTTTTAGTAACTTTTCTAGAATTTTGCTTAGCACAGGTAATAATGAAATTGGTCTGTAATTTTGAACCAGGCTTTTACTTCCATTTTTAAATACTGAGTTGACTTTTGCTATTTTTAGTTTGGTGGGAAAGATACCATTCGCGATACAGTCATTAAAGAGATATTCTAAAATGGGTGCTAACAACTCCATGATTTCTTTTATTACTCTAACTGGAAATTCGTCTCCTATAGCCTTTGAGTCTTTTAAATTACATATCTCTTTCGATATTGCATTTGTTGTGGTTGGTGTTAAAAACATGCTCTCTAGAGTGCGCGGTTTAGAGTTACACAAAAGTTGCAATGGGTTTTTTGCTTTATTTATATTTGTTACTAAGTTATCTCAGTAACAAATATAAATAAAGCAAAAAACCCATTGCAACTTTTGTTATCTCCTAATTCGGTGAAATATTTGTTAAGTGTTTCACACACTACAAATGGATCGTCTATTTCAATATCATTTGTGCATAATTTTATATTATTATTTGTTATTTTTTTCTTTCATTACAGTATTTTCATTTACAACGTCCCACATTGCTTTGCTTTTCTTGTTTGAAGACACAATTTTGTTCGCATAATATTTTTTGTTTGGCATCTCTTATTTTTTTATAGTAATTTATGTAAAATTTATTTACTGATTTATTTATGGGAGTGCGTTGACTTTGACTTATTAGGGATCTTTGTATTTTGCTATATTGTTTTACCTCTCGTGTTATCCATTGTTTTCTCCTTCCAGTTTTGGCTTGTATTTTTCTTTTAGGGAAAGCTTTGTCAAAAATATTGTAGAGTGTATTTGTAAAAATTGTGAACTTTTCATCACTGTCTATTTGACTTCCATATATTTGGCTCCAAGATTCTATTTATATCAAAGATTTAAATTTGTACATATTTCTTTGACTATATATTCTATTTTCATACATAATAGGTTGTTTGGTAACATGTGTAGTTTTTACGTGCACGATTTGGCATGTGTGATCAGAGAGACCGTTCTTAATGTCATATGCGATGTCAGCGTGATCGAGATTTGTGAGAACATTGTAAATTGCAGTTTGGGAATTAGCTGTTTTCTGGTAGGTTTTGTAATTATATAGTTAATATTATACGATAAAGTTAGTGTCATCAAACAGTTTCGCTCAGGGCAGTCTTTTAGAAAATCAACATTGAAATCTCCACAAGCTAATACTTTTTTCTTATGAATATTTGGTATGTTATTAAGTACACTTTGAAGACTTTGAGAAATATTACAAAATACCCTAATTGGCTCCGGTAGACCGAAAGTATGACAAGGTTTAAATTATCTATTGTAAGAGCAGCACATGCAAAATTCAATCCCGAGGACTCGTTACACAGTTTGTTAGTTTGTCTAGCATGTGGCAGCAGAGAATTTTTTACTAAAATTAGAGAACCATCTCCTTGGTATGTCACTCTATAAAAATTGCTAATTATTTTATAATTACTAATTTTCAAAAGTTTTATATTTTCACTGTTTAGCCAATGTTCTGTCAAGCATATTACATCTGGTTCAGGGTAGATCGTGTTGATCAATACCTGTAATGTTAATGTCAGTATTTTGTTCCATTCACGAAGAATGTATTTCGGAAAACAGAGTAGCTAGCACGTGGATAGTGTGGATTAGTTGAACCTTCTCGAACAGCTTACATGCGAGATTTAAGAGTAGCGTAAATAGGTATTTTAAGAAGTTAATCTAGTGTTTACTTTATAACTAGAGACAGTCATTCCTTGGATAATTAACAGATTCCATATTAATCATCATTCTTAGTAAATAAGTCTTTTTAGCATTGTTTTAATCGCTTCATTTGTTCAAAATATGTTTTTTTTATTAAAACATGTTTAAAACAAAAAAGTGTTGTTTCTTTTTTTTAAAAAAAAACACAAATTTTGTCAACCGTGGTTGTCATCACGGAGTATTTCACGTGTGCTGCCAACAGGCCGTCGAACCAGACTGATGCGCGTCTTCACACCGCAGCCCTGTGGGGACGTCTATCAAGTTCGGCAAAGCAGAACGACTTTTGCGGGCGGCCTTGCCAGCTGGCATAGTGGGGATGCGCCTTTAATGGTTCAGCTGCACACGTCGTCTGGCAAAAATACAATTTCCCGAACGACCAACGAGAAGTCGGTATGCAGCCGGAGCTCCCCTCAACAAATCGGCAGTTGGGCCGGACTGACGACAGCTCATTATGGAAAGAAAAAGATCCCCAGTCACAAATTTCATCTGTGTCAAGATGTTGTGTTCCCCCCGTCTTTTCGAAACAAAGCCAGTGATTCTCTCGAAGGTCGCTTTCACCAAATGGAGAGAAAAGGGAAGTTGGAACGATATGAAAACAACCTTCCAGAGATCTTTCTGCGATTATTTCAATGATTTCGCATTCTGAGATGCACTTAGTAACGTATTTTATTTCTATCGTGGTTGTACTTACGTTGAAGTTGCAAAAAACACAAAAGATTAAACCTTGTATTCCAGGCAGGACCCATCTCCGCTCTCAGACTTTGCCCACAAAGTTTTGCCACCTACAAACGTATCGGCGAGAACTCAGATTTTATCGTTGTGTGTGCAAAATTCGTGACAGGGTCGGTGTCGTTGCCGAGAACTTCTGCACACAAATATCGGTACGTGTGCAAGCGCTCTTAGAGTGTATATTTCAACGACAGGAACCAGTGTGTAGATTGCAGTACAACGACAAAGGTGTATCGCAATTGAAGCCAATTGGATGAATGTCTGTCCAGCATAAATAAGCAATTAAGAAAATCAAAATTCCCATAGCGTAAAAAATTGTCGGCAATTACAAACAAAATAAGTTACATTCCGTCTCTGGAATCTGTGACCAAGGCAGTGCATAGAGAGATAGAAAAGGGAAGAAAGTGAGTCGACAGAGCAAAGCGGTGCGCGCTACTGTAAACGGCTAGTGGCTGCACTCGCTTCCAGTTCTGAAGTTACAAAATTTTCACAGGGTCTACGCTGTTTCATAAAATGTTAAATTGAGGCCATGTTTCCATTAACTTCGGATTTATTTCCATTAAACCCGTATATGCATGATAGCATTTAACATATTCAAATATGTCAATCATGGTAGAAAAGTGATGACAATGACCTATCCACAATTGGCATAAAAGAGGCATATTGTAATAGAGAAGGTATTTTAAAAATATAAAAAAATATGAACACGCGTTTTTAACGATTTCATTTGAACAAAATCTACAATAGTATTTTATAGGGTACAGTTCAGCAAGTTATTGTATTTTATTTTCTTGTTGATATTCCTTTTGTGCATTATCACATTTTGCATTGAGGTGATATGTATTAGTATTCCAAATAAAGTTTTCAAAATGGATTGTTTGGTCCTCACGGATGACGTAGTAACGATGTCGCTCGTCACTAAAGGGTTTCGGGTTCGATCCCGGTGGAGACACGTTGCAATGCTGTTCGGATCACATTTTAAACCGTAGGTCCGGTCCCAATTAGCCAATTTGAATACAAAGTGGACTTAAACGAACATAAGACTATTTTTTGTCACATTGAAGCACACGTTACACACCATTGGGTCATTCCACGTCAAATCATCCACGCCATGTCACCCACCATCCCCGATTTTGAAGAAATTCGGTATACTTATAGAACTTTTGATGCTGATTACAAATATGACAACTTTTTTTTTAAATTGGTCAAGGGGTTCAGAAGTTACGCGCTTTTTAAGATCTCATTGTACGCCACATGCGGCTCTACTTTGAATGACACGCATTAGGTTATAAACGATCGTATCTTCCCTTGAGTTTGCCGTAGAAAGTTCAAGTTTGTTTTCTTTTGTTCAGAATAGAATAAGCTTTCATTTAAATAACGTTTCAGATGAATGCATCAATAAACATGTATTTTTATATATAGTTTTATGTATTTTTTTAGAAAAATAAATTAACTTCAAGATCAAATTTCATGCAATGCCCCCACTTCAATTTACCCCCAATTTTATATGTAGGTAGCTCAGAGTGTGTACTAATGCCTGATGAAAAAATTGGGATGGGCGGTTCAGAGACAGGGTGATAAAAAATAATTTGCATAAAATGACATAAAAAGTAAATCTTATTAAAAATGCTTATGTATTTAGCACAAAGCCTGAAGTACAATATGTTTCAAGCTACAATATTCAAAATTTATGTTCACTATGTGTGAATGTAAGAATAGGGTTAACCTGGTAGGGGCAAAGGGAAGCACTTGCCCTCTCCCAAATTTATAATTAATTTTAAATTTGCAAGTAATAATTACAGTGGAACCCCAATTTAAGTTCTTCGATTTTACATTTCCCTTCATTTTGCATTCAATCTTGGTGGTCCCAACATAGCAAATTGTTTAGAAATTCTCCAAGGTCTTACATTTTCCCGCGTATTTAGTTTTTCAGCTTGATCTCCTGGATAACGTAAAATCGAGGTTCCACTGTATCTACGAGTTAGTAAGTTAGTTTCAACTGTCTTCATTTTTTTAAAATTATATATATTATATAATTATATATATATAATCATTATTAACATTCCCAAGTTTAGCAAATTTATCTTCGAGAACATTCTTTTTGTGCATTTTATCTCAATATGGAAGTTCTTTTTTGGCTACTCTTCATGGGGATACGTAATATGAAGTAAGAATTAATACTACACATTTGTGCTGATTGAAGTTTTTTCAAATGGAGCTTTTTCGCCACATACCACAGAAAATATCCTTGTGACGGGATGGTTGGAACAGTAAAAATACTTCTATAGTATAAAGCAACAAGTATGGCAATTATGTACCAATTCCGTAGAAATAGTATTGAAGGCATAAATTTCTTAGTAATGATCTAAGGCGAAATGACAACAGCCCACAGTACAATGTGTCAGCGATTGCAAAGTACTACAACAGTACCAGGAAGTATGCACTATTTTGAACTTACAGGTTCCGTAAGTTACTTTTTACAAGTAACTGAGTTACAGTCACTCGTTTAAAAAGTTACTCAGTTAATTTTACTGGTACTTTGAAAGTAATTGAGTTTCTTTTACAGTTACTGTAACAGTAAAATACTGTTAATGATCATTGATTTGTATAAAAGTTACACACAATCAATGACCATGAAGACTTCCGTGTTTTAATTATGTTTCTAGTACATAATATGTATACATATATTTACATTATTACTGCTAATAAATGATGGAAACCACAGTCAGCTTTGCTTGAACGATTATAATTTTTTAAAAAAATCATTTGTATGCTGACCACAGTATTTTGAATATGGTGTCATTGATTGATTCCCCTTCCAACTATTTCTCTCTCCTCCATTCCAAGTTCAACAAGATCCACTCCCTCGACAATGACATTTTCCTAGCTGGACAACTACATTCCAAACGAACACATCAGTCTACCAAAAACAATGGAGTTTTCACATACAATTAGAAATGAATTACAGTAAAGCGTGGATGTTCTAAATTTAGCAAGCAACAAAGCATAGCTTCCTTGCCAGCAATTCCAAGAAAAACCTTTCACGTAGCATCCGGTGAAGGTACATATTTTATTTTTGTAGTCTGGAACAGAATTGTCCAATTTTGCTATTTCCCTACCGCAAAAAATAACTCTGTTACCGTTGTTAACGTTACAGGTACTTACTTTTAAAAGTAGCTAGTTACAGTTAGAATTTCTAAGTAAAAAGTAACTGTTACTTGTAACTTTGTAACTAGTTACTTCGAAACACTTGTTGTTTAACAGTCAGAGCAAAAATAGTAAGTGGTGATGTAATATGTTTTGTATAACTGTATGGTTTGACTTTTGTGAAGAAGTGGCATTCCAAATTCCAACTGTAAACAGTTATGTAGTAGCATGTGTGTGCGTGACTCAAACTTGTTTGTAGTATTGCTTCAAAAGTCGACATGAAAATGGAGATGCAGCTATTAAATTCTTGCATCCACTTGGTCCATCAACTTCCTACTACTGGTCAAAAAGTATGCTGTATCCAGTGGACATCAACAACACAAATAGAAGGACATATTTACTTAGTGATAAGTCAAATACTTTAGTGTGTTTGAAATGGTCAAAATATCCATCTAAAATCTGAACGGCGCAATTTATAGTACATGAAATTTTGGCATTGCATAGAGTACAATTTTTAGGTACTATATTAATGAGTGTAACTTGGAAACTATCTTTGGGTTGAGATAATCACGAAGTTTTCCATCGCATAAAAATAATGTCCAGGATTAAATGATAAATAAATTTGAAAAATCACAATTATTACTCTTTATTCATTTCTTCCTCAAGTGCCAGGAGGATCACAAAATATATTTAACTTGTAAATTTTAATTAATCTATAAATTTGGGAGAGGGCTAGTGCTTCCCTTTGCCCCTACCAGCTTACGCCTATGTTTACATTCACACATAGTGAACATAAATTTTGAATATTGTAGCTTGAAGCATATTGTACTTCAGGCTTTGTGCTAAATACATAAGCATTTTTAATAAAATTTACTTTTTATGTCATTTTATGCAAATTATTTTTTATCACCCTGTCTCTGAACCGCCCATCCCAATTTTTTCATCAGGCATTAGTACACACTCTGAGCTACCTACATATAAAATTGGGGGTAAATTGAAGTGGGGGCATTGCATGAAATTTGATCTTGAAGTTAATTTATTTTTCTAAAAAAATACATAAAACTATATATAAAAATACATGTTTATTGATGCATTCATCTGAAACGTTATTTAAATGAAATCTTATTCTATTCTGAACAAAAGAAAACAAACTTGAACTTTCTACGGCAAACTCAAGGGAAGATACGATCGTTTATAACCTAATGCGTGTCATTCAAAGTAGAGCCGCATGTGGCGTACACTGAGATCTTAAAAAGCGCGTAACTTCTGAACCCCTTGACCAATTTAAAAAAAGTTGTCATATTTGTAATCAGCATCAAAAGTTCTATTAGTATACCGAATTTCATCAAAATCGGGGATGGTGGGTGACATTTTTAAAAAATTCTGGATGATGTGACATGGAATGACCCCATTACGTCACTAAAACGATAAATGCTACAAATGTCAGCCAAGTGTGTGAGTGACCGACTCATGATTTCATCATTAAAGCTTCGGTTCGGGTACTGGTCAGGATAAAAGTCAGGGGTGTCATCTGTGCGTACTTTCTTTCGCAAACTTTTTTTGCAGCGTTGGCCGTTTTAGAATGAGAAACCGAGAATGTAGCTCTTGCGTACATGTTGTAGCAGCAGCTACAACATTGCCTTTCTACTGCGGACGTAAAATACGAGAGACTATCGACAGCATTAGCAGCTTGGGAAATGTACTGACAGCATTGATATTAATTATGACGTCACTTGTTTATTGTTTGCTGAGCAAGTTACACTAACGACATTAAATCTAACCTGCATATCCTATTCGTAGGATAATTTACGCTATTAGATGCATACGTCAGTAAGATAGGCAGGACATATTTGGTGTTACTCCAAGTTGCTATAGTTGCTAGCCGCTCGTCAGGCACGTAGTCAAGGGGAGGGCTAAGGGGGCTGAAGCCTCCCGAAATCCTACAAATATCTAATTTAAATAGTGTATAGGGGTAAATAATTTTACTTCCTTATCAGGATTAAACATTAGATCGAAAAAGGTTTAGTGTATAATAAAGAAACCAGATTATATTTTTATATTCTACCATTTAATCAAAAGAACAAATGGATCCACAGCTCTCAAAGTGTATAGTTTTCTTTGTGAGAGGTCACAAAATATAAACTTTAGGAGTAAAATTTGGTCCTAACTTATAAATACTTTTTTTAACGGAATATGTAAAAGTTAATAACAAAATACAATAACTATGAATTTCAGTACACTAACTGTACAAAATGTAAGAAAAATAATGGACAACACCTGTGTTGGATATTCATTCATGTGGTGGATCGAGTATAAAGTCTCTTCATTTATATAATAATAATAACAACAACAACATCATTAATAAATTGGGGTCAAAATTGGTTGACTTTTAATATATTATAATAGTTATTATTGTAAAATGACATAACAGTGGTTATAATATTTATTATCATTATTATTTCTACTAATCAAGTTTAGTGCATAATAAAGGAACCAGATTATATTTTCATATTCTACCATTTAATCCAAAAAATAAATGGATCCACAGCTTGCTAAACTTATAGTTTTCTTTGTGAGAGGTCACACAGTATATCAGTGGCCTGCCCACTCTACAAATATTTCTGGCGAGACTCTTGCTGATAAGGGTTGAGCACCCGAAATAAAATACTGGCTACTGGCCTGCCGCTCGTATATGAAATCGGTGCAGTTGAAGTTTTGGCAACCAGAGGGCGTACATTTCCTTAACATGGATCATCTGTGATACATAAGAAAAATCTTCCTGCTTTGAGGCTTAGTGCCTAAATATTTACTACTTCAAAATGCCAGTTTTCATTAAGGCTATATATTCTTTTAAAACAACAAAATCTGTGCACGAAATGAAACTTTTCATCAAACCGAACGCTTTAGTTTCGTTAACATGGTGTATTTTTCTGCCTCTGATTACTGCAGTGACGAGATTATCGACTAATGACATGATGGTCTGTATTTCAATTACTAATAGTTAATGTTAAAATATTTACATCAGAAATATGCAGAGCATACCGCACGAACAATTTGGTTTGAGTTTGATTCAAGATGGCCAGCCCACTTTATTCCGTTACGTTAATCAGGGAACATATAAAATACGAAAGTATGAAAGAAAAGACCGGTAACTTTCCCCAAAACACTTGCATGATAGGACGACCCGACGAATCAAATACACATGACACGACAAATAATAATAATCAACAAATAAAAAAGTGTAAACGACAACCATAAGGCACAAACACAAGAAGGCAACATAGACACAAGAACACACCTACACGCATAGGGGAAGCTTATATGCAGTGTGCGAACTAAAGGGGGGGATGCCCGGGATTTCACCCCACAACAAATCTTGTCCCCGCCAAAATAAAATAATTTTTATGCCTGTGAGAGATGTTTCTGTCCCCCCCAAAAAATGCAATTGATAAGCATATACGAGGGTTACAGAAAAGGTCATGGCAACCATTTTTCTCAATGATAATGCGGGTGAGGCAAGAAATTTAAAAATATACAGTGGAGACCCCGTCACATGCAATGCATCGTGACGCCACTAGATGGCAGTGCCTGCCAAGACATTGAACTGAGGGAAGTGGGAAGTCTGTTCATGTCGTGCAGGATGAATGTGACCCGGCGTGAACAGTGTTGTTATGTGAAAATAGCAGTTTTCCGTGGAAGGAATGAGAGAAAATGTCACACTGAGCTTGTGGAAGCTTTAGGAAATAATGCTATACCATACCGAACTGTTGCGAGGTGGGCAGCAGCATTCGGGCGTCGAAGAGAAGCAACTGACGACATGAAACGTTCAGGACGACCTGTGACTGCACGTATTTTGTATTTGTTTCTTTCCTGACACAGATCTCTATGTTGTTCAAAATTCATACATTTTACCATATACAGTGGAACCTTGATAACTCGAACCTCAACAACTCGAATAAAACCTTCATAAGACGAATTTTTGTACAGTTTATGGAATGCCGTTCGAGCTCAATAACTCGAAGGTAGACTATGGAAAACCTGTATGAGTCGAAGTTAAATTCTAATCACCTCTATAACTCGAAGATTCAGTCGCACGGACCTCAATAAGTCGAAGTGCGGGTGCGTACGTACAATGTCAGGTGATCAACAATCGTGCCGGAACTTGAACTTCCCCACCCTGCCGTGTATGTAATCATCATTGTTAATGTGTTTAGATCTCTATAACACGAAGTCGGCGATTTTGACCTTGAATAACTCGAACCTTGGTAAGTCTAAATCCTTTATACCTAGATTTTTTTCTTGTTCCCCTCAAGTTCGAGTTATCAAGATTCCACTGCATCGTGACCTTCCAATTGTATAGTTTACAATTTCTTGCCTGATCAGCGTTATCGTGGGAAAAAAATAGTTGCCATGACTTTGCTGTAACCCTCGTAGTATATGCTTAACTATGTAACTTAACTATGTACTATATACTTTTAAATTTTATTTTCTTCTTTCACACTGCCATACCTCCAAAAGAACCAAAACGCATGTAAAATATCATCACTATGCCATGAAAACTTAAGCTGAAGACAGCTGCTATTGTCTCGGCTCAGTGTTCAGTTGCAGAACATGTTACAATATTTACAAGAAACTTGTAGGTAGTTTAGATTAATATTAAGTTTGAACTTGGAAATATAAATTTGGTCAAATGTTCTGCGTTACCATTTCATTAGGTTTTTTTTTGTGTGCGAGTTTGGATATTTTAAGCATGTAAATGTGTACTATGTGCTTCTAAATTATGTTTAAATGTTATTATGAGATATAATGACCAAGGTCATAAAATCAAAAAACATAAAAAAAAACAGACAAAAGTTTAGTTTACTGACTAGTAACACACATAAATTTGCATACCCCCGAAAAAAAAAAACACCTCCCGAAATGAATTCACAAATACGCCAACTAGCAGCCCCCCCCCCAAAGTAAAAAGCCTAATTCGCACAGTGCTTATAGGTATGAATGCTCCAACATATAATATATAATTAAAGAATACTAAAAATTTAGTTCACACTGAAAGGAAAAATGTAGTGAAATCAGAGATGTTAAAGTTCCAGGAACCCCATAAATTCTAATGGGTTCTATTGGGTTCCGCTTCAGGACCGGAACCTTTTTCCTCGTACAATTTAAATTCGGTTCAAGTTGAGTATTGTTTCATTTAAAAAAGGTTCCTGGACCGTATTTAAATTGATTCGGGGAAGAAAGGTTCCTGGACCGTATTTAAATTGATTCGGGGAAAAAAGGTCCCTGGACCGTATTTAAATTGATTCGGGGGAAAGGTCCCTGGACCGTATTTAAATTGATCTGGAAAAAGATTCCCGGACCGTATTTAAATTCATCCGGAAAAAAGGTTCCTGGACCGTATTTAAAAATGTTCTTCACGGTCCAGAAGCCATTTACGCTTGCCGATTTTCTCTCCTGGACCGGAAATGAATTCATTTAAAATTCCTGGACCTTTAACAACCATGAGTGAAATATGTAAAGAAAAAATTAATGAACCGGAACAGTCCGTTGCCATATCTGACGAGTATGAACGGGAAGGTTCCAAATATTCACGAACCGAAACTGGGTTCCGGTTCGTCCGGGTCGATTTAGAGCCCTGGATAGAATTAAACTTTCAAAGATTATTCCATACTAGTCATGAACAAGTAGGTTTAAGGTATTCCAGTAGTGGAGATTACTGAATTACAAATTCGGAGAGAATGGCTCTCATGTTAGAACATACATAATCAAGTACTTTCTTCACAATCTCATGGATTACTTTCAAAATACACAGCAGAGAGCTGAAGCGATATTTGGGATAATTACTACCGACCCTGTTATAGACGTTAATATGGATCTACACTTCCATTTTAACACACTATTCAGGAGCGTCAGGTTCATTTGATGTACGTTCAGATGGCTCTGTGCGACCATGTTGTTAAAACTACAAAAGATTTAAACCTAATTTAAATTTGTAGTCACCATATTTCGTTATTTTATGTTATACAATAGTTAGGAATAAAAGTGTAAATATGGTTAGTTGTTTAATACGTATAATGTTACCCTAAATTCATAAAACAAATATTTTTAAATCAATGATTTTGAACAGCTTGCCTTTTATGAAAATCCATCATATATCACTGACGTCAGTACTTACAATGCGGTTCTTCTTCCATCTTTTTCATACGGTTCAAACTGGACAGGGCGGCAGCTTAAAATATTTGCGGGTGGAGGGCAAGGGTAAGTCTGGCATAAACAATATTTTATGTGTAAATATATACATAATACCTGGCTCTCTACTTGCATTTGGAGGTGACAGAAATTGTCTTGCCCCTTAAAGTCGGCGTTTATGAAGCTGCAGATAGTTCCTGTGAAATTGCACAGTTCCAGGAAGGCACGTGGATCGGTGTGTAAGTAGGATCGAACATACTCTCTATCTTGGTCGTATTGGAGGTGATGTGATCTGCACCACGCTTCTATCGCTCTTAACACATAAGATTACTCCCAGTTACCGTCCACGTCGTGGCTTTGTAATCGAGGGGCCCCGGGTTCGATACCCGATGGAGGCACATGGTGGTTCGGATCCCACTTTAAACTGTAGGTCCGTCCAAATTAGTCATAATGTGCATAAAGTGGACTTAAAAAACGAACTCAATCAACCAGTTACCGTCCATTGCCAGAAAATTCTCAGCAAACATTCCGAGAATCGAACCCAGGTCCCTCACGTGGCGGTCAAACGCCCTACCGGCTGCATCATCACGACTACAATATTTTCTTATTACAACGGTGCAATTTGAATTCACTCCTCTTCATTTCCTTCAATTTGAAAAACGCATACATGCAATGATCATTCATCCTCGTCGTCGCGACACAGCTTAAAGACGCAGAAAAGCAATATTACGTAATGAATAGAAACAAGGGGGAAATCCACTAATACCATAAATGTATAAGGAAAACATACAACTTCAACCATAACTCAAAATCGGAACTGTGGCATTAAAGTACCGAGTATGCCGACTAAATTTTGATTTCACTGCTTTACCTATGCTGAACTGTCACTACATTTCAAAATACAACACTAGAACTGAAATCTAACAATATTCGTACTGAAATCTGTTATGTGAATAGAAGCAGCTCAAGGTCAAGCTTCATCCTTCTTTCTGCTTCTCTGAACAGAGTGGCCTGGCTGCAGTGTTGCCAGTAGCATACTAGTTACTCTCACTAAATGCATCATCCATATTCCGCCTAAATTCCATATGCACAATCAAATGACCAATTTTATATTATACTTGAATATGTAATACCTTATTCAATGAATTTGTCGTTAGAAACCCATTGATACGGAACAAATGACGTGGTCTTGAAGAATTGCAGTAGAAAACACACTTTGCGGTCGCGAATAATGATTAAATGTAAATAGTACTGCACCACAAGTGCTTCAACTAACCGAGTTTCGGTTGGGGACATTTTGAGTCAGAAAAGAACATTTGAGAACAGTTGCATAAGAGCTTTTTGAGCGGTACTCGAAGTCTGGATCTTGTTATTTTTAAACGAACCTCGCCGACTGATCCGTCACATCAAAAATTCTACTACTGGGTGATATACTCTCTCTCTCTCTCTCTCTCTCTCTCTCTCTCTCTCTCTCTCTCTCTCTCTCTCTCTCTCTCTCTCTCTCTGTCTGTCTGTTCCTGGAATCTCTGGAGCGAGCGAAAGAAAGCAAGTGTCTGCGCAAGAAGTGACTCGCTAGGGCTCCACCAGTGAGCATATGAAAGGGAACGGGTTTGCGTGGAGGTCGCCCACTCGCTTTCTTCCCTTCCCTACCTTTATGGACGTCCTTGCTCCATAGATTCCTGGGTATATGAACAGTTGATCTGCAACGCCGAGCAACACAGCGAGGGGGGATGAGAGACAGGATAAAACAGTTGTAAGTTTTTGCTTCTTAGAAGGTGTGAAGGCATCTGTAGTCATCAAAAATATATTGGTAACCATAAAAATCAAGTTTTTCCACCAGTAGGAAAGTTAATACAAGCGAGAAGGAAAGAGGGATGTGCGCTGGAACCTACCACAATTGGCCACAATTTGACACACAAGATAGATAAAGTTAAGTAACACTCGTACTTAACACTGACCACATGGCTCGCACTTGAGTTGAATGACGCCATCTCGCTGCTTGGTGTGCGTTCCAACTGTCCTCAAAGTTTATTACAGAGCGCATGATATGTTACGTTGTGTAACCTTGTCCAAAAACTAAAAGAAGACTCCACAATAATACATCTAACTAACTCTCTAGCCTTCTTCAACCCGAATGTTCATGGCTGCAGCAACACAGGTCTTCCATCTGTCCCTATCCTGAGCAAGATCTCTATGCTATTTTCCATCTCCACCGATTTCCTTTAGGTCCATCAAAACGTTATCTCTCCATCTTCGTCTTGACCTTCCTACGGTCTGTTACCATCAGGCCTCCAACAAGAATCCTTTAACTCCTCCTTCCTCTCCCATTCGTGCCACATGGCCTGCTCATTTAAGTCTTCTTCTTTAAATCATTCTAATAATATCTGGACATGAATGCAAATTATGTACTTCTAAATTATATAACCTCCACTCACCTGTCTCCTCATACCTTTTAAGCCCAAATATTGTCCTAAGGATCTTATTTCCAAATACTCTCAATTTATGTTCCTCTTTCAATGTAAGGGACCATGTTTCACATAGAACGTCTGTTAAAAAAGTATTATTTGTCACGATACGAGCTTCCATTCGCACCGTGCCTCCATGTCAAATCTGTTTCAGTGAGCACTCGTAGCAGTCGGTTTAATGTAAGAACTAGAGTTATTTCACTACTATCTGTCTGCCGGAAGAATGAAGTCAATATAAACAAATACACGTGACTTATCAGACACCCTATTGGCTCTTCCGGTGTTAAGAATACACGCATGTTGTAAAGCCATACCATTGAATCCGACCTCCGTGGTGGAGTGGTTAGCACAGCATGCTACGATGCCCGGGGTTCCTGATTCGAATCCCGGCCTGGGCATAGTTGTTCTTTGTTAGCGTCGCTTCATTAATTTCATATCATCACTCAGAGGCGTGGCATGCATGTAGCCGGTGTTACCGCAGGTAACAGCAAAATGTAAAGAATTAAAAGGTTTTTCAATAAAATGACAACATTGTTAAAAACGTTAATGAACACCGTTGCCGTCGAGTATATATTGCCTAGGACATTTTTTTTCTGCAGTCGACAGAAGCGAAGAGGGAGGCCGTTCCGCTACCCTGAAGAGGCAACAAGGGAGAAGAGGACGCCGATACAAGGAAAGAGCGGGAAAGGACTTTGGGGCATAGTGTGCTGTGGGGTTATTCATATGCCTGTTAAGGGGCCCTGTTGCCGTTCAGACCCACCGGAGCAGCCAGTGTTGTCACATCGGATTGGCAGAAAAGAGCTAAATCCCTCCTAAAATAGGAATACAATTTCTGTGAAGCAACTAGAGGTAGATTGCAGAGCCAAGGCTGGATTGAACTAAAACTGAGACCAGTTAGGTAATAGACGAAAATATAGTTCCTTGGTGTGATTTGTGATTTGGACAAACCTCGCTCCAAAATACTAAGTTGGCAACAACAGTAGTACTTACAGCTGGGTGCTGCCCTTCCCCAAAGGAGCGGAGGTCTGTCGTCTGTCAGTGCTCACCACACAAACGTCAAACTGACCCGAGAAAAGTGTGTATCTTCTTCTTCCCCTTCGCACCTCATTGCAAAGAAACATAGACAGATGAAAAATTGACAAGGATCTACCACTATTCATTGGATTTTCGTGGTAACTGTCTCATGAGTGGTAGCTCTATCTACGAGTGTTTGTGGCTAAATCACTATGCTGATTGCAAGACAAGAACGAAATGAACAAATATCTAGCCCGAAGACATGTTTTCTTTACCGAGGGGGGAGGGAGATGTGTGAAAACGTTTAGCAGGCATAATTGTCGTACTGATAGTCGGTAACACTTTTGAAAAAGTCACGCCACGCCACTGTCATTATTAGGGCTCGGAAGTTGAAGACCTATAAAAATTGCCAAAAAAAGGCCTATAAAAAGACCTAAAAATATAAAAAATGACCTAAAAACTGAAAAAAGGACGTATCGTATCAATCCCTAAGATTGTATATTTATTTTTATTAAAGTCTCTCTGAACGCTTCACGTTGACCAGAGCATTCACTTGTTTTTCTCAGTTGTCTCAACCTCTGAGGCATGTTTACAATGCATTGTGTTGTGCCATGCAAATCTCCTGAGCATTCAGGAAACAGGTAATACTTCTGGTTATAGAGTCAGCGGTTTGCATGGTAGCAATTATAATAAACACCATTCGGCATTGAGGAAGAGCTCGATGGCCTAGTAATATAGAGGTGAGACAAGCTGAGAGGGGACTGACTTTTGGGATTGAGTGGAGAGAGACGAGGTGGTCAGCAAGGCAGTAGGTCAGAAGTGGAACGACGCTCTGGTCGACGAATTGGAGAAGCTTACAGAGGACTTCGCTTATTTGATTCAGCTAAAGAATTCAGATAGACAGGTAATTATCCTAACACCCAGTCATGATTCAGGTTCAACGGTTCACAAAACCCAACGAGTGACCATTGTCTTTTCTGTAGTCTAGTTCCTTAGTGTGATTTTGTACCTTTCGCATTGCCAAGAGATAACTCGTCATGCCAATGACGAGTGGTCTCATCAGAGGATGAATGATGAGTTACTTACATCACCCAGCAATTAATTGCAAAGTGACTGGTTCAGATCCCCTCATTCTTTAGAATGACACGGTATAAATGTGATCCAAATTAATTAATAGCTTCCGTTTTAATTAGGCTACACATTTAAAGAATAAAAAAATAAAAAATTCTGATGGTATGGAACACACAGTGCGAGAAAACTATATGAATGAAATGCATCTTCTTTCAGACATTATATATTTTTTTAGATTAACATAATTTGAAAAATCATATTTGAAGAATCATATTTGGCCTAACCAAATATATTCCTTTCTTTCATTTTTAATTTCTTTACTACAGAAAGGATGTTTCAGAGGTGATGAACTGATGACGATTCGAATTGAGAATGGGCAGTAAAAACGTAGTCGAAAGAAGATGAAGTTGCAAAAAAAAACCATTAAGACTTAAAAAATAGGCTAAAAAAGACCAATAAGCCAAAAAACGCCGAAAAGGACAAATAAAACCCACCTTTTTTTCTGGCCTACAATGACCCGAAATTGCTACGTCCCACGTAGCGGTGCACTTCACCAGTACACTTACCTTATAAGCTCAGCAGAGCATGCTGGATAATCCCAGGGATCGGGCTGAATTACTGCGTTCCTTCCCCTTGGATCCACAGCTGAAGTCCAATAGCCCGGTTGTCCTACTGATGCAGGTATCCACAAGTACGAAATACACTTTCGAAATAAAGAAAAACCGTAATATGTTCAACTTTACGTTTATTTTAGACACGCACGTAAATAATGTAATACGAAAATTACAATTCAAATATTTTTAAATGGTACAGCACGAGATGCGTAAGCCTAATCTTTTCCGTAACGCGAAGCACCTCTGGCTACTTCAAATCTCTCCGCGCGACTACTAACCGTTTTCCTGGAAGGCGAAAACACCTCCTCAGTTACACAGTGTTACCAGACACAATAACCTTTTAATACTAGGAAGTTCTATAAAAGCCAACAGTAATATATTAGAAAAGTACAGTAATCTGGCACAGTGAATTTAGGTATGTGGTGGCAACAATGCAATGAAAAGCACGTGATCTTCTCACCCCCACAAGAGTTTAAATACATCAACAATGGCTTTCAAAATATAAGAGAAACGAACGGCGTTTGCCAGAAACATGAAACAACAAATAGATATAAGGAATTTAACTCAGAAATTATTAACTTCGGCTTCAATTCACTGATCAAAATGAAACTTATAACACTCCTTAGAACATTTAAAAGCAAATGAAACGATTAATGTTGAAACTATGTAAATTGCTTAAATTTGCCGCTATTCATACTTGTAGATATGTGTATAATTTTGATTATAAAGGCGGCCATATTTATGAATATATATATGAATTATTAACTGTATAATACTACTAATAATAATAATAATATAAAATATAATAATATAAAACCACGAAGTAAGGGCAAACTCGGGGTCATTACAATATCCCCCTCTTCCAAATAAAAAAAAAATCTTTAATGAGAAAATCGAAGAAAAGTATTTTTATATATATATATATATATATATATATATATATATATATATATATATATATATATATATGAAACAAATATAAAACTTGTCTGTGCCAGAAAACGTACTAACAACGAAGTATCTTAGCATTGATTACACAAATGTTTTGTAACGCATTCACAATAAACAGATTATGGAGATAAGAAACCAAAGTTAGTGTACTATTCCATTCTTGTACACAAAAAAAAATGATTCAAAGCATTGTTACAAAATAAGCTTCCAAAAGAATTTGAATGTGTGCACAGAGCTTAATCTTTAGCTTGCAATACGTAATTCGTGTTTTTCTTTTGACAATCAAAATATTCTACCCTTTTAACTTACATGAGAAACATATACGATTCGTAAATACAAGCTTTTCAACAATCACTGAAAACAATTACAAAAGGAAAAGTTGTCGGCACTTTGACAACCATCGCCGAACATGAGAAAAAGTTACCAATCTATAAGCATTGTTACAGTCATGCTTCTCCACAAAAGAAAACAAAACAAAAGAAAACATACAAATATTTACAGGAAATTACAGTCGCAAACTTCATTCATTGTTACAGGCTTTTACAGAAAAAGCGCGTTCTTGCTTTGAAGAGAAATAAACATATATCGTTCTTATACTCTCAGTTCTTTCTTTCTTGCATTTCAACCTAACAATGGATTCTTTTGTTCGACAGTATTGAGTAATATAAAGAACAAAACAACAATTGAATCTACAAGTTCATTTGCACTTGCGGGATTCCTTCCTTCAGTCAAGATGCATCCATTTGTGAGTTGTCGGGCAAGGGTCGGATGACTTGTGGGATCGAATGTTTGGGAGCCATAACAATATCAATGATGAAATTAGACCACAATCGGTGATTCGTGTCGACAATAAAGGCGCAATAAAACATTTCATGAATAACTCTCCATTCCTTCAACTGTTCTAATTTCTTGTTGAGTGCAGCACGTTTAGAGATGGGAATCGGATAAGGCTTCCGAAATACAGGAATTTGATCTATTAAATTTATTTCACATTCCAGTCCTTTGACCGTTCCTGGTCTGTCAGAAAACGTCGGTTGATATTTTAAAATTAAATCTAACAGTTCCTTTCGTTCTGAAAAACTCAAAGTAATACTTTCATCGACCTTGCACTTCAAATCCTCCTCACTAGCCATCCACTTGTCATACTGAACGTGGTGCACAGCCTTCCTTTGCTCATTTGCACCCACGTTAAAAACTATATTCTCAGACAAGGATGATTCATCATCGAGGCGAAGTATCAGCTGATTGGTTTGAAAGTCCACATTAGCCTTGTAGTCACGCAGAAACGGAACTCCGAAAAACATATCTGCCGGAATGTTTTTGATCACAAAAATGTCCACTTGAACTTCCTGTCCATCAAATGATATTGTAAGTTTTCGTTTTCCACACACACGTACGTGCTGTTTTCCTGTAAAGTCTGTCAGCCTAACTTGTGGTTCTTTTGTGTCATACCACTGAATTTCTGCACTAAACGTTCCCAAATTTCATAATTCAACAATGATACCTCGCTTCCGGTGTCGATGACACAAGATACCGGAAGTCCAGCGATGTTACTATTCACGATCGGAGTGGTGCTATTTGAAGATAATTTTTGAATTTTAAATACGACACCTCGGATCACAGCCTTTTCAGTTTCAGTTAAATCAATCGTCGTGGTCACTCCAAAAGATCTCGAATCACTAACGTGGGATAGCTCCTCAAGATGCCCTTGCCCAACACGGAGCTGATCAATTAAGCAAGGTGAGAGTTTTCCGGAGAATTCCCACCTGCCTGATTCATGTTCCAGTAGTAGTTTCGAGTGTCATTTATGGCCTGTTGCTGTTCGTGACTTAACGGCGGCTCATCAGTGTTTGTTTCAGCGTTCACCATCGGGTTATGACGGGGAGAGTCCGATCTTGACCGTTGGTAGCTCGGCCTGTATCGCTGTCGTCGACGAGCAGGTGGTGTCCATTGCCTCGTTCTTTCTGACCGCTCATCTGTTTGAGACGTCCGGTTCTGTTGATTCTGCCGTCGAGAAGTATTGTACGGATGAAATGAATTTTGGTTTTGATTGTTAGGACGGTTATTTTGTCTGACCATCCTTACTTGTGGAGCTCGGTTATTTTGTGTACGACGAAAGTTAGAGTCTTCCTGTCGTCGTACGCCAGCCGTGTTGTCATACGTTTGCCAACCCATCGGTTCTTCGCACACTTCGTAACTTTTAAGAAATGTTGTCAGGTCACGAATGTTTCTAGGAGCGTTGGCAAGGCACAGATGTCGCACTCGAAAAGGGAGCTGTTCGATTATCAAAGTCACCACTTCATTTTCTCGTAAACTGTCAGACAAGTTCTTGAAAGCAGCGTAGGTACTCCAGGCGTAACTTTCCATGGACGAATTAGTTTGCCTAGAATAACGACGCCGTCGCAAAGCAGCAAGTTGTCGTTGTTTAGCTTCCGGGGAAGCAAACTGTGCCCGGAACTGTTCACAAAAGTCCTCATAGTTTTGGAACTGATCACGGTTCGCGGAAAGCCAATGTTCAGCCGTTCCCACAAAGATTCGAGACAGCAAACCTACTCGACACTCATAAGGTACATGCATTAGGTGAAAGCTAAGGTTTAGGTCTGTCAGATATTTTTCCGCTGAGTACGCTTCAATGTTTCCGTCAAATTTTGGTAACTGATTTATGTCTGTCATGCGTGGCAAACGAAGATTTCACTCTCTTAAAGGGGCACTATCCGAATCGGACACTTCATCTCTTACTCGTCGTTCGTCAACGTCGTACTGTCCAACCCGAGCTGCCTCTCGAGCAGGTACGGACTCGCGCATAGAAGGTCGATGATCTCTCTCAATCTGCAAGGACTGCTGTTGTACGTACATTCCTGCAATATGACGGGGCGACGAGGTAATGTTGTGGCCCATGTTTTCGCCTACGGGAGGGGTAACAGTTTCCTCTCGAACAACTAAATTTGTCACACGCTGCCGAAGGTCTGCAATGTCGTTTTGTAGGTTCGTGTGGGTCTCCGTCACAGTCTCCTTTAGCTGGGTCCGCAGACCAGAAATGTCCTGCGAAAGTTCGGTCACTTGATCCTTCAACACGTCTACATCGGACTCAAGGACAGTCTGCTTGGACGCTAGACCCTGTTGTGCTTCTTCGACTTGCCCAATACGTTCAGATGTAAGCTGTATTTGAATAGGAAGAGCACTTAGTTGTTGCATAATGTCACCAAATTTTCCCGCAATCTGTTCATTACTCTCCCTTTGTTTTTCCGATAATGCGGTGACGAACTGTTCTTGTCGTTGCCGGTCTCTCTCTTCCCGCTCACGTTCCTGGGCTAACCTGGTCTCTTCCCGCTCACGTTCCTTCTGTTCCATAGCGCTGACGAACTGTTCTTGTCGTTGCCGGTCTCTTTCCTCCCGCTCACGTTCCTGGGCTACCTGGTCTCTTCCCGCTCACGTTCCTGAGCTAACCTGGTCTCTTCCCGCTCACGTTCCTTCTGTTCCATAGCGCTGACGAACTGTTCTTGTCGTTGCCGGTCTCTTTCCTCCCGCTCACGTTCCTGGGCTAACCTGGTCTCTTCCCGCTCACGTTCCTGAGCTAACCTGGTCTCTTCCCGCTCACGTTCCTTTTCAGCAATTGCAGCAATCATCTCATCCTGTCTCTCCATCACGGCCTTTATCCAATCCGGGATCACTGACACAGTGCCTAGTACAGGTTCCACCGGCCGCATCCTCTGTTCAAAGCACGTTTGACACAGCAACTCCTTGTCATTCTCGCCGACCACAGTCTCTGCTCGGGCCACACACCCAGTGTGGAATAACCTGTCACAATTTTGACATCGGTATCCAGATTCTTCTGTCCAAGTAATGCTGCAACACGCCGCTGTCGTCTCCTGTACTACGCTGCGTGATTGGCTCCTTAGGTTCTTCCTATCCATCTTCTGGGAAAGTGGTATAAATTTTGGGAGGACACAAAACACTCGGGACCACTGGGAAGCACTTCACACAATGGGAGAAAGGACAATCTTCACTCTTCACGAGCCCCGCCATGTGGCGCCAAAACTTGCTACGTCCCACGTAGCGGTGCACTTCACCAGTACACTTACCTTATAAGCTCAGCAGAGCATGCTGGATAATCCCAGGGATCGGGCTGAATTACTGCGTTCCTTCCCCTTGGATCCACAGGTGAAGTCCAATAGCCCGGTTGTCCTACTGATGCAGGTATCCACAAGTACGAAATACACTTTCGAAATAAAGAAAAACCGTAATATGTTCAACTTTACGTTTATTTTAGACACGCACGTAAATAATGTAATACGAAAATTACAATTCAAATATTTTTAAATGGTACAGCACGAGATGCGTAAGCCTAATCTTTTCCGTAACGCGAAGCACCTCTGGCTACTTCAAATCTCTCCGCGCGACTACTAACCGTTTTCCTGGAAGGCGAAAACACCTCCTCAGTTACACAGTGTTACCAGACACAATAACCTTTTAATACTAGGAAGTTCTATAAAAGCCAACAGTAATATATTAGAAAAGTACAGTAATCTGGCACAGTGAATTTAGGTATGTGGTGGCAACAATGCAATGAAAAGCACGTGATCTTCTCACCCCCACAAGAGTTTAAATACATCAACAATGGCTTTCAAAATATAAGAGAAACGAACGGCGTTTGCCAGAAACATGAAACAACAAATAGATATAAGGAATTTAACTCAGAAATTATTAACTTCGGCTTCAATTCACTGATCAAAATGAAACTTATAACACTCCTTAGAACATTTAAAAGCAAATGAAACGATTAATGTTGAAACTATGTAAATTGCTTAAATTTGCCGCTATTCATACTTGTAGATATGTGTATAATTTTGATTATAAAGGCGGCCATATTTATGAATATATATATGAATTATTAACTGTATAATACTACTAATAATAATAATAATATAAAATATAATAATATAAAACCACGAAGTAAGGGCAAACTCGGGGTCATTACAAAATGAACATATATTATGTTGAGCCTCGTCTTCGGACACTAGAAAAAAAATGATTTTTCCTCGACTTCCGAGCCCTAGTCGTCACTCATCCTCGCGATTAGCTGAAAGTGGCAGGAAAGCGAAATAAAATAAACCAAACCAATCAACCATCCCACTGAACGTAGCTTTACCATACTGAAGTTGTGGAGCTTAATATGATAAGTTCCACATCCACGACTAATTCGTATTTATGGTCAAGATAAGACCCGATCTACCAAATAAGAAATGAACTATTTCATAGAAGTCAGGTGGTTTCCTTTGTTCTTAAAGTGGATTGAAATAAGATCTGCTAAATCATGTTTCCCAGTATAACAAGTAGGGTGAAGAGGGGTGACCCTTACGGAAGGCACACAAATGTCAATCTCTCTTATACGGAGTTATTCTGTACAACACATACGTGGAGCAAAATTAAAGGAACAAACATAAATTCTTTCCCGTGTGTCCATTTGACCACATAATACGATCATGTGATAGTAATAGTTATAATGTCATAGACAACTGGTTTAAGATAGAAAATAAACTAACCTTAATGTGCCAGGATTTATCAACAAAAAATCACGATGGCAACAGGCTAAACTTGGCAAATTTATCAAAATAAAAAAAATCACACGAGGAAAGGATTTCTGTTTGTTGCTTTGATTTTGGACACTAGTGTACGTAAATGTATTTTGGCCATCTGTCATGTTACTAATGGTGTAAATATCGAGATGTATTAGGTGTGTAAAATACTCTATAGGTAGAAGAAAACTGTACCGAAATATCTTAATATACTCGTACATACTGTACATTCGAGTGCTGCAATGAGCGACAAATAGTTCGCACGGGCAACGCTAGATGGCACACAGAATTGTTAGTTCTTCCGCTCTAGCGAAAAACGACCGAACGAGCGAAATACACTCCAACTCTCGAACAATACTAGTAAACGTATTTCCGTAATTTGTCTATGGTAGTGGGCCCTCAAATATTAATCATGAAGTAAAAGACGAAGTGTAATTTAACAATTAGTGAACATAGCCGTCATCTCCCTGTTAAAATGCAGTTTTGTGTATATTACCGAGATATGTGAAAATGAAATAGATGATTATGGGCTGAAACTACCTAGACTGATATTTTTTGACGCCACAAGAATGGAAGGAAACTTATTTCCGTTATGTAAAAGTACCGCTTTAAGACTTTGTATTTTAAGCATCAATGAACAGTCGTCACTGATCAGGACTGTGCCTCATATTCAATGCATCCATCAGGAAATCAATGTCTTTGAAATACGAGAAATCACCGTCAGTTTTAAGGAATTGCTCAAAATATTTGTTTCTGCGGCGATATGTTGTAACGTTCACGGAGGGGTGTAGATAATTAAATTGTTGTAACCTTGATGCCAACAATTCTGCCTTATTTTTAGGACGTTCTAGATCCCTGATGAGGTTATTGAGCTCACCTTGTGTCATCTTATGATTGCAGGAGTCTGCGCTTGTCAAGCAGTCTGCATCTCTTGGCAGTCGATGGCTGCTCTTGCTCGTTGTTTGAAGAAACACTGATATTTTCGTCAGAGTCCATAGAAAGGTTTTCTGGAGGTTCAGGAACAGGAAGTCCTTCGTCATTAGGCACAGAAATGCTGAAGGTATATTAGGGTACACTGATGGTGGGTTTCTCTTCCTGGACATACCTTTCTTAATAGGGGGAATCGTACAGAAATAACAATGAGTAGTGTGATTGGTAGGCTTCCTCCACACCATGGACACTGCAAACGGCACACAACGTCATTTTCCATTCACCCACGCATTAAGTTTGGACGAACACATAGTGCAGCACGCGTGCACCATTTTTTGTCCCAGTCCCCTATCTTAGACCAGAAATATAATAAATATGATTTCTTAATAGATGATATAATCGAACACTTCCTCGAAGCAAATGTCACTTCTCAGCATATAGCAGAAGTTATCCGGGTTATTTACGCACTTCAGGGATATTTTTCTGCTTCTCTATAAGATTAGAATGCCAGATGAAACTGTCACAACACAATTCTCATGGAAGCACTTCGGTACACATCAGCAATACGATCACCATCGTGCAACACTTTATAAGAACAAGACGACAATTTTACTGATCGTGTGATTATCGCGCATGCAGGGAGAATAGCCGATCACATAATGAACACGCGTTCAGCGAGAATTGCGGCATGATCTTGCAGTGTTGCAAACTGTATATCGGTGCGAATCCCATATTTAGTGAGAAAATCATAATTTCAGGTCATGGCTGTAATTAAAAAACTAGAGCTTAGCTAGAAATTTCAATGTCATCTGGGAATTCAGTGGCCTCAAATCAATCAAGATTAGCTAATCTCATTTCCATAACATTTTATGTGTAGAACGGTGTAATCTAATCTGGAATGAACCTATTGTGTAAAGTGGGATCCGAACCAGTGTGCAAATTGTATCCACTGGGAATCATAACCGGGGCCATTTGATTACGTGATATTAAATCAGATTAGTAATTTCCCTCAGAAGGCACAGCGGAGTTCATAGGCTGGAATACAGGGCGGCACGAGATTGGGTAACCGAAAGCATTAAGTAACGAGTATGTCGGTGGTCTTTTTTGGGGTAACCTGTAGGTTACAACAGGGGAGAAGAGAAGTGATCGGACAATTGTGAGACCTCCTTAGTGTCTCATTTTCTCTACTCCCAAATGCCCCTTATTACCTCCCCGATGGAAACGTGGTTCGCCTTGCAATCGAGGGGTCCCGGGATCGATACCCGGCGAAAGCGTAGAGTGATTAAGAACAAACTTTAAACTGTAGGTCCAGTCCTACTTAGCATAAAGTGGAGTTAAAACGAATTCAACAAGTTATCACACTTCATGCATTCGCCTCCAAAAAGTCACGATTTCAAGTTCTAACGCAACACATTTGTGCCAACTATGCATTCAGTATTTTTTTAAAAAACTATCTCAACTTACTTTCAAATGGTATGTACTCGTAGTTGCTAAAACAAGAGAGAAAATACTGGGGGAAAATCGTGCTTGATCTTTCCCAAAAACATGAAAAGATTGAACGTTTTTCAACGTTAACTTATTTAGGCCCAATATCCTTTTGTAATCGCGCTTTGTGGAGCATTCTGCAAACAACAATATCGACTTCAGCTTTTTACATTTGAAATTATAGCTCACCCAATTCATTGTCCAGAGGGGAAAGCAACAAAGGAGACAAGCCAAGAATAGTGTGTCGAAAATAAAAGTTAAAGTGAATGAAAAGCAAACAGAACAGGAAAAGGAAAGCAAATAATAATGATAAAGAGAGACAAATATTTGTTTAATAGCATTTTAATAAGGATTATTTAAGGAGAAAACCTGGAGGAACATAGAAGAATACATTAAGTTGGAAAATTCAGGAGTCCTGTATAGGAGGTACGAATGGAAACGAAAAACAAACATGGAAGTCTGCAAGCAGGACAAGAGAAAATATTTGGACAGGAAGGTAAGTGAAAAAAGAATCCAGCGTACACAAAAAGCTTGAAACGTCAAACGTTTCAATATCGCGAGGAAAGGAAATTACGAAGGCTGTCATCTTTGTTCCAAAACATATTTTCTCCTTGTCTTCGTCGGTGTACACAGCCCGCTGATGGCCTTGCGTAAACGAAGGACCCATCTCACTTCCGGTACTCCACTCCGCTGTTTGTCGTCGCTTCTTTTTTGTCTCCTTCCTCGCGGTTATTTTGAGGAACGTCGAAATCCTAACCGCGAAGTCCACTTCCGTTGTAGCGACGGTTGTTGTGACAGGCGGCTGCGGTGAGCGTCTTGCACTCTCCAAGACCAACACCTCGCACTGACAGCGGCAGACAAGAACGTGGGGGCTGAGGAAGCGTGTTCGAGAAATGAGGTCTGAACATGTCGTGAGTGGACCCCGTGGCGAATTCAGAAGCTACAATTGGGAGGGGCGTGTTTCAGTCCGTTCCCTCACCTCACTGAGTATCAATTCTAATCTACACTAGAACTGTCATATATAAACAATATAGGGTTCTGTTTGCAATAACCAACTATACTCTCTCCTCTGTATATGTGGAGCAAGGACGCGCATAGTGGCAGAGAAAGGAGGAATAGATTGGGCAGAGCGAAGCAGTACACGCTGCTGCGAAGGCTGTAGTTCTCGTTACAGCACCTTGAATCAGTGTTGCCAACCATTTTTCGGCAATGTCCCTACAGACGTAGTCAAAATGTCCATACGCCAAGTAAAGTGACTAAAAAAAAAAACACCTCATGAGCATGCAAAACAGAAGATAAAATATACACATTTACTTACCAAATCTTTCTGCTCGGTGCTTCCACAATTAATGAATAACGTTGAGTCGTTTACTGTTGATTATGTTATTTGAAGTCATACATGCTGCTGCTGTGAAGAGATAATGTTGGTTGGCGATGCTGTATTTCCTGCAGTCTTTAACAATTCTGGTCCCATTTTATTTCTCTTTTTTGTTTTTGTATCACTTAACATTGAAAATATTATTTCTGTTTCCGCGTTAAAATATGGTAATGCTAGCACTATTTTCGTGAGAGTGGAAATTTTTCAAAAAATAACTTGCCTTCAAAGTTTTTGGTAACCGATAACATGTTCCAAAATTCTGATGGAGATTTGTTAGTTATTTTTTCTCCTCCTCGCTGAAGTATCCAGATAAACTAATCCATTAATTCTAAACCGAGCGCGAAGAAATTGCAACTGACTGGCGAGTAAGCTTTGCACTTTGCACAATAAAATGTTATTTTCTTAAATTGAAAAAAGTCCCTACGTTTTCCCTCATTTGGCAAAACCTGTCCCTACGCGGGCGGAATATAGTGAAAAGTCCCTATGCCTAGAGACATGTCCCTACGGTTGGCATCACTGCCTAGAATACGTAGTGTGAAAAACGGCACTGTTCTTGGCTCTCTGGCGGATTCCACTCTAATATGATACCGCTAGAGGCGCTACTGTCGGCCCCGCCACGTGGTATTCGTCTCCTTATAATGGAAGTAAATGGAGTTTTCCCTGCAACGTCTGATTCTTTTACGTTAAGTATTTCTATGAGTGTGATAATTGCTATGATATTTAGTACAGTGGTTGTGAAGATATTAACGAACATTCTAGACAGTCGTTATACTTTCATTAATAATATGGGAGAAAAAATACGCGTTGAATGCTCTTGGTAACTAAATTTTTGTGTATTAATTAATTTCAATATTATTATTATTATTATCATCAGCAGTTCTCTTAAAGATGTACACACTGAAGCATTTGTATTTTTTATATTTACTGTCTCTTTTCTTCCGCTTGAAACTAATCGCATCGATGTTTGCATGAAATGACAAAAGGAAACCAACAAAACTTTCTTAATTTCATCGAGATGAGTGTAAGGAAACTTTCAGACCAATGGGACGAGCGACACGGGATGTTCACGCTGATGCGACTAGTGACAGACACTTCCAGACTATATAATAGTATTCATTGCACATGAGGGTAAAAAAAGCAAACCGTTTTGTCGTATTTGCGTGCTACTGGTTACTTCGGTCGGAAAGGGTACTCAGACAGAGCGATGCTCATAGGGAGACAAGCGACATGGTGCCTTCAGTCTATTAGCAAGCGTTTGCTGCTAATTGTGCCAACAAAACCGTACGTTACAGCAACAGATCTAGGCGACATGATAAGCCACACGTATCGCTTTGTCGCTAGCGTGTCGCTCAAACTGGGCTATTTCCTCAATAGCTTGCAATGTGTTGCCGTGGTTTGTTGTTCGCGCATAGGCGATGCAATGAGTGTCTTTCTTTAGGGAGATGGAGCACTCAACGACAAGCGGCACGCGACACTTATCATTTGAGGATTTTACCAACCGAACGCTGGCCTGTGCTGCCCGCCATGCCGCTACGGTGTGAAACGTTGCTTTTGATTGGCTAGTTTCCAAGCGACATGTATCGCTTGTCGCTTCGGTCTGAAAGCTGCCTTGGACAGAACCCGTGTCGCTTTGGTGTGAAATCCTCGTATCATTTGTCGCGTGTCGCTTTGGTCTAAAATCTCCTTGAGGAAACGGTGCAGTCAGAGCTTGTGTCCCTACGGTTCGAAAGGCTGCATTGATTACGGACTGCTCGATTCCAAGCGACACTTGTGGTTTGTAGCCTCCGTATGAAATATCTCTCAGGATACTATTTATATTCCAATAACATAGAAAAATAAACTCTAGTACACAATCCAACACCTGACGTCCGGAATCACATTGCGATGTTTCTTCTTGTATTACGCATACTATTTATTTTATTTTACTTTTCTTTCCAAATTAATGCCATTTCGTGACTGCAAATCACTCCACAAATATAACTGTTTCCATCAATTCACTTACAAGACAAGCAAATCCACACAATATATTCCAAGAACTAACTAAGCCGCTATACTTTCATAAGAAAATTAGTACTGCTATCTATGTTCTCATCCGCCTCGCGAACAAGTATCTTGGCTCGTTTTTCACACTACCTATTCAAGGCGCTGTAGTTGTCGTCTAGTCTTGCGGCAGGCGGCCTACATGCTGGCAAGGGAATTGGGGCGCAGGGAATAAGCAGCTAACCGGATAACAGTTGTGGCGCCGAGAGTTACGACGTGGCGGGAGGTAGTACACGCACCTCGTTCTATAACATGTAGAGAGCCTGCCGTAAGACTGGACAACTCCTATAACTGCAGTCGCTCCTCACCCCCCCCCCCCCTTCTTCCACGAAACACCATTCCCTCTCACGTGTTCATTGGCGGAGCAGTCTCGCTTCACTACTTGCACAGAGACTTGTTTTTCGTTCGCTTCCTCCAGAGATATCCGGGACAGAGTATATGTTGTAGAGATTAACGGTTCTTTTCAGATAAAGGGACAAGGGCTGTAAATAAGTGGTCATTGTTTTATGTCGTTATCATGATAGTTCATCCCATGAATCCTCTGCAGGTTCTTAGGGCTCAATTCCCTTTTGAGACATCTTGCAGAATGGTTCGGATCCAAACTTAAACTGTACTCCCACTTTCAAGCAGCCTATCATGAGTATAAAGGAGATTTAAATATATCTTTTAAAAAAAGCTCCAACTTGTTAAACTTGGTGATAACAAAAAAAAAAATAATAATAAAAAAAATAGTAGGCTTAATCATATATCCAATAACCTGGCAGATGGGACGTCATTTTTCCAGACAACTTTTTACAGTGCTAATGGTTTTAGGATAGTCTGTCTGTAACTTCTAATGCAAGTTTTCTCACAAAAAACATCTGAAATGAAAAGTAATCATGCTAGAGTATGGAAAGCATTACTTTAAGAGCGATAAAGTAAGATGGGTCTACGGAGACAGTCGAGTGGTTTATCCGTTGTCACTGTCCATCCAAGCGTGTTTTGTATCGTTAGTTTCCGACAAGAATGAGCGAGAAATGTCAACGAGAAATCAGGCCAAAAATCTTCCAAGGACACTCCCTTCAGAGAAGTGATGAAATGTTAATGTCGTAATAACCATCGAGAAATGGTTCAGAGTTCAATCTGATTTTATGGGGATCTCGCACAGTTTCTAAGGATGCTGTATTCGTCTGGACCAAACTCCGATTTCCCAAACGCCATCTAGACTCTTAAGAGCCACGGGGTGCATAAAAAGCAAGGTTCGTCTCAGCGAAATAAAGATTTGAAGATTCGAGCTAAGGCGTGCCAGCAGACTGTCGGCATTCGTCTGTCAACAGACAATGTAGATAACGGAAACTTACGCGTTGTTTCCTGTTCACTGAATGACTCCCGCATCGTCCAAACAGCCGTCTGATGATGCATGTGAAAGTTGCCCACCAACGTCTTGGTCGATTTGATGATTTCAAATGGGATTCTCTTCTTCTGCATTGCTCAAATTCTGTGCAGGATCCAGTTTAGAAAGGGGTCGTCGCTGGTGCATTTGCACAAGAATTGAACTTTTGTTCCTTGGACGTTCAATCTCCTAAATATTCCAAGAAACCTTGGATCCGTATCGGCTGCAACTTCGTAAATATTTCATGTTACGAGCTCTCCAATTCTGAAAACTTCAGTCTACAAAGAATTTTTCATAGAGTATTCAGAATATGTATGTTTCCCAGCTGAATAGATTTTTGTTGCAGAGGGAAGACTTTCATCAGACAAATTTCATTGTGGTTCGTTAAAGACGCCACAAGGACTTCGAGCTATAGATGTTTCAAACGATAGTTAACTGTATATTGTCAGTTTTAGACGATAGAAAAAGGGGACGTCGCCCTGACTGACTCTAATCCGCGTTTCTGGTAGTGTTGCCCACGAGACGAGACTTTGGCCTGTCTCGTCTCGTGGAAATGCTGTGAAATGCTGTCTCGTCTCGAAAATATTCGTTTGTCAAAGGGACACATGATCAATCTCGTCTCGTCTCGAATTTTTAAAAGTCTGTCCCGTCTCGTCCCGTGGGCAACACTAGTTTCTGGCATACCGTGCCAGTTCTCTACCAATTGTGGTACCCATCCAGTACGTACAGTCACCCGCAATAAAAATTAACACTTTGCGTACAACGTCTTGTATGTGTTGCCTAACTTTAAGGCGATAATCCAATTTCAATTTCAACTTTTCAATAGGAAGTTCGGCTATCGCCTCTGAGTTAGACAACACGCATAACTCGATGCGGGAATTTCAGGATCTAGATGTTCTATTTATATTGCCGGTGACTGTACATCTACTGCGTGTGTCAAACTATTAGGTAACATACAGCTCCACGCCGGGAGAAACTGCGCACCGTCGACGTCATTATTGTTTGAAAGATAGAGGATCTCGTTTCTGTTAGTAATACTGCAACAAATCCACAGGGGCAAAACAGCAGAAGAGACAAATCACTAGAGACTAAAGCTGGGGTCGGTAGCTCACTCGGTAGAGCAATAGTAGGCTATCCCAGAGAGCCGGATTCGAGATCTGATAGAGTCCGCATTATTCTTTAAAAAGTTTCGCTTAAATTAGATTTTTACTTTTAAAATATGCGAAAGCAATGAATGCCTAAGCATTAGGCATTTAGACTCAGAAATGAACGTCTCAATGGTAAGTTAGTTCAATAGAACGCAGTGTTGCTGTCTATTGTATAGTTGGTTTTACAAAACTTGTGTTTATCTACTGAAAAGGGAAAGTCTCAGTCACAATGCTGTGAGGAAGACAATCATAATTACAGAAGAGTAGATCCGATTGCATAACATTCGAGGATATAGCATCCAATGGTTAGAAAGAGAAACATTTGAAGTTATTTTAATATATCCACTTTTGATGTCTACTGTACAAAAGTATCACTAATATTGACTTTGACTCGGTAGGCCTCCAGATGTTGGAGGGAAGGTGGACCACACGCAAGATCTGTGAGATGTCCGGCGAGTTGTGAGAGACGTCCATTTGTAAGCGATTGTTAACGTGGAGGCGTAAGCACAGTGATCAGTGTTTACACGGTTTTTGGCAGCTCGTATAAACTCTGGCAGTCATTCTCGCTTCAGTTTGTACTCGAGAGAGTAAGTTCCCCGAAGCTTTTTGCAACAACGTTAATGGCCAGTTCGGTCGTTGCCGGAAGGAAGGCGAAAGTGGCGGGGGACCTCCGCGGGTGGCTTCGGTGCTTTACACAAACAACACCCCCCTCTTCTCTTCTCAGGCTACGGTGCAATTTTATTTTCAGAGTTCGACCTCATCAATATTCATGTGGGTGATGCTTCGTTCCAAAAACCCACATCCTTGGGTTTTGGAGCCGTGGCTATCCAGTGAGGTGGAAGTTTTTTTTTATTAAGATGTAACGCTTTTAAAGAAGCTTAAAAAGTTCCAAAACTGAAGAAAACAGGGAAGAGTTAGTAAAACTCAGAGTAATAGAAACTACAGTTTGGCCGGAAATTGTATGCCGAAATGCAGGACATTTAATGTTTTATTTACTTTGGTAATTATAATGGAAAATATTAACTGTATTAACACATCTAAATCAACAGCACAACAGGCACTGTACACAGTGGCGGATTAAGCTTCCTCGCCGCCCCTAGGCACAAACTTAATGTGCGCCCTTCTAAAAAAAATGTTTTTCCAGTCTGAAATGCCATGAGTTGCGATGTTTGTCTTGCCCTTGAACAACCTGCATGATGCACAATAAACGGCACCAGTGCTGCACGAATATACCAAATATCCGCAAAATTGATTCCCCATTTACAAGTTTACGAAAAAAAAACACTATTACTTAAAAATCTTGTCTTACCTGCTATGAGTCTTTGCGATTTAGAAAAATCGTTTTCAGCATTCTGATTAATTACACGTGTTAGAAGAATGTCAATAGTAGAATCATTCAGCCACCACTCGGCAGGATCGTCACTAACGAAATGTGCACTCTCACTGTCACAATCAGGAACTCCTACGAACTGAGGGGACACTACCTCAGATGCACTTTCTTCCTCCACTAAACCCACAATATTTTTGACATTTTGCGTTTCACGGAGTTCACTCGATGTAGCCGCTTCCACTTCAATTTTTGAGCTGCTTTCTGAAATCACTTGTTCCTTTCGCCTAAAAAACGTGTCCACTGTACCGAGCTTTTTCTGTAAGGTTGTTTCTCTTTCACGCTTTTCGTTTGCAAGTTTACGATAAGCCGCCCCACTTAACTTTGTTCGCTTCATGCTGCCTGCTGCATAAAAAAACACCAAATCGCAAACGCACTAGCAACAAACTGAATGCACCAGCCTGAGTATACAGTAAGACAAAAACTATATAGTTTATAGTTGCGGTCCACGCGAAAGCTGCACTCACTCACTCACTTATCAGCAGTGTTTATGAGTTTATTATTTTTAATACTGGCATTGTTACATGCGAGTTTCAAACAATCTGTCTTCTTTCCTGCCTGGCTATTAACAAAAGCTTAGTGGAAGATCGAGGGGTATAGGCTATGTATTTACAAAAACAAACCAACAAAGGCTGGGCGGCTTGCATTGTCATTGTAAGCGATAAAAGCCACAGCACGGGTTAAAAACAAATTGATTGGCGCCTGAAGGAGGCAGAGCAGACGAAACATTTCTTGATAACACATAAATCCGATACATCAAGGTTTCTTTCGTATGAAGCGAAAGTGTTTGCAAACCATTGATTTGAAACACTGGTTTCATAGGTCTAAATTGTCACTGTACGTAAGACGTAAGACACTTTTTATTATTCTTGATATTCTGGAAAAAAGATTTGCCGCCCCCAAGAGTTGCCGCCCCTAGGCACGTGCCTAGTGGGCCTATTTGGTAATCCGCCACTGACTGTACATATAATTTAACTAGGGGTGGCCACAATATCCGGATTTCAAATTATCCTACATCTGTTTCTGATACAAACGATAATACGCATATCCAGATAGTACAGATTTGATGAAGAATAATCCGAATATTTGAATATCCGATGTCCAGAAAAAAAATGCAGATTTGCCTAATTTGAACATACACATACCATATACATGTATTGCTGCCTAAGCAATTACAAATATCATATCACAGTGCAAGAAGTACGTGCACATCATTGTTCACTTACCGCCCACATGGCCTGCCCACCTAAGTCTTCTTGATTTCATCATTCTAATAATATCTGGACATGAATACAAATTATGTAGTTCTAAATTATGAAACCTTCTCCACTCACCTGTCTCCTCATCCCTTTTAGGTCCAAAGATTTTCCTAAGGATCTTATTTTCAAATACTCTCAATTTATGTTCCTCTTTCAATGTAAGGGACCAAGTTTCACACCCATATAATACTACAGGCAAGATTACTGTTTTGTATATTTTAACTTTTAGTTTCTTAGATATTAAACGAGAAGACAAAAGTTTATGAAGAGAGAAGTAACATGCATTTCCTGAATTAAGAGTACTTTTTATTTCCTTTTTAATATAATTTTCATTTGTTAATATTACTCCTAAGTATTTGAATTTGGAAACTGGTTCAAACGAGTTGTTATCAATAATTAGATTTTGATTATTACCTAACACTTGGTTTCGGCCTGTAAGCATATATTTAGTTTTCTCTTTGTTAACTTCCAAACCTATCTCTTTAGCAGTTTTGAAAAATATTTTAGCATTATTCTTAATTGTATTCACATCATCCCCCAGTAAGTCTACATCATCTGCATATGCTAACAACTGAGTCACACCATTTAATTTTAGTCCTTCTTTAGTTCACTTACCGAAAAGGATAATCATATTTTGCGAAATAATAAAATGCAGTTATAACATTCAATCGAACATCATTTCAATGTGAAAATAATCGTATAAACATAAAATGTCAATTTAGGTAGTTTCAGCCCATAATCATCTATTTCATTTTCATATATCTCGGTAAGATACACAAAACTGCATATTAACATGGAGATGATGATTATGTTCACTTATTTTTGAATTTCACTTCGTCTTTTACTTCACGATTCATATTTCCGGGCCCACTACCATAGACAAATTACGGAAATGCGTATACTAATAGTGTTCGAGAGTTCGAGTGTATTTCTCTCGTTCGGTCATTTTTCGCTCGAGCGGAAGAACTATCAATGCTGTGTGCCATCTAGCGTTGCCCGTGCGAACTATTTGCCGCTCGAGTGAAAATCGCTCATTGCAGCACTCTATTGCACACATTACCTCAATTTTATTAATGCATTGAGCAGCATTTGCATGTGCAGTGAACTTTGTGCAGGAGTTCTAGAAATCTTTTCCAACAAAGCGCATACAGTTGTAGCTAGTGGCGCACCTCAACGGCCACTTCCATACAAGTGGAAATAATGCTAGACACCAAACTCTTTCTCTAATGCTCAAGGCCATTGAGTATATCCTCTCACTGTAACCGTTCTCTGTAAGAATGTTACGCTGCAGCTGCACTTCCTCGCTTCCCGCACAGAATGTGTGCCTCAATAGAACAATGGTGTGGTATAATTTGTTTAATAAACTATAAATATATATATATATATATATATATATATATCAATATCAATGATGTGTAGTGTTGCCAACTTTCGATGTACACTCAAATTGATAAATACATAACAAAATTGAGCATCAATGTGTGCAAAATATTAAAAAAAATAGTCCCTGAAATGGGGACAAAGTAAATCAAACAGGCAAAAATATAATCATTATAAGATCGGATATGTTCACAAAAATATGTGATAGTCACTTAATTAGTGGGTGTCATTAAATGGGGTAAAAGATCACTATACGGGACATGGTCAGTAAATTAATGCATTATCTCCAATCCTCTTCAATTTTGCCTTAGAATATGCTATTCGGAAGGTAAAAGAAACTAATGAAGGACTAAAATTAACGGTCTAATCCAGTTGTTAGCATATGCAGATGATGTAGACTTACTAGTGGATGATATAAATAAAATTAAGAATATTGCTGAAATATTTTTAAAAGCAGCTAAAGAGATGGGTTTCTAAGTTAGCAAAGAGAAAACTAAATATATGCTTACAGGCCGAAATCAAGTGTTAGGCAATAATCAAAATTTAATTATTGATAGCAACTCGTTTGAATCAGTTTCCAAATTCAAGTGCTTATTAGTAATGATAATAAATTAAAGTGATATTAAAGAGGAAATAAAAAGCAGGCTGAATTCAGGAAATGCGTGTTACTTTTCTCTTCAAAATTGTTTTTCTTCTCGTATAATATCTAATAAACTAGAAGTTATAATATACAAAACAGTAGGCCTAATTTTGTCTGTAGTATTATATGGATATGAAACTTGGTATCTTACATTAAAAGAGGAACATAAATTAAGAGTATTTGAAAATAAAATCCTTAGAAAAATATTTGGACCTAAAAGGGATGAGGTAACAGGTGAGTGAAGATGGTTACATAATTTAGAACTACATAATTTGTATCCATCTGCAGATATTATTAGAATGATTAAATCAAGAAGACTTAGGTGGGCAGGCCATATGGCTCAATGGGAGAGGAAAGAAGAGTTTACAAGATTATTGTTGGAAACCTGATGGTAAGAGACCTGTAGGAAGGCCAAGACGAAGATGGAGCGATAACGTTGAGATGGACCTAAAGGAAATCTGTAAGGATGGAAAAGATTGGATTGATCTTGCCCAGAATAGTTTCAGATGGAAGGCTTATGTTGCTGCAGCCGAGCTCTATGGCGAATTTGTTAAGACAGTGCGCTACGATACCAGGGGTCCCGGGCTCAAATTTTGCCCAGGGCATAGCTGTTATTTGTAATTGCCCATTCATCCCAAACGTCACTATGAATCCTTATCCTTATCTTCGCAATTAGCAAAAAGTAGCATAAAAATGAAGTAAAATAAACAATCAAATCAGAAGTATTTTCTTCACCACCAATCTTGCAAAGAACACAACTACAGACTCACCAGCAACGCTAGTCACTTACAGGAGTTCATTCTCTGCCCTTTTCACGAGACTTCGTTACAGTAGCGTCGTACTATTGCTTTTAATTTTCAGTTTTACTTCCCAACAACCATCCCCTTAAATTCATGAAGATGAGCCAAATCGTTTCTTTGCACATTCATTCCAGTTTTATCTCTCGCGAACAGGAATGAAATTACTAAACCTCAAGGCGCAATTTGGGAGAAGTGTACTCCCAGTACAGAAAATCTCTGAAGTCTATTAATTAAGGGGGCCGTCTGCTCTCATTTCCCGCAAATGAAGCCGCAGCGCTGTCCCTTGCTAGCTCTGGAATGAGCCAGGTTTGAAGCTGGAAAGAAACCGGCAAGGACTTGTAAGCGAGGCCAATTTGCATTGAAAATGTTCCTAACAAGCCAACTGGGAGAGCAAATAGACACATCATGTACTCTGACTCACAAAGGAAACTGTGGATGAAGGACCTTTAAGGCCAATTAGCCGGAAGGCCAAGGGGTTTGTTGAATCTGCACTCTCTTCTCTTCTTGTGCGGCATAAAGATTACGCTACATTAATCTTACACGCCATAGCTATGCTCGTTTTCCACACATCTTGTAGGAACGTTAAGTGCGAGTTTATCGTCTTGCGTAAAGAAGAAAGCTTCTGCCATACACCGCTTGCCTTCCTTCCGCGCAGGCGCAGGAACTACTGTGCATATCAACGCACATTCCCTATTCGATGTTGTAGTATAAGCTCCTCCCACAAACTGCATTTCTTGTTCTGCGCAAGCGCAGAATTATTTACACCGCAGCAGCAACCTGAATGTATATTAATAGAGGCACGCTGGCCAACTCTCGACAAATATTCACGCCATTCTAGTCGTTAAAATTGTACTTGTACGAAAACAACAAAACCACACCCACATTTTTCTTCACATCAGTTTATATTCGATTGGTTGATTGATTTGGTGTTTTACGTCCACTTTATGCACAGTAAGGCTAATCGGGACTGCACCTACAGTTGAAAGTGGGATCCGAACCACTTGTGCCTCCAGCGGGTATCGATCCCGGGACCCTTTGATTACAAGGCAACGAAGCTACCACTGCGCTATCGAATTTATATTCGACTGCAAATAATAATAATAATAATAATAATAAAATAATTGCGCATATTGAAGCCACTTGTCCAAAGTATAAACTCCATCAATAATAAACGATAACCTTGTTGTTCAGATGATATCAATTGGCTCGAGTGGACAGGCAATCATAATTATTTATGCTACCAAAGTTGAGTTCTAGTTAACTTTTACGTACATTTATTCTTATTTTACGTCTCCTTTATACTATGTTTACGTAATCGCGGCACAGCAGATGATTGATAATTACATAAAATTTATGAACATTCTAGTCCAGGAATCGAACCCGAAACCTTCGATAGTTAGATTGCGAATCGATCACTCAACGTAGTGGGCTATAGAGGCGGCTTAATTGTATATGTGACTAGCTAGTGGGCACTTGAGGATTCGTGGAATACGAACCACTACTATGTCGGGAATCGGATCGACGATCAGATTATTCCCTAAGCGTGGTTTCTTCTTTACAGCATTCAGGACATCTCTCTTCTTCATTTCTTTACCTCTCTCTTTCCCCTCTTTTCTTCTCTAGCTTTCTCTCTCTCCCTTTAACAGCGACCGAGCTATCGATATATGAACAGACGAACATGGCCTTTTCCCAGTTTTCTCTTTGAACGTAAAAAACAGGCGCATTCGGTGCACGTATTTATAAAGATTTGATAGATCCACTTCTTTCGCCGGATGATGATCCTAGGAGATCAGCGAGTCATTTAGCTTAAATCGAAATTTTCTCCAAAATCCTACATTTGCCAGCCATTACATATTTTAAGTAATGAGGTCCGAGACGATTCTGCGGAAATTCCGAATTGACTCATTCCATTTCAAATAAATTGAAAACTGTTGCCTAGCAACAGCTTCGCCTGTTGCTGCATCTAAAGAAGGGTTGTTTATTCAGCACGGCCGAGTAATTGCATGGACATCCTCCTACATCATGTAGCTGTAGTGCTACTTTGGTTAAAGTAATTGCAATATCTGTCCGCGCTGCTGTACGAGAGAGGGGATGAGATGAGAGAGAAAGAGGATACAGAGAGCGACAGAGTGAGATGGAGGAGTTAGATAGAAAGAAAGGAGAAATAGAGGGAGAAAGTTAAAGTGAGAGAGAAATAGAACGAGAAAAAGAAGGTGGGAGAGAAAAAGAAAGGAAATATCAGGAAACAAAAAGATAGAAGGTTAAGGAAGAGCGAGAAAGAGAGAGAGAAAAATAAAAGGGGGGAAGATAAGGGGAGAGAGAAAGAATGGAAAGATCAACAAACAGATATAAAGAAAGAGAGAGAGAGAGAAACGAGGGCAGGAAGAGAGAGAGAAAAAATACAAGGGGAGAAAGAGACAAGGGGAGAAAAAAGGAAAAGTCAAGAAACAGATAGAAATAAAGAAAAGAAGTAAGAGGACCAAGAAAACGAGAGAAAGAGAAAACGAAGAGAGAAGAGATAGAGAAAGAAAAGATAGATGGAGGAACAGAGAAATGGATATAGAGAGAAAACTGAGGAGAGAGAGAGAAAGATAAAGAAACGTATAGAAAGAGAGAAAAGAGAGAAAGTGAATGGGAAAAGAGAGAAGAGATAAAACAGAGAGAGAAAGAGAGAAAACAAACTTTCCACTTCTTTGCAAAATTCAGGACATCTCTCTTTTGCATTTTTCTACCTCTCTCTTCCTCTCTCTTTGCACTCTATCTTTCTCTATTACTCTCTCTCCCCTTAACAGCTTCTGCGCTATCGATAGCTGATCAGTAGAGCCCGGAAGTTTGGCAAAATGCCTCTTTTTATTTAGTGCATATATTGATAAAAATTTTCCGGATATACGTTTTTTATGTTGTTTTGAATGTTTTAGAAGCCTTTTCATTTTGCCTATTTTGCCTATTTGGGACCCCACAGCCTATTTTTAATTATAATGCCTTTTTCTGCCTTTTTTAATGAAATTTGACATTTTTTTTAAAAAAAATGTTGGCATTTATTTTTCTTCCGTTTATTACGTGAATAATTTTCGCCTTATTTAAGTAATATTGAACTCACGTATGTTTCAACATTGCTGAAAGAGAAAAGTGTGAGAAAAAAGAATTTCATGCTGAGTTAGGATATTGCCTTTCGGTTAACATTTCCTTGTGCATGATTGACTGCTGAAGTGGAGAGGTTGATTTCGAACACAAAGAAGATATTTCTGAAATCTCCCTCTCGAACTCGAAAATTTCAGGAAGTTGCGCCTGAGCTTAGTTTACCTCCGTAACCCTTGACAAGATGGGGGAACCTGGATATCAGCAGCTATATATTATGCTAACAACCTTGAAAAAATCAGTGAGGTGATCGATGCTCATCCAGAAAATGAAGCGGCTTCAATTCTTGAAGTGAAAAACTCCTGTGCTATTCAGAACTGAAGAATGAACTGTCGTTTATTTTTGCACATTATGGTGCATTGCCAGAGACAATTACAAAGCTAGAAAAAAGAGGTGAGACTCTTGTAGCATCCATGAAAATCTTCGAGGAATCTATGCAGCAGATGATGGAAGTGCCAGGAGAAAAGGGGTGAGCTGTTGCGGAAAAGTGCTAACGGGTAGTGAGTGCAAATAAGGACTTGAATCAATTGAAAACAATTTGTGATATTCTAAAAGGTGAAAATGCTGTTACCAAAATGAGTCCAGCTACATTAGCTTGTTCTATGTATGCTCCAATAACTTCTGTCGAAGTAGAAAGATCATTTTCTATTATGAAAAACATTCTCTCTGACAGACGACTATCAATGAATGTTGAGAACTTAAAAAAACACCTTGTAGTTATGTGCAATCAAGACTGAGAAAATTGAAATGATCTTCCCAATGTAGATTTTAACATGTTGCCAGAAATTATATATAAAAGTAAGCGACTTCCAAATGTGCCATTTTTTCGGTTTATTTTGCCTTTTTTTCATTTTTAGTGCCTATTTTCCACATTATAAATGCCTTTTTGCCTGCCTATTTTAACGAAAATAAATGCCTGAACTTCCGGGCTCTACTGATCAGTTTAATGACGGATAGAAAGATACAGATAGAAAGAGTGGATCGAGAAATAGAGAGAGAGAGAGGACATAGAGGGAAACACTGGGAAAGAAAGAGAGAGAGGGGGAGAGGGAGGGAGAGAGAATGAAAGGTATAATAAACAGAAAGAGAAAAAGAGAAAAGAAAGAAGATAAACATAGAAAAGGTAGAGAAAGAGAAAATCACGAAACCGACAGAAAGAGGGTAAAACGAAGAAAGAGAAGTAGATAGGGAAAGAGTGAGAAAGGGAGATGGAGGGAAAACACTAGGAAAGGGACAGAAATAAAAGGGCAGAAAAATAAAGAAAGAGAGAGAGAGAGAGAGAGAGAGAGAGAGAGATAAAAAGATTGGATTGAATTTTATGGAAAATATATAAAATCCGAATGTGCTGATGCAATTTAGTGGTACACCGAGTTAAAGGGGAATGCATATTCAGAATATATCTAATTTTACTGCAGTTGCATTTTTCCTTGCCATCAGACAGTACCGCAGCCCATTCAGCAAGTACATACAATCAGTCTAATAACTTAATTTAACATGAGAGATCCGTGTTCCAATTTTTAAATGAAGTGGAGACGACATTCATGACAGCAGCCGCCCGCTCTGATGTAGTGAGACAAGAGTTTGGCAAAGTTCCAGCGGTTGGTTTCAGGCAGTCATTGGAAGTTTCTAGTAAGAGTTTTCCTTTCTTAACAGTAACTTAGATACTTTTTCAAATGAGTAACTGCATCTCTATTTTTTCAAATGAATAACTGCAACCCAGATACATTTTCAAATATATTTTTTTTTAATTTAGCGGTGACTTTCTGCCAGTTTTGGCTAATCGCGACGATGATGATCACTACCGATATGATTAAATTGGTGAATGTACACTCACATAGAACTCACACTCCCAGGCCTGCATTCGAACCCGTTACCCCCTTGGTGTTCTGCTAACTACTCACCAACGGAGGTCGGTACTTTTTCAAATCAGTAACACTAAACCACTTAACTTTTTCGAATGAGTAATTGTAACTCAGTTACTTTTACAAAATTAACTCTTAATTTTCCAATTACTTCCCTTTTGCTTTTGCATTGAAACAAAATATTTTTTCAGCCAGATGACTATTTACGTTTAATTATTTATTTATTATTAAACACAACAGGCGAATGCCCAATTACGGTGTTCTACATTTCTTGCTTTGAGTTGGTAAATTTACTGTTTAATAAGAAATATTATTGTGCAGAAATGTAAATAAACATAAAACATGTCAACGCTAAATTATATGTGTATACAACAGTTAACAAAGCGAGTTATAATAATACATGTTAATTGAAGAGAGTGGAATCCTACATGAATACAATATTTCAATTATTACAATGCACAACGTATTTATCTTTACCCTCAGTATTTCAGATCTTTACCGCCATGTACAAAATAAATATATAGAGTCATTGGGGGTGAAGTCGGCATATTAAGGACAAAATGCAGTAGTATTTGCTTATATAGATAATTATTTGAAAATGAAAATGCATGGTACAAACTTTGAACCTTCTGCAGCAAACGCAATATAAATTTATGTGTATGTATAAAATAATAAAATGGGAAGAAAAAAGTATAAAAAAGTAGATGCATTACCGGCTTCACCCCAGCAAACGGGGTGAAGCCGGTAGGTAGACGGGGTGAAGTCGGTAGGTACATGGGTTGAACCTAGTACATGTTTATCAATAATCATATGTGTACCATCACATATTCTTCAGGCAACACCATCACAACATCATCAGGCATCTAATATATCATCACCACCACATCATCACACGATCATCACCACATCATCACAAGTCATTCCATCATAACTTCTCAACATTTTCCACACACAAAGTACATGGGTGAACCAAGTGCACTTTTCTTAATAGTCATACTATATTCTACCCTGTATAGATCCTATCACCACATATTTAAAAACTACTATTGACCCTATCACTAGGCCTACATTATCATTATGCATCTCTATCATCACATCATCATATGCATCGGCTACGTCATAACTGCTCAATATTTTCACAACACATTTTCTGTTCAACATTTTCCGCACACAAACTGCAATTTACGAAAAGCACCGACACAGTATTCATGATACCATTTTGCACAACGTTCACATTGTATCCACTCCAAGAATTTGCTGCACGTCTCGTTGCTGTATGACCGTCCACAAAACTGCAAATATTCCCTGTATCAGCTGAATCTACAGTGTTTGCCGACCTGTCGTCAGTACTTGCCGATGCACACTGAAGAGACGTAGCTGTTGGTGTAGGCTTAGACCTGCCTCTTCGCCCTGACAGTTTGGAAATGTGATCGGGAGAGGTCAGTATTTCAGTTCCCTGTCTTGTTCTTGTTACTTTCTGCTGGGACGCTCTCTTTGCGGATGAAGGTAGAATCTCCCTCACTCCAGTCGAGACCTCCGAATCCTACCTTGGCTGTTCACAGTCCGTTCTCCTTGTTTCTTCATTACGCGCCTCAGTTAAAGAGACTTTAATAATTTTGTCATCGCTTATGGCCAGCCTGTTCAGTGGAAATATACCAGTAGCTGCAAGCTCTATATTTTCCATGTGCAAGGAAGTACCGACTTCACCCCACACAATAGTGCCGGCTTCACCCTATATAGTGTAGTTCTTCGTTTTGTACCAACTTAGTATCAGTTTAGCAAGCAACACGGTACTTACTTTCTACACTATACACACAAACCTTACCTTACCATTTGTAATAATATGCAAACCAGAATAGTTAACGAAACACATTCTACGCCTTAGGTTATCGAGTTGGAAATTTATAAGCGAGATGACAAAGAGCGCGAATGAGACACCTTCAAAACAACAAAGCCTCGTGGTTTGCTTGCTGTGCGTTCTTCGTTTCCTCCCTGGCTGACAGAGTATGACTAACTAGTGCCAAAACAAGAGTTCGTTCAGTCCCTCAATACACTGCGATGTTGCCAGTTCTTCATACGCTTCGCGTTACCGACTTCGCACCACTACCGACTTCACCCCGAATGACTCTATAAGGAGATACTAATATAATATATTATAAATTACATAAAATATGGAAATAAAATAAACACAGTATAAATCATGGATAGGAGTTATTTACCTTGAAGAAATACATTAATTATGTATGTAATAAAAGACCTGTAAATAATTGACACTCTAGAAAGTACGTACATATATGAAATTGAGCATAAACTACGAAAGAAAATTGCGTTTATGTTTACATTGTTGACATTTATTCTTCCATTCCTTGAATAGCTTTTTTGAATGTCCCAATAGACATGTGAAATATATCTTATTTTGGTTTCCTTTCGGAACATCTATTGTACAGTTCACACATTCTCCTGATAGGTGATTTATTTATAATGTTCGATCTTCCGTTACTACAATAAAAGAGGACCCCTTTGGATCGTGTCTTGGAGATAGGAACACGTATGTGTATTTGTTCCAGAAGATGTTGTACTTGAATATTGTTGTTTATGATTTTGTATAAGAAACAGAGCAATTGCATCTTCCTTCGTTTGCTGAGAGAAGGCAGGTTGTGGTGTTTACAGAGGGAAGTGTATGATTCGTATCGGGGATATATCTGTTTCTTTATAAGTGGCGTACCTTACGAATTTAGACGTTAGCATAATGTTTCATGTTATAAATTTGAGTGTTTGATCATTCAATATCGTATCAATCCCTAAGATTATATGTTTATTTTATTAAGTCTCTCTGAATGCTTCACGTTGACCAGGGCATTCACTTGTTTTTCTCAGTTGTCTCAGCCTCTGAGGCATGTTATCAATGCACAGTGTTGTTCCATGCAAACCTCCTGAGCATTCAGGAAACAGGTAATTTCTTCTGGTTATAGAGTCAGCGGTTTGCATGGTAGCAATTAAAAAACACGATTCGGCATAGAGGAAGAGCTCGATGGCCTAGTAATATAGAGGTGAGACAAGCTGAGAGGGGACTGACTTTTGGGATTGGAGTTGAGAGAAGAGGTGGTTAGCAGAGCAATAGGTCAGAAGTGGAACGACGCTCTGGTCGACAAATTGGAGAAGCTAACAGAGGACTTCGCATATTCTATTCAGCCTAATACTTCAGATAGACAGGTAATTATCCTAACACCCAGCCATGATTCAGGTTCAACGGTTCACAAAACCCAACGAGTGACCATTGTCTTTTCTGTAGTTTAGTTCCTTAGTGTGATTTTGTACCTTTCGCATTGCTAAGCGTTAACTCGTCATGCCAATGACGAGTGCTCTCATCAGAGGATGAATGATGAGTAATTTACATCACCCATTGATTAATTGGTTAACATTCTAGGTACTCGTAAGATCCCACGAACTTTACGGTTCGTTACGATATATAAACAAAGGTAGAGGTACTTCCTGTACATTGCAACAGGCATATTTGAGGAAGTGGGGGTAGAACACAATACATTCGTAATCTCGGCCATTTACGGAAGCCCCAGCTGCCTTTCCCCCTTCATTGGTCCCAACTTATTAGAGGCTGGATGAGCCCCTGAGCCAGTCCATGCAGGGGGGGACTGCTGGAAAAAGCATCCCGAAATTACCCACATTGGGAATCACCAGCGTGGCTGTGAGACGCCCTACGGACTCATACTGTTCAACATATGTCTAAGCAAAATTAAATCATATAATAAAAGAAAACACAATCCCTTGTAAATTTTTTATTACAATCGTTACTATCTTTTAGGAGGTAGCCAGGTTTAGCCGCTGCCCCACGCCCCCATACTTGCGTTTATTAATATCTAGTAATGTGTATTCCACAGTTAACATTACCATCCGCTAAAACGAAATAACTTATTTTTTATTATTATTTTTTTTAATCCTGAGTGTGTTATTAGTCGAATGTTCTTTCGGTTAACTTTTCTATAGTGGTGGTTCGTCGTGCTGACCATCTGGTTTGAAGATCGCCCACCTCTGCTGAGGCACATGTGAGTGAGGTTGCCAGTCGGTAGGTAGACCTGGCTGTAACAGAACTTGCCATTGAAAAATTGCTATTGAATTATGTCCACCGCCGTAGCGTTAGGCAACACGCATAACGCTTTGCAGAGTAGCCAATATTTCAGGATATACGTAGGTCGTGGATGTTCCATTTTGATTGCCGATCACTGTACGTGCATACCCTTTGAATCCGACATATGGTCTGGGAAATCAGGTTAACGGTTCCATTCCAGGAACAACGGACAGAATTTGATATGATTGATGGATTTGGTTTATTTTACAAGAGAGAGTAAATGAAAATATTTAATTTGTTTTGTTATTTATGTAGCATATATGGGCCTCTCCGATGGCGCAGTGGTAGCGTCGTAGCCTTGTAATCAAGAGGTCTCTGGTTCGATACCCGGTGGAGGCACATAGTGGTTCGGATCCCACTTTAAACTGTAGGTCCAGTCCCGATTAGCCTTTCTGTGCATAAAGTGGACTTAAAACACCAAATCAATCAATCAATCATTATCTAGCAGATTTCTCTATGTAGGGTTGCACAAGTTTCGCTGCATTTTAGCACAGGCCTTTTTACATATATATTTTTAACTTTGAGTTAGTGGCTGTATACCTCGAATAAGTCTTTGTAATCCACGTGCAGTCACTTGTTATAAGACACTGCGAAGACTTTTCCACACATTTACCTGTGAACTGAGTCCATTGTCGAACTTTCTCCTCCATTAGGAAACTTTCTGGTGTGGTAAGCATGCACAGAGATATTGAATTTTTATTTGCATAGAAATTTCTGTAAGTTTTAGGCTGATAAGAGTGCAAGCAACCACTCCTTTTCACCGGTGCAAGTGAGTATAGGTGGCGCCATCATTAAAATTAAAAAAATGGCGTTTTGAAGCTCACTTGATTAGTGTTGCAGCCTTGAGGTCGTTTTGTAAATAACAGTTGGTACTTCATGTAAATTTGAGCTGTATACAGTATGCCCTACAATTTGCATTGGAATTTTAAGGTTTTCATTTTAGTCTTGCGATACTTCGCATTTCTTCCACTTTTGGTTAATCGCGGAGATGAGGATGAGTTATGATATCATGAAATTGATGAAGGAGTATTTGTAAAGAAGACCCATGTCTAGTCCGGGATTCGAACCCAAGATCCCTGGTATGGTAGCGCACTCTGATAACCACTCCGTCACGGAGGCCGGCTCAAGGGGCAGCACTGTTTGTAATTCTCTTTTCATCCGATTCATACAAACGGCGCAACGTACGGACAAAACACTCCAGAGACACGTAATTGTGGTCTTTCGTGAGTCTCTCCGTTGTAGCCGACGACCTTCAGGCATCACAGCCGTTGCCGCAGCGGAGAAAATCGCTCGACCAAGGAACTTGCCCTTCGGCGACAGAAAGACAGAGACTTTGCCATTTGCATCTGAAAAGCACTGACGAGATGCGAGCCGGTCGCAACTGCTAAAAAGCGGACTCCAGCACACAAACAGACCCGCGACGCTGTTTGTCTGCTCCCGAGAGGTATTTGTGCGGAACGGTCGAATTGGTTAGAGAAAACAAGGGCGATGCTTCTATATATAATTTCTGGTTTACACCGAATCAATACGAACGAAACTTCTGTGGCCTAATACAATGTACAGTCACGGACACTTGTGGGTTGTTACAGATCCGTTGAAAGTCAATGGGGTCTTTACATCACAGAAGTGTCCGTGAGTGTACAATTAGAACACACCCGAATATTGGATGTAGAAGGCCATATTCATTTAATTTATTTATTTTTAAAATATCCTGAATACAGATGAAACCTATTTTATAACAGTATATCAAAAATTAAAAATAACGGAAAAAGTTGTGCTGGGATAAACACAAATATAATAATAATAACAACAAGATATGAATACCCTGAGGACAGGAATGCACTTTCATCCATAGGTGGAATCGCGGGTGACGGTACCAAGGGATGATTTCTCTCACATTGCATTCCTCTATTGCACCCCCAATTGAATATAATTCAATTGTTGTTTTAAGTCAATTTTATTCACAGAAAGGCTAGTCGCGACTGGACCTACAGTTTACTAAAATCTAAAGGACCAAGCCCTATAGAAAAATAAGCAACTAATAAAATCTTTAAAGTGGAATCCGAACCACTATGTGCCTCCATCGGGAAGACACTCTCCCAATTTTAATTTTGATAGTAACAAAAGTAAATAAATATGGAAAGAAAGTTTCTTATGATTCATTTTTTTATTTGCATAAGATTTGTTATTTAGATTCTTTTCCGCCATTTTTTTTTTGGATAATCGTAACGATTACATGAGATTGATGAAAGGGTTTATTATTCAGTCTCTCTCTCTCTCTCTGTCTCTCTTTCGGTGTACGATCAAATGTGGCCTCTTCATCCAGAATCTCTAACATTCTTTGAGGTATGGATAAAACCCGGCGTACGTGGAGGGGTAGTCAATGTCACACGCTACGAAAGTAGAGATCCGAGATTCGGACCCAAGGTAAGACATGGATGTAGTGATTGTATATATCATACATTTGATAACTTTATCTTTCAAACTCGTCGTCACGTATCACACAAAAGGTCGACTAGTGGCGTAAAATAACACAAAGAGAAATAAATGGATGCATGAGAATGGCCAACAACCTAAAGGTGACGTCAACTCAAGTGAGGATGGAAAAAGGGCAAAACAAAGGCCACAGATTACTTTCAGTTGTAGTTCATCCTTTCTTACAATTTCTGATATTTTAGGTAGTTATTCTACTACTTGGTCAATCTGGACGATGGACTCCATGATCGCACGAACTTAGGTTTCGAACCTGGGACCTCTGGCTTCTTAGCCCATTAACTTCACTGCTACGGAAGGGGATCGGCAGTCTCAATTCCAAAGCCACGTTAGCCTACAGTAATTCACTTTCCGACTATGCTGTAGCTCTTTTCTAGTCTTGCGTCTGGCGCTCTATATGTTGGCACGGGAAGTGGGGATCGGGGTAGCGACCAATCCAGCACGATAAGAAACGCCGCAGCTTGTAGAACTAGGTGTGGGGAGAACTTTTTCCCCTCGACGTCGTAACTCTCGGTTCTGGTTGGTCTTCTGCGTATTTCCTGCTCCCAACTTCCCTTCCCAGCATATAGAGCGCCCGCCGCAAGAGTAGAAAATGCCTATAGAACGAGAGAGGGAGCCCTTAAGGGACTCTTGTAAAGAGCCCTTACAAGCCACAAGCAATTGGTTACAAACAAATTCGATACTTCTTCGTTCTCGAGGAATAATTGCATAGACGCTACCCCATGCTAAAAACTCCACATTGAAATCGCCGACCTCCGTGGCAGAGTGGTTAGCATAGAGTTACGACGCCAGGAGTCCAGGGTTCGAATCCCGTCCTGGGCTTGGGTGTTCTTCGTGAGTGTCCCTTCATAAATGTCATCTTATCATCACTCATTCTCATCTTCGCAATTATCCAGAAGTGGTAGAAAAGAGAAGTGAATAAACCAAATCAAACAATGATGAAGAGGTACTCACAAAGAACGCTCACAAAACTAACCACTCCCACGGAGGTCAGCATGTCTCTTCATCAATTTCATCACATCATTGCTCATCCTTATCTTTACAATTAGCCAAAATTGGCAGAAAAGCGAAGTGAAAAAAAATCAAATCCCATAAAATTAACGTCTTTCGACGTTTTCTTGCAGTGTGGAACTGCATCGCCTTTGAAATTTCCAAGGCGAAACGCTTATTGAGTTCGCTTTCAGGGAGCTTCATTATAACACCTTGGAAAACGGGGATTCGTTCAGACGGAAGGAAATAACAAGCATTCTTAGCCTAACAACTTCCATTCGCAGCACTATGGATTCATGAAATATTATTACTTTTCCACCTTACTCTCCTTAGGATGGAACACGGACAGAGCGCGATAGCTATTGCAACAACACCTGCTAATTACGAGTATTCTAAAGGAAAATATAAAATACGTCCATATATTTCAACGAATTCTACCTACTTGTAGCGATTTTATATATTACTTTTCTTTGGGAAGAGGGGCAGGCTTCATATGTCTGTGTTCTACAATACAAAAGCTACAGATACCCGAGGTTGAACTCCAATTAAATATTAACCAGTAGACTTAGCTTATTGATTTCTGCGTTAACCTATGGTAACAATTTTTTTCGAGTATGCACAGTAAGGCTAATCGGGAGTGAGCCTACAGTTTAAAGTGGGATCCGAACTACTGTGCCAAGTGCCTCCACCGGGTATAGAACCCGGGACCCCTTCATTACAAGGCGACGACGCTACCACTGCGCCATCGGGGAGGCCGGCCCCCATGGCGTTCTTCATCACATCTAATACTCCAAGAGGGTTTTTTTCTTTTTTTCACGTTTTCGGTTTCACGGGTCTGGCTTGTGGCTTGTTAATTCGATCTGAAACCCCCTTGCACCTGTGTTTATCCTTTTCGTGGCAGCAGCAACAAGTAGTCATCAGCCATGTGTACAAGCATCATCAAGTTCCGCTGCATTAGAACGTCAACTAACAACCTAACAACCACCATGGAAAGAGAACAGAACATCATTTTGCGTTTATATAAGTCTAATCGAATGAAGTTTCAATGACTGTTTGTTTGGTTGGTTGATTTGGTGCTTTATGCACAGTAGGGTTGATCGGGACTGGGCATACAGTATAAAGTTCCTCTAACGGGCAATTACAAGGCGACGACGCTACCACTGCGCCATCGGTGAGGCCCAAAAAACGTTTCAATGATGACGGGAAGGTTAATACTAGAGGTTTCCATAAGAATAAAATAAATCCTTGTAAACTAACAAGCAAACAGAAAAGAATGAATGAATTAATTAAAATTGTTGGGTGCGTCTGCACATAAGACGTATTTGCACTCTTCAATGTTACGAGGGAAAATCCCCTTATCTAAAATCCTTACCTGAGAGTTAAAAAGGGGGTGCAAAAATACATGTAATAGATTAAATTCCATTTAATCTGTTACAGCTTTAGTAAAATACAATAAACTAAATTGAATTTGAAAAGAAATCTTGGAAAACAAATTAGATACCATAACATAATTTCAAAAGCTGCTCTCCTGCACGGTAATGAATGTTGAAATCTTAATCAATATGATATAACGAGAATAAATTGTTTACGCACGAGAGTAACCTTACGAGACAAAATTCAAAGCGAAGAATTCCGAAATAAATGAAAGGTCCAAGAAATAGTGGAAGGATTTCCAAATGATGGTGCCAGATATCCGTTTAACTTGAATATTATTGAATTACAGGTCAAAGTGAACGAGAAATTTAGGGAGACCGTATTCCAGATGGAATGATCGTTTTTTGTAGTTGAAGAACGGGCTTTGATTACTGAGACCTGCAAGAGGAAGAAGAAGAAAGTTCCTTGAGAAAAGTTAAAGGTGTAAGTTGTAAAGCGGCTTACACAGAACATACAGGATTAATAAAATTAAGGAGGCACTAAAAAGAACTTCCTCAAAGACAAAGGAAAGCAATGCTTCGTTTCTTCTTGTGAATGCAATAACGGGAAACATTTTAGCTGGTTCATATTTTAACATGACGTAAAGTTAGCTTATACAGGGTGTTTATAACTTATTGAGTGCATTTGATATATGAATTCAAAAACACTATTGACGCAACATTTATTTTGTTGCAAACGACAGAGAAGCAGTAAGAGTTTGTGTTGACATGTGGCGCCGTGGAGGCAAGGCTGGGAACCTCCGTACCAAGATGGCTACCGTGGAAGAAAGCTATGTGCGTTCTTTCCTTTCATAACTGTTCAAAGACGCTTTGCCTTAGAGTACAAGCATAATTCCTCTAGTAAGGACTCCATACGTTCGTATGAGCAATATAAGAATACAGAAAGTGTCCAACATAGGAATGTGCTGGGACAACCCATCTCCAAAGACATTGTGGATCCAGTGAGAGACGCTGTTACGAGAAGTCCGAGTAAATCAACACGTCGAACGTGTTGTAAATAAAACTGTTCAACATGGTCTATTAAAGAGAACAAACTAAATATGGATTCTTATACTCTGTCCCGGGTATCTCTGTAGCGAGCGAACGATAACAAGTATCTACGCACGTAGTGACTCGAGAGGGATCGACCAATGAACACATGAGAGGGATCGGAAATGTATGGAGGGCGCTGCATCTACCAGCCATTTGCAGCAACGCGTACTCGTTTGCTCCGCCCACTCACTTTCTCTCCTTATTTACCGTTATGTGCGGCCTTGCTCAACAGATTCCCGGGATAGAGTATAGTTCTTTTTTAATCCTATTTGAATAATTTATAAACGCCCTGCATTATCAACTCGAGAAAATGGTGCACCAAATTACCGTGTTAGAGAGTTCGAAATCGCTGGAATATTTTTCATTCCTCGTGAAGGGAAAAACCCATTAAACGTTCCGAATACAAATTGCTGCAAATGTTGCGTTGATCTCAAGAATTGTTCCTACGATAATTGCTTCCAGCTGAACAGTAAATGTTGCCTTCTGCTTGTGTATGCAAGAAGCAAGTTTTCTTAAGACATAATTTAAATAAGACCTCAGAAGGGATGGAAGGTTTAAACTCGACACAGAATTTTACAAACGCTTTTGCACTTTTGCTACAGCGCTTCCTTCCATTCTGAACTAGATTGGTATTGCTTCCAGGTTCTTTGTGACAGAAGAGAGAGTTACATAAAGTTAACATAAAGTTAACCCTTCAAGTACAAAAACGCAAAAACAATCTTATTTGCATAAAAAACCAAAAGGACGTAGCGCCAACCGCCTTGCAGAAAAAACTAATTTCAACATTTTCTCCCGTTGGAATTCCCCTTCTCCAATCTTGGTCTTCATCTCGGAGGCAGAGGAGAAGGCGTATTTAATCTAATCGCTTCTGAATCTTCCTTTTAGCGTCTTCCCAGTGCGTACCTAGGTAAAGAAAGAAAGAGTCGGAAACGCTGTTAGTTCAAACAGTTCCAAAACAAATTGTCCCAAGAGCGTAAGCTTCTGCAGTCACTTTAGTCCTTTGACGCCGATCTTAACCACTTCCTCAAAAGCATCGCACAATGGTGCGGAGAGATGCAGAAGGATGAGAACATCTTTGTGTGTGTCGTTCTCTTCGACTGTTCGCCTCGACGCGCCTCGAACTCGAGGAACCCATTTTCAATTCCTCTTCTTGGTGGATCAAACAAAAGCCATTATCTTCTTCAAAACTTCGGGAATACGTCTCTGAGGTCTTCATCTGAGATTTCCTCTCGAATCCCAACAAACAAACATTCCTTTGTCGTACTTTCTACCACTATTATACACTTCTCAGTTGACGTCGGACTAAACATCGAAGGTATAACAATAGCTTGAAACAAGTGTTTCAAAGTAATAAGCTCGTGAGACAATATATTCAAACAGGTGTTTGAAAGTAACAAACTAGTGACCCAATAGCTTCAAACAAGTGTTTGAACAAACTAGTGACACAGTTGCAAATTTAAGTTGTTCTAGAAAAGGCACATAAGTCAAAACGGGGATTTTATGTTGCTTTCAATTAAATCACAGTGTATCAACTTAATTTTAAGAAATCTATATAGCTATATAAAAATGGATGTATGTGTGTCTATGTTTGTTCGAGCATAACTCTCGAACGCCTGGAGCAATTTCAAATAAACTTGTTACACATATGACTTACAATCTGGAAAGAAATTCTGTGGGAGTAAAACACCCGGGCACCCCTAGGGTGGGGGTGGGAAGGGTTTCACATGTAAAAATAATCTAAAACGACCGATATTAGTGTGGAATCCATAGTTTTCGGGGTCGCTATGATAAATAGTGACACTAACAATGTCGTTCAATTTATTTATTCCTGCTCCTGGAGGTGAAAAAATGTTATTTATAATCAATTTTGAGTTCAATTAATATTCTAGTGTATTTTTAAAAGATTTTACTTACCTGTACTTTTAAATACCTGTAAATAAAATTAGTAACGTTTGACACTATAGTCAGATTTTTTTTTTTTTTACAGGTAATATAAACCATGCTCATTAAGAAGAGAGAAATGCCATAGTGTGTGGACGGGTGAAAGGGTTAACCTAAGCTGAAAGCGATGTTTTGGTGTCACGGTATCTAGTGACATGTATAACGCAGTTCGATATAAATTATTTTTGTTTATTGATTCATTTTATGCACCAACTTGAAAGTGTGAGGTTGTTTATTTTTGTGAATAAACTTGTATCCGAGCCAGACGTCGGGAGTTGAGAGATGGGGTTCTTCTTGAGTGACAGCCGCCGCTTAGAACATGACATATTTGCACCAACGCGGAGATAAGGAAAGATTATTTTCGTCGCTACCAGGCTTGAGTCGCAGCGGGCGGGCTAACCCATGTTCACGGATGACCAGAGATATCAGCTGGACCCCACGCCTGCAAGTATCGAAGACGCCTCGGTGACCGAGTTTCAAGACAATGGACACAGGTCATTCGCATCTCCCCCAAAAGCGAAGCCAAGCTACCTGAGCGTGAGTTTCAACGGACGAATTTGATTCTCTTATAAATATACGGTGCTACCATCCCAGACACAGTTTTTACCCGGATTTCATAGAGAGAGCATCTCCGCGCTACACTCTCGCGTGATCATTGCTTTGTGTCCGTGAACTTTGTTTCCTTACGTACTGTGAGCGACTTGCAGATAGAGTTACCAGTGTGCGCCTTATTTTGGTGAAGATTACGCGGTGATTTGTTTTTGCCAAGCGTGGACTACATAAGGATGGAGGGCTAAAGAAGATTGAGAAGGGAGCCCGTCGCTCCCCCTGACGCCTGCAACGACGCCGAAGCCAGTCAGCCAACGCCAAAGACGACACCAAAGCCAAACACTGCCCAAAGCCCGAAGGACGCTTTCAGATCGACGTCCCAACCAAAGCCCGAAGGACGTCTTCAGAACGACGCCGATCGAAGCCCGCCTCCAGAGAGAGAGATTGAAGGACGACTCCAGAACGACGCCGATCGAAGCCAGAGGGAGAGATTGAAGGACGACTCCAGAACGACGCTTCCAGAACGACGCCGAATCGAAGCCAGTCACCAGAGAGATTCCGAACCGGCGCGTGACCACGTACATCCGACGCTAGTGGCAAGAGGAACGCCCGAAGTTCTGAGGAGGTGCAAGTACACCATATCGTCGCAATTATTCTTCGTCGCGATCGACCTCGGAGGACAATTTCGCCACAAAGGAACCGTGTGCAAGTCCCGCGTCCAGGAGAGATGAATGACCACGCCATGTAGCAGAGTCTGGTACAGTATACTTCAGAGGGTCTATGTTCATGTAAACGTGCGTCGTTAGTATCAACACCGTACAGTTAACGCCGAAGTCTCACTTATTCGCAAAGTTACTCAGGAAAAACCTAAACCTAACCCCGCGTCTCGTAATTTTTGGTATTGTTATAAAAAAGAGTTATTTCATGTTCAGATGTTCTAATTTAATTGTCTGCATTCAGGGTTAGAAGCTCCATTTCATTTCTTTAATATTTAGTGTAAATTGTCAAAGTGTGCTCCATTTCTTGTGTAATCGACCGCCCCGTCGCGCCATTTAATTTGTCAATAGTTGACTGATGAGTCCTTTTTAATTGTGGAAAGCGTAGTTTATTTTATCGCAAGGTCGTGTGCGTGAAATAGTATTTATTTGTTGCATGGTGGTTTTTAAGGTAATTTTTGCTCGCGCCGACGATTGATTAGTGTATTCCGGCAGCTGGAGCCAATTAAGTTTTTGCATCACTATGTAATTGAGTAGTTGTTCTCATTGGACGAGAGAGGCTTGTGTGCAAAACCCCCGTCCGAGAAACTCGTATAAGGTCGTGCTTACGACTCGATCCACACGTTCATTCGAACGAAAGATTTAACCACGCCGACCCAATTGTCTTAGTTAACCGCTTTCCGAGGGCTGGCACTTAAGTTAATTTAAAAGAGCACAGGAGCTGGCAGACAAATGCCCTAAATTCACATAAAGGTTTAAAAATTAAAAGGAATGATATGTTAATGAGATCCATGATTTGTATCCATACTTCACATGTAAAAATACCTCATGTGTGTGAAAGAGAGATAGAGTGAATGTTGTGAGAGTGAGGAGGCTTTGTAAACAGTTGTTGATTGCAATATTTTTTTGTTGTTACAATATATATTCACTTTTTTACCGTTCGTCAGTGTTGTTATTTGACGTTTTTCAGGTACCAGATATTATGCTATTAGTGTTTTATGATTGTTCGAATCTACATATCAAAGGTAAACAAAACAGTGTAACTTTTCAAGGTATTAATCTCCGCCTCGCAATAGTATGACAATAAACGACCGTCTCAGTACCGAACTTGATAACTGGACCGTGAGTCACGACCGGTTTCCCGTACGCATAACGACGTTTGGCCCCGTGCCGGGGTATGATTGACACGTCATTTAGGGGACCGTGAGTGCAATCGTTACATTTTGGCGCCGCGAACATGGGACGGCAACTTTTGTCATTCCTTTCCAGGAAAACCAGGTTGCGAGAGCGGTAGAAATTTCATTGTGTATACGTCATGCATAAAATTCTTGTGTTAGGTTCCTGGTTATTTGTGTGTTTTTCGTTTTGTATTTCGAGGGTTATTTTCATGTATTTGTCGTAGGTTCACGTGTAAGGACACGTTATTGGGCGTAATTGGTAACAATAGGGCAGATATTTTTTTCGGCGAAAGCAGCAAGGGCAGCTGCATAGGGCATTTTTATGTACTTTTTGTGCATTTTTTTTTGGGTTGTTGGCGTAATTTATGGCATCGGGCTGAGTTGCGGGATAAGGGATTCCCGACGGACCTCCTTTTTCTTTTTATGTATCGATTTGTAATTCACATTTTGTGTGAGCTCGCGTATGTTTGCGTAACTGTTCCAAAGTGCGACAGAAGATTGAGCAGATAATTAAGGAAAGGCCTTCATGAGATTAAGAAATCGTCGTATAGACTGTTTGAACAAGAGTGACGTCATGATTGTTTGCGAGGCTTGTGGACAGGAATTTACTGACTCCGAAATCGACAGGGAGGGAGCCAGACCGGTTTGTCCCCAGTGCAAGGGCCCGTTGGAAATGGAAAGGGAGATACCAAGTGCCCAAGGGGGTACATCGTCACGTGCGGACAGCGACCACAGTAAGGAACAAGATGACGTAGGAAGTGGCAGTGGTGCTAACCAACTCCAGCTGGTCCTCCAGATGCTTCAAGGAATGGAAACCAGGATGCAGGCCGAGATGCGGACCAACATCCAGGGATTGGAAACCAGAGTCCAAGCCAACATCCAGGGATTGCAGGCTGAGGTGCAAGGGATGCAGACCGACGTACGAGGGATGGAAGAACGCCTCCAAGGGACGGTTCGCGCCTCCGGAGAAGAAGTGACGCAACAACTCCTTCAGACGATCCAAGAATCCGAGGCTCGAATCGAATCCAGGATCGCCAGGACCGATGCTCGCATCAATGAACAGGAAGCCAAGGTGGCAATACTGGCGCAGAGCGTGCGTGAACAGGAAGGAGCTTTGCAACACATCGGCCAGCAGTGTGCACAGCTGGAGACGGCCTGCAATCGGAGCAACGATGCCCTCGAGCGACAAGTGCGGCGAGCAGCGAGCATAGCGGAAGGGAATTCCGACAAGATAAAGGAAATCGAGGATAAACTGCAACAATTGAACGTAGCTGACGTCCCGGGATCATCGCGAGAGCCGGCAGCTATGACGTCACCACAGCCAGCTGCGGTCCCCTCGTCTTCAAGGCGCGCGAGTGACGCAAGACCAACTACGCTTGTCAACGGGGGAAGCGAAGTGGAACCTGGACTACGTCTTCCATCGCCGCGACCGTTCGAAGCCCAAACTTCAACCCGGGAAGATATACGGTCTGAACCAGCACCGGCCAGGAGAGCTCTGTTCCCGCCTGAATATAAAAAACATTTCAAGAAGTTCTCCGGGGCCGACAGGATATTGCCGTCTGCCTTCATCGAGGAATTTGAAGCAACAGCCCGGGAGTTAGGACTTACGGATGGGGAGCGATTACTCGTGCTAAAAGGCCTAATGCAAGATCGGGCAAAGAACTGGCTGGATCGGAATGAAAGACACTTTCATTCTTACTCGGCGTTTAGGGAAGCGTTCCTGACACACTTTCAGCGCCCCATGCAAGTGGAAAGGATGCTTATCCAACTGAGGAACGAGAGGTACGACAGGAACGGGGGACTTACTTTTTCGCAATATTTCTGGCGTAAGTTCAATGAGTTCCAAGCTCTCCAGCCACAGATGACCACGTCGGAGATAATTGCGGCCCTAATTTATCATTACCCGCAAGAGATAAGACGGCATCTCAACGGGGCGTGCGTTTTCGACGCAGAAGCCATGTCGCTCACGCTCGAGAACCTTAACCAGTGCGAAGAAGAACGCGAAAGGACGCGAAACGAAAGATGGACCAAAAGGAGGCGACCGGAGGATGAAGGAAACCGGGGAAAGAAGCACCCACGCGTCCATTTCGCCCAGAGGAGGTACGATGGGCAACAACGCGCTCCAGGAGCCGAAGTTCTACAGTTTCGGGATGATCCGCCTTCGCCACGACAGAGACGACAGTATCGGGGACAGAGACGTCGAGGTGGTCAGACTCGCAGTTCGCCGGGCCACTATAACCATAGCAACGACAACAACTTTTCCAACGGTCGAGTGAACAATGGTTATTATCAGCGTCACCCCGACAGTAGACCAGAGAGCCCGCGTTCTGACAATGGGCACACAAGGCGCAGCCCGCCGAGGGTTCAAAGGAGCCCGACGCGAAACGCGAACGGTCCGAATCCCAGCAACACATCTCCACAGCCGGGGCCGTCAGGTCGTCAGCGCCGAAGGGAGGAATGGGATGGCGAAACATGGTTAAGCGACATCGCGCCATTTTAGAAGTATAAAATAACATTGTGCCATACCCAGAGTGTATAAAATGTATATTTATTATGTAAATTGGAGGTATCATTTATATCATGTGTTTTGTGTTATCGAACTGGTTTACTTTTCTTGTACAGGGTGTCAAAAAATTTGTAGTCAAAATTTCGTGCCCCTGAGTAGTAAAAAATTTTATTCGCCTACAGAATTTTTTGATCGGAAGGAGGGCGAGATGTCACGGTATCTAGTGACATGTATAACGCAGTTCGATATAAATTATTTTTGTTTATTGATTCATTTTATGCACCAACTTTAAAGTGTGAGGTTGTTTATTTTTGTGAATAAACTTGTATCCGAGCCAGACGTCGGGAGTTGAGAGATGGGGTTCTTCTTGAGTGACAGCCGCCGCTTAGAACATGACATATTTGCACCAACGCGGAGATAAGGAAAGATTATTTTCGTCGCTACCAGGCTTGAGTCGCAGCGGGCGGGCTAACCCATGTTCACGGATGACCAGAGATATCAGCTGGACCCCACGCCTGCAAGTATCGAAGACGCCTCGGTGACCGAGTTTCAAGACAATGGACACAGGTCATTCGCATCTCCCCCAAAAGCGAAGCCAAGCTACCTGAGCGTGAGTTTCAACGGACGAATTTGATTCTCTTATAAATATACGGTGCTACCATCCCAGACACAGTTTTTACCCGGATTTCATAGAGAGAGCATCTCCGCGCTACACTCTCGCGTGATCATTGCTTTGTGTCCGTGAACTTTGTTTCCTTACGTACTGTGAGCGACTTGCAGATAGAGTTACCAGTGTGCGCCTTATTTTGGTGAAGATTACGCGGTGATTTGTTTTTGCCAAGCGTGGACTACATAAGGATGGAGGGCTAAAGAAGATTGAGAAGGGAGCCCGTCGCTCCCCCTGACGCCTGCAACGACGCCGAAGCCAGTCAGCCAACGCCAAAGACGACACCAAAGCCAAACACTGCCCAAAGCCCGAAGGACGCTTTCAGATCGACGTCCCAACCAAAGCCCGAAGGACGTCTTCAGAACGACGCCGATCGAAGCCCGCCTCCAGAGAGAGAGATTGAAGGACGACTCCAGAACGACGCCGATCGAAGCCAGAGGGAGAGATTGAAGGACGACTCCAGAACGACGCTTCCAGAACGACGCCGAATCGAAGCCAGTCACCAGAGAGATTCCGAACCGGCGCGTGACCACGTACATCCGACGCTAGTGGCAAGAGGAACGCCCGAAGTTCTGAGGAGGTGCAAGTACACCATATCGTCGCAATTATTCTTCGTCGCGATCGACCTCGGAGGACAATTTCGCCACAAAGGAACCGTGTGCAAGTCCCGCGTCCAGGAGAGATGAATGACCACGCCATGTAGCAGAGTCTGGTACAGTATACTTCAGAGGGTCTATGTTCATGTAAACGTGCGTCGTTAGTATCAACACCGTACAGTTAACGCCGAAGTCTCACTTATTCGCAAAGTTACTCAGGAAAAACCTAAACCTAACCCCGCGTCTCGTAATTTTTGGTATTGTTATAAAAAAGAGTTATTTCATGTTCAGATGTTCTAATTTAATTGTCTGCATTCAGGGTTAGAAGCTCCATTTCATTTCTTTAATATTTAGTGTAAATTGTCAAAGTGTGCTCCATTTCTTGTGTAATCGACCGCCCCGTCGCGCCATTTAATTTGTCAATAGTTGACTGATGAGTCCTTTTTAATTGTGGAAAGCGTAGTTTATTTTATCGCAAGGTCGTGTGCGTGAAATAGTATTTATTTGTTGCATGGTGGTTTTTAAGGTAATTTTTGCTCGCGCCGACGATTGATTAGTGTATTCCGGCAGCTGGAGCCAATTAAGTTTTTGCATCACTATGTAATTGAGTAGTTGTTCTCATTGGACGAGAGAGGCTTGTGTGCAAAACCCCCGTCCGAGAAACTCGTATAAGGTCGTGCTTACGACTCGATCCACACGTTCATTCGAACGAAAGATTTAACCACGCCGACCCAATTGTCTTAGTTAACCGCTTTCCGAGGGCTGGCACTTAAGTTAATTTAAAAGAGCACAGGAGCTGGCAGACAAATGCCCTAAATTCACATAAAGGTTTAAAAATTAAAAGGAATGATATGTTAATGAGATCCATGATTTGTATCCATACTTCACATGTAAAAATACCTCATGTGTGTGAAAGAGAGATAGAGTGAATGTTGTGAGAGTGAGGAGGCTTTGTAAACAGTTGTTGATTGCAATATTTTTTTGTTGTTACAATATATATTCACTTTTTTACCGTTCGTCAGTGTTGTTATTTGACGTTTTTCAGGTACCAGATATTATGCTATTAGTGTTTTATGATTGTTCGAATCTACATATCAAAGGTAAACAAAACAGTGTAACTTTTCAAGGTATTAATCTCCGCCTCGCAATAGTATGACAATAAACGACCGTCTCAGTACCGAACTTGATAACTGGACCGTGAGTCACGACCGGTTTCCCGTACGCATAACGACGTTTGGCCCCGTGCCGGGGTATGATTGACACGTCATTTAGGGGACCGTGAGTGCAATCGTTACATTGGCAGAAATTTCACAAAACTGCTCCGTCCAGGACAAATATCAGAATCTTGATAAACAAATTTCTCAGAACAAAATCTGTTCTGGATGAAAGACGTTCAAGAAGACCATCGACATCGGCAGAAAATGTGAGACTAAGTAGAGAGATTTTTTGTTCGTATCCCAAGCATCCGTATGGGCTACGTCAAAACAAAGGTTTACCAGGTGAAAATAAGAGGGGGTATCCCGGAATTGAAAAATCGAATTCGAATTGCTGCGGACACCATTACACCAGAAACTTTGCAAAGAGTGTTCCGATCAACTGTGGAGCGGTGGGGATTGTGCCTAGACATGGGGGGGAGGTCATGTTAAATTACATTGATTCCACATCCTATGGAGGCATTGGATTGATTTGTGTTGTTTTCCCATCAATAAATCTGTTTTTCTTGAAAATGGATTTGGGCTTTTTAATCATCCTGTATAATTGTCTGCTGTAAAATTGATTTTTTTTGACATGATTGCTTTTTACCGAGCAACCAAGCAGTTTACATTCTCAAGTAATGGTAACTGTAACTAAAAACTAGCTCAGTTACTTTTTCAAGAAACGATTTAATGATTGAATTGGTTGATTTTACTTTGCTTAGCCACTTTTGGCTAATCACGAAGATGGGAATGAGTAATGATATGATGATATTGATGAAAGAATACTCACCAAGAACACCCATGCCCAGGCCAGGATTCGAACCCGGGATCTTAGGTGTCGTAGCGCACTATGTTAAACACTCCACCACGGAAGTAGTTCGGCCTCCCGGATGGCGCAAGGGTCCCGGGTTCGATACTAGGTGGAGGCACATAGTGGTTCGGTTTCCAATTTGAACTGTAGGTCCAGTCCAGATTAGCCTTACTGTGCACAAAGTGGACTTAAAACATCAACTCAAACCAAACGGAATTAGTTCTTTCCTGAATCATTAATGGGCAACTCTTCACTAGTGAACTTTTGCTAGTGTTTTACTGTCTCTCCATGGAACAAAAGTAAATGCCACTAGTTCGTTTATCACAAAAGGTACTATCCTTGGAGTAAAGGTCGCATGTTTGTAGACTAAAAACCCTCTACGATTCATTAAATAATTCTCCAGGCTTCCATCTCTCCAAAGAAATTTTCAGAACGACGTGCATCTAGCAGCTGAAGAGTTAATGGTGAATGCTTTTACGGTCGTGTTACTGGTGTGTATGCGTGTGCGTGCAATTGCAAATCTGCATCAGATATCTAGCTTACATAAAATTTTTAGGCAAATACGTATATCTCAATTTACAGCATTTGGAAATCTTGAAAACAGTTGATCCATTCCATTTAATAACATTATATTCTATATTTCAAAATGTTTCAAATCAAACATTAAATCATTTTATGATAACGTTAGATATTATAAAATGCATTTCCTTCTTATAAGTATGTTCAATTAAATATGCTTTATAGTGATGTACAAAAACTTGAAAAAGTGAAGTAGATCCTTTGTACCGTGCGCACGTGACATACAGGCAGAGGAGCTAGCTAGAATCCTGGGAATGCTTTCATGGGACATAGGCGTATTCATTGGCTGTGAGATCGTTCTTTAATTGTTGGCATATGCAGCTAAACGTGTACATTATTAGGCTACATAAATCATATTGCTATATTTCTGAATAAATCGAACAGATGTGTAAATGAATTTTTTAAGTAGGACAACATTCAACTTCTAAAGAGCCGTAAATGTTCTTTAGTTCCTCATTCGAGTACCGACAATGGTATGAGTGTTATCAATGTTCTCTCATTATTTTCATTGTTATACGTATCTATCGTTATCGTTGCAAATATTCGAGAAGGAGAAATAGGACGTTAAGAAATCAAAGAGTACACAAAGTAACTAAGTCTTAAATGTTAATAATTGGAAATATGAAAATTGGACCTCCCGCGCCCTAGTTATCTGGCAGCAATAGTGCTGCCTTGAAATTAATAGGTCCAGGGTTCAATTCCTGGTAGAGGCACAATCATTAAGTGGCTTGGATTCCACTATAAGCTGTAGGTCTCGTCCCAATTACATTCTGTGTATATAGTGGATATTAATACAAATCCAATCAAGTAAACATTTTTGCATACGATGCGAAAATCAGCACGCTTGGGCAAATTTCATTGTTCACAGGCCTAGGCCTACATGCTAATTAATTATTATTTGTGATGTTAGAAAATAATTTCTGCATTACCGTCAAGGTGGCCAAATTTGATTCCATGCAGAAGAATCAATCTTTAAAGCACATCTCATCAAACTATTTATCCAATTCTGATCAATATTCAGAGCACAATATATTCTGAAATAAAATTATAATGTTCAGCAGTCACTTCTTTATCCAAAATGGCCAGTGCAAGAGTTGCAACTATTGATTTTATGTCAATATATTTGTCTCGTAGAGGAGGTGGATTTGTAGTGAAAATATTTTTGTTCCTTGCGAGTGGCATGTCCTAAGTGGATGATATCCTCCCCATTTTTAGCCCTAAGTTCTGAATTTCAGTCTTTTCATATTTAATCATGGAAGAGAAAATGGTATCATTAATACAGTTTCTATTCAAGGGTGTCTTCGCTTATTTGATGCCTACTTTATTAAGTTAATGCCACTTTTCTGAAAAGCTACAAACTTTATATGCTCCGTACTGTTGTGATTTGGACAGTTTAAAGTCATGGCACACTATGAGGCAGATGGAAGCCAAAAAAAGGACCTCCAGCAGCTGGTTGCAATGATTGAAACATTACGAACTTTATAAGCTTTGTGTTATTGAAATGTTCATGTCCCCATCAACGGTTGCTTGAGACAAACCTTCGAAATATAATTGGTGACGAGAGATTGAGTGTTCTATCTGTTCTGTTATTTGAAGAGCTTGCAAAATCTTTGGATTTAAAAAAGGTTGTGGCTGCTCATAAAACAGACGTATCTTAACGTAGTTTCATGCTGTGGCTCATATTCTCATTTTAGCAACAAGTTAGTCACACTGTTTACATAAAAATAGTGTTACGTGTAGTATTTATACGAATATCCAGCGAGTTGATAATGTAATTGAATGTAGTTTCTATGGTGTATTTTGTACTCTTCACATGAATAGTAAGACTCTGATATTATTCCACTCAATAATGGCTTAGGAAAATAAACAATATAATTATTGTATTTTATTTGACATAAAAGAATCGTGTGCCTAAAAGTACTTTTGTATATGATGGAACAAAATGCAACTTCTCATTGATTTATCTTGAGTTCTGATTGTAAAATATACAATGGTAAAATTATATCCTAAAAGTATGAAGTAAGTACATTTTAGTCGGTATTTGTTAGCCCCCCGAGAATTTGACTCTGAAATCTGTAGCCCCTTCTTATTTCAGGCTGGCGCTGTCACTGCTTACGGGAAATATTTTGTTCCCCAAGTAAGTCAATGTAGTAGGGCACATGTCACAGGCAACGCTCCGGTGATCTCAAGATCCATGTGCAGCAAAATTCGTTCAAATAGAACAAATTATAACTAAGATATCACTCTAAAGACGCTGTATATGTCCTTAAAATTAATTGCAATGGTTTATTACAAATTAGAACTAGAACGAGAGTTAGCCAGGCGACGATATTTTACATTACATAAGCTGAATTTTTTTTGCGAATCTTGGAACATTTTACTTTTTTACCTCATATGCTTATATATTTTGTGTATAAAATATATACTGTAAGCATCTACCTTAAGAATATTTCGATATTTTTTCCAGCCCTCTTGTGTCACTGCTTCCATTATTTTATTACAGTTTGAACTAAAAAATAATGATTTCCTCGTGAATTTCATGGAAACATGTTTTCATTTTTTTCTGAATGGTCAAGAAAGTATTTCAATGTAAAAAATACCCCGTAATGTTCTTTACGTTAAGTAGCCTACTATTTTCTAACATTTTTTTTCGGAATTATTATTGAAAGTTGAAATTGTTGCTTATTGGGAACACTGTAGGTGGGTGGCGTGACCTTGACTGGACAGTTTTCGTGACGGGTACTCTAGTTCTGGTATTCTCTCCATGGTGGCATTCAATATGGCTTTTCAACAGTTGAACCTAACCTTTACATACCATAAAATAAGCAAGAAACATGACAAGAACAAACTTATTGAACAACTTGTTATAAGCTTAACGTACTTACTCCCTTTTTGGATGTAATTTAACATTGGAGTTCAAAAGCGGGAAGTAGTCTCACGTTGGTAGCACGAAAAAAATGATATAATAGTTTCTAGAGTTCAACGTACCTTTCATTAATTACTAGCCATAACTGAGGCCAATAAGCTCGTCGAAGTTGAAAACACTTTTCAATGAGCGAAATAACGCCATCACTTATTCAGGTACTCCTCAAACAGATGGGCACGGGGAGCATTCATCAGCGTGTCCATTAGAGGAATGAAATGTGCAAATTCCTTACTCACGTACGCTTCAAAGTTCTTTCGCGTGATGACGACGATGTCCAAGGGCGATGCGATGCGCTTCCGAGAAGAGCTTTTGAGATCGCAAATAGCATCGGCATCTGGTGCCCAGCAGACTTCGGTCCAATCATCTGCATGCAACCTTGATTTGTCTGTGAGAGCCTCCTTCATAAGTATTTCTGCAAGCGAGCAGACTCTCTCTCTCGCTCGGCTTCGATACCGGAAACCAAAAGGGAAACTCTTGCTGAACGTGATCGGTGAATGCTTTCGTGTATGGCGGGGCAACTCTTCACGGCCAGAAATTCAAAAATTTGAAAACGGTCAAATATTTCAATTGTTTTTAAAATATTGAACAATTGTCTTTTAATTTGGATTGATTTGGTGTTTTAAGTCCACTTTATGCACAGTAAGGCTAATCGGGACTGGACCTACAGTTTAAAGTGTGCCTCCACCGGGTATCGAACCCGGGACCCCTTGATTACAAGGGAACGACGCTACCACTGCGCCATCGGGGAGGCCAATTTTCTTTGGAAAATTTCCATTCCAACGATTTTCTTAATTTGTTAATATTGTGTAGCTAAATATATTTACAGAGATTAATGAATGTAATTTTTCTTTTAATGGAAAAATAAAACATACCCTTCCACAAATATCAACTGTACCGCAAGCGGCTGTACCTTTGAGATACGTTTACGATTTTGAATATTTTGAAATTTTAAAATTTTGAGCCGTTCTTTTATGCGCGTCCGCAAAAACTTCCAGTTCTATATCTCATTTAGATGTGTGCGAGTGTGTGTGTTTGTACATTAAGATCATACACAGAATAAACTCCGTAGCACAACAGCGCGTTGAAGAGCAATAACTCCAAAGCAGTCCCATCGCAACTGTTTTCTGGCTTTTGAAACGAGAGCCCGCTACCATCGCTCACGATGCTGCGTCAACATTGAACATTTTTAAACCTCCACTCCAGGATCGAACCCAGAACCGCTCGCACCAATTGAAAGAGTACTATTCATTCAGTTACGCTGGAGCCCAAAAAATTAAATGCCCCGCATTAGCTGTTCGACAAGGTGCAATTTTAGTCGACATGAGGTTGAGCCTTTATTTGAGGAGAAGGGGAAACACTATGATGTCATGAGCGAACAGGTAAAGTCAATATGACGCCATACCTCTATTGATTGATTTGGTTTATTTTACTTCACCTCTGCTACTTTTGCCTAATCGCGAGTGAATTATAATTTGATGAAATTGATGAAGGAACGCCCAAAAACAACACCCATGCCCAGGACGGGATTCGAACATGGGACCCCTGGCAATAGATCCCTATATTATTCCTGTACTCCAAATAGAGTACATTTCATGCCATGTTTCTATGGATTAACTTGAACTCTGAAGTGGGTCTTCACTCGAGGTGGTTTCAAAGGATTTTTAAGGATTAATTGAAATAATTAATAACTATTTTAGGTGCGTCAGCCCTCAGGCTATTTGCACGTTATACGGGGTCCAGCCCCTCACCGTGACTAAAATTAACTATACTGTCTCTTAGGACTAAAATTTCCTTATCTAATTACAAGCTGCTGCTGTAAAGGGGCCCTATATCTCATTTAGATGTGTGCGAGTGTGTGTGTTTGTACATTAAGATCATACACAGAATAAACTCCGTAGCACAACAGCGCGTTGAAGAGCAATAACTCCAAAGCAGTCCCATCGCAACTGTTTTCTGGCTTTTGAAACGAGAGCCCGCTACCATCGCTCACGATGCTGCGTCAACATTGAACATTTTTAAACCTCCACTCCAGGATCGAACCCAGAACCGCTCGCACCAATTGAAAGAGTACTATTCATTCAGTTACGCTGGAGCCCAAAAAATTAAATGCCCCGCATTAGCTGTTCGACAAGGTGCAATTTTAGTCGACATGAGGTTGAGCCTTTATTTGAGGAGAAGGGGAAACACTATGATGTCATGAGCGAACAGGTAAAGTCAATATGACGCCATACCTCTATTGATTGATTTGGTTTATTTTACTTCACCTCTGCTACTTTTGCCTAATCGCGAGTGAATTATAATTTGATGAAATTGATGAAGGAACGCCCAAAAACAACACCCATGCCCAGGACGGGATTCGAACATGGGACCCCTGGCAATAGATCCCTATATTATTCCTGTACTCCAAATAGAGTACATTTCATGCCATGTTTCTATGGATTAACTTGAACTCTGAAGTGGGTCTTCACTCGAGGTGGTTTCAAAGGATTTTTAAGGATTAATTGAAATAATTAATAACTATTTTAGGTGCGTCAGCCCTCAGGCTATTTGCACGTTATACGGGGTCCAGCCCCTCACCGTGACTAAAATTAACTATACTGTCTCTTAGGACTAAAATTTCCTTATCTAATTACAAGCTGCTGCTGTAAAGGGGCCCTCGGCACACATAAGGACAAAGCACAGGACAACATGGCCCACAAAGGATTATCCTTACCTTAGGTCCAGATGTCACAGCCTCATTGGCTTGCAACATTGATGTGGAACAGTGTTGCCACATGAAGGGAAATTTCCCTTTTTGAAGGGAAATTTGGAGCTAATTTTAAGTGAAAAGGGAAAAGGGAAATTCGATGAAAAATAGCGAATTTTCAGGGAAATTTTAAGACAGACTAAACATTAATTATATTAAACATTATAACAGATTCCAGTTTTGAAAATGAGAACTTATTATTTTTTTTATTTTGTCGTATACTTTGTTCTGAAAGGAAGGGTGGAATTTGGGTTGACCCACATCTGGCTACCGTTTGGGATCGGAGGTCTTTGGCCATTCACCCTTATGGGAGTGGGAGTCCGAGGGTATTGTTTATTTAAGCTTTCACCGGTTCTCTGAATTTTGCCTCAAACACTACACGTGCAAACCATAAAGTTATCTTTGTCGCAAACCTATCTTTACTTTAGTCTTCATTGGACACTGGGTGGGTTATTCGTCGTGTGCGAGTGTTTGGTGGAAGTCTGTGCCCGTCTTGGACGACGCGAGAACAAGGGAAGCAAAGAAAACTATCTGCAACTCCAGAATATATTAGAAAACGTCGTGGAGAATTATCGGAAGATGAAAAAACACCGCGGAAACAAGTTAAAAAATTCCGTGCAGAGTGGCAAGAAGTGACCAAGAATGGATTAAATTTTAATAAAAAACTTGCTGTGTTTTAGAAGTTTCCACCTAATATGTGAAATTTACCAGAATAGAACATTTGCTCAGGTATGTACTATATATCTTTTTTAATAAAACGCGTATATCAATGCGCCGAACTTAACATTTTTATGAGGAGGCAAAAATGTGATTTTCCACACAAACTCTTCATATGTGCGCCTTACTAGAACAGCATTTTGTGTAGAATATTTTTAATTTTCTTCTGATGGTGTGATGAAGACGAGGGGCATTGGCCTCCCTAAATCCAATAATATGTTTGTGTGTTTTGCTTTTTACTGATGAAAATCTTCAGTTGCCAACTATAACATAGTTTTAGCATATGGTTTTAGCTTTCATCTCAAAACAAAAAAATTAGCTTCGTTTAGAAATAAAATCTAAATCTTCCAAAAAAACATTTAAAAGTTATTGATTTTATTGTTTATTGATTTGGTTTATTTTACTTCGCTTTTCTGCCACTTTTGACTAATTCCAAAGATGGGGATGAGTAATGATATGATGAAATTTATGAATGGACACTCACAAACAGCCATGCCCAGGCCGGGATTCGAACCCGGTACCCCTGGCGTCGTAGCATTTAAAAGTTAAATTGATTAACATTTTATACATACATACGAACATGGGTCAACGATAATATTTAAATATTATTATTATTAATAATAATAATAATAATAATAATAAGATGAAGGGAAAAAATGGGCGAAAAAGGGAAATTTTACCCCTTGGAAAGGGAAATTGTGCTTACAGATTGTGGCAACACTGATGTGGAACTGGGGTTGGCTTTTATATGGCTTCTCAAAAGGTCACCCTTAGGCGTAGCAAGGGGTGGGCGAAGTGAACGACAGCACCTGGAGGGTGCTTGGCCATGTGGCTTGTACAAAAAAAAGTAAGACATAGAAGTGAGAAAAATAGATGCGAAAAAAAAAAATTGAGCGATAAAACTGTTTTTATCTTAGATGTTACAATTTGAATGAATACGTCAAATATTTAGTACTTTAAATAAGCCGGCAGTAGTCGTCTGATTCTAGAAGCCACACCGCTATAAATAAGCTTTGAATAAAATAAATTCTCCTTGTATCGAATCGTTCGTGGTGCGCGTTTATGAAACTTGGAAGTTAGCGTTTACGCTTGATCTAGGCAACAATGCAAATTGAATGTAGAAGAAGCTTTTCTAGGTTGAGGTTACCAAAAAAACTACGTCCGAACGACCAAGTATCAAGAACGATTGTCAGGACTGACAATATTATCCGTCGACAACATTGGATCTTCTCTGGACTATTCAGGAGTCGTGAGTTATTTCAGCTCCAGCAAAATAGCAGACGTCGGTAACGGAGTGGTTTGCGCAACGTGCTACGATGCCAGGGGTTCCGGTTTCGAACTGTTGCCCTGGGCACGGGTGTTCGTTGTAAGTGTCCCTTCATAAATTTCAACACATCATCACTCATCTTCATCTTCAGAGTTAGCGGAAAATGACAGGAAACCGAAATGAAATAAGCCAAATCAGTCAGGTAACTCTATGAAAAAATAGTGAGCGAAATTATAAAATATTTTAATAAGTAATTATTATTATTATTTAACTTGTAACTGGCGTGTCGTGGTCCCCGGTACCCGCGGATTAGCACAACGCTCTCGTTCTCTGAAGCAATAAGGCGTACTTCTTTTCGGTAGTTTCATATTTTGGAATATGGCGTAACCTGCCGGAGCCACTTCGCTACCTGCGTTTTAGTTTCAGAGCAATAGGCACCTGTGCGTCCCAAGGACCACGCGACGCCGTTTGCGTAAGTCTTTCGGCAAGGAACCTGTTGCGAGAATCAGAGTTGACGATCTGTTTTTAAGTTAAAATCTTCTTGAAATAAAAAATAAGCTTGAATAAGTTGTAAGCGGAAGTGAATTATCAGTTCTGGAGTCTGATAAAAGTGATAATGAAGTACTTATATCCACTGACTATCACTGCGATCAATTAGCTTTCCCCCCCTCATTTTGACATTGTACAGAATTTTTTGTGTGAATTTTCTTTATGTCATTTTGTTTTCATTGGGTAACTATGTTCTGTGATAATTGAACAACTAAATGATTTTTTGTATCTTTCAGTCCCATGAAAATTTATTTACAGAGCCGTTTACGAAAAACGAACAGATTTTTTGTAGCGTTCGATAAATTGAATAAAAAAAATCCGCTACCGTTTCCATAACTTATGGAAAGAGTGAATTCCAGTTGGTGGTCCACAGGACCACTCCACGCCATTTCCGTTACAATGTGGCACCACGCCAGTTACGGGTTTAAATTTGATAATACTTTTGCTGATGTATGCCTGAAGATTTTGTATAGATTGACACTGAGATTTCAAATTAAAGAACGGATGGGGGCCCCACATTCTAATCTCGCACAGGGGCTCGCGGTATGTTGCTACACTAATACCTTAACCCTCCTGTCACGAGAGTGACACTGCCGTTCCGTCACTGAACACAACTGAATGTTGTTTTACAGGCATTCGGTGTACTACTTCAGATAATAAGAAAGTAACTGACGTTAATAATATTAGTTTCAAAGGAGATAGAGAAAGTAAAACACTGTTAAAAAAATTCCATTCATTTTTTTAACACAAAAGGAAAGGGTAGCGAGAGACATGAACTAATTAGGGAAACAAGAAGGAAAATATGTCCAAAGTTTCAATTACCGCGTGTTTCACATACTCGCATTCTCAGTCTAATTAAAGGAAGTTTCGTTGTGCTTCATCTTCTTGCGTTCAAATGCCATGCGTACCTTCGAGTTAATGCTTCCCTTGTTCCTTTCCTCCTGGGTCTGGAAAAAAATTGTTCCGTCTGGGAATAATGAACATTACGCACGAAGTATTTTTGGAATTTTCATTTTGCCTGGAGACGATTACGGTAACCTCCTACGTAATAGTGCGTAACCACATCAGAGAGATGAACGGGATGGGAGGGAGGGGGATTAAGAGCGAGGGACAGAGATTGTAAAAGGAGAAAATCCAAAGATGGAGAAAGGTTGTGAAAGAAAGAAAAATAAATTGAGGAGAGGGAGGGAGACAAAAATTGAGAACGAAATAAAAAGGAAACAATTGAGAGCGAAGGAAAGACAAGAGAGAGATTTGATTTTCTATTTTTGTTATTTTGCTCGCTTTTCTGCTACTTTTTATTAATCGCGATGAAGAGGATGAGTGATAATATGTTGATATTGATGAAGGTACACTCATAGAGAACACCCATGCCCAGACCTGGACTTTAACCAGGACCTGTGCTAACTACTGCGCCACCGAGGTCAGCAGAGAGAGAAATACTAAAAAAACAGAGAGAGAGAAATTCAATGGAAGCTAAAAGGGAATTGAGGAAGATGAAGATAGAAAAATAGCTGGTGGAGTAACAAGACAGGAGAGTCAGAAAAAGAGAAAGGGAAAGTAAGGAAGTGTCTGTGTGTGAAGGGGTGTATGTGTGTGTAGGGGTGTATGTGTGTGTGTGTCTGATTTGATTTGATTTTTGTTATTTAACGTCGCTTTTCTTTCGGTTTTGGCTACTCGCGACAATGAAGATGAGTACTGATATGATGAACATGATGAGGAGACACTCAGAAGATACAACCATGAACAGACTGGGATTAGATAAGAACCCTAGACCACTAGCATAGTATGTCTGTGATCTGATAACCATTCCGCCACAAAGGTCGGCGTGTGTTTGTAAGTGCCGGAGAGAGAGAAAAAAGCAAGGGAAACTCTCACCAGAAAATTTCCTTAGGATGTTTCAATGTGCACCATGCCAAGAGTGTTTACAGCTACAACGCCATACACAAGCCCGCTCAGACATATCATACATATATGTAAATATGGTTATATATGTTGTTCATACAAACAACAAATATTAACAACCTATATTCATCACACAAGAAGAACTAATTCTTGAAATAACTTACTAAATACAAAGTGGTTACTTGCTGGATACATATGATTACAAGAGATTTTTTTAAGAATCTGTAAGAATGAGGCCACTGTAATAGCAGGCATCTTGTATTGCATTGCTGTTCAAGCTTTTCATCATCAACAATCCAGTCCGTTGACGCTGTCAGCCAACATAGCGTAGCTTTCTTTCCATCTACAACCCCACAGGCGGACTAGGGCAAGGGGTATATGGATTATGCTGTAAGCATATGATAACACATCGTAAATAGTGGAATTTATAATTTGCGATTTTTCTCCATGTGTGAGCGATATTGCAATGTAATATTCACGTCCGAACAATTACAAGGGGCTTGTTTCAAGGTCAATTTGAAGTCAGATCAATAACTTACAAAGTGAAACCCGAACTTGCACCGGGAAACGAACTATTTACTCCCGTTTCGCCGAATCCACTTTCGCCTAATGACCCAGAGACAAATATCTCACCTAAGCAAAATTGTAGGCAAATAGGAAATTCCAGTTTGGCCGAATACCCTTTGGACTCGCAGTGCCAGCCTGCTGTTTCCACGATTCAACGGATATCAGTGTGTGTCGTGTTGCCACATTTCACGCAAAGCTTTACTTCGCTGAATGAAAATCTGTATAAAATCGGTTTCGAAATGTGAATTGACAAAGATAATGAATTTTAAAAACAGATTTAAAGAGTTTCAAAACAATACCAATATTGTATTTGTAAGACTACTCAATACTAAGATTAAGTTGTTTCGCAAAATTGAGAAGAACTGTTTTTTTTTACAAATGTTAAAAATCTGTGAATTAAGAATTATATTTAAAACCTTTCTGCTTGCAACATACTAAAATTTCATCACGATCGGACAACCCGTTTTTGATTTATATAATTTCAAAGAGAGCGATCGTTTGCAAAACTTTAAAACTTTTTTATTGTTCTCAAGACGATAAAAAAAATAAGGCGTACTCGAAAAAAAATTGTTAGCATAGATTAACGCAGAATTGAATATGCGAATTTTTGTTGTAACTCGTTTTTTTTGTAAACCTATAGGTTAGTTTTTAATTGCGGTCTAAACTCGAGTATCTATAATTTTTAATCCGATAGTCGTCCCGATTAATGTATGCAGGATTATTTTACTGCTTGAAAAAGTAAAGGGTGTCCCAAAAGAAACGCAGGATTTAATTTAAGAAATTAACATTTTATGTATTTATTAGTTGGCAAACTTATTCCATTGTTTGAAAGGATAAACATTGCCATTAAATGTGGAAGACGATATCTGACAAATGTCCTTCACGACGCATTTGACACTCGAATTCTCTTGACAAAATCCTGGATCACTTTTTCGCATAACTGCGGCTAAATTCCGTTCATAACTCTTTGAATTTCTGCTTTCAATTCAGCAATCCTTCTTATTTTCGCAGCATAAACTTTGGACTTCATGAATCCACAGAGGAAAATAAACAGCACTGTCTGAGGCCGCACAGTTGTTTCATTTGTGCCGCTTCTCCTACCGAAAATATCAGGTAATTTGCCCACAGTCTCCGTACATGTAATGGATTTTAACGATTGTCTATCGCTCCTGAGTTGTGTAGCGCTCCATATTGACTATCCGCAATGCTTTTACTACAACATGTGACCTCGTAGAACGATACCAACTCTGCGAGATAAAAATGGCGCACAATTTAAATCCTGCGTTACTTTTGGGACACCCTTTATTACTTGAACACCATTGTTCGTTGTAATAGAATGTTATCAATACTTCTTAAATACTTAGTCTTCCATGTTGGGAGGGGCGCGTAACCCCGTGCCCCACCCGCTAAATCAGCCAATGTACAGCCCCCGTGTCGTTCCATGCCGGTTTGGTTTATTTGATATATCAGTCCACAATAATAAAGTAATTGTTAGACCAGGCTTTAAGACCTCCAGTAGATCAATGCATGTTCAATTCCCGATGGGGTGCCAGGGATTTTCCGTAAGGTTGCGTAAGACGATCAGTTCTTTAGGTCAAGGTCTCCTGCGAATTGGGTGACTTTGTTGAAGGACACAAAGTAGAGAAATGAGCGTGACCTGCAAGGTTTCATTTTCGGCTGCAAATATCACACGGCACCCGCGAGATTGCACTCCAACTCCAATATCATAGACCTTGTTCCAATTTTCCAATACTTGGAACTTCCTGTCTTCATGAATGGACTTACGAAAAGACCTTCCACTTTTTCCTTTGTGTGTCCTCTGTGGAGTTCTCTCGCCTCTTAGGACATGAGACTACTTCTCGCTCCTTCTCAAGCCTCTTATTGTTGAAGTTCATTTTTACACTTTTTGTTCTGTGCTCTGAATATTTTACATCCTTCGCTTCGAGGTTCAGCATTTGCTTTTTACCTCGTCCTCATGGAAGTTAAATCTAAAGTGCACTCTCCTGCTAGTGGATATCTTAAAATATTGCAGAGAAAAATTGCTGTCAAGTTTCTTACCGAGCCCACTTTCAACTGGATTCGAGATCACTCACTGCAGCTGCACTCACTGCAGCGCTGACACAGCGTGATGAGTAAATGCACTTTCTTATTTTTGAAGTATGAATGCATCTCATCGTAATCTTCCAAGTCCCGGGGACACCAATGTTTGTATATCGCGACCTTTGTAAACCTCTCTCGGGAACAATGTGCCACACACACACACACACACACACACACACACACCAACATTGCTGTAAGATGAGGAGGGAGAGAGACCTATAGCTGGCAACAGTGGTGAGCGAATACGCATTATTTCCAAGTCCCGGGCGCCAATGTATATCGGGATTTTTGTAAACCTCTCTCGCGGGAACGATGTGCCACACATGTGTGCGCGTGCTTCTTATTATTTTTGTATTGTGATGCAAACAAACAAATAATAATTGTTTTTTTTTAGGATTTCTGGCCTCTATAACCTCGCCAGGGTGCGTGGGTGCTCAACACCAGTTCTAACGGTCATAGCTATCAAAAGCCTAATGTCTCTGTAGAGTTTTGTGAGTTATTATTTTTTTTAATTTGCGCATCGAACTAACTTATATTGGATTTTGATCGTAGTGTGCAGTGTTAATTTGATCAGAGGTGCCTTATCGGCTGGATTGTTGTTATTCTGCAGCACTGTTGAGGTGAAATCCAAATTGTACATGTGCTTGTCGAAATGCTTTTGTATGCGTGGAAGAGTGTGCTTGGACCAGTAGGGAAATTTATTTTTCGCACCGAGGTCTGTCGCGAAAGTCTTCGTGCTTGAATTATGCGAGAGAGTTGTTGTCGAAGATTCGTCCAATAGGAGTTGGCAACACTGACTAGTTGCTTCACAAATTTTTTGTTTTTTAAATATATGATATTTTACAGGTGAGGCTAACCTACAAGTTACAAGTTGACGGCGTAATCTTCTATAAGATGATAAGTATGCAATAAGATGAAGAACGTTGAAACGTTCTTATACGTTCTTAAACGTTTCAACGTTTATATAAGAACGATAAAAAACGTACTGTGATACTCATCTTCACGATTAGTCAAACGTAGTATTCATTCGCTGTACATATTTTCCGTCCTTAAATTCTAATAGTAACAAAAACCTTCCATCTCTCATTTTATATTTAATTCTGTGCAAATCACATGCCTGGAAGCTTGCGTGTATCACCCTCACTGTTTATTTAGATTTTGACCTTAACTATTAATCATGCATTTTTTTATTGCATATTTCCCATGTCAACACAAAATATATATTTTCTCTTGGATTAATTTTAACAATGATGATGAAAATTAGAGAAAAAGTAGAGAGAGAGAGAGTCCTCCTCCGTAGCTGAGCGAGTTACGGCGTTCACTCGTCTTGAGATTGTTCGCTGCGAGACGGCATAGGTTCGAATCCGGCTCTGGTCGGAATTTATTCGGCCTACGTATAGGGCCGGTAGCAACCCACCATCGTGAGAAAATTGGGGGAGCTATGAGTGACTGGTGTAAGCTGGTTTCAGATATCTTCTATAACAGCTGAGGGTTCGTCGTGCTGACCAAGATCACCTCGTTGCCAGTTAAAGATAACTCTAGGTAGGATTTCCCATCCAAATTTTTGTTTCGTGTTCATGGCGATGGTGGTGCCCAATGCTGCAACTTTTTCTCGCAAAAAAGCGTCTCTGCTCATGACCCTCCTGAAAGCGGCATGCTCCAATTTCTTGTCTGCTTCGTGACGTGCATCCAAATTCGTGTGCGTGTTGTAAGCAATATCGTGATCTTTGCATGCCGCGTCCAACGGATTCACACCCTTGTCTCCTCTCTCCAATCTTTTCTCGAGTTTGGTACCCGGTCCGCAGTATTGGTAGCCAGGTAAATGCATCTCGAAAAGTAACTTGTTGATGATGTCGTTCACGAGTCCCTTTCCTTCGGCAACGTTCCAGAATCTCGGAGGCAGCGTGTTGATAATTTTGATCAGGTAGCCGATACCTTTGTCGTCGTTCACGATGAAGTTGGAAAGTTTGCCAACATTGTAATTGGAGAGTGATGTTACCCCTACAGATTTTACTTCACAATGGAGGTTGTTGACACTCATCGAGACACACGCCCCAGAAGACAACTGGTGGATGGATAGTTGTGTATGCCAGCCACCAGTTGGGCCTGCGATCAGTTTAGTTGTTTTAAATTGTGAGTGTGTGTGTGTGAATTGAAACACTACAATTTCTTACCAAGTGGTAATATATCGACGTCTTGTAATCAGTGTGTCCTATTCCGAGTTCCAGTCAGGTCGCATAATCAATGTTTCAAATTCCATTTTAAACGTATCCCGAGTCGTGATTAGCCTATGTGTGCAAAAAATAATGTTAAAACAAACTCTTGACCTCAATAATACAAGTTGTGTATTTTCTTTCAGCTGTGGTTCCCTCTTTTTTTTCGCGAGAAATAACGAATTAACCTAATCATTAACTCAACAAATAAAAAATGCATCTCTAAATTAATTAATGAAAACTGTTATTACACCCAAACCTCTATTTTATCGTAAATATAAATAAAATATCATCTCACATAGTGAAAACAATGTGAAAATTGTTCTAGTGAGTGATATATGATTGTCAAACACATACATAAATACATTATGTTACAGATTCCACCGATGTAGTTTCCGGTGAAATAATTATGATGAAATTACTTTCCGGTTCTCGTCGGTAAAACCTTTGATCGCACACCGGACACGTTTCAATGTTATTGTGAGATTGAAGTTCATCGCTGGATAATAGAAGCATTTGGTTTCGATTCGCGTAAGAGGCTGCCAATGGTCTCAACCTCTTCAACTATCTTTTCAAAAAAATGTTTGATTACGTCTGGTCCTCGGTAAACATACGGTTCATCTATCCTATCCTGTCGCACAACAACAATATCCGAAACTCGAGGCTTCGTGCGGTGTTGTGGAAGAAAGTTCGGGGATGAAGAATATACATGACTTGATTTATTTATTTCTTCTCTTGTTTTTTCTGAGGGCATATGCGAGTCTTATTCAAGAACTGGAATAATTGTGCCTTTCGAATCGAATTTATGGAGAGGTAGAGAGAGAGCCAATATGAACAGGTTAGAAACAAGTGATATTATGATGATAGCCGTCGCCATTTCAGAGTGGCAAATGTTTAACATTAATTGTTGAATTTTATTTTAGGCTAGGCATATTGACTTCGTCAATTTTATCAAAACAACCATTATTCATCCTCATCGTTGCCATTAGCCAAAATAGCCTCGCTTCTTTTCTTTTCCCAATTTTCGTAGTAATCTCCGTTCACACTTGGCTTTTGTAGATTAACAAAAATCGTCTGAAGTTTGAACACGTCATACAGGTGCAACCTGTTTTTGTGATTGTTCTCATCGATTATTCAAAGTGTCTAATTTTCGCATATTCAAATACACACAAGTGGAGAGGGTTCATGCCACATTAGTGATTTTAAATTGTATTCTCGGAGCCATGCACACATTTCCTAACATTGTTGCCTTGTAGTCGATGAGTTGTGCAGGTACAGCTGTGAAGTTGTTAATAAGACCCAACACAGACAAGTCACCCAACATTGCTTTTCGACATAGATTTTTAACTAGAAAAATTGTTATGATTACAGTACGCCCATATCAGTATTCAATAACATGGTGCCATTTTTTCTGTTTCTGTTGCCAACAAAGCAAATCTACAGACCACAGGTTCGAGAAATAAGACATTAACTATATTTTGCATACATGTAGGTACGCCCCGCGAGGTGTGTTATTGGAAGACTCAATACATGTGAGCAGTGGAGTAAATTTTTTTTCTTTTATTTTGATGTCCATGTATTTATCTGAACCCCCTTGTCCAACCAAAACAAAAGCTCCGGTCCCATCTGGAGACTGCAAAAACTGATATGTATGTTTATTCAGAAAAACCATCCATAGACAATACCGTTGCGCCCTCCATGTGCATTTTCCTTGTTGGCTGAACGCGAAGATGCCCGAGACTGCTTTCGAAATTGCTTTCAGCCTCGCATCACAATACAGCCGTTTTCTACAATTCTATTAGCCTACTATTATTATCTAAAACTATTTCATCACACACAATCAAAAAAAAATAACATTTCTCTCCTTCACTCGCTTTTAGCCATCGTCCAGTGTCCTTCTAGATAGCAGGTGAATCGTGACTAGCAAAAATATTGAAATCGAAATATGAATTATCCGTTATAACCCCTCCTCCTTTTTTTTTCTCTCCCCTTCTTTACATGCCCGCTCGATGACATTGAAATAAGCGAAAACACATCGCTATGCTTAAAAAAAAAACATCCATTGTACAACTCTATAGGTCGAGGTTCATAAGCCTCGTACATCTCATGCGAGGGACTGCATATCTTGTTTACAGTTTATAGTGGCATCATATTCCTTCACTCGGGAGACTTGCAAGACAGCTCATTACTAGATCTGTTTTGTCGATATGAGAATGCTTGCTATCAGTAATAAAATTTTTATAGTGTTTAACCTAACAGCTGAGGGGCCGGGGCATTCCACATTTACCTTTGCTAGTGCAATAAATATCAATGTTTTTAAGTTATGCAATAATTTTTGACATTATATTCATGTCTATTTCCAAAACTAGATTTATATACACAAACAACTCGCTCTTGCAATATATTATCTATTGTGAAAAATTCTCGCATGTTCGCGAAACAGGAAATACACGTCATAGCTTCCGTGAATCGAGCGCAAGATTACTGGAGCACGCAAAATACCGTATGCCAAGAATAAAATATTCCAAATGCAGGCATCATGCACAAATAGAATAATCGGGTTGAATTTACAGTCTAAAACCACCATATTCTGGCGGCAAGTATCAAAAACATGTGGTTAGGAGATTTTGATAGGGAGTGAGTGAAATAGTTGTTGCAAGTTACCTTTTAAACCCAGTACATGTGTAGGAATATATTGCGTATAAGCTGTCTCACTCTCTCCGTATGTGTGTCAGGTGGTCGTGTCGATCGTTAGTTGTATGTCACAGCTTAACCGTACTAGGTAATATTTTTACATGAGGTAAGTTGGCATACTCTGCGAGGGTATATGTTTCAAGCTTCTAGCTGTAGAGCCTATTTGAGTTTGGCTCGTCGAAAGCAACTCAAACAGTGTTGCCAGCTGTAGGTTAATTTTCTTCGTTATACAATTGCAAGAGGTGAGTTGCTTATACCCTATCTGGAAGATGTGTCCATGACTTATGTCGTAGGTTAATTTAGTTTGCAATAAATCTTGTGTGTTGGCCCTTACAAGTGATATAGCTGCCTTTCTGCCTTTGAGTCACCTGTAAGGCTATATGTGGGTGGGCGAGTGAGGTTAGTTTAGTTTACGATAGATCGACCTGTCATGCTATATACTACTTTCTGCTTTTTGAGTTACCTGTAAGACTATATGTGGGTGGGTGAGTGAGGTTAGTTTAGTTCACAATAGATCACACTTTGAATTTACTCACACTCTCTCTGTCTATGTGTCAGGTGGTCGTGTCGATCGCTAGTTGTATGTTACAGCTTAACCCAAACTAGGTAATATTAACTGTACTTCAAAAAATAAAATTGTGTATATCTCATATCAAACTAGAAATAAAAAAATCAAACATTAAGCATTCATGCAGATTAATTAAGCCGTAAATTCAAAATTTTGACCCCCACACAAATCGCATTACATACATACATACATGTGGAAAAACAGAAGTTATGCATGTTTTTTCGCTCCCGTAGTGTTTACAAGAGTCCCCTGTAAGTAAGACTAATCAGGGGTGGACCTACAGTTTCAAAAACCACTTGTGCAAGTATCGAATCCTTAAATACCACTGCGCCATAAGAGGGAGGAAGCCCGGTGAGAGGGGGTAGAAAGCTGGAAACATTAACACCGCTATTGCCAGTTAGCATCTTCTTCATCTTATTGCATACTTATCATCTTATAGAAGATTACGCCGTCAACTTGTAACTTGTAGGTTAGCCTCACCTGTAAAATATCATATATTTAAAAAACAAAAAATTTGTGAAGCAACTAGTCAGTGTTGCCAACTCCTATTGGACGAATCTTCGACAACAACTCTCTCGCATAATTCAAGCACGAAGACTTTCGCGACAGACCTCGGTGCGAAAAATAAATTTCCCTACTGGTCCAAGCACACTCTTCCACGCATACAAAAGCATTTCGACAAGCACATGTACAATTTGGATTTCACCTCAACAGTGCTGCAGAATAACAACAATCCAGCCGATAAGGCACCTCTGATCAAATTAACACTGCACACTACGATCAAAATCCAATATAAGTTAGTTCGATGCGCAAATTAAAAAAAATAATAACTCACAAAACTCTACAGAGACATTAGGCTTTTGATAGCTATGACCGTTAGAACTGGTGTTGAGCACCCACGCACCCTGGCGAGGTTATAGAGGCCAGAAATCCTAAAAAAAAACAATTATTATTTGTTTGTTTGCATCACAATACAAAAATAATAAGAAGCACGCGCACACATGTGTGGCACATCGTTCCCGCGAGAGAGGTTTACAAAAATCCCGATATACATTGGCGCCCGGGACTTGGAAATAATGCGTATTCGCTCACCACTGTTGCCAGCTATAGGTCTCTCTCCCTCCTCATCTTACAGCAATGTTGGTGTGTGTGTGTGTGTGTGTGTGTGTGTGTGTGTGGCACATTGTTCCCGAGAGAGGTTTACAAAGGTCGCGATATACAAACATTGGTGTCCCCGGGACTTGGAAGATTACGATAAGATGCATTCATACTTCAAAAATAAGAAAGTGCATTTACTCATCACGCTGTGTCAGCGCAACAAATAAATGCGCAGAACATGATCTACCCATGATAGATAAATAGGCGCGCGCGTGTGTGTGTGGCACATCGTTCCCGAGAGAAAAGGCCGTGTCCGGATTGGCAAGCACTCCATCCCGTTCTCTCCCGTTGCTCTCGCATGCCGTCGAAGTCACGTCCAAGTCGTCCGAATCTGCATGTCCCCTTGTAGTACGGCTGTCACTTTTCCCGCCAGGTGTCAGCCCGAACTTCACCCACCGCGCTCTGGGGCGCAAACAAACATGACAATGATTTCCACCTATTTACTACTCATATTAAAAATATAACACGCTATTTCATCATTTACAATTTTTCTGCATTCAGTATTATCGATAAAATATTAAAGTATAACTGAGTTTTACATCCTCTAATCAGTAAATGTTGTCTGTACAAAGTGAAAGTTAGAATATGGCTGCCAAGCGCAGCGTCACAGCGAGTTCAAGCATGCATCTGTCGCACCTCTCTGCTCTTCCCTCCAACTCCACGTCTACCGCAAATTCGGACAACAGAGATTGGCTGAGTCCCGGATAGAACAGCGCTCTAGGTGACATCTGTTGCTGATTCGGACGCAGCCCCGGCTACCTCCACTAGTCAGTGTTGCCAACTCCCATTCGTAGGTTAGCTTCGCCTGTAAAATATCATATGGTGAAATATTCTTGAGGTGAGTTGGCAACACTGAACCGCAATTGATGTTGCCAGTGTTGCCCGGGACTTGGAAATAATACGTATTCGCTCACCACTGTTGCCAGCTCTAGGTCTCTCTCTTTATCTGACAGCAATGTTGGTATCTCTATCTTTTTTAGTTGCAGGTGGGTTGCCAACACACTCTAGTTAATAATGCTACATATTATACACACACACGCACACACATACTGTGTTGCCATCCATCTCTTTCTCTTTTACGGCAGTGTGTGTTTGTTGCCGGCACTCCTTGCCCAGTGTGTGTATGTTACGCCAGTGTATAAATTGGCTAAGCCCTTGCCAAGTAAAAAAAAGCTCTAGGTAAATATTAGCAACACTGTCGGTTGTTTAACTCTTCCCTCTCTCTCTCTCCTCTCTCTCTCGTAAAAAGCTATAGCAAAAATACCAGTAGGTTGGCAAATTGCTTTATGTACTGCAAGGCAAGTCTCAAGCAGTATTGCCAGCTCCTTGCTTTAGGTTAGGTTAGACCAATAAAAACCTTGGTGACTTTTCGAGTAAGATGTTGGCAATACTGCAAGGCAAGCCTCAAGCAGTATTGCCAACTCCTTGCTTTAGGCTAGGTTAGACCAGAATAAAAACCTTGGTGATTTTTTCGAGTAAGATGTTGGCAACGCTGCAAGGCAAGCCTCAAGCAGTGTTGCCAGCTCCTTGCTTTAGGTTAGGTTAGACCAAAAAAAAAACCTTGGTGATTTTTTCGAGTGAGGTGTTGGCCACACTGCAAGAAAATAAGGCTTATGCCTTACGAGAGCAAACCATTAAAGCGAGCCTCAAGCAGTGTTGCCAGCTCCTTGCTTTAGGTTAGGTTAGACCCAAAAACAAAAACCTTGGTGATTTTTTCGGGTGAGGAGTTGGCAACACTGCAAGAAAATGAGGCTCGCCTTACGAGAGAAATCCATTAAGGCAAGCCTCACCGAGCCTCATTTTCGGTTTGTCAACCCGTGCACCTCCCCTACTGGCAAATGTTACTCCTATATTGGAATATATCTTATTCGTATACCTTCAAGTTAATAACTTGAAGTAAATTATTTATACTTAATTGTTTTCATAATTCATATACCTAGGTATATATTAGCCACAAGTGGCAGAAGTAAACTAATACAAACAAAATCAAAACAATATCAGATATTGGGAGCAATTTACATACTAACAAGGCTTTAGCATCTGCACCTAAGACCAGTATAATCCTCTGTAGCCCTATGTATGTGAAATCTTTGTCCGTATAATGTGCTGTGTTCCTTTACGGCCTCAGCTTTTAACCCAGATTACATTTTAGTCCTCCGACAGGTGTTTGTTTTAGTTCGTAAGGTGCTGGACCCCGTATAATGCGACGGGCGCAAATTAGCGTAAAGTGCTGACGTAGCCATAATTTTCAATTCAATCAATCAATCAGATATTGGGTGTGCTCGAGATCCACAAGCCCACATATGTTGTACGCTTATATTTACAAACTTGACACTAAAATAAACAATAAATAATACTTATTTGAAGATGCTTTATAATGCTTTATAATAGGCAGATGAAAGCATGGTAGTAAAGCGAGTGACAATTGTAATACGGCGATCCCATTGGTTGGGCCTCATCCAACATTCGTCTTGACGACAAATGCTAATATCACAGGAAATGGGACAAAAGACCGAGAAACTCATGAAATATACATCACGGAGCGTCGAGTTTTAAAATATGCATTACACAAAAACTCGCTCTTTTCCCTTGGTGGAAGATGGCAGAACAAGTTTTCACGTGGAGGGGTGGCACCAATTCCAATTCAATGCAATAGAAAAAAGTCGTGATTTCAGATGGAAAGAAGTACAAATATGCATCTCTCCTATCAACACGATGGAGTTAAGAAATTACATCATCATCAGTAGATCTAGTGAATCTTTCGAATGGAAATACAGTCCTCCTCCATATGCTTTTGCAGATGCACGACCTAAATCGTGCTACAAGGGTCACACACAATACAATCCCTGATTTTTAACCTTTAGATTCACTAATAATATATGGTGAGGCAAAAGTCCGATACCACCTTTTTAACTTGAAAACGACTTGACGGGGGGGGGGGATGAAATTTCGGATATGGGTAATTGGGATGGTGGGAAAAATAACTGCATATTCTTATGTCTGAAAAAAAAACGCACATGTAAAATGATATGCTACATGACCCCTTTCCATTTGAAAATCTGGATTTAATTCCAAGACGGCGGCTTTCAATATGACGGCCATGATACACACTAGCCCCATCTGGTGTGCCCCTACCCCAATTACGCATATCCGAAATTTCATCGCCCTCCGTCAAGTCGTTTTCAAATTAAAAGGGTGCTGCCGGACTTTTGCCTCACTCTGAAGATTACGTATATTGATTGATTGATTGATTTGGTGTTTTAAGTCCACTTTATGTACAGTAGGGCTAATCGGGACTGGACCTACAGTTTAAAGTGGGATCCGAACCACTATGTACCTCCACCGGCTACCACTGCGCCATCGGTTAGGCCTAGATTACGTATATAAAGCACAGAACATACAATCTGAAAGAAAACCAGTTTTCAGTCTTCAGATACTACAATGTCTGTGTATGGCCCTAACACAAGAGGTAAAAATTGATTGATTGATTTGGTTAATTTTACTTCATCTTTCCGCCACTTTTGGCTAAGCGCGAAGATGAAGATTGGTGATGATATGATGAAGATACACTCACAAAGAACACCCAAGCTGCGTTTCGAAACCAGAACCCCTGGCATCATATCTCGCTGTGCTAACCACTCCACCAAGGAGATCGGTAAAAAATTACTATTTTTAATATTTTTTACTAGAGTTTAGCGGATACCGGTGAAAAACTTATTATTATCGTAAAGTATCGAGGTTTTATTTACCGATACCGACCGATATACATGTAGTGTAGGAATCTCGCAAAGCTCGCAAAACAGCTACGTGACATTTTCAAGGATTCTCATTATCCTGGAAACTATTTAAAGTTTGACATTTTAAAATTACCATTAATGAAAGCCGATATAAGGATGAGGCACGAACACGACGATAGATAAGAGTTTTTTCGCAAATTAATTAATGTGAACACATAATTACAATTATACCGCACGATTTTTACCATAGTCTTCTTTTGAAATATTCAAATAATTACATCACAGAATACCGGATAGAACTCACGAAGGACTTAGGAGCTACATCTGGCTAAAACTTAAGCATACATTACTACATGAATGGAAATGGGTTAGACGTCATTTTTGCATGTTGTATGGGGTTCCAAGTTTAACTGCTTCTGTTTTAAGCAACAGTACTGCACCAAGTCCTTAATGTTTTCAGTAATTATTTGTAATTATGTAAATAAAAGTTTCTTCTCAAAAGGATCTTGGTGTTATCATTGATTTGAATTATTTGGTTTATCTCACTACGCATTTCTTCCACTTTTGAATAATCGCGAAGATGAGAATGAGTGATAAGTTGAAATTGACGAAGGGACATACTAAGAATACGCTCTGCCACGGAGGCCGGCTTGGTTTTGTAATAAACGGCAAACTAATGATATGAGAAGCGTTTCCCAGGTTTTATGTACAGGTTAGCTGAAATCCAAATTAATCCTCAATTAGCCTTAGTTCCTACAATCCTTTTATCTACTCCATGGTTGAATACTAGTCCCCTAATCTGGACCATGGTTTACAAGACTAATCTCTCCAGGACGGATTCTGTTCTTAGTATACCCGTTATTTCTCGCCATAGAATTATTTCTCTGCGTCACCATAGAACAGAATATCTTTGATCTCTTAACCTCCAGACTCCGAACTAGCGAATAGAAATTTCTGTACAGAATCATCAACCGAATAATTAGAAGTAGTCGCTTCAATTTCGAGTACAGACAAAGCCAACATGCAATGTAAAACTCTTGCACGATTCCACTGCAAGCTTATCCTCTCCTTCAGCTTTCTCTCTTCTATAGGTTTCCGACTTCAACATTATGGCTACGAATTCAGCGGAAATTTTTCAATAATGTGTTTGGAAATTTTAATACTTTCGTGTTAAGAAATAATGGATGACCTCGAGAGTCGGTTTAGCTCGTAAATCAAATTGCAAAAAGGAACAAGGGAGACTGATTACTTTCGGAACACCTCTAGCTGACTGCACGAATCTTAACTGCCGGTGCAGATCGTGAGCAAGGAAGTTCGCGATTAAAAGTACCACCTTAGCGTTAGTGTCGCTTCCAAGATGGCCGCTGCATGTAGGATACATAATTTGTTTACGTTCAGTTAGCAGTAGGTAGTAGAAGCAAGGTGCAAGGATTATTCTTGGTAGTAGTCCTCATGGTTGTTATGGAAGAAACGTTGAAGTGGCGTGATAATTTTTTATGTTACGATTGCGACCTGGATTCCTAGAACTATAACGAAGGTGAAGTTATGATGAGAGCGAGGCATTTAATTACGATTACCAAAAAAAAAACACAGTAAACACAGACGAAACTAAAAGTGGTGACTAGTGTGACTTGTGAGCTAACAATTGTATGACATGTACGCATCGTGTAACTGTTAGGTGATGTAAATGTTTTACTTTTATTAATTGTATTTCTTTTTATTAATCATTAATAATTCATTCTTAAACTATTTTCGTCCTCGCAGTTAATCGACTTGCATTTGTTCCATATTTCTTACGTATGATGCAATATTTATCTGGGTGCATTTGGCAAGACGCTTCACGACTTTTCGAAAAAGAATCATATTTCATTTATAAAGTACAATTTAAGACTTCACTTCCGTGGGAATACTGTATATAATCATCCAACAAATAAAGTTAGCAGACTCGTGCATTCTTCGTAATTTTCTTGCCATATTTCAGCATTATTTCTCATGCCAGTCTTCTGTCAATCGATTCTGCATTTCCTGGTTAATTTACAAATTTCACTTTGTTGATTCCTTGGAGTGGAAACAAACGAAAACTTTTCACATATTCTGACTCGTAAAACAATTTATAACCGATAATGGACAGCACACCTTAATCTTTTGCACCTTCCTCGTGTTTTGTATGGCTTCAACACAGTACAGAATCCTACAAACAGTATTTTCGAAAAATCCCACCAGATGGCATATCAGATAATTGAAATCACAAATAGGTGATGGGTTCAGATGACGTCACCGGCTCGCTTGTTGATTGGATCATTTGGGATTTGTGACTCGCTTACAAGCTGCAAATGCAGAACAGGCAGAGATGTTACGGAAATAATCTCGCTCTACTTAGCCAGCGAGCCTATCAACAGTGTACAGCGTGAGCAAGAGGGTTAGGAATAGGTGATGGGTTGAGATGACGTCATCGGCTCGCTTGTTGATTGGATGATTCGGGATTTGTGACTGAGCTACAAATGGAGAATAGTTGTTCCCACTCTATCTAACTCTCGTCTTTGAGAACATAGATTGCAGTATGAAAATCCCCCCCTTTTTAAAATTGTAATCCGTGTTATCATCAGGACGAAAAGCGTGAAATATGGCCAAAACGCTATTTCGTGATGCTTTAATTCCAGGAGCACAATAGAGAGAGAGAAAAAAAAGATGTGTGCTCAATCTCCATCCGTATCCCGCCTCTATTTATTCAAGAACATGAAAGAGGTTCGTTTGTGGGTCGAGCTCCATTGTTGACGAACACCGCATCACTTTTACCACCCCGACTGCAATAACGCTGCGAAAATAATCCGCGGCGAAATTAGAATATAGACAAAAGCTTGCCGAGGGATTTCAGATGAGATTCCGGGTGTGGAGACCGCATTGGACGCAGGAAATCAGTGATGATGTCTGGTCGAGGCTGTAATGAACTCATTGGAATGGACGTTCGCTGTTGGGAGGCGACTGTTGAAGCTTTCTTTGCTGGACTCTTCCAATGTAATTTTGCTTCCTCTGCAAGACACGAATTTAATGCAACATTTCTAGCTACGAGTAAGTGTAGAGCAGAGGCGTAGGAAGGATTTCATTTCGGGGGGCATGTACCCGTCACTATGTAGTCATGAAATACCACATTTGCCGAAACAAAAGGCACCAAACTGAAAGAGCAGAAAGTGGATGATAGTTTGAATTCAACGGATTGTTCTTGAATAATGTGAATTCAGGGGCGTGCACATTAACTGGAAGTGTAATTGGTGTATACAGTTTTCAGTTACGATTGTTAGCAGAAATGTAGCAAATGTAGTCAGAATAAGTGTATATGCATTTCCATTGTAAAATAGTGATGTTGTTCTTGCCTCGTGATATAACTGCTGATATTCGAGACAACATGTGCATTAAAAATGTCATGACACAAAAATTTCCAGCAGGTTAAAAATTAAATCGTCGCAGTTCATATTTATACGTATAAGAAGGAAAGTATGATTTTATGATAAATACATATTGTAAGCCTATATACAAAATTGTGTTTGTTTTATGTATATATCGTCAAAACACACGTGTATATATTATATATACATATATGCGTGTGTGTATTTCTCTCTTGAGTTTTTCTGTGTGTGAATGACAACAACAATCAACTCTTAAATTAATGTAAACACAAGATTCTAGTATACTTAGATTGATTGAACAGAGGCTTTTCTTATCGTTTTTCCGCTACTTTTTATTTATCGCAACGATCCAGTATACTTAATTCTGCGTAGATAAATACTAATAGCCATCCATGCAAAGTTACATAAATATTACCAATCAAATTGTCCATTAGCATGTTTGTACTCTTTTTTTTTTTTAAGGAATGAAATATTTAAGAATTGACACAAAACGTTGAACAACCTGCAGATAATCTCTAAATCAGCATACATAGTAGCAATTCCTTAAAAATACGTAGGATGTAAGTAAGAATTAGTGAAAATAATTTGGGCAATTTGCCGGGCAATACATTTCAATCCCACTGTTCTTGTATTAACCTTCTTTTTAATCTTACGAAAAACTTACAAACTGGTGACATTGTTTGACGTACATTATCAACGAATAACACAAGGCACGACTATTCGAACAGAATTCATATATCGAGAGGCATAACTAGTCGATACACTACAAAAGCTTTGGAAGTAATTTTCAGTTTATGGTGGTGTATGTGCAGTATTTTGAGACGTATTTTTTAGGATATCTTCTACGGACAACATGCACTTGATAACAATACATAACAGAGCGATTTCCCTATTTCCTCCAGTTGCGTCCATACGACAAAGTGAGCAATCACACGCGATGTATTTTATTTTGCTTTCTGTTACTTAGCGTCGCATTTCTGTTACTTTTATCTAATCGCGACGATGAGGATGAGCGATGATATGAACTTCAGGGTCACTTCAAGGTCACTCACCCATACTCAGGCCAAAATTCTGACCCGGGACCCCTAGCGTCGTAGTGCGCTGTGCTAACCACTGCGCCACGGAGCCCCACGCGGTGTAGTTCGACAACATCTCACCAGATGTCACATGAGAATAACTGGAATCGCGAATAGCTTAACAAGAATTTCGGAGTTTTCTTTCAAATAGAAAAATAAACAGCAGGGCAAATTGACTATGTGGCGCGTGGTCTCATACATACAATAACATACATCTTTTTACGAGGGTTTGAAATCTCGAAGGAGGGCTCAACGAGCAGAACTTAATGGAGGAATATTGTTCACCTACAATCTGTCCCAACTATCTCTAGAGCAGGCGAGCGAAAACAAGTCTCTGTGCAAGTAGTAACGCGAGACGGCTCCACCAATGAGCACGTGATAAGGAACGGGATTGCGTGGAGGGGGAGCGAGTGCAGTTACCAGCCTTCGAGCAGCGTGTACTGCTTCGCTCTGCTCTCTCAATTTCCACCACTATGCGCGACCTTGCTCCAGATATACATGTATATGGGATAGGGTATAGACGTGTTCTAAGCTCCGCAAAAGATTGAATATGTGTTGTCATTTGGAAGTGTTTAGAGAAGACACTTTCACCCCCTCACATATAATGAGTTCGTCGCTCAGCACTATGTACTGGTCGAAACTTATTTTTCACAATTTCTGTTTCTTTTTCGTCTCTCTTGCAAACGCTGAGACGAAGGGAGAGGGGAATCAGCGATTGTAACACAATCACGTCAGATCTTTTTCAGACATTTCGCCGCCTCTTCCATTAGGGAGTGCAGAGTGCTGAACACAGTGTAAACATGTCCCGAAGGAAAAAAAAAATGAGGAAGAGAATGAAGTCAGGTTGGTTGACGTGAAACGATGGCTTCGAGTGTGAAGCCTCTTCTGACGTGTATTACTATGTCGCATCCAACACAGGAATGTTGCAAAAAATATATAGACTATGGCCGATTGCCAAAAATGTTTGTATTAATGTCCGGATATTATTAGAATGATAAAAATCAAAAAGACTTAGGTGGGCAGGCCATGTGGCACGAATTGGAGAGGAAAGAAAAGTTTACAGGATTCTTGTTGGGAAACCTGATGGTAAGAGACCTGTAGGAAGACCAAGGCGAAGATGGAGGGATAACGTTGAGATCAACCTAAAGGAAATCGATAAGGATGGAAAAGATTGGATTTACCTTACCCAGGATAGGAACTGATAAAAGGCTTGTGTTGCTGTAGCCATAAACCTTCCGGTTTAAGAAGGCTAGAGGGTCCAGAGTATGGCCAAATGCCTTGCTTGGTGTTTTCTCTTGACGTGGGTATTCTTCCATGTTAATTTCTAGTGCGCAGGAAGGTGGGGATAGGAACCCTTATGTAATGATCGTGTTCGTTTCTCGGTCAGTCGCAAATGGTATCGCCGGCCTCAGTGGCGAAGTGGTTAGCACAGCGCTCTCCCCCGCCAGGAATCCTAGGTTCTAATCCGGTCCTGATCATCGGTGTTCTTTGTGAGTGTCCCTTCATGAATCCATCATGTCATCAGTTATCATTAGCCAAAAGTGGAAGAAATGCCAAGTACAAGGGTTGGATAAAAAAGTAGTGACAACACTGCTGTCGCGTGAGAGGCGTGGGTCTGTGGGCCACGGGGTTGCCGGATCTGATTACTAGACCTCGGATCTTTAGGTTCTAAAAAGCGTGCTTTTAGGTTACTAAAACATGCTCTAAAATCCCTATAATACGTTCTAAAGAATAATTTTCAAAATTATCCACAAATTATTGTATTACTATGCTTGTGCTGTTAACAAAAATTTCTTATTGGTATGAAAAATAAATTACGTATGTATAATTTGCTGCACAATATCAGGGTGGTTACTCACCGGGAATTCTTTGAATTCTGGGAATTATGCGTGAATTATTGGCTCTGGGAAGAAGGGGACGAAAAAGAAATAAATAGAAAGGAAGAAGGGAATGAAAAGGAAAGGAAAGGAAGAAGAGAATTAAAAGGAAAGGAAATGAAGAAGGGAACAAAAAAGAAAGAACAGGAAACGATGGAGGGAACGAAAAAGAAAGAAAAGGAAAGGAAGAAGGGAACGTAAAAGAAAGAAAAGGAAAGGAAGAAGGAAGCAAAAGAGAAGGGAGAGGAAAACTGTTGAAAGGATAAGAAAGTAAGGTAAAAAAAAGTGTAGAAAAGCAAGATAACGAAAGGAAAGCAAGGTGACGAAAGGGAATGTAAGGAAATAAAAAGTAAGGAAAAAGGAAAGACAATGAAAGATATAAGAAAGAGGATAAAAACACATAAGGGAGGGGGAAAACGGAAAGAAATACAGTAAAACGTGGAAAATATAATACGGAATTTGAAGACAAGAGTGAAATTTAAGACAATAAAATGAGAAATAGAAAATCAGAGCAAATTTTAAGGACAAGACCCGGACAGAAACTAAACGCAAAAGAAATGGTTGAGAAACAACCATTGGAAACAGATCACGTTCGAAATATGGGAGGAAAAATGATCTTTCAGACAGTTCTCATAAATATGAGAGAAATCGTGCGGATTGAATGGATATTCTCGGAAACCTAAATCGCATTGCGTGGGACCGTTCGATCTGCCGCTGACAGCAGTCGCGCAGAAGCCTGCTTTGCCCCATTACCCCCGCCATCCGAAGGTGGGTCGCCCCCAGGATCCGCCACGACCAGACAAGCCGGTCGAGGAGGCAAGGGGCATTAAATAGCTCTGCGCCCCGCCCCCCCCCTCTTTCTCCCGCCACTCCGTGGAATGCAAAGGAGTCCACCACATTCTTCAATAAGAACTCTCCGAAAAGCAAACATCTGGAGTTCCCTGGATGCTGTCAGCTGGAAGAGAAATTCTCCAACTTTTTCTTAGGGGACTTGGAAAAGAGATGCCAACCTCTCTTCCATGCAGGACATCCTTGAACTGCATTCTTGCTTGCTAACGAAGCTCTGGTGCCTTGACACACAGCTAGTATAATATTGTGTTTGGAATGTAGCTCTATGGTGCGGAAACATGGATACTGAGTCCAAGTGAGGAAAAGCGACTGGAAGCTCTAGAAATGTGGCTATGGAGACGAATGAAACAGCTAGAAAGATCAATGCTGGTGATAAACATGAAGAGGAAAATGAATTGGTTGGGTCACTGGATGAGAAGAATCTGTAGCCTAAGGGATGCTATTGAAGGGAAAGAAAATACGGGGAAAAAGAAGATACCAAATGATTGACGCGCTACAAAGCGAAGGCTTCAAGATCGAACAGCACGGAGGTTGCAAGGAAAGACCTGCCCTGGGCAGAAAACAATGAATGAATGAGTATGTCATGTATTCCGCGTAGGTGTGTGTTTCTGATTGTTGCTACATTCATTTTATCTAATCGCTATACATCCTGAACATCACAATTAGCCAAACGTTCCAGAGAGACCTGGGCAAATTCATGTGTGAGGATCAACTGAAGTGCATTATTAAATTAGTTGCCAACGAGATGATCATGAATATGAAAAGATAATGTAATATGTTAGTACACAGTTTATTGTACACATATACAATGTAATAATCTCAATGAGAGTCGCGGTGGTATAGTCGGCAGGCGTCCGACTTCAATGCGGAATACCCGGTTTCGATTTCCGGGATGGGTAATTTCAAGTGTGAATATTTTGGAGACAAGGCTGAAAGGGAGAATATAGTGAACAAAAGATGTGGTTGCAACAAAATGATGTATCCCTGACCAGAACAGGGAACATTGTAAGCATTGCATACCCAGAGCTGAAATGAACTTTTAGATTCACCGACGTCTCAAAACTTGGTTAAGGTCCCGCATGGGCGAAGAGAAGCTCACAGGACTGGCTCTACTTATCATTCATATTATGATTACTATTATTATTATTATTATTATTACTTTTACTGAATTCCAAGTGGGACAAAATAATGCAAATATTTTCAAAAGACAAGACGAGATTGGACTTCCTTCTCTAGATGTACGGCTGTGTTTTTAGTAAAGGTCATGAAATTTTATTTTTAACTAATTAGTACATTTTACATAGTTTTTGTGTTAATTTCGGCTAATGAAGTAACAGTGACAAACATATAGGGACGACACAACACGAGTCCCACAGGGGATTACACATGCTGTGAGTCCAGACGGCAGAGCTTCCTTAGTCTGCAAAATTCAGTCCAGGGTATAGTCAACGGCAAAACTAAGAGTAGTCAAATGTTGCATCGCTATTTTCATTTTTCTTTTATTCTATGTTGTTTAAAGAAATAGACTTCTGTTGATTCGAAGCATTTAATTGGGTTGAGCCTGCGTTTTAAGTAAACTTTATGCACAGTAAGGCTAATCGGGACTGGAACTACAGTTTAAAGTGGGATCCGAACCACTATGTGCCTCCACCGGGTTTGGAACTCGGGACCCCTTGATTACAAGGCGAGGACGCTACCACTGCGCCATCGGGGAGGCCTGTTGATTCGAAGCACATGTTGACCTCTACTTCTTGACATTTTTATCTCAATTCATTATCATCACAGTATTGAAAACAAACAATGAAAATATTATATATATATATGAATTCAACGAAGACGAACAACGTGCAATTTTTGACATATTGTATAGAATGCAAAGTAAAGATGATCAGGATATACATTTGCAGAGAACGATCCATGTTGAAAATGTTAAGACACATCGTCCACGCAAAGAAGATGCTGCGTTACACGAAAAGTCGTTAAAGTACCACGTACTACTGGCAAGTAGCAAAATACAAGTTTGTCGTGAGACGTTTTGCAGACTTTATGATGTGTCAAGAGAAAAGAATAAGGCGTTTGCGGATGTTACCGTTAGAGGGCAAAATACCTCATGATATGCGCGGACAGAGCAAAAGTGGGAATATGATTAAGGCTGAGGATATACAGGCAGTTTATGCAGACATCAAATACCTACATGAAAACCTGTCAATTCAAAAGACGTATGAACATAAACAAAAATATCCTACGTCCAGAATAAAATACAGTTTCGACTACAAGTATTTTAAGGAAAATTTTGCGTTTCGTTTCGTGAGGCCACAGGTAGACACGTGTGGTGTCTGAAGAACAGACTAACAAAATGAAGAGGACATTTCTCGTCTTATTTCTCACAGTTTCCACTTTTATTGCAGAAAGGTACCGGAGTCGCAACTTTTTCATCTCCACTGTCTCTAGCAGCATACTGTAGGTGGGTGCATTGAGAGTTGCAAAATTAACTATTCATTATGCTGAATATTTGAGCCAACAACGGTACATTTCTTTCTTACACTATCAATATTATACGATTTTTCTTGTTTTTCTCCGAATTGTGCAAAAGTGACTCAGGTCCCTTTCTGCAATAAGCCATTCATATATATATATATACACACACACACCGAGTGGGACACCTAAAAGTAGAACCGGAAATATTTCGTGAACAACAATAAATATTGAAAAACTGCTTTCGCATATACATATGTATGAGAGGGCTCATGAAATTAGTGGACACAATACGTTCAACTACGTAAGGAAATATGGTTTTCAACACAAACTTAGTTTTTTTTTTATGGAAACCCCATTTTATTTTTAGCTCACTTGAAAGTACGGATAAATTCATTAAGAGTGACGTTTGTTATATTGTAATACGTCAAATAGTTCTCAGGTAATTGTAACGTGAAGTTGACGCTTGAAACAAACATTCTCACAAGTTGATTTCGTATGTCGTAACATACATATCCCTCTTTTAACGCCAGTCTCGTATCGTAACAAACATGTTACTCTTCTGCAAGCTACGCGTTGTGCTTATGGAAGTTGTTACGTTCCAACAACTACGGGTTACAATAAAATGTGTAGTTTATACAAGAGTAAGCTTTGACAAATTATCTAAAAGGTTTTGATATATCTTTCGGAGTTAACAAATATTTGTTAAATAAAAAGTATAAATTTTAAACATTCCGCCATCAATTACGTACATAAATGTTAGTACATTAACGTCTTTCTAATTTTTAATTCACGTTCATTCATTTACGTCATAATTTTTAGTACATCGGAACAATCAACTTTTTTCGTTTGGTCATGTAAAATCTCTAAGTTTTGAACTATTAAACTTTGCAACTTATATACGTATTTTTTCTTTCTTTCAAATTGATTTATCAAATTTTTCAAATAAATCAAGGACATAACAAAATACACTGATTAACCAGACGTTTGTGTTAGTGTATTTACGTCAGAACTGTTGCTGAGAAAATAGTATTTTCATACTCTGAAAAGGCCGAGATGATACCTATGGAGAGTGTAGGAAAAATGCAACACAAGCGTGCGGGCTGTATGCACGACGGTATTTACGCTCGGCTCTGCCGACAGGCATAGTGGGGATGTGCATTCACGCTCAACTTCACGTTACAATTACTTGAGAACTACTTGACGTATTACAATGTAACAAACGCCATTCATAATGAATTTTTCCGTAATTTCAAATCAGCTAAAAATAAAATGGGGTTCCCATGCCCCACCCGGTAGGTATATATATATATATATATATATATATATATATATATATATATATATATATATATATATATATATATATATATATATATATACACACACACACACAACATAAAGTTTCTTTGGCCGATGGGTGTTCCAAGTGGAAAGGGGGTTGACATTTTGGTATTTTCAGAACGGTCACCCATTACAACCCATTTTTATTTGTATATTTCTATTTATGATAGAAAATATGTAATGCCAATCCTGACTATGGTAAATTTAAAAATGACTTCAATTTTGTTATTAACTGTGGTAATAAAATTGGTTAAAAAATTAAAAGATCTCTCCGACCTGACCCCCCCCCCCCCTCCCTCCCAACTCTCCAACGGTTGACCACCCAGATATCACCGAAACTCGTCCCTGGGTTCGTCCTTGTGAATGACGTATTTGTTACAGGCAAATAACTGGAAACGAAAACAGTACCCGGCGTAACCATTCTCTCTATCGGGGGACATAGAGGCCGTGGTCTCCTGCTGCATCAATCTGAATTCTTCGCATTTCCCTTCCCCTTTCGCTCGCCCCGTTGACTCTTTCCCTCCGAACATCAAAGCATTCACGGCCGCGTGCCCCTCAAAGGTCTCAGAGTCGATTGGCCCAAAGCCTCAATTTTGTGCTGTCGCCTCCGAGTCACTGCTTCATGGTCCACACAAAGAGAGATTTATCTGTATCATTATCCTCCAGAGTAGGCCATCAGTCGATAAACGGCAATTCGTGTAGCGACAGTCCACATTGTGATGAACTACTTTAAGGTTCCGATCGGAAACAATGAAGAATGGTACTCTGGAGTAATGAACCCATTTGTACCGACCAATGACGTATGACCAATGAGCCTATAAGACTTACAAAGTACTAAATAAATAATGATAATATACTTGTTTAGCATGTGTTGCATAATCGAGGTATTTATTTATATTTCCGCCGAACTTACAGGAAGGCAAGGGTTATCTAGGGATTATACGGCTTTGAATGAGAGTACCGAATATGATTTATGCACACTACTACTTACATGCATAAAATGGGTATTAATGAGGAACTTTACCTTCGACAACTAGATCTAGAGCCTCCCCGATGGCGCAGTGATATCGCCGTTGCATTGTAATCAAGGAGTCCCAAGTTCGGATCCCACTTTAAACTATAGGTCCAGTCCCGATTAGCCTTACTGTGCATAAAGTGGATTTAAAACAAAAAAATCAATCAATCAATCAACTCCCGGATCTAACATCATTTTAAGATATTCAATAAATATTCAATTCTTGATCTCTTTCACGTGAATTTCCTTGCCAGGACAGTTGTTCTTATAGACATTTTCGCGTTCTTAACTATACTCTTTCCCGTGTATCTCTGGAGGAAGCGAACGAAACAAGTCTCTGCGTAAGTAGTGACGCGAAACTGCTCCGCCAATGAACACGTGAGAGGGAATGGGATTGCGTCGAGGAACGGATAGCGACTGCGGTTACCAGCTTTCGCAGCAGCGTGTACTGCTTCGCTCTTTACATTCGATCCCTCTCCTTCTTTGTCGCTATGCGCGGCCTTGCTCCAGAGATAGCCTGGACAGATTATACATGTTAGCTAGATAATGTATACGTACTGTTATATATATCTCTATTTTTGTAGCTTATTTATACTATTCATGTAATAATAACAATAACAGGATTAATTTGGAATATACCCATAAATTACATTATTATTATTATTTCTGACACACGGTTCAGAACCCACCCAAGAAATATATTTCTAGATACGTGCCTCGTACCGACTATACGCAACCGAGGAATTGTTTGAGAGGTTGTATGACGGATTTAAACTAGCCTGTACAGTCAGATGCGGAAATATTATAGTTCCTAGTTGGGGACAATCAAAGTTGCAGTTCTGCACTTGCTTCATACCAAGCTGCTGAAGTCAGTAATACAAAATTTTCTGTCTCTGCTATTAGATTAATTGTCACATGGATGTGAAAGGGAGCAAAAGCCGCCTTAGTGGCTTAGTGTTTCGAGTAGTCGACTCATGAGGTCGTCACATAAGTTACCTAGCGACGATTAGGATGAGTGATGATATGATTAATTTGATGAAGAGACGCTCACAAGGAATAACCATGACCAGACCGAGATTCGAATCCGGGATCCTATGAGTTGTAGCACGCCGGGTCGAGTCATATCTTGCTTCCCGAGAGGGAGAAAGTTTAACAACTATTTTATGCACAGGACTGGACCTACAGTTTAAAAATAGGATTCAAACCAATCTGTACCTCCACTGGATATCGAACTGAAAAATCAAAAGTCCCGGTTTGAATTGAACGTCCCTCGTATATCCAATCATTCCTGATTAGTACCCATGGAGCAATTTGCTGTTAGGTAGTAAACACAGCTCTAACTTGTTAATAAAATCGAGTCTTCAAGTTACTTAAAATGTGTGATTCTAAAAGCACCACCCCCTCTCTCTCTCTCTCGTAGATTTAATCGTGTATTTTCCGTGTCCCATTTTGAAATGACGACCTTCTCAACCTCGATGTTTCAAATACACCTTGTAGTGTGAAGGTTCCCTTTGTGAGAATGGTATCTTGTAAGGTAATATCGCAACGTGGTAATGCCTAAGGATACATCAAAACGCACAAAATTATGATTTTTTTTTCAGAAACGCGGAGCGAAATATGCTGTGGTAAAAATAACAATTCTCACACCGACCATGGACATTTCTCACGTTTCAAATTTATCTTGTGATCGTCATGAACACGCATTCGTCAAGAAGAGTGTTGGAAATTTTGCCATTACTTATTCTCTCTAGTACGTTAGCACAAATGCCACTAAATATTCCCACGAAAATGGGGATGAAGCAATGAAACGCAAGTATTCATTACTTGTAGTAGTACTTTTATTTAGGTTCGCTTTTCCCCCACTTTTGGCTAATTGCGAGGATGAATATTAATGGCGGTTATATGGATGGAAGACCAATCACAAAGTAACATCCGAGACTCGAACCAGGACCCTTGAGTGGCTAGATCGTAAGTTGAGTAGACCTGCACGGCTGAGTACTTAACATAGCCCTCTCTTACGCCAGTGGTCTCAGTTTTGAATCGTGGGTGGGTGTTCTTTGCGAGGTTTCATCAGTTTCATCCTCATCTTCGCGATTAACCAGAAGTGGCAGAAAGCCGAAGTAAATTAAACAAAAGCAATCAAACAAAGAGGAAAGTTCTACCAATCATGATTGTATAATGTGAAGAAAACATGTTTCTTTTTCTGTGCAATGCTTCCAATAAATGTATTTGATCAAATCAACCAGCCAACAACACTTACAGTTCTACTTGTGATGCATAACTGTCTAGGACAATATAAACAATGGATCTCGACGCGCTGACAAAGAATCGTCAAACGAAAAGTCAATTTCTAGAGCTTAGCTTAGAAGGGACATTCCAGACTTCGCTCACAAGATATGAAGGCGTTCCAGCTTGGAAGCTGTTCACACGGACAAGTTCTTTCATAGCTCCGATGGCCAGTATGATCCGGAAAATAGATTGATAGTTCAATGATGCCACAAAGAACCATTGCATCCAAGCTATAGAAATGCTCTTATGTGTGATAACGTGGTCTGCATAATTTCTACTCTAACAAAGACAGGAAATTACTTCGTAGTCTCGCAGAGATAGATCCTTATTGGCTTCCACCATAGGCGGATCCACAATTATCTTCTGGCAGTATGTAACATTGGAAATATAATGCGTAGATTTTTAGGTACACGTTAAGTGCAGCTGTACTATCTTTGGATAATGTAAGGAAAGCATGTTTCTTTTCTGCTCAATGCTAACAATAAGGGTCTTTGTCAAATCAACCACCCAAAAGCACTTGCAGTTCTATTTGATGGTTACCAACTGTTGTCTACAACACAATAATAGAAAAGATGGAAGTTTCATAATCAAATATAGTTTGGCAAAGTTGATTTTAGACCTGCTTTGCGTTGAGATAAACTAATCGAGACAAGACTTTTTTTTAAGTTGTACCCAGTCCACTATGCTATGTATCCCACTCCAAATCGAACCTGGAACCGCTTAATTAAAACGCGATACCTTGCACAACTTACAAAATTGAATATTTAATATGTTGATTATAAAAATAAATACTTATGTCATAGTATGACGTCATAATTTGTTTTACGCAAATTTGTAATCCGTTCCAATGGTTATTGACTAACCTTAAGATATCAGTTTTGGTTGCTAGGTGATGTGAATTGTTGATTTTGATGGCTGATGTAAGTTAATTTAAAATGAATGAGTGAGTTAGTGTACTCAAGCAATATTTTCAAGATTAATAATACACTTTTATCTCGAACAGCAATTAAATTTGCGAATGCAGTTGTGTAAAATTACGATCAGCAGAAGATTTATGGTATCCTAACTTTGTAAGATTAGTCTTCCATTTGGGAGGGGCACGTGTCTCGAGAGGTACAAAGCAAACTGAGAGTGCATTAAAGTGCAGAACAAGCGCAGGCCAACAATTAAGCCGAGCCGGGACAATTAAATCAATAGGTGTCGTCGTTAATTGCACGAAGGAGCTCTAAGCGAGAATGTCAAATGCGTTTAATTGGCTGTACAAGTCTCGCCTTTATCAGCGCATTTTGAAACAAGGCCGTATTAACAGCCAGGAAGCATGCAATTTGCTTTGTGCAGTTCCCGGGGTTCATTACGTTCTCATGATCGTAAAGATATTGATAGCAGCTGCGAGACCTTTACATGATTATCCACTGTTGCATCGTCGTCAACAGCTTGGCAAAGTGTGTCAACAATATTTGCACGAAAAAATGTTCTCTACGCTATAAAGAAAGGTGTTATAGATATAGACAGTGTTCCAAGGAAGTCCACACTGATCAAGTTTTATCATCGGTGGTGTTAAAAATGACATTGATTAGAACAATATATCTGTGATATTTTGCACTGGCAAATTCTGAATATTTAACCTGGTTTGCCGAAACAATTCATATTTATCGTCTGCACGAGGGTTGTGGCATAATTTGCGGCAACTACTTTCTTTTCGTAAGAATGCGGGACCGCCACGAAAACCAAAAAAATGTAGAAATATAAAGGGGTATTGTATGGTAATGTGGGACGTATAAACGATGCAGATCATGTGTATCAGGTGTAGGATTGGGAAATGAGCAAAACATCCTTAAAGCATCGTGCCACATGTGTTTACAAGTCAGAGCATACATTAGCATTACTGGAACACTACGATAGGACAGTATTATAAACAGCTTCTACAATCTCCTTGTGGCATTCTCAGGCATTTTTCTCCCGAAGAACGACTATTTCGATACAGAAACGCTGTGCACTGCTCTCTGTACGATAACCTTTCATCACACTGCCATCTAGTGGCGGGTTCACATACTACATGTGCCACGATCTTCGGGAAATACGATCAGATTTTGGTACCATCATTTAACTAAGAAAAATTTTGTTGTCATGACTTATACCCCTGCCCTCGTATTTATTATACACACTAACTAGTTTCATTAGATGTAATAGAAGAAAAACACATTCAAGTAAAACGAAGTCCGACAATTTCAAATTTTCTCGTCATTTGTATACTTTTCATGTTATTTTCATTTTCACCTAAAATTGGACCAAGATTTCCATGCATGCACCACAGGAAAATTCCCTTCATCCCGCCACGTACATTCTGGGAGGAAACCCGCTCGTCAGAAGGGCACGATGGAGAACGATCAATGGTGTATATGAACCAGTCTTTACGTTCTTTAAATACATGTACATATCCTGGTTTAGAAGCTTGTTTTAATAGTTTACATCATATACAGGGTCATTCAGAATTCCCATTACACGCTTCTAGGGGTTGTAGAGGGATCTTAGTAGATCACGTTTTCATAAGGAACCCATGTCCGGAAACGTACCGTTTTGATACGACAAGATCACATAATTTCACATCTCCATCATCTAATCGGGCAAAAATCGTATGTGGTGGAGTGATACGATGCGGAAAACGCTCTGCATACAGACGTTGCGCAGCTCTAACATTACGTCCAGCTTCGCCGTATATTAACAACATGTCGGTGTTCTTGGCAAACATGTACTCAACCTTACTGTACTGTCTTCCGCAACGACTGAATAGCAACTGACGTGAAGGTCGAAGCACACCGGATTGTAAACAGAGGACGTTGGAAGAAGCACACATGACATAGGTGACTGAAGACGTCGCCCTCTGTCAATGTGGGTTGCCTACCGTGAAGCGGGAAATGTGATCTTGTCATATGTGTAGTACCAAAACTGTAATTTTCCGGACATGGGTTCCTTATCAAAACTTGATCTACTAAGTCCCCTCTACAATCCTTAGAAGTGTGTAATAAGAATTCTTAAACACCCTGTATAATGAGTAGTTACTCATATATCAAAACTAAATGTATAAAGATATACATGATAAAGTTGGTTTACAGCAGGGTTGTTAAAGGTCCAGGAATTTAAAATAAATTCAATTCCGGTCCAGAAGAGAAAATCATGAAGCGTAAATGGGTTCTGGACCGTAAAGAACCTTTTTATATGTAAAGTATTTAAATACGGTCCAGGAACCTTTTTTCGGAATGAATTTAAATACGGTCCAGGAATCTTTTTGCCGTATAAATTCAAATACGGTACAGGAACATTTTTTCCGAACCAATTTAAATTCGGTACAGGTCTCCAGGAACCTTTATTCCAGGATTAATTTGAATACGGTCCAGAAACATTTTTCAGAATCAGTTTAAATAGGATCCAAGTTCTGTATTGAAATGAAACAATACGCAACTTGGATCGAATACGGACCTGACGATAAACAATTATCCACTTGTGAGCATGAAAGACTAAACCAGGTGCTGTCTCTCTCGAGAATCTAAGGTGCACACAAGGTAGAAATGGGCGAAACGCAGTAGGTGGGCCGGGCCGGTTCAACGCCCGAAAATGGGGCTCCGTGGGGCTTGCCTTAATGGATTTCTCTCGTAAGGCATGAGCCCCATTTTCTCGCAGTGTTGCCAGCTCCTTGCTTGAAAAAATCACCAAGGTTTTTGTTTTTGGGTCTAACCTAACCTAAAGCAAGGAGCTGGCAACACTGCTTGAGGCTTGCCTTAATGGTTTACTCTTGTAAGGCATAAGCTCTATTTTCTCGCAGTGTTGCCAGCTCCTTGCTTGAAAAAATCACCAAGGTTTTTTTCTGGTCTAACCTAACCTAAAGCAAGGAGCTGGCAACACTGCTTGAGGCTTGCCTTAATGGTTTACTCTTGTAAGGCATAAGCTCTATTTTCTCGCAGTGTGGTCAACACCTTACTTGAAAAAATCACCAAGGTTTTTTTTTTGTCTAATCTAACCTAAAGCAAGGAGCTGGCAATCTTGTGTGCTCGCAGTGTTGCCAACACTTTACTCGAAAAAATCACTAAGGTTTTTTCGGTCTAATCTAACCTAAAGCAAGGAGCTGACAACACTGCTTGAGACTTGCCTTACAGTGCATAAAGCAATTTGCCAACCTACTGGTATTTTTGCCATAACTTTTTACAAAAAAAAACAGAGGAGAGAGGGGGAAAAGTTAAACAACCGACAATGCTGCCAATATTTACCTACAGCTTTTTTTACTTGGCAAGGGCTTAGCCAATTTATACACTGGCGCAACATACACACACTGGGCAAGGAGTGCCGGCAACAAACACACACAGCCGTAAAAGAGAAAGAGATGGATGGATGGCAACACAGTATGTGTGTGCGTGTGTGTGTATAATATGTAGCATTATTAACTAGAGTGTGTTGGCAACCCACCTGCAACTAAAAAAGATAGAGATACCAACATTGCTGTAAGATAAAGAGAGAGACCTAGAGCTGGCAACAGTGGTGAGCGAATACGCATTATCGTAAATTTTTTCCAAGTGAGCCTTCCCGTAACTTACTTCATGTACAATTTATATGATTTTACAACTGTGAAAAGAAAGCATATGTGTTCTGTATGCACATATTTATTCTTATTTTTCGAAGTTGAATGAAAGCACATGTTTTTACGTTCTCGTAATACTAACCTTGCTCTACTGATTTTAAATTGCTTCCATCCGCTTTTTTTTCTGTGTTATTTCCGTATGCACGCAACATTCGCTTTCAATAGTATAATGAAACACAGAAGGAATGTTAGTATAGCAGGCTCCGAGTTTACAATTTATTAAATTAAACAATAATTTATGTAAGAATATACTTGTACTTACCGAACACAAAATAATAAAAGCACATGTGAATGTTTGCGTGTGTTCATGTTATATGACGATTGAGTAAAAAAAAAATGTTGACTCCCCGAAAGATAAAGTTCCTAGTTCGACATCAGATGGATGCAAATTTTATGTTTTGCTCTCCAAAATCTTGATTTTATGTTTGTGCTATTTGTCATACAGCAGAGGAGGAGGAGGGGGAGAGAGGGGTACTATCAGCGCCATCTATTAAGAGAGTTCTAAATAATTTTTTGAGGCTCGAATCATTATTTGAGGCTTGTTGTAGTTTTTTATGATGTATATTTTGAGGGCACAGAGTTGGCAACACTGTGGGCTCTTACTGTAGCCTGTTTACATCTGGCAACACTGCCGTAGATTCTTTGACAGTGTTGTTAACCTACTGGGTTTTTCACTGTAAATTTTCATCAAAGGGCCTGAGGGGTCCATGTATTTTTTTATGTCTGGCAACACTGTTGGGGGCCTAGTGTTGGCGACCTGTGGGCTTTTACTGTAGCTTTTTATGAGGGGGACCTATTGTTTTTTTTTTTATATTTGGCAACTCTATTGGATGTTCCTGTTTTGAGGCTTGGGTTTTGCCAACCCATCCGAAGAAAATTCCACTATATGATCTTTTACTGGCTAAGCTAACCTACAAATAGGAATTGGCAACACTGACGAGGCTCGAATCATTATTTGAGGCTCGAAATTATTGTTTGATGCTTGTTGGTGTTGCCAACCCACTCTACAAATATTCCACTATATGATATTTTGAAGCCTTTCACGGTGTATGTTAACCTCACAAGCAGTGTTGCCAACTCGGGGCGAGGCGTAGCCTTTTATGGTGTATGTTAACCCCACCAGCAGTGTTTCCAATTTGTCGTAGCCTTTCACGGTGTATAATTTTTAGCTTTTTTGTGTGTGTGTGTGTGTGTGTGTGTGTGTGTGTGTGTGTGTGTACATGTGCCCGGGCGAGGCGTAACCTTTCACGGTGTATGTTAACCTCACTAGCAGTGTTTCCTACTAGCAGTGTTTCCAACTCGTTGTAGCTTTTCACGGTGTATAATTTTTTTAGCTTTTTGTGTGTGTGTGAGTGTACGTGTGCCCGAACAAAATGTAGCTTTTCATGATGTGCTTTTGATAATGTATGTTAACCTCACTGGCAGTGTTGCCAACTTGCTCTACAAAACACTAAACTTGCTGAAATGGCGCTTGCTGAAATGGCACTCGCTGAAAATGGGTGCTCGGGGTCAGTTCTCGGAGAGAGGTTAACTTAACCTAATTTTTTTTGTACGAAGCAAACATATCCCACTCTCTTCTTCCCCGGCATGCTTTACGTTTGCGTAGGGGGTAAAGAAAAAGGGCTTTGCTTTACCAACGCTGAAATTGGCTTGCTCGAAACGAATCGCTAAATATAAAATAAAATAACAATGCCTATGAACCTGTTTGGCTTCAGGAAGCAGGCTATGGAGGCATCCGCCCAAAGCGCACCGTCGCCACCTGCAAGCTGGGACCTGTTACCCTCCCTATTATCTAAACTCAACGGTTTGTTGATTATACACTTGAATAGCATCCTGACCCAGTACGACGAGGATGTGGGCAAGATTTTCTACATATTCAACAACAACTTGAATTATTGCTTCACAAACCTCTTGTTTTTTAAACATATGATATTTCACAGGCGAGGCTAACCTACAAGTTACAAGTTGACGGCGTAATCTTCTATAAGATGATAAGTATGCAATAAGATGAAGAAGACGCTAACTGGCAATAGCGGTGTCAATGTTTCCAGCTCTCTACCTCCACCTCTCACCGGGCCTCCTCCCCTATGGTGCAGTGGTAGCCTTGTATTCAAGGGTTCGATATTCGCACAAGTGGATTTTGAAACTGTAGGTCCAGCCCCGATTAGTCTTACTTACAGGGGGCTCTTGTAACGCCGCGGGGGCGGAAAAACATGCATAACTTCTGTTTTTCCATATGTATGTATGTATGTAATGCGATTTGTGTGGGGGCCAAAATTTTGAATTTACGGCTTAATTAATCTGCATGAATGCTTAATGTTTGATTTTTTTTATTTCTAGTTCGACATGAGATACACACAATTTTTATTTTTTTGAAGTACAGTTAATATTACCTAGTTCGGGTTAAGCTGTAACATACAACTAGCGATCGACACGACCACCTGACACACAGACAGAGAGAGTGTGAGTAAATTCAAAGTGTGATCTATTGTGAACTAAACTAACCTCACTCACCCACCCACATATAGTCTTACAGGTAACTCAAAAAGCAGAAAGTAGTACATAGCATGACAAGTCGATCTATCGTAAACTAAACTAACCTCACTCGCCCACTCACATATAGCCTTACAGGTGACTCAAAGGCAGAAAGGCAGCTATATCACTTGTAAGGGCCAACACACAAGATTTATTGCAAACTAAATTAACCTACGACATAAGCCATGGACACATCTTCCAGATAGGGTATAAGCAACTCACCTCTTGCAATTGTATAACGGGGAAAATTAACCTACAGCTGGCAACACTGTTTGAGTTGCTTTCGACGAGCCAAACTTATATTTTGCAAATAGGCTAAAGCTAATCTTCTACAGCTAGAAGCTTGAAACATATACCCTCGCAGAGTATGCCAACTTACCTCATGTAAAAATATTACCTAGTACGGTTAAGCTTTGACATACAACTAACGATCGACACGACCACCTGACACACATACGGAGAGAGTGAGACAGCTTATACGCAATATATTCCTACACATGTACTGGGTTTAAAAGGTAACTTGCAACAACTATTTCACTCACTCCCTATCAAAATCTCCTAACCACATGTTTTTGATACTTGCCGCCAGAACATGGTGGTTTTAGACTGTAAATTCAACCCGATTATTCTATTTGTGCATGATGCCTGCATTTGGAATATTTTATTCTTGGCATACGGTATTTTGCGTGCTCCAGTAATCTTGCGCTCGATTCACGGAAGCTATGACGTGTATTTCCTGTTTCGCGAACATGCGAGAATTTTTCACAATAGATAATATATTGCAAGAGCGAGTTGTTTGTGTATATAAATCTAGTTTTGGAAATAGACATGAATATAATGTCAAAAATTATTGCATAACTTAAAAACACTGATATTTATTGCACTAGCAAAGGTAAATGTGGAATGCCCCGCCCCCTCAGCTGTTAGGTTAAACACCATAAAAATTTCATTACTGATAGCAAGCATTCTCATATCGACAAAACAGATCTAGTAATGAGCTGTCTTGCAAGTCTCCCGAGTGAAGGAATATGATGCCACTATAAACTGTAAACAAGATATGCAGTCCCTCGCATGAGATGTACGAGGCTTATGAACCTCGACCTATAGAGTTGTACAATGGATGTTTTTTTTTAAGCATAGCGGTGTGTTTTCGCTTATTTCAATGTCATCGAGCGGGCATGTAAAGAAGGGGAGAGAAAAAAAAAGGAGGAGGGGTTATAACGGATAATTCATATTTCGATTTCAATACTTTTGCTAGTCACGATTCACCTGCTATCTAGAAGGACACTGGACGATGGCTAAAAGCGAGTGAAGGAGAGAAATGTTATTTTTTTTATCTTTTTGATTGTGTGTGATGAAATAGTTTTAGATAATAATAGTAGGCTAATAGAATTGTAGAAAACGGCTGTATCGTGATGCGAGGCTGAAAGCAATTTCGAAAGCAGTCTCGGGCATCTTCGCGTTCAGCCAACAAGGAAAATGCACATGGAGGGCGCAACGGTATTGTCCATGGATGGTTTTTCTGAATAAACATGCATATCAGTTTTTGCAGTCTCCAGATGGGACCGGAGCTTTTGTTTTGGTTGGACAAGGGGGTTCAGATAAATGCATGGACATCAAAATAAAAGAAAAAAAATTTACTCCACTGCTCACATGTATTGAGTCTTCCAATAACACACCTCGCGGGGCGTACCTACTTGTATGCAAAATATAGTTAATGTCTTATTTCTCGAACCTGTGGTCTGTAGTTTGCTTTTGTTGGCAACAGAAACAGAAAAAATGGCACCATGTTGTTGAATACTGATATGGGTGTACTGTAATCATAACAATTTTTCTAGTTAAAAATCTATGTCGAAAAGCAATGTTGGGTGACTTGTCTGTGTTGGGTCTTATTAACAACTTCACAGCTGTACCTGCACAACTCATCGACTACAAGGCAACAATGTTAGGAAATGTGTGCATGGCTCCGAGAATACAATTTAAAATCACTAATGTGGCATGAACCCCCTCCACTTGTGTGTATTTGAATATGCGAAAATTAGACACTTTGAATAATCGATGAGAACAATCACAAAAACAGGTTGCACCTGTATGACGTGTTCAAACTTCAGACGATTTTTGTTAATCTACAAAAGCCAAGTGTGAACGGAGATTACTACGAAAATTGGGAAAAGAAAAGAAGCGAGGCTATTTTGGCTAATGGCAACGATGAGGATGAATAATGGTTGTTTTGATAAAATTGACGAAGTAAATATGCCTAGCCTAAAATAAAATTCAACAATTAATGTTAAACATTTGCCACTCTGAAATGGCGACGGCTATCATCATAATATCACTTGTTTCTAACCTGTTCATATTGGCCCTCTCTCTACCCCTCCATAAATTCGATTCGAAAGGCACAATCATTCCAGTTCTTGAATAAGACTCGCATATGCCCTCAGAAAAAACAAGAGAAGAAATAAATAAATCAAGTCATGTATATTCTTCATCCCCGAACTTTCTTCCACAACACCGCACGAAGCCTCGAGTTTCGGATATTGTTGTTGTGCGACAGGATAGGATAGATGAACCGTATGTTTACCGAGGACCAGACGTAATCAAATATTTTTTTTTTGAAAAGATAGTTGAAGAGGTTGAGACCATTGGCAGCCTCTTATGTGAATCGAAACCAAATGCTCCTATTATCCAGCGATGAACTTCAATCTCACAATAACATTGAAACGTGTCCGGTGTGCGATCAAAGGTTTTACCGACGAGAACCGGAAAGTAATTTCATCATAATTATTTCACCGGAAACTACATCGGTGGAATCTGTAACATAATGTATTTATGTATGTGTTTGACAATCATATATCACACACTAGAACAATTTTCACATTGTTTTCACTATGTGAGATGATATTTTATTTATATTTACGATAAAATAGAGGTTTGGGTGTAATAACAGTTTTCATTAATTAATTTAGAGATGCATTTTTTATTTGTTGAGTTAATGATTAGGTTAATTCGTTATTTCTCGCGAAAAAAAAGAGGGAACCACAGCTGAAAGAAAATACACAACTTGTATTATTGAGGTCAAGAGTTTGTTTTAACATCATTTTTTGCACACATAGGCTAATCACGACTCGGGATACGTTTAAAATGGAATTTGAAACATTGATTATGCGACCTGACTGGAACTCGGAATAGGACATACTGATTACAAGACGTCGATATATTACCACTTGGTAAGAAATTGTAGTGTTTCAATTCACACACACACACTCACAATTTAAAACAACTAAACTGATCGCAGGCCCAACTGGTGGCTGGCATACACAACTATCCATCCACCAGTCGTCTTCTGGGGCGTGTGTCTCGATGAGTGTCAACAACCTCTATTGTGAAGTAAAATCTGTAGGGGTAACATCACTCTCCAATTATAATGTTGGCAAACTTTCCAACTTCATCGTGAACGACGACAAAGGTATCGGCTACCTGATCAAAATTATCAACACGCTGCCTCCGAGATTCTGGAACGTTGCCGAAGGAAAGGGACTCGTGAACGACATCATCAACAAGTTATTTTTCGAGATGCATTTACCTGGCTACCAATACTGCGGACCGGGTACCAAACTCGAGAAAAGATTGGAGAGAGGAGACAAGGGTGTGAATCTGTTGGACGCGGCATGCAAAGATCACGATATTGCTTACAACACGCACACGAATTTGGATGCACGTCACGAAGCAGACAAGAAATTGGAGCATGCCGCTTTCAGGAGGGTCATGAGCAGAGACGCTTTTTTGCGAGAAAAAGTTGCAGCATTGGGCACCACCATCGCCATGAACACGAAACAAAAATTTGGATGGGGAATCCTACCTAGAGTTATCTTTAACTGGCAACGAGGTGATCTTGGTCAGCACGACGAACCCTCAGCTGTTATAGAAGATATCTGAAACCAGCTTACACCAGTCACTCATAGCTCCCCCAATTTTCTCACGATGGTGGGTTGCTACCGGCCCTATACGTAGGCCGAAAGTAGTTGTATTTACAATAGGATGAGGACAACTTACAAGTGTAAAAAAGAAGAGGCTATTTGATTGAACAATTCGATTTGCTTACACTTAAAACAAAGCCAAGAGGGGCCTATACCCCAATTTTTCAGGTGTGATATGCTCCGAATTTTAAGAAATTCTGAATTTCTAGTGTAGAAAAGATGAGGGCTCAACAGATAGATTTACCCAGGGGCTTATACCCTAATTCTTCAGGTATGGAGGTTCGGGTTTAAGTCCTCATAAAATGTGAAGCCTCCCCTGATGGCAAAATGTTAATATTGTTGCCTTGTAAATAAGGGACTCTGGGTTCGAGTCCTGATAAAATATTTAAGATTGAAATACATGTGGCAAAATAATATGTCCACAAGTGAGATTTTGAGAATAATTACTGCTAGTTGATAGCCCCGAGATCTGAAAACCTCCTCCCTCCTCTGCTCAGACAGATTCGGCCATGTGTGTAAAAGCTATATCTGTGTGATTGTTGTTTATAAACTTGTCAAAAATATGGCTTTTTGTATGAAAACATGCAATCCTGAATACAATTCTGGTTTTGTCTTGTTCTGTTAATATAAACACAAGTGAGACTTACAGAATATTTATTGCACAATTCAAAATCAAATTTTGAATTGTATTTAGTTGATATAGAGATGAGGTTTTAAACCTGGTGAAGTGTGTTGTACATCAACATAATAGAGCAAAACTATCACCAAAACCTAGTTACTGCTGTTGTTTGGGTATAAAAGCACCAGCTCAGCCACTAACTGCTGAACCCAACTGATATTTTTATTAAGTATAAAGTTTTGAATTGAAGCCCAGAAAATCTTATATAATAAACAACAAGAAAAAATGCCAAAACAAAAATATTGCAATCAGTGTAATAAAAATATATCTAGTTCTAATTGGGCTAGGCATTGCCGTATTTGTGACCGTAAGAAATGCAGAAAAACCACAAAAATGTGCCCAAGATGCCATAAAATATTAAGCAAGGCATATTACAAATGGCATAAGTGTAATTCTTATGCACAGTCATCAATATTGCCCTCACAACCATCCACATCTGGTCTGAAAAGAAAGCATGAAGCACCTGTTAATGCTAGACCAGCAAAACAGCCACGCTATGAACCCATCCATAGCAGTTTTAATGCCCAACTTAGAGATTACCGGTTTGTATCAGAGCCAAGATGTGGCATTAAGAATTTTTTGAACAGTAAAAAACCTGATGTACAGGCAATTCTAAATGCACAAAATGGCTCTTATAAGCTGTCCCTCAAATTGTATACTCAATATAAGAAACCAAATGGCACAAAATTTACACAGCCCCACATAACAGCAACTGTACCTGTATATTCAAATGCAAATTCAGGCACAATAATAAGCAGGTTGATAGATCAATTGAACATTACACACTCTGAATTTGCAGCAAAAGAGTCTGGATGGAGCCTATGCGGCTCTCCACACAGGCTCTATGTTAATATTTCTGAATTCAGCCCATTACAAGGTTCCACATATTTGCCATTACCTGATAATATTAAAAACAGAAGAGCCGTGGTTAATATAAAAAATACCGACCAGAAATGTTTTTTGTGGTGTATATTAGCTGCTTTGTTTCTAGTTTCAAGGCATCCTGAGAGAATAAGTTGTTATAAACAACATGAACACTTTTTTGACGATGCAATAAAGGGTTTAGAATATCCAATGTCTGTTCAGAATATTGATAAATTTGAAAAAAGGGCCAGGGATATGAATGGCAAACAATTATCTATTAATGTATTTATTTGTTCCACTGGTCGTGATAATTGCTTGATAGAACCTCTCAGAATCAGTACAATTGATGATGAATCTGCTATTCCGATTGATCTGCTCTTAATTGAAGGGGATGGCAAATATCATTACACTCTGATACATAATCTTGAAGCTTTAGTGAGAACACAACTAGACAAATCCAATACAATATTCAAGTTGTGCAGAAGATGTTTATGTGTATTTGATGGTCAAAAAATGGTGAAGGGGGTTCGGGAAGTAAATGCAGAAATTGCCAAAAACAAGTTAATTGAGCATCTGAAATATTGTGGCAATCATAAACCTGTTCATATGGTGATGCCTAATCCAAGTGAAAATTGCAAATTCAAAAAGTTTGAAGCCTTGTTGGAACACCCAGCATATATTGTCTGTGATTTTGAATCAATCCTCAAATCTCTTGCATCCTGCAATCCAGATCCTGAAGAATCTTCAATTACACCATACCAGCTACATGAACCTTCCAGTTTTTGTTATGTTGTTGTACAGGATGGTGTTGTTACTAAAGAATATTCATACATGGGACCAGATGCCATCAAAATATTTGCACATAGAATAGAAAATGAGTGCCGTGACATAGCATCTAACATCTTATTAAAATCAAAGCCTATGCTGCCTTTAACAGAGAAACAGATTGAAGATTTCAACAATGCAGAAAAATGCCCGGTATGTGATTCTGAATTTTCAGATACAAATATCAAGGTGAAACACCATTCTCATACAGATGGTAAATTCTTAATGGCCCTGTGTAATAGCTGTAATATTAAGATCAAGAGACCAAGATTTGTCCCCATATTTTGTCATGGAGCATCCAATTATGATTTCCATCATCTGATCAGATATGAGGGGTTTGACAAGCAGAATTTAAATATTTTAGCTGAAAATGATGAGAAATATATTGCCATTAGCAAAATAATTAAAGTTAATGGTGTTCCTATTCACATAAGATTTCTTGATTCTTACAGAATTTTATCTGCTAGCCTGGCTACACTGGCCACTCAATTATCTGATGATCAATTCAAAATCACACGTGCATTGTTTCCAAATCAGGACCTGAAATTAATTAGGCGGAAGGGTGTATATCCATATGACTATGTTACAGATTTTTCTAAATTTGATGAGTGCTCCCTGCCACCACAAGAAGAGTTTTACAGCAAAATCAGAGGATCCGGAATCACTGATGATGATTATCACCATGCCCAATTGATGTGGAACAATTTAAAATGCCAGACATTTGGCGATTATCACATGGCATATTTGAAACTTGATGTCACCCTCTTAGCTGATATATTGCAGGCATTCAGAAAATCTTCTATGCAAAATTATGGACTGGACCCAGTGTATGTTTACAGTGCCCCGGGCCTAGCATGGTCTGCAATGTTTTTAAACACTAAAAAGCAATTGGATCTGATCCAAGATCAAGATATGTATCTGTTTATGGAGCAAGGTATAAGAGGAGGGATGGTGCAATGTTCTCAGAGATATGCCAGAGCAAATAACAAATATATGCATAATCATGATCCAGCACGGCCATCAAATTATATACAGTATATAGATGCAAACAGCCTCTATGGTCATGCCATGATGCAAAAATTGCCATATGCAGGACTTGAATGGGTTGAAGATTTCAATATTGAGGATTTTCAGAACTTTGATGACCGTGAACATGGCCTCTTCTTAGAGGTTGATCTGATAATTCCAGATCATTTACATAAGAAATTTTCTGATCTGCCCCCAATTCCTGAGGTTCAGTGCTCACCTGGCTCTAAACAGAAGAAGCTCATGATGACACTGGAGTCAAAACAGGGCTATGTCTTATATTACAAGAACCTCCAGTTCCTGATGAAACATGGTGTTCAAGTAACCAAAGTTAGAAAAGTTTTGAGGTTCAGGCACTCAGAATGGTTGAAGCCATATATTGATACAAACACAAAGCTTCGAACATCTGCAAAGAGCCAATTTGATAAGGGCTTGTTTAAATTGATGGTTAATTCTGTGTATGGCAAAACAATTGAAAATGTCAGAAAACATACCGATGTTAAAATAATTACTGACCCCAGCCGGAGCAAAAAAATGATTGCAAAGCCTAATTTCAATTACAGAAGAATTTATGATGAAAATATGGCACTTTTCAACATGAAAAAAACAAAGATTAAGTTTGATAAACCTATTTATGTAGGGGCTGCAATATTGGAATTGTCCAAATTACATATGTTAATATTGTATTATGATGTGTTCAAACCTTTTTATGGTGATAGAGTAAAACTGATATACATGGACACGGATAGTTTTGTTCTTGATATTCAAACAGAAGATGTTTATCAAGATATGGCACAGCCTGAATTGTTTAAATATTTTGATACCAGTGAGCATACAAGGATTCAACACCACAACAAAAAAGTGCCCGGCAAGTTAAAAGATGAGACACTTGGTGATGTTATTGTGGAATTTGCTGGGTTAAGTGCCAAGATGTACAGTTTTAAAACATGTGATGCTGTTGTCAAAAAAGCCAAGGGCATTGGCAAAGTAACTGTTGAAAAAGAGCTCCAATTTGAGGATTATAAAAATTGTCTCAAATCCCAGAATTTAATCAAAACATCAGAATCCAGAATCCAGAGTGTGGATCACTTATTGACTTCAAATGTTGTAAGAAAAGTGGCTCTGGACCCACATGATGATAAGAGATGCATTTTATCATGTGGCATACATACTTTACCATGGGGGCATTGTGATTTGAAAAATGGGAATCAATGCACAAGCACAGAGCATGATTTGAAATAAATAAACATGCCTATGAACTTATTTGGGTTCAAAAAACAGGCTATTATGGACCTGCCGACACCACAACCCTCTTCTGATATGCTGTCTAAACTGAGTGGTTTCTTAATTATTCATCTGAACAGCATACTTACAGATGTTGATGATGAAACAGGCAAAATATTGTACATATTTAACAATAATTTAAATCATTACCAATTACCTGTAGGTGGGCAAATGCAATTTATTACAACCCCTGAGGGTGATGTTAAAATTTCAGTAGGGAGAAATATTTATAGAATTAAGCACTCAAACATGGTTTCTGGCACTGTTTATACTGTTTCTGCTGGTGACTGCTTATATATTGAAGTCCCTGGATCTTATGACAAGCTTATACCCTTTTTTATAGAATTAAGAATCAGATACTCTATAATAAATAACTACTAAACAAAATGCCTAATGATATTTTTGGCCATACAAGACATGAAGATCACAGTGATGAGATTCTGATGCTTGATGTCAGAGTCAAGAAATTAAGAAGTGATTTACAAGCTTTACAAACTACACTCAATGCCAGTCTTCAATTAGAAATTACAAATTTGCAATCACAATGCATGGACTCTCTTCTTAAAATTGATTCTGAACTCAAATTGCTGCTTCAGAAATATACTGACTTGGCCACATTAGATAATTTTCAAAGTTTAGAAGAGGCTGTAGCAGCTCTTCAAGCCAAATTTAAGACCCAGGCTAACAATTCTGAGCAATTGAAACAACAATTAGAAGAGCAAATAAATAATGTCCAGGCACAACTCCAAACAATTGTCAAAAGCATAAAATCACAAGAAGATTTTGATCTAGTGATTTCCACTCTAAAGGAACAGATTCAGTCACTCCAAATACCTAATCTGGACCCTCTGAACAATGCAATAGCCGAGGTTAAAGAAAAAATTGAGACACTTGAAAATTTTATGAACAATTTGCAATCTTCTGATGCTTTGAATGCAATAACTCTTAGTGTTGCAAATATTAAGCTGCAACTTGAAACATATGAAGATTTTGGAAAAATTCAAAGTTCCATAACCCATCTTGAAGGTACAATAGCAGCAGTGCAAAGTGATTTGGCAAATGTACTAGAATCCAGATTGCCTGGGATTGTAGATACACTCGTCAGTGTCCAGCACCAAATCACAAAGCTTGAAAACCTCAACACTGAATCTGAACTGTCTCATTTTCATCACTTGATAGATGATATCCAAACAAAACTTGAAATTTTACAACAATCCACACCCTCTCAGGCAGATATAGCCCTGCTCCAAAATGCTATGCAAAATGTGGCTGATGCTTCTGAATTAAACAATGTAAAATTGGCACTTGAATTTTTGCAAAATACAGTATCAAATCTTCCTACATCACAGGAACTTAAAAATATTAAGAGAGCAGTGAATAGGATATTGAAATCAGAAGATATCAAGAATATCCAGGCAGAGATCAAACATCTCACACAGACAGTGGCCACTCTTCCAACCAATCAACATATTAATGAATTGCATGCCCTGTTTGAGGATATCAGAAGACAGGTCCATGATCTTACTGCTCAGAATTCAAAATTGGCAGTTGTTGAAAATTTGCAACAAATTGTAGCTAATATCAAGCAACAGCTAGGGACCATGGAATCCAATCAAGCAAATGCTCTGTCTGTTTTTGCCACCCAGCTACAAGAAATTGTGCAACAATACAAGAGACTTGCTGTGGACATAAAAATAAAGCCAGGCCTTGATGATGTTGTTAGGACTATCAATGAGCACCTTGAATCTGTAACAAGTAGATTGCTTACAGCAGAAAAAGAAATAACAGGCATAATCGAGAATCCAAAACATACAGTAATTCTTGAATTGTACAGCATCCCCAACAAAGAATATGATTCTCCATTTACACCAGGTGGCAAAATATATATGCTGTCCCCTGCACAATTTTATTACCAATTTTTTGTTGGGGGTACATTGAGACCTATCAAGATCAAATATTGGCTACAGCCACAGGCACACCACTACCCCACCTTATCAATAACAAATGCTGATAACAAAGTGAAAATCACCAGTGTAGAATTGGAGGATTTTACAGATCCCAATACATTGGAAACAGCCTATACTGAAGATGATGGCACTCTGGAATTTAAAATACAAATTGGAGACAAATTATATTTAGAAAATCCTGCAGTATCAGCTGCTGAACACCCCATAGTTGCAATATTCTTGTTTACATATTATGTCTAGAGAAATTATTGTTGATGAATTACACAGACAAGCCCGACATAATTTTAAGAGACTCCCAGTAGTCACAAAGGGCATAGATGATTTATGGCAGAGCGACTTGATTGAAATGGCAAGTGGACAGTTGAAAAACTTAGACAAAATCAACAAGGGCTACAAGTATCTACTCACTGTAATAGACACATTTTCAAAATTTGCCTGGGCTGTGCCACTCAAATCCAAGACTGGAAAATGTGTTACAGAAGCCCTCAGGACAATCATCAATCAGAGTGGAAGATCCCCGCGCTATTTGCAAACAGATAATGGCAAAGAATTTTATAATTCAGTGTTTCAACAATTTATTAAAAGCCAGGCAATACAACATTATTCGAGTTACAGTGACCTCAAAGCCTCAATTGTAGAGAGATTCAACAGAACCTTAAAAAATCTTATGTATAAACAATTTACACTGCAGGGTAATTATAAATGGGTTAATATTCTTCCAGAACTTCTACAAAAATATAACAATTCTATCCATTCTACAATCAACATGAAACCCTCTGAAGTAACTTCATCTGATGAGCAAAAATTGATCAGCACTGTTTATTATCCTAGATATCAGCCAACAACAAGAAAGGCCAAATACAGGGTTGGGGATCAAGTAAGAATAAGCAAATATAAACACTTATTCAAGAGAGGCTTTACAAGAAACTGGAGCACTGAATTATTTACAGTGGTTCAAGTTAAACCCGGGACCCTTAACACATATATAATAAAGGATCACCGAGGAGAAATTCTCAAAGGCAGGTTCTATGAACAAGAGCTCAGCAAAACTAAACAGCCTGACACATATCTCATAGAAAAAATCATCCGCAGAAAAGGCAACAAGTTACTTGTCAAATGGCTAGGACTCCCAGAACACAGCTGGATCGATGCAAACAAAATAATAATATGAGCACCTGGGATGTTATAAAAAGGCTCCCAGAACCTGAACAACATAATAAGAGAAATGGAAAATTGCTGCCTGAAAATATTAGGTGTCTTATTGTTGGGCCATCTGCTTGTGGTAAAACTACACTAATGGTTGATAATTTTTTATTGGCACCCAACTGGTTAAACTGGAAAAACAGGCACTTGTATATCTTCTCTAAGAGCTTGGAACAATTAAAATATCAGCAGCTGATGAAGCTATATGATGGATTGGATATTGCCACTTTTGAACCAGATGTTAAGCCACTTCATGAATGTCTCGATAATTCTGTTGTTGTGTTTGATGACATTATATTGGATAATCAAAACAAGGTTAGAAATTTTTTTACACAGGGCCGGCACAAAAACATTGATTGCTTCTACCTGGCACAGACTTTTTCAAAAATTCCGAAGCAACTGATCCGGGACAACAGCAATTTTATATGTGTATTTCATCAAGACCATACCAACCTCAAACACATACATGATGAATATGTAGGTGGGGACCTGAGCTACAATGATTTTTCTAAGTTTTGCAGCAGGTGCTGGAACCAGGACAGTTATGGGTTTGTCACAATTGATATGACAAGAACACCCAATAGTGGCAAATATAGAAATAAAATCAACAATTTTCAAGACATTGAAACATAAATAAATAACCATGAAAAGGCCAATCATTGATGATCTTAAGTTAAGAGATTATCTTGTAAAAAGATTTAAGGGATGGAAATCAGAGAACCGTGGAATTTATGAAAAACACAAACAAACAGAACAGCCTGTAATTGATGCTATTAATAATTTAGGTAAAAATATCAAAACTGTTACAGAGCAAAATCAAAATTTGATCACAGAGCTTGTACCTGTAGCTGCAAGGAACATATTAGATTATCCAATCACCCCACTTTCCAGTATTCATACACCTAGTCCTATTGCTCCTAGAAGAATTGAGGCTAGTCAGGATCCTATTGAATTGGGTCTTCTTGCTCAAAAATATTTAACCACACCTAAAGACAATAAAGATGAGGTTTTTGGCTTATATGCTGACACAGAGCTTGATGGCAGCATCATACATAGAATTGGCAATTTCAGAGTAACATTTATGGGAGATGATATAATTGTATATTCAGAATCTCGACTTGGAGAAAAAGGTGCTTTTGTTAAGTACTCCGGAACACCTGGATTGTGGGAACTGATGATTAGGAAAAGGCCTGGCAGTTATACAGATCAAGATTATGAGGATTACAAAGAAATATTAATAAAATCAGATGCTCTATACCAGAACAATGATCCCACACAAAAAAGGGTCAAGTCGAGCAGTGGGGCAAAATACAACAATTTAATCAAGCCCATATGGTCTCAGATCAAGACTGGCAGTGGAATCAAACAATACAACACCCTGCCTAAAGAATTTGTGTGGGTTGATGATGTCAGGAAACTTGTAGATAGGCTATTGGTAATAGCTGGGGAGGAAAATGCTGGGAACCACAATTTTTACAATGAAAAGGTTGGAATTATGGACATGATAAGCACAAAATTGTCTAATTTTATAGTGAATGACACTAAGGGGATTGGATATCTTATAAAAATTATTAATACTCTACCCCCTAAATTTTGGAATATTTCTGAGGGCCGGGGCTTGGTTAATGACATTATAAACAAGCTGCCATTTGAACTACACATTCCAGGCTATCAGTATTGTGGTCCAGGCACAAAATTGGACCATAGATTAAACAGAGGTGATCCTGGTGTTAATCCCCTAGATGCTGCTTGTAGAGACCATGATATTGCATACAACACACATTCTGATCTTGACAAGAGACATGTTGCAGACAAGAAATTAGAAGAGGCTGCATTTGGCAGATTTGTAAGCAAAGATGCTTCTTTGGGTGAAAAAATAGCAGCATTGGGAACCACCATAGCTATGAGCACCAAACAAAAACTGGGGTGGGGGTTGTGAATATGTAAATAATAAACCTACAATGAAGGCCAAGGGTGTTATGTATCAAATACCTTATGCAGGTCTCAAATCTCTTAAAACTATTGACAGTCTTTTGACCAAAAAACAGCGCAAGAAAAAAAATTCTTGTATTGCAAAAGGGCATGGTATGAAATTGTTGCTTAGTACCCCCCAATTAAAAAAATTACAGCAATCAAGAAAAAAATCACATGTGGGGGGATTCATATTTACCATCCCTGCCATCTTAGCTGCTCTCGGGGCTGTTGGGAGCTTGGCTGGGGATCAGCTGCAATAGCAAAAACAGTAATAGGTGCCAAGAAAAATAGGGCAGAATTAGATGAGCAGAGGCGCCATAACCTGGCAATGGAGAAACAAGGCAAAGGTGTTAAGAGAGCCATGAATAAGTTTAAAAAAAACAAGAGCCGCTTACAAACCAAGATATTGAAGCTTTAATCAAGCCAATGGGCATCAAACATTTTAGAGGTGTGTACATGTCTGATTCTTTACCAGAACAACCACTCAACAAAGAGTGTGGCATTGTTAATTTGGATGAGTACAAAAATCAGGGCACTCACTGGATTTGTTATCTTAAATATTTAAAAAATGAGGCATTTGTGTTTGATTCATTTGGAGGTGTTCCACCTGAAAATTTAATAAAATATCTAAATTCAGCTAATCTTTATTACAATAATGCCCGTGTTCAAAACTTCAAAGATGTTAATTGCGGACATTTGTGTTTATCTGTTCTTAGATACATGTCTCAAATAAATAAACCATCAATTGAAGATTTTCAAAAAGCCTTGTGGTATCTGAAACATCATGGGGGTATTTCACCTCACCAGCCAAAATTCAATATTGAAACTCAAATTACATGATGACATTGTATATCCCAAAACAATAGCTCTCAGGGCATTTTATGGCATGTACCTAATCCCAAATATTACACACCACAACAACACAATTGCAGTTGGTGATGAAAAAATTGTCATTACTCCAGGGCAATATAATCTATCTACTCTAAATGCTCAATTACCCAGAGGTATAGTGTTAAGTCAAAATTCTGTCACTCACAGAGTAGAAATTGTATCTGCCACAGAAACAGTGGATCTGGCTACTATAGGAGAGCTGTTAGGCTTTGAGAACAACACAAAACTTGAACCAGCAATCAAACACACTGCTATGAATATACCTAAATTCTTAGCCATAGAAACTCTGAATATTCACTGTAATGTGGCTGAGGGTATGGTCACCAAATCAAATGGCATAGGCACTCACAAACAAACAGGCATCATTGCAACATTCAAACCTAATTCTGAATTCATGGAGCCTATTATCTATAATCCATCCCCAACATTATATTTTCCTGTGTGTCATAATAGAATAGATAATATTGAATTGATGGTCACTAATGAAAAAGAAGAATTAGTTGATTTTGCTGGAGCCACAACAACTGCAATCATAGAAATTAACATTTAAATAAAAATACATACAAGAAGAAAATGGAAAATATTGAGAGTTATGAGCTACAATCATTCCCCCCAGACAGGAGGACATTTGCAAATTTAAATCAACCCAACACAGAAATTGAGGTTGATCTTGATGTAGGGGATGGCTTTATACACCCTCACAGAGCAGATCTATACATCAAATTTGATGTTGTAAAGCTCGATGGTACCGATTATCCGGCAAATTCAAATATAAGATTGGTAGATAATTTTGTGCCACATCTATTCTCTGAAATTGAGATCAGAAAGCATGGCGTTGTTATAAACAGAGTGGATTATCCCGGAATTACCTCCACAGCTTTGGCCACATTAAAATTATCCAAAACCGAGGCTTCATACTACAAAATAGGCGGATTTGAAGCTGGTGATAAAATATTATCTAAGAACCACACAGTGCTGTTCCCGATGCGCCTATTGCCAGGATTCTTCTCAGATTACAAAGAAATTATGTGGAAGGGTGGGTTAAGAATCACATTTAGAAGAGCTGCAAATGATAACAATGCTTTGATGAGGTACAGTGCAATAAACTCTACAGGGGAAGCTCTGCCCAATACCCTACCAGATGCAGGCAAATGCATTATTCAGACTATGGAGTTAAGAATCCCTGTTGTTGAGTATGAGGCCAGTTATTCTCTTAAATACAAAGCAGATATAATAAAAAATCCACAGGTTCCTCTGCAATTTTATACATATCAATGTGTACAGAAGCCCGCAACTGGTACATATTATGAGTTTGATGCTACAAATTCATTCTCCAGCATACAATTTGACATGCCTGATTTTGTAGTGGTACTGTTTCAGACTGGAAGAAACAACAATCAGGAAAAAAATTCAAGCAAATTTGATAGTTGCAACATCAAGAACATATATCTTAAAAATGGCAGAAATGAGGTATTTCCTAGAGAGAATTATAATTTAGACATGTCCAAGAATGATTTCCTCAAATTATATGAGGCTTTTTCGGCTTTCAAGAGGGTCACTACAGGCAATACTGACATGTATTACACACCAGATGAATTCAAAGCACAGAGACCCATGTTTGTAATTAACACTTCAAAAAGGAAACAGGTTGTGGTGAATGACAGGACAAACATTAAAATTATCTGTGAATTCCATGAGGCTTTACCTGATGACACCATATGTAGTGTTATTCTCATAGGAGAAAAATCATATGTTTATGATGTAAGAAATGAGAGAGTCACGGAGCAATTCTAGAAGATATTTGCTCTATTATCCTGTTGTACAACACACAAACCTCAACTGTATATCAGCTAGCAGTGAATATCTTATGTGTGGGCAGTTGTATGTATTTCAATCTTATACAGAACTCGAACCCAAAGCCTCTGATTACAAGGCCACAATATTAACACGTCTCCAAGTAGAATATGCCTACATTTTACTAGGTTCTGAAGACTTTGATACAGACAAAATTGGATATTGTTTCTGTCATAATATTTTCCAAGTCTTTGCCCAGGCTTATATTATCAGAACAGAATTGCTTTCAACATGAAGAGGGGCAGTTCATTGCCACTGTGTGAAAATGTGTATTTTTATCTCAATAATCTTTGTTGCACTTTTACATGCTGCATGCACAGAAAGATTAATGGCCCCTTCAGTGAATCGCACAGAAAAATCCATTAATATTCCGTTCTAGCATGTAGATTTTATCTCTTGCGTGCCGGCAGGGCATGGAGGCAATTAATTATGCCTACCCACTCTTCTTCTATTGTATTGACCAAGTGGTTATAAAACATGAGAAAATAAGAAAATTGAGAAATTCAGTTTTTGTACAATATATTGTTGTAAAACATTTTTTTACCAGGGTTTCAGATCTGGGGGCTATCAACTAGCAGTAATTATTCTCAAAATCTCACTTGTGGACATATTATTTTGCCACATGTATTTCAATCTTAAATATTTTATCAGGACTCGAACCCAGAGTCCCTTATTTACAAGGCAACAATATTAACATTTTGCCATCAGGGGAGGCTTCACATTTTATGAGGACTTAAACCCGAACCTCCATACCTGAAGAATTAGGGTATAAGCCCCTGGGTAAATCTATCTGTTGAGCCCTCATCTTTTCTACACTAGAAATTCAGAATTTCTTAAAATTCGGAGCATATCACACCTGAAAAATTGGGGTATAGGCCCCTCTTGGCTTTGTTTTAAGTGTAAGCAAATCGAATTGTTCAATCAAATAGCCTCTTCCTTTTTACACTTGTAAGTTGTCCTCATCCTATTGTAAATACAACTACTGCCGAATAAATTCCGACCAGAGCCGGATTCGAACCTATGCCGTCTCGCAGCGAACAATCTCAAGACGAGTGAACGCCGTAACTCGCTCAGCTACGGAGGAGGACTCTCTCTCTCTCTACTTTTTCTCTAATTTTCATCATCATTGTTAAAATTAATCCAAGAGAAAATATATATTTTGTGTTGACATGGGAAATATGCAATAAAAAAATGCATGATTAATAGTTAAGGTCAAAATCTGAATAAACAGTGAGGGTGATACACGCAAGCTTCCAGGCATGTGATTTGCACAGAATTAAATATAAAATGAGAGATGGAAGGTTTTTGTTACTATTAGAATTTAAGGACGGAAAATATGTACAGCGAATGAATACTACGTTTGACTAATCGTGAAGATGAGTATCACAGTACGTTTTTTATCGTTCTTATATAAACGTTGAAACGTTTAAGAACGTATAAGAACGTTTACCGAAACGTTGAAACGTTTCAACGTTTCGGTAAACGTTCTTATACGTTCTTAAACGTTTCAACGTTTATATAAGAACGATAAAAAACGTACTGTGATACTCATCTTCACGATTAGTCAAACGTAGTATTCATTCGCTGTACATATTTTCCGTCCTTAAATTCTAATAGTAACAAAAACCTTCCATCTCTCATTTTATATTTAATTCTGTGCAAATCACATGCCTGGAAGCTTGCGTGTATCACCCTCACGGTTTATTCAGATTTTGACCTTAACTATTAATCATGCATTTTTTTATTGCATATTTCCCATGTCAACACAAAATATATATTTTCTCTTGGATTAATTTTAACAATGATGATGAAAATTAGAGAAAAAGTAGAGAGAGAGAGAGTCCTCCTCCGTAGCTGAGCGAGTTACGGCGTTCACTCGTCTTGAGATTGTTCGCTGCGAGACGGCATAGGTTCGAATCCGGCTCTGGTCGGAATTTATTCGGCCTACGTATAGGGCCGGTAGCAACCCACCATCGTGAGAAAATTGGGGGAGCTATGAGTGACTGGTGTAAGCTGGTTTCAGATATCTTCTATAACAGCTGAGGGTTCGTCGTGCTGACCAAGATCACCTCGTTGCCAGTTAAAGATAACTCTAGGTAGGATTCCCCATCCAAATTTTTGTTTCGTGTTCATGGCGATGGTGGTGCCCAATGCTGCAACTTTTTCTCGCAAAAAAGCGTCTCTGCTCATGACCCTCCTGAAAGCGGCATGCTCCAATTTCTTGTCTGCTTCGTGACGTGCATCCAAATTCGTGTGCGTGTTGTAAGCAATATCGTGATCTTTGCATGCCGCGTCCAACAGATTCACACCCTTGTCTCCTCTCTCCAATCTTTTCTCGAGTTTGGTACCCGGTCCGCAGTATTGGTAGCCAGGTAAATGCATCTCGAAAAATAACTTGTTGATGATGTCGTTCACGAGTCCCTTTCCTTCGGCAACGTTCCAGAATCTCGGAGGCAGCGTGTTGATAATTTTGATCAGGTAGCCGATACCTTTGTCGTCGTTCACGATGAAGTTGGAAAGTTTGCCAACATTGTAATTGGAGAGTGATGTTACCCCTACAGATTTTACTTCACAATAGAGGTTGTTGACACTCATCGAGACACACGCCCCAGAAGACGACTGGTGGATGGATAGTTGTGTATGCCAGCCACCAGTTGGGCCTGCGATCAGTTTAGTTGTTTTAAATTGTGAGTGTGTGTGTGTGAATTGAAACACTACAATTTCTTACCAAGTGGTAATATATCGACGTCTTGTAATCAGTATGTCCTATTCCGAGTTCCAGTCAGGTCGCATAATCAATGTTTCAAATTCCATTTTAAACGTATCCCGAGTCGTGATTAGCCTATGTGTGCAAAAAATGATGTTAAAACAAACTCTTGACCTCAATAATACAAGTTGTGTATTTTCTTTCAGCTGTGGTTCCCTCTTTTTTTTCGCGAGAAATAACGAATTAACCTAATCATTAACTCAACAAATAAAAAATGCATCTCTAAATTAATTAATGAAAACTGTTATTACACCCAAACCTCTATTTTATCGTAAATATAAATAAAATATCATCTCACATAGTGAAAACAATGTGAAAATTGTTCTAGTGTGTGATATATGATTGTCAAACACATACATAAATACATTATGTTACAGATTCCACCGATGTAGTTTCCGGTGAAATAATTATGATGAAATTACTTTCCGGTTCTCGTCGGTAAAACCTTTGATCGCACACCGGACACGTTTCAATGTTATTGTGAGATTGAAGTTCATCGCTGGATAATAGGAGCATTTGGTTTCGATTCACATAAGAGGCTGCCAATGGTCTCAACCTCTTCAACTATCTTTTCAAAAAAAAAATATTTGATTACGTCTGGTCCTCGGTAAACATACGGTTCATCTATCCTATCCTGTCGCACAACAACAATATCCGAAACTCGAGGCTTCGTGCGGTGTTGTGGAAGAAAGTTCGGGGATGAAGAATATACATGACTTGATTTATTTATTTCTTCTCTTGTTTTTTCTGAGGGCATATGCGAGTCTTATTCAAGAACTGGAATGATTGTGCCTTTCGAATCGAATTTATGGAGGGGTAGAGAGAGGGCCAATATGAACAGGTTAGAAACAAGTGATATTATGATGATAGCCGTCGCCATTTCAGAGTGGCAAATGTTTAACATTAATTGTTGAATTTTATTTTAGGCTAGGCATATTTACTTCGTCAATTTTATCAAAACAACCATTATTCATCCTCATCGTTGCCATTAGCCAAAATAGCCTCGCTTCTTTTCTTTTCCCAATTTTCGTAGTAATCTCCGTTCACACTTGGCTTTTGTAGATTAACAAAAATCGTCTGAAGTTTGAACACGTCATACAGGTGCAACCTGTTTTTGTGATTGTTCTCATCGATTATTCAAAGTGTCTAATTTTCGCATATTCAAATACACACAAGTGGAGGGGGTTCATGCCACATTAGTGATTTTAAATTGTATTCTCGGAGCCATGCACACATTTCCTAACATTGTTGCCTTGTAGTCGATGAGTTGTGCAGGTACAGCTGTGAAGTTGTTAATAAGACCCAACACAGACAAGTCACCCAACATTGCTTTTCGACATAGATTTTTAACTAGAAAAATTGTTATGATTACAGTACACCCATATCAGTATTCAATAACATGGTGCCATTTTTTCTGTTTCTGTTGCCAACAAAAGCAAACTACAGACCACAGGTTCGAGAAATAAGACATTAACTATATTTTGCATACATGTAGGTACGCCCCGCGAGGTGTGTTATTGGAAGACTCAATACATGTGAGCAGTGGAGTAAATTTTTTTTCTTTTATTTTGATGTCCATGCATTTATCTGAACCCCCTTGTCCAACCAAAACAAAAGCTCCGGTCCCATCTGGAGACTGCAAAAACTGATATGTATGTTTATTCAGAAAAAACATCCATGGACAATACCGTTGCGCCCTCCATGTGCATTTTCCTTGTTGGCTGAACGCGAAGATGCCCGAGACTGCTTTCGAAATTGCTTTCAGCCTCGCATCACGATACAGCCGTTTTCTACAATTCTATTAGCCTACTATTATTATCTAAAACTATTTCATCACACACAATCAAAAAGATAAAAAAAATAACATTTCTCTCCTTCACTCGCTTTTAGCCATCGTCCAGTGTCCTTCTAGATAGCAGGTGAATCGTGACTAGCAAAAATATTGAAATCGAAATATGAATTATCCGTTATAACCCCTCCTCCTTTTTTTTTCTCTCCCCTTCTTTACATGCCCGCTCGATGACATTGAAATAAGCGAAAACACACCGCTATGCTTAAAAAAAAAAACATCCATTGTACAACTCTATAGGTCGAGGTTCATAAGCCTCGTACATCTCATGCGAGGGACTGCATATCTTGTTTACAGTTTATAGTGGCATCATATTCCTTCACTCGGGAGACTTGCAAGACAGCTCATTACTAGATCTGTTTTGTCGATATGAGAATGCTTGCTATCAGTAATGAAATTTTTATGGTGTTTAACCTAACAGCTGAGGGGGCGGGGCATTCCACATTTACCTTTGCTAGTGCAATAAATATCAATGTTTTTAAGTTATGCAATAATTTTTGACATTATATTCATGTCTATTTCCAAAACTAGATTTATATACACAAACAACTCGCTCTTGCAATATATTATCTATTGTGAAAAATTCTCGCATGTTCGCGAAACAGGAAATACACGTCATAGCTTCCGTGAATCGAGCGCAAGATTACTGGAGCACGCAAAATACCGTATGCCAAGAATAAAATATTCCAAATGCAGGCATCATGCACAAATAGAATAATCGGGTTGAATTTACAGTCTAAAACCACCATGTTCTGGCGGCAAGTATCAAAAACATGTGGTTAGGAGATTTTGATAGGGAGTGAGTGAAATAGTTGTTGCAAGTTACCTTTTAAACCCAGTACATGTGTAGGAATATATTGCGTATAAGCTGTCTCACTCTCTCTGTATGTGTGTCAGGTGGTCGTGTCGATCGTTAGTTGTATGTCACAGCTTAACCGTACTAGGTAATATTTTTACATGAGGTAAGTTGGCATACTCTGCGAGGGTATATGTTTCAAGCTTCTAGCTGTAGAAGATTAGCTTTAGCCTATTTGCAAAATATAAGTTTGGCTCGTCGAAAGCAACTCAAACAGTGTTGCCAGCTGTAGGTTAATTTTCCCCGTTATACAATTGCAAGAGGTGAGTTGCTTATACCCTATCTGGAAGATGTGTCCATGGCTTATGTCGTAGGTTAATTTAGTTTGCAATAAATCTTGTGTGTTGGCCCTTACAAGTGATATAGCTGCCTTTCTGCCTTTGAGTCACCTGTAAGGCTATATGTGAGTGGGCGAGTGAGGTTAGTTTAGTTCACTATAGATCACACTTTGAATTTACTCACACTCTCTCTGTCTGTGTGTCAGGTGGTCGTGTCGATCGCTAGTTGTATGTTACAGCTTAACCCGAACTAGGTAATATTAACTGTACTTCAAAAAAATAAAAATTGTGTGTATCTCATGTCGAACTAGAAATAAAAAAAATCAAACATTAAGCATTCATGCAGATTAATTAAGCCGTAAATTCAAAATTTTGGCCCCCACACAAATCGCATTACATACATACATACATATGGAAAAACAGAAGTTATGCATGTTTTTCCGCCCCCGCGGCGTTACAAGAGCCCCCTGTAAGTAAGACTAATCGGGGCTGGACCTACAGTTTCAAAAACCACTTGTGCGAATATCGAACCCTTGAATACAAGGCTACCACTGCACCATAGGGGAGGAGGCCCGGTGAGAGGGGGGGTAGAGAGCTGGAAACATTGACACCGCTATTGCCAGTTAGCGTCTTCTTCATCTTATTGCATACTTATCATCTTATAGAAGATTACGCCGTCAACTTGTAACTTGTAGGTTAGCCTCGCCTGTGAAATATCATATGTTTAAAAAACAAGAGGTTTGTGAAGCAATAATTCAAGTTGTTGTTGAATATGTAGAAAATCTTGCCCACATCCTCGTCGTACTGGGTCAGGATGCTATTCAAGTGTATAATCAACAAACCGTTGAGTTTAGATAATAGGGAGGGTAACAGGTCCCAGCTTGCAGGTGGCGACGGTGCGCTTTGGGCGGATGCCTCCATAGCCTGCTTCCTGAAGCCAAACAGGTTCATAGGCATTGTTATTTTATTTTATATTTAGCGATTCGTTTCGAGCAAGCCAATTTCAGCGTTGGTAAAGCAAAGCCCTTTTTCTTTACCCCCTACGCAAACGTAAAGCATGCCGGGGAAGAAGAGAGTGGGATATGTTTGCTTCGTACAAAAAAAATTAGGTTAAGTTAACCTCTCTCCGAGAACTGACCCCGAGCACCCATTTTCAGCGAGCGCCATTTCAGCAAGCGCCATTTCAGCAAGTTTAGTGTTTTGTAGAGCAAGTTGGCAACACTGCCAGTGAGGTTAACATACATTATCAAAAGCACATCATGAAAAGCTACATTTTGTTCGGGCACACGTACACTCACACACACACAAAAAGCTTAAAAAATTATACACCGTGAAAAGCTACAACGAGTTGGAAACACTGCTAGTAGGAAACACTGCTAGTGAGGTTAACATACACCGTGAAAGGTTACGCCTCGCCCGGGCACATGTACACACACACAAAAAAGCTAAAAATTATACACCGTGAAAGGCTACGACAAATTGGAAACACTGCTGGTGGGGTTAACATACACCATAAAAGGCTACGCCTCGCCCCGAGTTGGCAACACTGCTTGTGAGGTTAACATACACCGTGAAAGGCTTCAAAATATCATATAGTGGAATTTTTGTAGAGTGGGTTGGCAACACCAACAAGCATCAAATAATAATTTCGAGCCTCAAATAATGATTCGAGCCTCGTCAGTGTTGCCAATTCCTATTTGTAGGTTAGCTTAGCCAGTAAAAGATCATATAGTGGAATTTTCTTCGGATGGGTTGGCAAAACCCAAGCCTCAAAACAGGAGCATCCAATAGAGTTGCCAAATATAAAAAAAAAAACAATAGGTCCCCCTCATAAAAAGCTACAGTAAAAGCCCACAGGTCGCCAACACTAGGCCCCCAACAGTGTTGCCAGACATAAAAAAATACATGGACCCCTCAGGCCCTTTGATGAAAATTTACAGTGAAAAACCCAGTAGGTTAACAACACTGTCAAAGAATCTACGGCAGTGTTGCCAGATGTAAACAGGCTACAGTAAGAGCCCACAGTGTTGCCAACTCTGTGCCCTCAAAATATACATCATAAAAAACTACAACAAGCCTCAAATAATGATTCGAGCCTCAAAAAATTATTTAGAACTCTCTTAATAGATGGCGCTGATAGTACCCCTCTCTCCCCCTCCTCCTCCTCTGCTGTATGACAAATAGCACAAACATAAAATCAAGATTTTGGAGAGCAAAACATAAAATTTGCATCCATCTGATGTCGAACTAGGAACTTTATCTTTCGGGGAGTCAACATTATTTTTTTACTCAATCGTCATATAACATGAACACACGCAAACATTCACATGTGCTTTTATTATTTTGTGTTCGGTAAGTACAAGTATATTCTTACATAAATTATTGTTTAATTTAATAAATTGTAAACTCGGAGCCTGCTATACTAACATTCCTTCTGTGTTTCATTATACTATTGAAAGCGAATGTTGCGTGCATACGGAAATAACACAGAAAAAAAAGCGGATGGAAGCAATTTAAAATCAGTAGAGCAAGGTTAGTATTACGAGAACGTAAAAACATGTGCTTTCATTCAACTTCGAAAAATAAGAATAAATATCTGCATACAGAACACATATGCTTTCTTTTCACAGTTGTAAAATCATATAAATTGTACATGAAGTAAGTTACGGGAAGGCTCACTTGGAAAAAATTTACGATAATGCGTATTCGCTCACCACTGTTGCCAGCTCTAGGTCTCTCTCTTTATCTTACAGCAATGTTGGTATCTCTATCTTTTTTAGTTGCAGGTGGGTTGCCAACACACTCTAGTTAATAATGCTACATATTATACACACACACGCACACACATACTGTGTTGCCATCCATCCATCTCTTTCTCTTTTACGGCTGTGTGTGTTTGTTGCCGGCACTCCTTGCCCAGTGTGTGTATGTTGCGCCAGTGTATAAATTGGCTAAGCCCTTGCCAAGTAAAAAAAGCTGTAGGTAAATATTGGCAGCATTGTCGGTTGTTTAACTTTTCCCCCTCTCTCCTCTGTTTTTTTTTTGTAAAAAGTTATGGCAAAAATACCAGTAGGTTGGCAAATTGCTTTATGCACTGTAAGGCAAGTCTCAAGCAGTGTTGTCAGCTCCTTGCTTTAGGTTAGATTAGACCGAAAAAACCTTAGTGATTTTTTCGAGTAAAGTGTTGGCAACACTGCGAGCACACAAGATTGCCAGCTCCTTGCTTTAGGTTAGATTAGACAAAAAAAAACCTTGGTGATTTTTTCAAGTAAGGTGTTGACCACACTGCGAGAAAATAGAGCTTATGCCTTACAAGAGTAAACCATTAAGGCAAGCCTCAAGCAGTGTTGCCAGCTCCTTGCTTTAGGTTAGGTTAGACCAGAAAAAAAACCTTGGTGATTTTTTCAAGCAAGGAGCTGGCAACACTGCGAGAAAATAGAGCTTATGCCTTACAAGAGTAAACCATTAAGGCAAGCCTCAAGCAGTGTTGCCAGCTCCTTGCTTTAGGTTAGGTTAGACCCAAAAACAAAAACCTTGGTGATTTTTTCAAGCAAGGAGCTGGCAACACTGCGAGAAAATGGGGCTCATGCCTTACGAGAGAAATCCATTAAGGCAAGCCCCACGGAGCCCCATTTTCGGGCGTTGAACGGGCCCGGCCCACCTACTAAACGCAAACGCTGTCGTCACATTACCCTTCTCCATGTAGTCCCATTCTATCGCGCGCGTTCCTTCCCTTGGTTTTAGCAACACTTTCCGTCCCTGTTGTGATTTCTGCTGGGAACACAGCGGTCTCACGTTACATCACCGACGGCTCCTGTTGGCTGCGCTGCTGTTCCTGGATCGGATGCCGAAGCAACACGTGACGGGTTTGTTTGAACTCAATAGTCCATTGCGTTATGTACAATGTACAGTAACTCTTCGACAAGGGAGTATTTGAACGTGGCCCACGAGAGAACAACAGCGTTATGATTTATTTCCTGCGATACGGTTTCTACAACCGCAGTGTGACATTCCAGTGTAAACGTACTCGCGGACATTTTCAGAAGGCAATTTCAATCATCGGTCAATCCTGGTCTACGAGTTGTAAATAAATTGAATCCCTGACTGGAAGAGAAAATCAGCAAACATAAATGAGTTCTAGACAGTGTATAACCTTTCATATTTAAAGCCTTTCAATACGGTCCAGGAACCTTTTTCCGGATCAATTTAAATACGGTCCATTATCCTTTTTTCCGGATGAATTTAAATTCGGTCCATTATCCTTTTTTCCAGAATGAATTTCAATTCGGTACAGGAACCTTTTTTCCGAAAGAATTTAAATTCGGTCCAGGAACCTTTTTTCAGGAACAGTTAAAATACGGTCCAGGAACCTTTTTCATTGAAACAATACGCAACTTGGACCGAATATAAATTGTGCGAAAAAAGTTTCCGGTCCTGTAGCGGAACCCAATAGAACCTAGACCTTTTAACAACCCTGGTTTACAGTCGTAAACGCGGTAAAGTGGAAAATACGCCACTGTTATCTTAACCCTACTGAGGTGTCCTGAGACCACTGTACGTGTTGTTTTGTCATCTCTTTGTTATCAGTGAATCAGTAATTCAGGTGTTTCCACGGGGACTTTTTTTTAGATTCTTGAGATTCCGTTTTAGTGAGTGTTCATTTCTCCATACACTTTAAAAATATAATTTTAATAAACAGGCACCTTTTATGTTAAAATATTGTTGCGAGCAATTTAGGTATTCATTAAAATCCAAGCCTGGTCAACCCGCCGTATTTGCGAAAGATCGCTCTTGCATGAACGTCTGGACTACAGTATGAGCAGCGCTATAAGAGAAAGGAGAGAGAGTGAGCGAGGCAAGAGGCTTCGTCGGTCGCGTTCTTGCGGTTACTAACATCTCATTTTATTCGCGAGTAACAGTAGAGTGCGGCATTGTATTCATCGAAAAAGAAACAGTATGTGGTTCCGCGAAGAGGACTAATTCCCCTACAGTATTGTTTAGCTCTGAACGCTAGCTCTACCACTCCTGCTTAGCTCCTTAAAAGTGCACGGAGCCCTCGCTGGCCTCTACAAGTGCAAGAGAGAAGTTGAAGCTTTTTTTAATTAATTAAAAATAAGCTTAAGTGTATACTTAGATTACAAAACTACTATTATGTAGGAAATGCAGCAAATGCAGCATTAATATGTTGAAATAATGATTGGTTTCTGATTGATTAATTGATTGAGTTGGTGTTTTAAGTCCACTTTTTGCACAGTAAGGCTAACCGGGACTTGACCTACAGTTTAAAGTGGGATCCGAACAACTATGAGCCTCCACCGGGTATCGAACCGGGACTCCTTGATTACAAGGCGGCGACGCTACCACCATCGGGGAGACCCTTTGGTTGGTTTCTGGAACGTTGTTGCGTGAAACATGTTGTTGATCGTCGAACCATATGAAGTACCTACATTGCTTCTAGTAAATGCAGATTACTTCCTAAGTAAATATATATATATATATATATATATATATATATATATATATATATATATTGTTATTGTACTGTTACCGGCTCTTCTGGATTGTAACAATTCTATTGACTTCCATAGGGATCGCTACAACCCAGAATTGTCCGCGACTGTACCATGGCATCTGTGTTCATCTGTGTTCTGTACATGTATTTTCGCGGGATCCTCTAGTGCAATTATTAGCGCAATGTATCGTAGTATGTACTCCATTTATTTCACCAGTTAAAATAACGAAAATGTGGATTGATAAGAAAAGCATCTCCTGGAGTGAATTAGATTTCCTTCTTTCTACGATATATATATTTTTTTAATTCTGAGGTGCTAAAATACGCTGAAACGTCATCAAGTTTTGGTCTGGAAATTTTACAAAATTGGAAGTTTCATAATGCTTAAGTTGCCCGTGTTCCTTCCGCCAACATCTGTTTGTTCCTATGTTGGCATTCTGGTTAAAATTACTTGAGTTTGACTGATTACAAAGTTACATGTCCATCAGATGTTTTCAGAAGAATTAAAAATAATACAGGAAAGCTGTAATACATAGCAAGATTGAAAGTGAATATTTGCCATTGATTTTGAAAATTAACAGTCCATGCCACAATGACCGAATTATTGCTGTGAACACTGCGTCCTTGATGTTCTCAAATGCAAGTATGTCATAGTTAGGTACCATCATATTTCGGTGTTTTTTCGTTGTTGTTTCTTTCCAAAAGTTGTTTTTATTACTTCTCGGTGTTTTTCTCCCAAAACCTCGATTTTTCATTTTAGGACGCATTTCCTGCCAAATGTAATTAAAATTATACATTCATTCTGTTTATAAACTAGCATTTATAAGTCAGATGCCCTACCACTGTTTGTGGCAGTTTCATACGTTGGAAACTATTTTTGAGGAATTCATTTTCCATATCTCGCAAATGCCGATGTTACGGTTCCCGTGTAGCGGCAGGAACGCACTCGATCTTCCACCAGAAACTGCCGCTTTGCTCGGTGATGCAATATGCTCCGATAGAAAATGAAAATCCGTGGGAAACATCCATTTTCACGTGGTTTCATGTAGCTGTCGGAATTATTCCATGTTTAACATGTTTAATTTGGAAGTATTGTGCATTACATCTATCTATCTATCTATATTTATATATATATATATATATATATATATATATATATATATATATATATATATAAATGGATGTATGTATGTGTGTGGATGTGTGTGTGGGTGTGTATATTTGTTTGTTCCGGCAAAACTCTCAAACGCCTTGAGTGATTTCAACCAAACTTGGTACGCGTATCACTTGCAATCTGGAAATAAATACAGTGGGGGTAAGACACCCCTGGCAGCCATAGAGGTGGGGTGGGAAGGAGTGACATGTAAAAATAATCGAGAACCACAGATATTAAATTCCGCACAGACTGACATCCGTGACTCTATGCAATCCGCACAACGATAGTGTTTCTCGGGTTATCTAACATTCAGGCTGTGTTGCGAATGGAACTCCCAATGCGGTTCAACTCCAAGTTCATCACCTATCGGCATGGGGAGTGAGAGGGGGTGAAAAATAAATTGCCACAAATGACCTAGATTAGTGTCGAATCCATGGTTTTCGGAGTCGCTAAACTAATTGGCGATATTCACGATCCCATTTAAAATTAGTTACATTTTACACTATAGTTAGAATTCATTATTTTCCTGTCTAATACAAGATTGGGATAAATAAATACCCGGGCAACGCCGGATAATCAGCTAGTATTACATAAAATACACGCCAAAATATGGTATATTTTATTTTTTTGCCTAGAACACAAAAATAATGGATTTCCGCGATATTTTAATTTTTCGTTTTTTAAACAGAAAATGTGCTGAAATTCGCATAAAAGGCCACAATTTTTATTTTATGGTAAATTCGCGTTATTTCACGATTTCGAATAGATGAAATGTGTGTTTAGAGCATACCACTGCACATACATGAAAACAATTTTGCAACAATTACATTTTCCGGTGTTATCACATTTGCGAGAAATCAAGGTTGCCTACTTCCGACACCACAGGGCAAAAGGTGTGAAAGAAATGTCAAAATACAAAACCCTACATTGTAGTTAAGTGAACTTTACAACCCCTTTTGTAGTGTATGTTTTACTGCATTAATATCACGAAACTGTAATTACAATTGAAATATTGTCGTAAGTCTTTTAATGTGTCAAAAATCACAATGTTGTTATATTGCTCTTTGGATCTACTTTGAATGGGAAATTTATTTCAATAGCCATTAGCCTCTTTGTAAGGGTGCCTTTGGTCTTACTGTGACGGCAGCGTAAATGATGATATGGAAATGCACTATTATTAAAAATATAAATGATCACTGTCTTCATCATAATAATCAATGACGAACAGTTCTCTATGCAAAGGAGAAACATTAATAAAGACAGATTGTATAAACAAGCAGTCTTTCAAATGCAATCTTACAGTGTGATCCTTTGTTGAATTTCTACTTTTGATTCCAGTAGACGGTTGAATTGTGAGTCGGCCAAGAAAGAAAGAATGAGAAACTGGAAGATGTCCAGAACACGTTGTATTTACAAATTTGTAATCTTCACTGAATAGCTCTTTCACTGGGGAACTTCAATAAATGACAGCTTAACCTTCGATTTGTTTGCGAGCGGTCATCGAAGTATTGAAGTGTATGTAAAATAATCATCTAGAGTTTGTTTCAGTCACTGATAAACATGTCATTTGTTTGATTTCAAAAGCACTGGTTTTACAAACGCAATTGCCTTTGTTATTCACCTCCTGTCCTTGAGTGATATTATGATGCACTAAGGATTTTGTGCGTCGAAGTTATTAATAATTTGTATATAAGCTCTTGCAATGTTCTCATCCGATAAATTAATTGTTATTATTATCATACACTGGGTGGAGGTCGTTTCCTACATGTTAGAAATGCTACTTCACTAATGTAATGAGCTTTTATTTTGACTATCAGTAGTCTTAATGTAGTACAGCTGCTAAGTATGTTGTCTTCTACAGAGTGATCCATTGAAGTGTAAACCGCTGCGTGGGTGTTTGCGCTATCGGCAAGCGAGGCGCTTGAGGTCATATGTCGGCAGTGCCTCAGTACTGTAGACTGTCCGTGAATCAAACGCGCACGTTCCCTTAACTCGTAGTTTAAAGAGTGATTTATTTACTTGCTAATTCATAAAAGAAGGTGCTGAAATTGGTCGCCTTCGTTGTTCACTCATTTTTGACACCTCTTGATGAAGTTACCCATGGCTCGCTGCAGTTCCCGTTGATTAATGTTGGTAATGTTTTGCAGATGTTACATTTCAGATCTTGAATTTGACTTGCATACAGCATTTTTTAATCTATCCCAGAGATAAAAATCGCACGAAAATTATACATCCGGGAATCTTGTTTCAAAACACCTTTGAACTTCACGTGCCGATTGAGTTAACACATAAGAATAAAAAATAAATACACGCTATGAAGTAGAAAACATTTGCTGAGTCATCACACACTTTGCGGTTGAATACACTAGAAAAAGCACAGTATGCAACTAGTGTTGCCCACGAGACGAGACGAGACGAGACTTTGGTCTGTCCCGTCCCGTCTCGTGAAAATGCTGTCTCGTCTCGTGTCTCGTCTCGAAAATATTTGTTTGTCCCGTCTCGTGTCCCGTCTCGAAGGGTTCTGTCTCGTCTCGTTAAAGTGATCCGAGATATCATGCCAACAAAAGTCAAAAGTAGCAGAAACACGAAATATTTTTCCGGAAAGTGGGATAAAGCTCCAAATATTTTACCCATTGCGTGGTGAGAATAAATAAGGTTCGTTAATCATTAGGACATTAATATTAAAAATGCAGTTTGTTGGTTACTGATTACTAGGTATCTTATGAAATCTACCTTGTGGTTTTTCTCGCTTCATACAACTGTCTATCCAACGTACATTTATACCAAGTTTGTTAGAACCTGTCCCGTTTCCCGCGCTAGCGATCGCTCGACAGTTTTGGTGCCAATGAGAAACCAGAAAAAAGTCGTCTGCTGGGCAGCGAGGAGCGAATGGAAGCCAGAAGAGAGGAGCTTACTTAGACGTTGTTGCCACGTTGCGTATTTTAATTTGCTGCCTGGCTTTGGCTTTCCCCAGCACGGAGTTCAGGCGGTCTTCAGCAGCAACACCGCTTGGTTTATGCTAGAAAAGCCAGCGATCAGCTACCGCGGGAAGCCGGACAGGTTGTAACAAACACGGTATAAGTGAGTGCTCTTTTTCATTACTGCTATACCTTTTGGAAGTCTTGAAATGTTTTCCAATAGACCTTCTTTCTTTCTGAATGTCGAACTTCCGTGCACTATGAAAATGTACATTTTTTCTTTAAATTCTAAGCTTGGCGCTGGGGAGCAACAAGAAAGTTTTTAAATGTGTAGTACGAACCCAAAAGCCTATTTAAAATTTCAATATTTAGTATATTACAAATAGAAAGCATTTATTGTTCTTAATATTGTTAAACATCTTCTATGACATAAGTTTCAACAAGTGTTTCTTTGTGATATTGTGCTGTTTCTTATGCTCAGCTTATGACGCACATACTTCTTTATTTTCCCTTTAGCCTCTAAGTCCGGTACCACCACCGCTTGATCTAATTTATCCTTCGGCAGGCACGCATCTAGAAATATATGTCGGGGGAGGGTGTCTGAGCCAAGTGTTTCAGAAAAAATGATAATAATAACATTAACGACAACAATTAAGCAAATGTTTAAATTAATGCATTAATATAATTCATAGGTCTATTCACTTGAATATGTAAATTATTCAATTCTATTATTGTTATTGCATGACATGTTAAAAAGATGGTAGAAGAATAGTAATATAACAGCACAAATATTAGCTAATATCTAGCTTACGTGTAGTTAAGATCGTCAAAATCTACATAAAAACAGCTGTCCTGGCAAGAAAATTAATGTCAAAAAAGGTGATGAATTGAATATTTGCTGAATAACAAAAAAAGATGTTACATCCAGTTGACGAAAAATAAAGTTCGTGATTAATATTTTATGCTCATTATTATAAGTAGTAGCGTACCTAAAACTTCATTGATACTGTCATTCAAAGCAGTATGATCCCAATAGAATCCTTGTTTTCTAGTAAGTTCGGCAGGAATATGTAACCCTCGATTATGCTAAACAAATATATTTTTTGTTTAGCTAGAGCAAAGCCCCAGGAGGATGCAAGAAGCCTTTCCTGCAAAAGTGTATGTTTTACGAAGCGAAGAAACGTGACAAAACCACCACGTATGGAAGGCAAACCTGCATTAATTTTATATCGCACGTTTACAGAGCCGTGCCTCCTGAATTTATAAAAATCCCAACTTCAATGATTCTTTTAGACATGCTATAGTTGAAAAAAAATATGTTTAGATGCACCCAAAGTGCATCATTATCAGATTATGCATTAACGTGTTATTGGAATCAACATATTTGTGTAAATTGGGTGCCTCCCCGATGGCGTAGTAATAATGTCGAGGTCTTGTAATGAAGGGTCCTCGCGTCGATACTCAATGGAGGCACAAAGTGGATCGGATCGCACTTTAAACTGTAGGTCGGTTCGCGATTTAGCCTATTTGCGAATCAAGTGGACTTAAAAAAAACAAAAAAAACAAAAAACATTTTAAACCTTAAGAATATTAGAATAAACTAATTCACCCGCAGGTAAGTCAAATTTCACATATCCTTCTTCATCTTCGTTCATAGACTTCCTGCAATACTCTTGTGTTGCATCCCACCAGGTGCGAAAAATGTGAAGTTATTGATTGATTGATTGATTGATTTAGTTTATTTTACTTCGCGTTTTGTGCCTCTTGTCTAATTTGCGAAGATGGGGATGAGTGATGAAATGATGAAATTGATGAATGGACATTCACAAACAACCAAGCCCGACCGGGATTCGAACCCGGGACCCTTGGCGTCGCAGCGCGATGTGCTAACCACTTTTTTTTTTTTTTTTTTTTTTTTTTTTTTTTTTTTTATTTCCTTTACTATTTACATCTGATTATAACAAACTTTTCATGCTTACTATACAGGTTTTACAAACTAGGATATATTACATTTAGAAAATTCGCATAGACATTGTTCCTTTTGTTTGCCGACATATTTTGAAATGTGTGCCTTAAATAATGCACAAATTGTTCATGAAAGTCAACTTGCTGATAAGTAGAGGCAAACCAGGCATATTGCCCCAGTAACCACAATACACTGTTCTGTTTCTTTTTAGGGAAATAACTAAAATTGGGAAACAGAAGATGATCAATTGTAATATTCTTCTCATTGGTACGACAGATGACACTTACGAGTTTTGCAACATATTTCCATGACGTAGCGGTTATTAAGCATTCACTGAGCTTATGCACTAAACTATCAGGCACGTTACATATTAAACATAATGATGAATCTGCCATGTGCAGATCATAGAGTTTCACTCGAGTCAGTAGTATTTGATGCACTATAATGAACCACGCCGATCGTATTCTTGTTGGGAGATGCCTCGCGTGTATATTTTTCCACACCACAGGCCAACGACCTTCCGGGTGTCTTGCAACTATCTTAACAGCCTGTTGAGACGCTACACGCATTCTTCTGTACATGTGCGACACCACTGGAACAGGCAGGGTAGGAGTTTGTAACAAGCCATAGCAGATCTCTACTAAGGTATCACGGAGGTACCTAAGGTTGTGGGGGAGGTTAGTCACGTTTATGGGGGGATCCAACTGTATATGGGCCAAGCAGTCTCGAAGGACATGACTTGTAAGGCTATCAGGGCTCTGAATCATCGTCTCTATGTCCGCTTGAATGCGGAGCGCCTGGCTCTTGTGGTGCACGTGTGCAAGATTCAAGCCTCCCCCAGCATTATCTAAACACAAGGTCTCGTGTTTTACACGTAACAACTGCCCATTCCAAACAAACCAGTTCACTGCACTTTTCAGCTTTGTTACATCCAGCATTCGCATCGGAAGTATTTTGGCTATAAACCACACTTTCGAAAGAGCATACACATTAACAAACGTGACTCGTGATTGCAAGCTAATGTTTCGAAACTTATTAATTTGTAGCACTGCTTTTACACTCCCAATCACTCGATCATAATTTACTTGTATCATTCCTTGCAAAGAAGGCGTAAATACTACACCAAGGATTTTTACAATGTTTACAACAGGGAAGTGTTGAACTGGTGTGTGAGGTGGAGAATTATTTAAAAACATCAAACAGGATTTCTTTACATTTATGTGAAGGCCTGAATACACCCCAAATTCCGTCGTTAGTTTATGAACCGTGTCCACATCAACAGGTGATTGCACTAAAATGCTGACATCATCCGCATAAGCTAAAACTTTTAGCGACTTTGACAGAATAGTTATTCCTTGTAACCGTGCTTCCAGAGAGGCAAGCAGGGGACTTAGGGAAATACAAAAAGCCAACATGGATAAGGGATCTCCCTGTCGGACACCTGTGACAATGCTAAGCGATTTTGTCAGAAACCCATTAATCTGTATTTTCGATTCAGCATTTTTATATAGCCCTTGCAGTGCTGAGAGAAAATTTCCCCGTATGCCCCTTTCGTGCAAAACATGAAACATATAATTATGATTCAGCGAATCAAACGCACGTTCGAAGTCCAAAGCTAAAATCGCTTGATCCTTTAAATTTTTCTTATTATGATTACTGGTAACCACTTCACGCAGCGTTTGCAACACTGCATAAATGTTTTTATTTTCACCATATACATATTGCATGTCCCCCACCAAGTTGCTTGAGTACGGCATTAAACGTGCAAGCATACATCGTGTGAAAATTTTATAGTCGGTGCACAGGAGTGTAATGGGGCGATAATGAGTGATCTCTGTCGGCTTTGCACATTTCGGTACTAATACTATAATACCTGTCTTGGAAGTCTTGCCCATTTTATGTTGCTGAAAGGCCGCGTTGACCCACTCAGTTAAAGTCTGCCCCACTAGCGTCCAAAATGTTTGAAAGAAGCATGTAGGAAGCCCATCCACACCAGGGGCGGAGAAAGGCTTTGACGCCTTCACCGCTTTATATACTTCTTCGAATGTGAAATCCTCATCAAGCTTAGTTCTATCATCATCGGAAAGTACTTCCGTAACTGCATCCACAACTGAATCATAATTTGAATTGGCAGGTTGGTGCTGCGAAAACATCCGAACATAATGCTCATATATTGTACGTTGTATGTCCTTAGGTGCTATGATTTTATTACCCGCTCCATCTGCGAGTTCAGTAATGAGTTTCCGTTGTGCATTTTGTCGTTCTTGTATCACGTGACTAATCGACACCGCTTCTTCAGGGTCAAACTGAGGCAGTCTACTTCGAATTTTTGCACCCATACGTTTGTGGGCGGTCATATTTAAGAGTATTGCTTGTATACGTTTAATTTCCGTATGAACCGGTCGTCCTGCCGATGCTTCTTCTATTAATTCACGCAACACACGATAATAAAAGTGATATTTATTATTCCAGTCACGAGACCTCTCTTTACAGAATGATATACAGAAACGTTTAACTGCCGGTTTTAGGATTTCATCCCACCACCGAAGGATGTCAGTACGTCGAAGGTGATGCGTCTCCCAAAATCTCCATTGCTCATGAAATGCTCGTTTAAATTCCTCATCAGACAAAATGGACGTATTCATTTTCCAATACCCATATCCCCTAGGCACTAAGGGAAGATCAATGTTAATTGCCATTATCACCGCCAGGTGGGCCGAAAAACATGTAGGGGTGAGAGAAATCGAAGTAACTTTCTGACGCAGTGCCGGGGTAACATAGAACCGGTCTAGCCGGGACGCACAATTGTCTCTAATATAAGTATACCCCTGCTTATCAAAATATTTATCTGTCCAAACGTCCACCAATTTGAAACCAGACACCAATTTTTGGAGGGAATTAGATGTTGCAAAACCAGGACGTTGATCTTGTGGAAGCAAGACGCAATTGAAGTCGCCGCCACAAATGATATGTTCCTTTACACCTTGCAGTTCAGCCGCCACATCTGTCGCAAAAAAATTGTTCCTCTGTGATCTCTGATTTGTACCTGATGGGGCATATATATTGCATATCCAAACATTTGCCACTTTCGCACATATAATTCTCCCATTAGGGTGACACACAACGTTAGTGATGGGCACCGTATTTTTCACGAGAAGCGCAGTCCCCGTTGCCTGACAATTTGCATTATTATATACTACTATAGATGGGGGCAGTTGAAAATTTATCACTTGAACTTCCTGGAGGAAGGCTATATCGAGAGACGACTGGATAAAAAAGTCACCCAGCGCCTCTTGTTTATTCCTGTTTTGTAGTTTGTTAATGTTAATCGTGCCTATTCTGAGTGTTGTAAACATATCTATTGTAGTCGTCCTACATGTTATCAGGGACGCTGTATCCCCCTTATTGCCAAGGTTCTCCTTGTAACCATTATACCCGACATTTACACCACAATACAATAAGACCAATAGATGACAAAAGTACCACATCAAGTAAATGGAACAGAGTGGTACAAATCGTAGGTCTTCTTTACAAAAAGAAGAAACTTATATATACAAAAAAAAAAATATATACTCGATCACTCTATCATACCTATCAGTCCCCTAGCAAAAGCCCTTCTTATAACCACAATCATTTCACTCTTACAAAAATTACTTAAACCTCCTCAACATTACTACTCAGTCCACGAAATCAGTTTGTGGAAAATTTAGTACTATTAACACTGTTACCTTTAGGTACATTGCCTAATTTTTTTTTTCTAACTAACCTGTTTATAATCATGTTTAGTGTTGTCAGTATCCACTCCACTCTCTCGAAGAAATATTATAGAATGTACACCTGCAGTATTTTTCTTCTTTTTTTTCTATGACGCACACGACAATTAACTTTGGATACTACACTAGGGGTGGTCACTCCTTCCTTTCTTCTGGTAGTGCAGATACCCATGAATGTGGACTCAGGACCCCCCAGATACCTGTGGATGTTGAGGCAGAGCTCCCCCGGGTTTTTTCTTCTTGCTTATTGGCGGGACGAATCGTGGTCTGGATCGCTTGTGTCTTGAAGAGCGTCGTTGTCCTTTATCCGTGGTAATTGCCGGAAATTCATCCTCTGTTTTCGATTCATCCCCGGATCCACCTTCTGTGCCGGTGTCTACTTTCTGGAATTCTATCTTCTTGTCTGCTTCATTTCCGAGTTGTGAGGGAATTCCTGAGGTGTGTTGTACCTTGTCAGGTCCATCTAGTGTTGTTAAGGGGTTGGAGTTGGAGCTGGAAGGTTGGCTACGCTCTTCACTTTCACCTACACTTTCACCTTGTTGTTCGTAATGTATTTTGTCTTTTTCGGTGCTCTTCTTTTGGCTTGGGTCGGTTGGTGTTAACTGTGTTTGACGCTCTGGATCCGTAGCGGGTGTCTCTATTGTTTCATTCGTGAAATGGGGGTTGGATCTATGGCAATTGACCTCTTCTCTTGATGTTGTATTCGAGTTTTGGGGTCTTGTCAGTACTGGAAGTACTGTAGGTTGGGATACCATAGGGGTCGTTCCAGTGGTCAAATTAACAGGGACTCGTCCAGTTCTATTAACGCGGGGTCGTCTCGAGGGGCATTCTGAGAAGTTATGTCCCTCCAAATCACACCCACTGCACGTACGTACTTGACCAGAATAAGTTACCCAGTACCTGTCTCCTTGTATGGTAATGTACGAAGGGATTGCTTTCCGCAGGGCCATTTTAAACACAATGCGCCCCGTTCGTGTTCTATAAATATGTTCTTCCGAATACTTATCTTCCTTTACGTTCAGCACTTCACCGTATTCACTAATTACATTACGAATCGCATCGTGGCTTAATTCGTCTGGCACTACATGCACACTTACAAAAACACTCTGCTGGTCTGCCCATTCCACATCTATTTTATGCCGTCCGTCTGCATCATAATAGGGCACTTCAGCTCCATAATCATTTAATAATCGCTCACCCACAACTTTCGTTACAAATTTCACAAATACACAGTTTCGATAGTAATCAATTTCAAAACTTTGAACTTGGTTCGATGTTACACCGTACGTGTTATGAAACCACTTATGTAAATCCAGCGAAGTAGGTCTAGATTTTACACTACGAAAAATAAATTTCAACGTATTTTGTCTCTGTACCGGCATGTTTATCTTCCTTCTAGTCTTTCTCACTTAGCATGTACGTACTACAAAAACAGTGCTTGCTCAATTCAACTCAAGAGTATTTGCCTTACCTGCCACACGGAAAACAGCGAACGCGAAAACACGATCTGCACGCGGCCGCGTGTGCAGCTAGACTACCACTCGGCCACAGGGTCGGGCAAATGTGAAGTTATTATTTCCCCGTACTGTATTAATTCTTTTCATAACAGTAAGGCTAAATTCTCGTTTTATCTGAACTTTTAAAAAATGTGCAAAATACGTCTCTATCTTTAAACAACCACCCTTTCCCATGTATGTGTAAAATAATCCCACTCTGTCTCAGAAAACCTCTTCCTAAGATCAAATGAAGGAAACAACTCTCAAGTCTCAACAATTATAAATTTTTGCTTAAATTTCCTATCATTTATACAAACAGTAGCACATATCACGTCCTTTGGTGCAACACTGTCAACAGCTAATGTTACTTTCCTCGTCCTAATAAATTTACCTCCAACCAGTGACGGCGCCAGGGAAATTTGACTGGGGGGAGGGGGGAAGGCTGGCAACAAAATATTGTAAGGGGCCAGTCACATTAAAACACCCGAAAACACTACACATATATATACTTATATAATAATAATTATAATAATAATAATTATTATTATTATAATTATTATTATATCCATGTATGGTGTTTTGTGTGTGTCTTTTATTTAGAGTGGACGTTTACTGCCTAAATTTACTTCTTTTATCTCCACATGATTCGTTTTAATAAAGACATTAATTCTTTTTTATTGGTAAGTTGCGTTGTCTCTAGTGGCCTATTTCAGTATTGAAAGACATTCATAATTTTATAATTCATCGTCTTTCTTGAGATGAAACTACTGATATAAATATTTACGTTATAAGATGATAATAATATAAATGATGAAAATAATGCTTCTAAGAGTTTAATTTTCTTGCAAAATAAACGTGACGTTGGAAGAAATTAATCTTCTTAAGTATTAGAAACAATGTGAAGCACTTAGAGTTGACGAGCTGTATCTTTCCGGGTGGCCTTGGCTACTCCGCGCAGAGTGTGATTCTCCTGTAGGAGAATTCTGCTCTATGTGCTTTGGAGAATATATTGCGCACCTTTGGTACGTCCAGGACTTGACATTTCTTCTCAATGGCAAGAACAGCCAAATGAGGCAGTTTGCATCCAGCATCCTGTTTCGAGCAAGCCTTTTCAAAGATTTTAAGGTCAACCATCTTCGTAACGCTGAAGAGTTTTGGGCAAAATTTGTGTTTCACCTTTCAGGGATATCACAGGATAAAAAATCAGATAAATGTTACAGTTATCTCATAATTCAAGAAATATTCTGACCCTGACAATACTTACTATTACTCTACCACTCCAACGTATGTCTGTGCTACCCAATTACAGGCACCAATGGAGTTCGTGGGAAGAAGTTCTTCGATTTTGATATGTACGAGAAAGAAACCTCCATCTAATGATTGAAGAGTGGAAAATCCTAATAAGCGTTCTTTTACCTGCCGGCGATATGTTTTGAATCGAATTTTAAGTGTAATTTGCATTTTAAGGTTCACGTTCAATACATTTCCAAACAATATCCCCTCATTAGCTTCAAGAGTATCGAAGAAATCCCCTTTGTTAAGGTTTCCTCAGACTCATCATCTCGAAATTCAAGTCCCTGAATAGTAAGAAACCGCGATGAATCCACAACAACTGACATGGAGTGTCGGGTTTTCTTCTATCACCCTTGGTCCTGGGTTCGATACCCAGTGGAGGCACTTTAAACTGTAGGTCCAGTCCCGATTAGCCTTACTGTGCATAAAGTGGACTTCAAACGCCAAACAACCAACCAACCAAATCTTGAATCAACTTTGAATGTCTTTTAATAATTAGCGTTGTCACTAACGACCACGATTAGAATAATTTGCCCGTACTACAGATGATGTCTTGTGGTCCTGAAAATATTCGTGATGTTTTAAAACCATCCACATTCAACACTTTTTGCCAGTTCTTAAGACTGGTTAAAAACTTAGGTTAATCTCGGCTATTACAGGACATAAATGAATGAGAAATCACCTATGCCCAGGTCGGCGCTCGAATCTTGGACGAAGCAAATTAATATTTGTTAATCAAGTTGGTATTATAAGCAGGAAAGTGATATCATGCAGAATACACCACTTTGGAAAGGTGAAAATCGTCATACTCTTATAAATGAACTCTCTTATTATTCGATATTTAATTAACTTCAGTTGGGGGGCCCGGGTGGGGGGGGGGGCGAAGTGTCTGAAATGGGGCGTCCCCTTGCCCCCTCTGGCGTTGTCACTGGTTCCAACCCTCTAATAACTTCGCTGCTGATAGCATCACCTTCGGAATGGAAGCTTGTGTGTCGGCGAATAATACAAAGAACTTGTGTTCACTGTCCCTCTTTCATTCAAAGTCTGCCGTTTTCCTTTTCAGCTTTTCCTGCAAAATTTCCTGTCAGCAAGCAAACCAAATTACAGAATTTTTATTGCCCCTCCCTTGCATCAACTTTCATTCCTACTTTAGGCCTGGATTTATGGCACGTACCCGCTACTGCAGGTCAACCTCGCCGTATGTTTGGTGTTTGCCCCCTGAAGCAACGGTGTCCATTGTTCAAAGCGAAACCTTTGTCAGTGGGGAACGGCGAAAAATAGTCTCGGAATACACCCTGGTCGTAAACAAGCTCCCGCCACCCTGACATTGCTGTCAGCTTCCCTCTGAAGTTCGATAAATCTACTTTGTGAAATGTGTTTAATAACGAGTGAAAATGTAGACAGTAGATACTACATGTATTTTGCTCATAAACTTGAAGTTTAAATTTACAGAATAAAAAGAACAGCTACAACATTCCTTTATCTGATTTACAGAAAGGCTAATCGGGACTGGACCCACAGTTTAAAGTGGGGTTCAAATCACAATGTGCCTTCACCGGGTATCGAACCCGGGACCCCTTTATTACAAGGCGACGATGCTACCACTGTACCATCGGGGAATCCCCTCATAGAACAAAGTTTCCTTCTACGACGATTATACAGAACTTAGTGCACTTCCTTCATTTGAAATCTATTCTATATCAGCCTCAGTATTTCGTTATTACAATCCAAGGAATAGTATTCTCCTTAAATAAGAAATAAAGAAATAAAAAAAAAACATTGGAAATAATCTTCAAACGGACGTAAAAAAATCGAATCCAACCACCTGCAGAATGCCTGAGGGAAACAACAAGAATTTTCTCAACAAAGACATATCCGAAATTTCCATAACATTCTAATAATTTTGCAATCCGTGCAAATAATCATGTGGTAAAATCTTGTCGTAGTTCCCTGTAAACACTAAAATCACCAAATTACTTCTTTCCATATTTCCCGTATTTTCTCCTCCTCTTTAGCTCTCAGCTGTTCGGAGTGGGATAATGCAAGATTATTTGTCCCTAATTATCTCCTTCTCTTAGTCTTGCTTATATCTTGGACTCCTTAATAACTTTCCCAACAACACCTTATCAATTTGTACTGCCATGTTTCCTACAATGCTTTTCCTACTTCCTAATAACAATCACTTCTGTACACCCTTTGATGTAAAAATTAAATAATAATAATAAACCTTATCCGTCGGTCCGTTTATCTTTCCAACCTATAGAGCTGAGACTATTTTTACAACATAAACCTTGGACGCAGACATTCCACGATCTTTTGGCCCCTCCTTCCACCTTCTCTACCCGCCCTTTTACTTGATGTTATTCAGAATTGTATTAGTATCTGGAGTACTATCGTAACATAAAGTTATTAACCTGGAATATTTTTTTTTTTAAAAAAAAGGGAATAACGCTGTGTTTCGAAAGAGTATAGGAAATAAGTTTAGGTATTCATCCATGCCTCTCTCTAGAATAGTCTTCTTATTTTGACTTAACACACGCTTATCAACGTTTCTAATTGAAATACTTTATTCCAAGCAAACAAGTATTTGCAACTGCTTAAAAATTTTGCTTTTATTTTTTCGAGACATTCGAGACGAGACGAGACTTTTCAAAAGCCGTCCCGTCCCGTCTCGTGTCTCGTCTCGAAAACGAGACGAGAAAGGCATTCCGTCTCGTCCCGTCTCGAATTTCAAAAGGCTTGTCCCGTCTCGTGTCTCGTCTCGTTTTCGAGACGAGACACGAGACGAGACGGGACATGTCCCGTCCCGTGAGCAACACTATATGCAACAAGCACCCTATCACTATACAGTCGCCAGAGTAATAAACGGGCCACGCGATACAAAACAAGGACCCTTATTGCTTCACAGTCTCGTGTCTACTTTCAGAACCTCCGTCAAAACCGATTTCTAGTTCCCTCGGCAGCTTACATTAGTGGGTGTCTTAATAAAGATATATGGAAAATGTATGCGCCTGGAAGACTACTATACTTCATTTCCGGAATGTCTGGAGTAGCGACGCGCAGAGGCGAAAACTTTTGTGAGCGGGGCCAGACCAGGTGGGGAATGCAGAATTCCCCTAGAGCTTGCGAGCTATCATGTTTACTACAGAACTACTGGACCGCGAATGACCAGTCGATTCGTCCCCTCCCGCGCGTCCCTCCCCTCCGCGCGTTCATTGGACGAGGCGCACACCCGCAACGTGCGCCTAGGACGCGTTCGCGTTCTCTTATTCCAGACATTCCGGAAATGGAGTATAGTTTGAGCACCACCTTTTATAAATCTGGTAAGTAAATCACTTTTTAAAACAATTGGGAACTGTTGTGTGCTTGTTTCATCGAGTCTCTACGATGCCGACAAACGGCTGCAAGTGCCTTGCTTGCCGACAGCGCAAACACCAACGCGGCGGTCTACGCTTCAATGGATTGCATTGTACATAATAATCAATAAACCTTAAACATTTGGTTGTATTTGATTTTTGTTTTTTCGCGTAGCTTTTCTGCCATATTTGAGTAATCACGACGATGAGGATGAGTGATGATATTATAAAATTGATAAAGGGACACTCACAATGAACACCCATGCCCAGCCCGGGATTCCAACCCGGGACCTCAGGCGTTGTAGCGCGTTCCCGAATAAACCTTCAAACAAATTACATTTTAAATTTCTCTCTCACACAAATACATGCGCACATATTCAGTGTGTGTTGTGTGTTTGTGTGTAGATTCTTTCACATGCATACATATCCAGTCCTTGGAGGATTTAACGGTGGGCGAGTGGGAACGTGCCTCCCCAAAAGTGATGACTAAGTATTGTGAAAAGTTATAATCTCGTTATATCCTAACGAAGAAATAAAAGTTCGAGCAACGTGAAACAAATTTCTTCAATAATATCTTTCTCCAGACTGCCAAAGAATACCAAACAAAACAAACAAACAAAAAAATAGCACAGACAGGTTAATTCAGCATTGGATTTACTTGACATTGAAATGAAACGTCAGTTCCCGGACATCTTGATTACCTGTCTGTAACATTAATACTGCGATAACAACGTTAATACGCACATCGGTGAATCGCAGTGGTGGCGACATGCTACCTATGTATATAAATATATACAAATACCACGGTCTTATTTTATCTACACAACTGTGTGGAATATATTGAATCACAGAACGGCTTAGGATTAATTAATAAAATCTACTTTGTAGCAGTAGAATTTAAGAAACTAAAAGATAAAATATACAAAACATGACCCCTTACATTGAAAAGGAACATAATTTAAGAGTATTTGAAAATAAAATCCTTAGGAAAATATTTGGACCTAAAGAGAACGAGGAGACAGGTGAGTGGAGAAGGTTACATAATTTAGAACTACATAATTTGTATTCATGTTAGAATAATTAAATCAGGAAGACTTAGTTGGCCATCTGGCACGAATGGGAGAGGATAGAAGAGTTTATAAGATTCGTGTTGGGAAACTTGATGGTAAGAGACCAGTAGGAAGGCCAAGACGAAGATGGAAGGTTAAGGTTGAGATGGACCTAAAGGAAATCGGTAAGGATGCAAAAGATTGGATTGATCTTGGCCAGGATAGAGACTTGTGTTGCTGCAGCCATAAACCTTCTGATTTTAGAAGGCTAGAGAATTAGTTAGTTAGGAGAGTATTCCACTTCAATTATAAGCATCTATTTACCAGAGTTTTGTTTCAAAATATTCAAAAATTACATCAGAATATAAAATACCTGTTATGTAATCACAAAATACAGTTTATTCACATAATGTTGACACAAAATAAATTGCATAACTTCCAGGATAATCAGATTCCGCGAAAGTGTTTGGCATGTTTGAGGACCCGGCGAACGATCCAAAGGACCGGGAAATTATCTGCCAGTATAAGTACATAAAATTCAACTGATATTTTCCGATACCGATACGTCTGATATCGGCATCGAACAGTAAATTCGTGAGAAGGAACGCGATTGCGTGGAGGGGAAACGCGTGCGATTGCAGCTACCAGCTGTTTCCACAAGCCTGTGCTGCTTTCCTCCGTCCACACGCTTTCTCCCCTTCTCTATCGTTATGTGCGGCCTTGCTCCAGAAATTCCCTGGAGTCTAGCCATTTTGAATAGAAATCACGAAAGGGAAATACCGCTTTAACAAACACTGGCCATCTGGTAATGCCCTGGTCGACAATGAGCGAAAGGATTCGTTCGATCACCGCCCTCTCTGCGGACTAATTGGACGCCGGTTCCTTCACTTGTTCCATGAAACCGATACGTGACGTCCCACCCTGTTGCCTCCCGACCACCCAATAGGCTTGCCTCTGTTCTAATTGCCTCCCCTGCACCCCCTCGAACCCATTCCCCCTTCCCCTGCGTTACTAATGCAGTGGTCTCGTTATTTTTCGTCCATAGGGGAAGGGAGAGGGTGAATGTCACTTAGGCTGCCAGGTGTGGCTACCTCATTAATGAAATGAAAATCTACCTTTCGCTTTAGGACATCTCTTGTAACTTCCCTCGTTTTTTTTTCATTTTGGGGTAAAAAACAGATCAAAATTTAGATGCGGATGTCAAAAGTATCATATGGAGTGGTTATACAAATAGTATGCAAGATAATTGACTGATTTGTTTATTTTACTTCGCTTTTATGACAGTTTTGGCTAATCGCGAAGACTAGGATGAGTGATGATATGATTAAATTGATGAAGGGACACACACAAAGAATACCCATGCTGAGGCCGGGATTCGAACCCGGGACCCCTGTCGTCGTAGCACGCTGTTCTAACCACTCCGGCACGGAGGCAGGCGGCCAGTGTAGGGACGATATGACACGAGCCCGACAGAGGGTTACACTGTCTGAGAGTGGAAACGCCACAGCCTCGCTAGTCTGCAAAATGCAGTCCAGGGTGTACTTTGTGGAAGTGAGGTTGACATGTGGGTGTCTTGAGAAAGGGTCACCCCATACAACCCATATACTTACATAAGATAATAAACGAATCAAAGATTGCGATTATGTGATTATGTATCAGGGATAAAGAGTCCTGAAAGAATCAGGTCGCAAATATAACAACTCTTTCACCAAGTCTTGACAAACATGGATAAGGATGTTTCCACCTTTAACCGTCAACACACATTGTTTCGTCTCCGAAGTGTTTAATTGATTGATTGATTTTGTGTTTTAAGTCCACTTTATGCACAGTAAGGCTAATTGGGAGTGGACCTACAGTTTAAAGTAGGATCCGAACCACTACGTGCCTCCACTAGGTTCGAACCCAGGACCTCTTGATTACAAGACGAAGACGCTACCACTGCGCCATCGGGGAGGCCTTTCGAAGTGTTGAAGTTCTGTCCTGGGCATTGGTGGTTTTTGTGGGTGTCCCACAATAGATTTCCTGTAATCATCATTCATTCTCATCGTTGCGATTGTCTTAAAGTGGCAGAACACGGTGCTGAATAAGAAAATTTCATAGATGACGGAGAAGACTCTAGGTGACTGACAAGGGACTTATAGTTGAAGTCCTGATTCGAACGCCACTTTACTTCAATGAAAGTTCCGAAAGATAAGTTTCCCTCTGACAACCACATGCCAAGACCACGTGGAGCCCAGTATATTCTCCCCTCAAACCTTTCCCACCAATAGCGTCCGTTTTAGGAACTGACAGTACTCGTGAATTCCACGTGGAATAAATGTGATGTTGCCAACTCATTGTCTTTAGAGATTTCATAACGTGAGGTTTCAGTTATCTTCGCTAGGTTGTGTTATTGTGATGTGCTATTTCTTTTATCTAATGTGGAAATCTTGGGAGTAAGCATAACGTCGTCGCAGTGAATGAATGGATGTCTAAACACTGCAGGAAAAAGTGACAGCAGTGTTTCTCAAAAAAAGAGGTGCTGTCTAGAAACCAGATACAGTACGTATCCGGTCGGCTTCCTCTCATACTATGTCAAAGATACTGACCTGGCATTCGAATCAGTACTTCGACTATACTAAATACTAAAATTCTTAACAATAATCAATAAAAATATGTGAACATACTAGAAATGTCAGGAAATTAAGGAAATAAAATAGGAATGGTCGGGAAGAGATTTGTTTCAACCCAAACAGGAAAAACATACCATAATTCTCTAAATGTTAGCGACCAGCCAGAATAGTCCCTTGGTGGGTGCGGGGCCTGCGGCATACAATACGCGAGGGTCCCTGTAACCAAAATTTTTCAGGCGTCTAAAAAATTCGGGGGTCTTATCTGAGAGAAATAAGAAGATCATGTTGAAGGTTAAAACCATGGGAAGCTATTAAAAGTTTCAAAATTATTGTTTACTGTTCATTTCTAATGCACCACTGCTGCTACGTTGATTATTTTAATATTAATACTGAACTGTGTTCAATTAAATTAAAAAGTAGTGCTGAAAATGATAGCAGGCCTATTTTCATAATTTGATCCAACATCATCAATTATAAATATATACTTAAATTGAATAAGAACCTATAATCATATCCAATAGCGTTCCCTATCACAATTCTTATTGTTTACTTTTCATTGAACTTTGGCACTGTACTGAATTCACATATTTTCAAAGAAAATTATACTTTTATATCACAATTTCATTCTGTAATTAAATGAATATTGTATATTAACTATCTTTGATTTAAATATCTGAACGCAATTTTTACGTAATGCTTTGTTTAGAATATGATTAAAGATTTTTTGACAATGTTTCTTCATTAGCATGCAATGTTAATTGAACATTACACATTGTGTAGTGCTTTGAAGTATACTTATTCTAATATCTCTATTCTCGTTTTCAGTTGAACAAGTTTTCCCACCAGCGACGAAAAGATATGTAGCCATGTCATAATAAACCACAGTGTGCTAATTAACGGGGGTATGCGGCGGATCCCCCGCATAAAAAATCCCCTGGAAAAGACAATTACTTCTATCCCTGGCAGGGATGTTCTTATCCCCCTCAAAGAATATGAAGTTGAAAACATACAGTAAAACTTCGTTAATCCGGACCAAGATAAGCCGGATTTCGCTTAATCCGGACAGACAGAAGGCAAAGAAAGCAGATGCAAGGTTTTAAATGTGGCTATAAGCCAACAAGAGAAGTTCCCAAAGAAAAGGCAGCCAACCACTGATGATATTCTGTTTCCCGCAGACTTTGTACTGTATAGTGTATTTAGGCCTATGCATATTAAATACACCATAATAAACGTGTTTTTTTTTGCTATAAACGGAGTTTAATGCACTTTCTACTCTTCTTTAAGGTTATTTAAGTTAATCCGGACTTTCGTTAAACCGGTCAACTTATCCCACCCATTAGTCCGGATTAACGAGATTTTACTGTATAGTGTACCATTTCTTAACTATGTAACAAACGCAATTGAAAAATCATTCGTGTCCATTAGTGGTCCTAGTCATCAAAGACTTCCCTGCCGAAAAGTATGAAGCCTTGTGGGTTAAAGAAAGACACCATTCTGCAACTCACCAACCTCACCGAGCCGAGTCAACAGCTGGCTATTTTCCTCTTTAATTTCCATGGCATAGTGCTGATATTTTGCATGTATTAAAGTGTTCACAAGAAACTTGTAGTGGGTTAGATAGACGTTACGTTTGAACTTGGCGATAGAAATCTGATCCGCCTGGGTTCAGTCTCTGGGTTTTCGATATGTGTATAGGACGGTTGGCAACCCACCATCGTGAGGAAATTGGGGAGTTACGAGTGACTAGCGTAACCCGGTCTCGGAAATATCCTATAACGGGTGGGGGTTCGACATGCTGACTCCACGGCACCACATCACCGGTTGAACATCTCCACGGGGACTGGCAGTCGGGAGATCGGCCTAGGCCCTTCAAGGGCTGTCGACCCACGGGTTATTTTTTATTATTATTAGAATGTAAATGTACGAAATGTTATCATAAGATTTAATAACCTAGGTTATAACTGCAAAGCTATAGTTTAGTTTACTAACTGCTAACATATTCAAATTTGCATATATAAAAAAAGCTACCCAACGCTTATACACTGAGTGGGCAAAAAGTTTAATTCGCACAGTGGTAAGCCGTGTCACTTGTTCGGCGCTAAGGAGGCAAAGTGTCGCTTATGTCGCCGCCTCCGGTGACGAAATGATGAATCGATCGCTCAAACTTGCAGATAAGACTGGTTCTAATGAATACCAGGATTAGTACTCAGTGTCACCGAGTACATGTCTCAAAGTAAACCTCAAGTCGATCCGTGAAGAAGAAAGGAAAACACGTCTCATTGCAAACCTGCACTACCTTATCTCATTGTAAATTCTGATCAAGTGTGACATGCATTGCCTCACAAGATAAGAAATGTTATGTTTGCGTATCGTCAAGGTGAAGGAGAATAAAGGCATAAGAAGCTACCTTGAGATTCAAATGTCTCTCACCTTCAGACAGAGAAGTTGTGAAAACATGTGCCTTAATATGCTGTCATTCCGTGATCCAAGTACTTAAGAGAAGTTGTGTGTGAATGATAGCTAGATTAATAAGTCAAAGAAACGTTCTCGGAATTTGCGTTTCGAGACTTCGATCGTTCTATACATAGGTAAGCCAGTAAGTAGGTCACAAACGTTTATTAAAAGAAAGCTAAGTGAAATACTGACTTGAAAACCGTTTCTATTTTTCAGCATAATCGCCACCAACATTGATACACTTATCCTGTCGCTTTATCAGTTCCCCAAAACCTGCTGCATAAAAGTCTTTGGGCTGATGTCCCAGCCACAGTTGCACCTCACGTTCAACATCTTCATCATCCACGAAACGTTTACGCCACCGTGCGCACTTTTCGGAAATTCAAGCGATCATGCATTATGTTATAAGCTAAACCATGAGAACACTATTGCAGTTGCTATGCTGTTTATCGTAACTTGCCTGTCAGCTCGAATCATCTCCTCCACCCGTACCATCTCCACGCACAGTCATTGAACACGGTCACCATTTTTATACTTAGATGTTCATGTGTGCGTCTGCTATTTAGCGACTGCTGAATATCATCAAGCTGTATTGTGCTGCCACCTAATGACTCCTTTAGAAACTACTCACTACTATTTTAAGCTATCCCACATCAGTTCGTTACCTATTTATTGAATTCCCCTCGTAATAAAAGAGGAAGGTTTTACCAGTGAGATAGAGCTTTTGGTGACCGGAAGGTATTTCAAGATCAGTTGAACAATTGATCCACTAGAGATCGATTCATTTTATCTGTAGAGTTACGTTGACGCCCGCTCTCTTCTCTTATCGTAGTGAATCTAGAATTTAAGTATTGCGGATTCGAATTCCCATATTTGTTTGTCGATTCGATTGTCGTCTATTATTTATATCACCAAGTAAACCGCGACGGTGATGTCTGACCAAGAACTGCCCAGGGGTCCCGGGTTCGAATCCTGACAAGGGCATGGATGTTTGTGATTGGCCATTCATCAGTTTCATCATATCATCACTCATCCCCATCTTCGCAAATTAGCCAAAAGTGGCACAAGAAGCGAAGTAAAATAAAGCTAATCAATCAATAAATCAATCAATCATGACCAAGAACTGCTGGAGGTAGAAACCGTGGTGGCTCTGGAAACTTGATTCGCTGCTGGAATGCTGGAAAAATGCGGATAAAGAGTCTGGGATGGAGAGATATTATGGAGAATTCAAACAATACTTTGTTGGTGTTTTTAAAATAACAACATATTCACTCTAGTGTGAGGGCCATTGAAAATAAACGAATACCGAACACTGTTCTATATAAGTCAATGCGTTTAGAATATATTATCATGCAAATGAAGAAAAATAATATGGTAAGCATAATACTGTTTACGGTGCCGAAATAAATTGTAAGACAAGTGCCGAAACAACATCATGTAAGAAGAAAGAAAAAGTGGTACACATAGAAATGTAAATGCATCAGTCGAAACAAAAAATGCATAAGTGTGTAGCTCAAACCTAATGTTTATAAGTGCATCATCGAGAAAGATGCCGGAAGGTGCATCAAAAAACTAAATAAAATGATGCATTAAAGTAAAGAAGCCCATAGAAAGAAATACTTACTTGCATAATATGATGCACTTTTACAAATGATACATAAAAATACATCAACTTGATTCTTGGTTGATTGATTTATTTGGTTTATTTTACTTCGCTTTTATGCAACTTTTCGCTAATCGAGAAGATGAGGATGCGTGATGATGTGATGAAATCATTTTTCCGTATCAATTTAGATACGACCCAGTAACCTTTTTTCCGGACCAAATTACGTAAATATGGTCTAGGAACATTTCTTCCGGATTAATTTAAATACGATCCAGGAAACTTTCCTTTCGGATCAGTTTAAATAGGCTCCAAGTTCCGTATTGAAATGAAACAATAAGCAACTTGGGCCGAATTTAGATTATGCGAGAAACAAGGTTCCGGTTCTCTTGCTGAACCCAATAGAACCCTTTAGAATTTATTGGCTTCTGAAACTTTAACAACCCTGGAATCGAACCCAGGAGTCCAATATGGCATCAACGAGGCCCCATGTGGCATGAATTTAAGTGTTACATTATTTTCAGATCCATATTTGACTGAATTCATCTCATTGCAGCCAGCAGGAATAATTCATACAGTTAATTTAACTGCCTGTCAAATGTGACAATGAACTACATCTTGGGCTCTTTCTCAACGTGAAGAAAGACGTGCCATGGTCCAATTCGTACTTGTTTGCATCGTAACATTATTCGTTGAAAGATGTTATGCACGGCCACGTGTGGCAAGAAGTAGGCCGAAGCCATGCACTTCTTTTCATGTGTTTTGTTTGTGTAGGTCAAGAAACAGTACGTGTAAGATAAGTCGTTTGCGAATGATTTGGTTGCATCATAACAACAGCAGCTAACTTGCAAGTTTATGGCGATTGATATCCAAAGGAATGGTGTAACCCAGTGGCCGATCTACAAGCCGGGGGGACCCGGAGACAAGTAAGCCTTTAGAGGGCCTTCAGCCATTGGCATAGTAGAGGGTTCGCGTATTTAAAAAATAAGCGTAGTTTCTCAGGGGTACAGAAACGAATACAATATATGCACGTAAAGGCAAAGTTAAGTTCCCGTGCATATAGCACCGTCGCATGAAGGCACATTTAGGGTAGGTGGGGGTAGGGCCGCACATATTTTCGATGTCGGCCATCTTGGAGGTGATGTGATCAGCACCACGGTGCGGCCGCCTTTAACCACCCCCTCCACCAGGGTACCATTTGTTTCGAGGCTGGGTTGGTCTTAGAGCCTCTTTATGCGGTGACAAAGCCTGAAAATTCCGACCTTAGATCACTTTAGATACTTTTCAGGCATAGTGGTATTTTACGGGGTTTCCAAAAATGCTGCGCGACACTTTCGCTGAGTCTAATTATTCTGGAAACTATGCAAAACTCAAACTTCCTTTTTATTTTCCACGAAAAACTATATTTGTAATTACATAATATCTATTTTAAATTCTGATATAATTCCTGAATATTCTAAAGCAAATTCCTTGGTAATTTGGTGTATATAATTGCAGAAGAATATTTACACACCAATGTTGATCAATATTTTGAACAAATGTTAATTATTGCAATTTTCAAGTATTGTTATCGGTGGTAATCGGTAAGATTATCGGCATTTCTCTAAGCTTCATTTCACCTAAGTTCATTCACTTGTTTACACCAGCTGTCCAGTCCTCTCAGGTATTTGAATTATGCACAATCGTGTGTTACGCAGACTCCCACTTCCTGATATATTGGGGCTGCAAGGTTTACATGAGGTAAACAAGAAGCAGCTTACACGAGTAGGAAGGTAAAAACTGACTCATCAGCGTATAGGAAGTCTGCAGAGAGAGGTGTTGAGAAGGACGGACAGACTGGGAAGGCACTCACTTTTGGTGTTCATTTGAGACAGGCAACAGGACTTTGGAAAGGAGAGAAGGAGCCGTCTGACTGACTTAGGTGAACTACCTACGAAGCCTAGAGAGAGCTTAGTTTATTTTACTCTACGTCTCCTAAAAATCATCATCGTTCTTCTAAGTATAGACAGGTAATTATCCTAACCATAACATGTAAGATCAAAGTTCAAAGGTTCACAAAATCGAACGAGTTACTATTTGCCATTTCTAGTAGTATATTTAGGTATTGTATTTCAGTTCTACCTTTCGCAACCAAGCATTCAAATTGTCATGAGGACAAGTGGTCTCATCGTTAACGAAGATGAATGGTGATTAATTACATTTTCCATTAATCTATTGGGAGTGGTTGGTTCGAGCCCATCATTCTGTAGAATGATACGAATTTTAGAAACTGAATTATTTAAATTACGTTAATTAGAGTTACTTAGGTAACAGATTTAACATTTTAGAAACGGTAATTGTCGTTTTTACGGTTAGTTGGATGTCAGCGGAAATTGTCAACCTTAGACTGTCATTTCTGCAGTCAATTTTTTACACTGTGAACGTTTACACGTTCATAGAGACGGATGTAGCTCTTCTACTTAAGATAATAGCAATGATGTAAAGGAATGATGATTTCAAATGCATCGGAGAACAAGGTGAAAGAAACATCCATTAGATTGGAACACGAGACACATGGGATCGTACGATCATTACACCAAGAATGCACTCAATGTTTTATTTCCTTACTATACTTTACACCCGATTCAAATAATTAAGCTTGGCTTACGTAACGCACAACAGTAAGCGCTAGGTCATGTGTGCACTGGGGGAGATGCACGTCACAGACAGTTTTCACCTTGGAACTAAGGCGCAGATTTATATTGCAAAATATGCATGCAAATATGGGTAAAAGCCATTGTATGCACTAATCACATTCACCGTATTTGCCGGTGAATAAGACGTCCTTTTTTCCTTTAAAAATAAGTCTGAAAAACAGGGAGCGTCTCATACGCCGACAATCAGTTTTTGATTACATTCATTTCTGAAAATGTTCTCTGTTCTGCGTTAGGCGATTTCCTTGCGGTGTGTGACGAAGTGTGTAACTTTCCTAGTTACATTAGGTAGCTTATTTGTTGAAAATAAATCTACATATTACTTTATGTGTGTTTGAAATACTGTAAATTAATTATAAATTCAGTGACAAAGATTTTTCTTCAAAAATGTGCGCTGGCAAATACGGTACATAGGAAGTACATTTATGTGAATAACTCATTGAACAATAAATTTTTGAAGTAAATATGTTGCGGTAAGATCTCCAATAACAGTAGTTAAAATATAATGTTGTACTTAAATCCAAGAATATAGGCACATAAATATGAACATAGAACTTGCATTATATTGTTCAGAAGTTGAAGCTGAAATTGTAATATGAAATAAAACATTTAAATGTTTAATGGAGACACCATGTGCACGTAGATGTCCTTTCATATTTGTATTCATTCAAATAGTGCCTGCGGTCAGCCGATGAGGGATATATTAAAATGTTGATACGAAAAGGGAAAAAGGCATGAAACAAAATTGAATTAAACTATTGTAAGAAACTGCTGAACGTGTGCAATTATATTTAATCTAAACTACCATGTAGTTTCAAAAGACAACCCATACTATAAAACTTCACCGGAATAGTCAAAATTAAGTTAAATGATTTAATGTGTTAAAATCAAGTGAATATTCGGCATGGTAGAAAAACGACGCAAAAAATACAACACAAATACAATGCTTTTCAGTTAAACAACGAGAAATTTAAAATATGATCAACATTTCAATGTAACGAGAAATTTAAAATATGATCAACATTTCAATGTAACGAGTAGGTAAGCGGGGACTGTTACGAGAGCAAGAAATTCGAATTTTTCCGGAAGGATGAAGCTGTTGCTTGAAACTCTTCTAGGAAGCAAAAACCACAAACTCATAATTCCAGAAAATTGCAACTGTGGAATTTTCCTGTGGAGTTACTAAAAATCTGTAACGTGATTTTTTGGGCATATTTTATTACGATTCATTTCATACGTAAACATACATTAGTAATGTAGGGTATGGGAAGAGTTGCAACTTCTAATTTGCAGTTAGTCGAATTGAACTATTTTCTGCTCGCTGTTAGAACGAAGATTATGTAAATAGATAGAAATTCTAATGGTAGTTTCAAACTTTCAATGACAGCTGTGCAAGAATCTTCAGCGTAGGAATATAGTGCAAATACCACTCATTGTACAGCATCTATATTGAAGTTGTGGGACCTTATACACCCCCTATTTTGAGCTGTGCGGCTACGAGAAATATATTCATGGGCGAAGTAACAGCATAGGAAAGGAACTATTTTTCAGAAGTCACGTGGTTTTATTTATATTAACTTTGCTCTTACTGTAAGTCGCTGCAAATTGTCTGGGCCAGTGTCCTAAAAATAGTTTTTAACTTAGCGCACATCTTTATCTATTATGTCGAAAATTTTGGAGACTACGTAATTCTGGTTATAATCCTGGAAAGTTTGAAATTTCTCATTTACCATCTCGGCGCTTGAACGTGGAATATTTACTCATGTCAGATAATTGGATATTTTCCTGTTTCATGTAATTTTCCTTCGTAAAACTGTACAGGGTGAAAAAGAAAAAGAGAGCCGAAATATATCATTTAGAGGGGTCACCTAGTGCTTTGGTTATCTTGTGTCGCTTTTCTGGCTTAATTTACATAAGACTAACACGCGATCGCCCATCGATGTGTAAACTTCAGCATGAAAATAATATTAAATGTAATTCAACATAACAGGCTACAGTTTAAAAAGAAAGTCATCCACCTTCCATCTAATAAATCTCACAAGTTTATATGGTCAGCGGAAATCCCTGCGCTACCAAGGCTGTTACGCCGTCAATGTTTTAAGAGGCAATAATAATAATAAGTAATTTTAATATACACAGAAACCATTCCACGTCTCAAGTGCAACTAAACCATCACATTTAGAAATCGCGTAGGAATAAAAAGAAACTAATTTCACGAGCTAGAATTGCAGTGCGGATGAACGAGCGAGTTAAATGGTTCTGATGGTTCTGAACTAGAGTCATGAACGTCCGCAGGTTTTTCCCAAGGGGAAGGGGGGGGGGAAGGCTTTTTTCCCAGGGAGCAAACAAGACACATTTTCCCCCATAATAGTGTTGTTCCCTCAAAAATCATTGCTTCAATTGGGCTTTCTCATTTCCCTGCAATTCTCTTGCAATAATTAACATGAATTATTGTACTAAAATTAGAAAAGTGACGTATAATTTTTGGCTCACTTTGGTTGAGGCAATGTCTCGAGTCCAGGTGTTCCTTTGCGACTGTTCATTCACGAATTTCATGTAATCATCGTCTCCTGGGTCATCATAAGAAAATCGACGCAAGAAATAAGGAGATAGATACGAATCAAAGTGCAGCATGGGCAAAGTTTTACACCTTCCGCCTGCTCCATATATCAGGAGCGTATATTCTATGCTAGATAGACATCTGCGAAGTCCGAAGCCCAGAGATTAAAATGTAGATGAAAAATCTATTCTTATTATCTATTAGAAATTACAAAGATAATAAATTGCTCATTGCGATAAGTTGATGATGATGTTTCTGGAGTTAATTCATCAAGAATCTGCAAAGGACCACAAATCCCCACTCCCCGCAGTTCTGGCTGCTTAATACGCGATTAAACGGAGTGATAGTCTATGCCGTTCCAGAGAAGGAATGTTTTTCCCAGCATGAAATTTTAACAGGAGACAGATAATTACAGGAAGGAAAAAGGGACAACCATATCTGCAAATGTGCAGATTTTGCGTAACACATTTTCTGTAATATAAGAGAAATAATAACACAAATAATAATTATTATATTTTGATACTTGATTTCAATCTTTAATCAGCACAAATTTTTCATTTGAAACACACTACAATATGGTGAGACGAGGTAGCCCGCATCTTGAACTCAGCGTACGCTGATATATATATATATATATATATATATATATAAAGCAAAGAAGGAGAAAGTAAACACTCACAAGACAGTGAAAAAAATAGAATTTTTGCAGAATGTTCGGTGTAAGAAAAAAGACGGAACTGTGTGTGTGTAATTTGCAAAATCAATCGTAACGTTTTTAAATGACAAAATGATTGAAGAACTTCTTCAAATATTCCTACACAAACCTATCCCATTACACTCTTATGACATTCCAGTTCTCCCCATAACGATTCATAGAGATTCCAACATAGTAACGGACATTTCTATGTTACAAAGATTTAAAATAAAATTGATTGATTGATTGGTTTCGTTTAATTTATTTAGCTTTTGTGTCACTTTTGGCTAATTGCGAACATGAGAATAAGTGACCATATATGATGAAATTGATGAAGGGACACTCACAAAGAACACACATGATTCGAACTCGGGACTCTGGCGTCGTAGCGCAGTGTGTAAACCACTCCGCCATGCAGGCCGGTGATTCCAATAAAAGTCAGTAGGGTGTCCGTGAGTTCACAAGTAAGTTTCAGAAATGAGGGTAATGATGGAAAACTCAGCCTTGAAGGTGAACATTATCGTCCATTTGTACAGTCACGGTCACTGCCGGGTTGTAATGAATACACTGACTTTCAATGGAATCGTTACAACCCGGCAGTGTCCCTGACTGTACAGTGGGATCCATGAGTATTAACGTGCAAATTGTCCATGACTATTTTCCATTAATTTTTGTTTACATCCTATGTGTTTTTAAGGTCTGGATTTTTATGTATGCTGGTACAGAAGTTGTCAACAGCTAGTTTTTTTATATTCTTAAGTTCTTATTGGGTCAAATAAAGTGCACGAACATGGTGATGGACGATTTGCACGGCAATACTCATGGATCCCACTGTACACCTTACTCACAAGATGAATCATGAAATGTTATACGTTCACAACTCTAGACGAAGAAATTTTCGTGATAAAGAAGCTAAAATAGTTTTTACAATAATAATGTCTGCCAACTTCTTATAATTCTGTTGGACGGCTCTATATAATTTCTTTGTTAATGTAAAATTTTCTGCCTTAGGTGGTTAAAATTCAAGGTTTGAAGAAAACGGTCGAAGGTAGGTAATGAAACTTTTTCAACGGTGAGAATGTTGCGTCATTTATTGTTTATCCAAATCTCTACCTGGATAATATTTTCATAGTCGAATCACTATTTTATTCCAAAGACAAACTAGCAAATTGTAGTAAAATTGTCCACTCGCATTATTTGTGTGTTACTAGCTAAAATACGTAACGTTTCATAAACCATCTCTGTGGGAGTTGAGTGTTCGACTCACAATATATTTCCCGAAGGTTCCGGGTTCGAATTCCGACAAAGGTGTTTTGTGAGTGTCCGTCAATGCCATCCAATCATTCATCCTCGTCTTCGTAATTAGCCCAGAGGCTGAAAAGCGCCGTAATGTGTACTTTTTGGAGTTAGGTGGTAGACCAGCCAAAGCTGAACCTCATCCAGCAACAAGTTAATTCAATTCAAAGTAAGAAAAATACAAAACGTTTGGCAAAAAAAAGCGTTGAGATGAGTTTTGTAAAGTCCATTTTATGCACGGATAGGCTAATCGGGACTGGATCTACAGTTTAAAGTAGAATCCGAACCACTATCAGCCTCCACCGAGTATCGAACTCGGGATCCTTTAAATACAAGGCGACGATTTACCATTACGCCATCGGGTAGGTGGGCAACAACGTTTGGAAGCCAGTATTGCGAATATTACTTTATGCACAGAAGCTATACAATACTAGATTTAAAGTTTCCGTAGCATTTAAAGTAAAAAGTTCTTCTTTGTTTGTTTTATGCAAAGTTCGTTTTTAACTTTATTCGAAGCATACGTCTATGTGCTTCTACCGAGAATCGAACTCGAATCCTCTTGATCACTAGGCGAAAACATTTAACTGAAACACAGCCGGTATCGAACCCTAGTACTCACAACGAGACTATCTTCATCAATATACAATCACAAAGGTAAGTAAACTTGGAATTAAATCACTTTCGATCAGATAATCTTATTTGGCACGAAGTTTTCAAAGACCCAGTTTCCCACATCAGGTAATATGCACTCGTACGTCGGCAAACACATATATGTATAATGATGAGACTTACCTTGAAGAGTCCTTTCTCGTACGGAAGATCCTATCCAACGACGATCAAATTGGGATTGACGTCACGAACGTTATCTGCATACACAATCTCTCACGGTGACACACGCACAAAAGAAATATACTGAACAAACAACAGCCAAGGTTTACATTCACCAATTCAACTTTTCTGCTTTTTTAAAAAAAATAGTGCAAGGGAGGATCACACTAGTTCACATCCCGCATCACTGTTTCAGCTTTCGTCATAACGACGAATCTAAAACGAGACTGTGTTGCTTCGATCCAGAGTTCGCGTGCGATCGTGTTTTCGCGCGACGCGCGACAGGGCAACCGAGCCACCGGGATCTCGAATCGGATCAACACTGAAACCCACGAGCGTGGCGCACTCTGTCAATGGGAGGACTCCGCGTCGCCTGGCCAATCAGGAAGCTTATTTCGATCCACAGGTAGCGGGCGGCGTGCGAGGTCCTTCGCAGATACCATGCACGCTTCCAAGCTCTGTCGAGTAAAATTGAAATCTCCCGACAAACGCGTGCTACGGAAAGGGGTAAAAAACAAGTCCTTATCATAGCAAGCCCCGCGTAAACATTTTGTTTCACGTAACGTCATCATTAGTAGGACATGAATCGAAAGACGGATATCAGTCACACAGTATCACCATATTGTACACATTAATAATCCTTCAACTGTGTAAGCATATGCAGATGATGTAGACTTACTGAGGCATGATGTAAATACAATCAAGAATAATGCTAAAATATTTTTCAAAGTTGCTAAAGATATAGGTTTGGAAGTTAGCGAAGAGAAAACTAAATATATGCTTACAGGCAGAAACCAAGTGTTAAGTAATAATCAAAATCTAATTATTGATAACAACTCGTTTGAACCAGTTTCCAAATTCAAGTACTTAAGAGTAATACTAACAAATAAAAATAATATTAAAGACGAAATAAAGAGCAGGCTTAATTCAGGAAATGCATGTTACTTCTCTCTTCATAAACTTTTGTCTTATCGTTTAATATCTAAGAAACTAAAAGTTAAAATATACAAAACAGTAATTTGCCTGTACTATTATATGGATGCGAAACTTGGTCCCTTACATTGAAAGAGAAACATAAATTGAGATTATTTGAAAATAAGATCCTTAGGAAAATCTTTGGGCCTAAAAGGGATGAGGAGACAGGTGAGTGGAGAAGGTTACATAATTTAGAACTACATAATTTGTATTCATGTCCAGATATTATTAGAATGATTAAATCACGAAGCCATAGATGGGCAGTCATGTGACACGAATGGGAGAGGAAAGAAGAGTTTACAGGATTCTTGTTGGGAAACCTGATGGTAGGAGACGTGTAGGAAAGCCAAGACGAAGATGGAGGGATAACGTTGAGATGGACCTAAAGAAAATTGGTAGGGATGGAAAAGCGTATATAGATCTTGCTCAGGATAGGGACAGATGGAAGACCTGTGTTGCTGCAGCCATGAACCATCGGGTTTAAGAAGGCTAGAGAGTTAGTTCGTTTGTTCTGTGTAAGTTTATTCGCATTTTGCAACGTACAGTCACCGGCAGTAAAAATGGAACACCAAATTTCTTAAATACTCGGGTCATGTGTGTTGCCTAACTGTACGGCGATGGTAGAAGTTGCCATTGAAGTTTTGCTACTAAAAACCACTTATGGCCGTAGATTTAGGCAACACACATAACGCCTTGCAGGGAAGCGAGTAGTTCAGGATCTAGATGTCCTATTTATTTTGCTGGTGACTATACATTTGCGACTGTGATACTGGTATTGTTTTTCAATTGATTGCCTACCCGTTTTGACGTTCCACATAAATAAAGAATGTAAATACCAGACTTTTAAAAATACTTCTTTATAGTTTTTCGAGTTTTTATTTTAACTCCACTTCATTCACAGATAGGCCAATCGCGACTGGACTCACAGCATAGAGTTGGATCCTAACCACTGTGTGCCTGCACTGGGTATCGAACTCCGAACTCCCTTATTACGAAGAACGTTAAAATTTCATATTTTCCATTTTTCTAATTTAACGTTGATTTCCCGAAACTTGTCTAATCGCAACTATGAAAATGAAATGGTAATTCCATTAAATTGAATACCGAACCTTCACAGGACTCGAACCTGAAATGTTAAGTAGCGAGAATTTGAGCGGACCATTGAAATTACTTTGAATTTGAATTCATTTATCTATCATTTCGATATGAGATCGACACTGTCTATTCAAGACCGATGTGAGATCGAGAACTAGACTGGCATCCTATAGGTCTGTATGTACCCATGGGAGGGTACTATGAAATATTAAAAAGTGAACCTGTAAAAATCTACGAAAATAACATCGACGATTTTTCCAATTTGTAATAACTTCGATTTTGTCCTTGCATAATGGATGTTTTTGTTTTTTTTTATGGATGGAAGCAAGCTCCAGATGTCTGCAGTCCGTAATATTGGGTATTTTTAATTGTATAACCAATAATGCAAGGCTACCAGACATCCCGATTTAGTCTGGACAGTCCAGTTTTTTTAACTCCTCTCCCGACTTATGTGGAAGCAGTAGCGATGCGAAAATTCCTCGTTTTTTTTTGTTTAACTCACATGTTCATTCTTTCATAATAATTGCTAATATGAATCATTTAATTTTTTAATATATTTATTTATTTCATTTATTTACTTAAAGTTTCAGATACAGCACTGAAAGACCTTTTTATACTGAAACTATGGCAACAAGAAAAAAATATAAATAACAACAACAAAACAAAACAATACAAGATGGCAGACGAAAGAAAAATAAATTGTTACATGTACATTCTGATTGTCGGAAACTGTGTTCTGACAAGAAAGTATCAACATTTACAGGCAGGTTATTATATAAGTGGGGGAGCCTATTGTAAAGAGACCACTGTAGGAGAAAGAGCCTTTTAGCGGGAATGTGAAAGAGCTTTACGTTGCGGGTTGACCGTGCGGGTACTCGTAGATGAAATTGGTTGACAAGGAATTCGGTTTGAGTTTTGCCATTAATGATTTTATTCAAACATTTCATGTCTGCTAGTTCGTGACGAGTGTGTGGTGATTGGATTTTCAAAATAGACATAATATCCGTTTTATGGAGATGTCTCAGAGAAGGCAATGGTGAGGAAAAAGCTGAGAACAGAATCAAGCCTGGAAAGATTAGTTTTAGAAGCCATAGTCCAGATTGGAAAGCAGTATTCAAAAATGGGAGAGATAAAGATTCGAAAAATATGCTAATGGCTGATTGGTTTTGGATTTCAGGGAACCTGTACAGAATACCAAGGAGACGCATGGCTCGTTTAGTAGTATATGTAATGTGGTCATTGAAGTTTAGGTTTTCGTCGATGATAACACCAAAATCTTTTTGAGAGGAAACCTTTTTGATGGGACTGTTTTCGAGAGTAAGAGAGCACTTTGTTCCTTTTTAAGGAAATGGTGAGGCAGGAGCATTTCTGAGGATTCAATTCAAGTTTCCTCTGGCCCCAGCACAAAAGTAGTTCTGTAACAGCTTGTTGTAGCATTAGTGAATCGCGTTCAGATGAAATTTATTTGATGAGTTTACAGTCATCGGCAAACAGAAGTAAATTTATGTGAAGAGAAGACAGTCTGTCTGTCTATTTGCGGATTACAGTACTATTCGAATACGTATGAGAGTTGAATATAAATAATAAGCACTAAGCTGTACGCCCTGTAACATACTTTGTCTGTAAGCGACTGTGTTGCTGATTGATGGGTGAGGGGAAGGAGGGGGGCGGTTATGGATGAGTTGTATTGTATTATTACTTTGGACCATAATATTGCAACTCTCCAATTATACGTTTAGATTCACCTGTAATATTACCTTGGCACTGGTGGTCATATCTAATTTCTCCTTCAGCATTTCGCTGACCACTGTGGCTGAATGGTTAGCACAATGCGCTCCGACGCCAGGAGTCCTGTGTTCCAATCCCAGCCTGGCATGGTGTGTTCCTTCATCAATTTCATCGATCATCACTCACCCTCATCGTCGCGAATAGACAAACTTGTCAGAAAAGAATAAAATAACCTAACTCAATCAACCCCACAGCATTTCAGATCTCTGCTTCACATTTTCGGACCTGACCACCCCTTACCCCCTAAAAAAAACTGGGTACAGGCCTGCCTACATAGAATAAATCTATTTTTCCCACTTTTCCTAGGTCCACTAAAGCAAAGGAAGGGAGTCTCCCCAATGGCCTGGTAGCAACGCTGCCTCCTTGTAATAATAAGGTCCAGAGTTGATTCCGCAGAAGAAGCACATAGCGCAGTGAGTAGGATCCCGCTTGAAACTGTAGGTTCAGTCCCAAGTAACCAATACTGAAAAGTTAACACGAGATGTGATGGACCGTTCTGCTGCCATTCCATTCTGACAAGTTGATTGAATGAACTGTTGTTTCAAGTCCACATTATGCACAGGTAGGCTAATCGACACTGGACCTACAGTTTTAAGTAGGATCCGAACAACTGTGCCATGTGCCATCAGCAAGTATCGAACCAGAGACCCCTTAATTTAAAGGCGAGGATGTTACCCCTACACATCGGTGAGACCCATTAGCGTTTCAAACGTATTAACGGTTATACATATATAAGCAGTTTAACATAAAAAAGTAATTTTAATTAGTCAGTTGTTGAGAACACCAATGTCAACATCCCTTCCACGTAGTACACCCTGGACTGCATTTTGCCGAGTAACGAGGCTCTGGCGTCTGGATTCAGAGCCAGTAAAACCCTATGTTCTGCTGGTGTTGTGTCGTTCCTGTATGTTTGTGATTGTCATCTGTCTCATCTTATCAACATTCATCCGCATCTTTGCGATTAGCAAAAATTGCAGAAATTGGAATAAAATAAAACAAATCAATCAGTCGAACCCTTCACATTCCAGCTACAGCACAAAGTGCTAGACATGAATACGCCTGCAAAAAAAAAATTACGCGCAATCGTATTCACATTACTAGCTAGTATCTGTGTCGTGGGTAGAATGAGACGTAAAAATATATACCGGCGCATGCGTCGTGTTGAAGAAAGATTCATATTCGCTTCAGTGTAGTGTGCAAAGGTGATAAGTGTTGGTAAGTGTTAGTGTTTTTACAATGCCGCGATATAAGTACACCTTAGAACAGAGAATTTCTATGTGCGATTCTTATGTGAAGACAAACTTGTGCAGAAGTGTGAGTTAGCGATTTTTAAGTGAACTTTGTCAAATGATTTGAAAGCCGGCTCCCCCGTAGTGGAGTAGTTAGCACATCGCGCTACAACGCCAGGGGTCCTGAGTTCGAATCCCGGTCTGTGTATGGATGTTTGTGAGTGTCCATTCATCAATTTCATCACATCATCACTCATCCCCATCTTCGCAAACTAGCCAAAATTGGCACAAAAAGCGAAGTGAAATATAGCAAATGAATCAATCAAATGAATTGAAAAAATGTGGCAGTACATGGAAAGAAAATTCCAACATCCTCTGTGATAAAAAGTACGTGATTACATTACTACACTGGTATTTAAAATACAGGGTGATTATAAAGCTTCGATCTATTTCTGTGAAAAACAAATATTATAATCAAATCAATAATGAGAATGGAAAACCTAACACTTAATAACACATAATCTATCAAAACTTCTACAGATAATGTAAATCTAACCTCAAAGTAACACATAATCCATCACGGGTTGCACTGAGCCTTATTCCAAATGACCATCCTGCACGTCCACACAAAACTCCCAGTGACGCACCGTTGCACGAAACCCCTTTTCTAGCAATGTACATCACCCTGTATATGCACTTGAGTTGAGGGAGTAGTGCAGGTGTCCGGGTTCACAAACCTCATTTGGGGCTCGAATCATCATGTGGGGCTCGTCGTAGCCTTTTATGATGCATATTTTGAGGGCAGAGTTGGCAACACTGTGGGCCCACTGTAGCCTTTTATGAGGGGGTCCATTGCCCTGTTTACATCTGGCAACACTGCCGTATGACAGAGTTGGCAACACTGTGGGCCCACTGTAGCCTTTTATGAGGGGTTTATTGCCCCCCTGATTACATCTGGCAACATTGCCGTATGACAGTGTTGTTAACTGGGTTTTTCACTGTAAATTTTCATTAAAGGACCTGAGGGGCCCATGTACCTTATATGTTTGGCAACACTGTTGGGGGCCTAGAGTTGGCGACCTGTGGGCCCACTGTAGCTTTTTATGAGGGGTCCATTGCCCTCTGTTTACATCTGGCAACACTGCCGTATGACAGTGTTGTTAACCGGGTTTTTCACTGTAAATTTTCATTAAAGGGCCTGAGGGGCCCATGTACCTTTTATGTCTGGCAACACTGTTGGGGGCACAGAGTTGGCAACACTGTGGGCCCACTGTAGCCTTTTATGAGGGGGACCTATTGTCCCCTTTTTATATTTGGCAACTCTATTGGTTTTTTTTTGAGGGGGTTTTGCCAACCCATCCGAAGATTCCACTATATCTTTCACTGGCTAAGCTAACCTACAAATAGGAATTGGCAACACTGACGAGGCTCGAATTATTATTTGAGCCTCGTCGGTGTTGCCTACCTACTCTACAAAAATTCTACTATATGATCTTTCACAGGCTAAGCTAACCTACAAATAGGAGTTGGCAGCACTGACTTATAAACCCACTGGGTCCTCTTGGCATGTTTTTTCATGATATGTTGCTAGGCTATTGAGCATCTTGGGGTATACAATGTATATATTTTGAGAAGGGGGGGTTATAGCTTTTTATGCTGTACGAATACTGGAAGCTTGACAGTGACAACCAACAGAGTAGGTAAACCTACATCCAGGAACTGGCAACACTAGTTTCTGACAGTGAATTTGAAATAAAATATTAAACAAAATACATGAGTAAGCACTGTGAGTACAAATAGTACCAGTGTTATGCCCCCAACTCCAACTGGGCAACTGGGGGAAATAATTGTACAACAATTTGTACCTAATTGTACAATACTTGTACCTAATTGTACAACATACATATACACAGACATAAAAGAAAAAGCCTTCCCGTAACTTACTTCATGTACAATTTATATGATTTTACAACTGTGAAAAGCATATGTGTTCTGTATGCACATATTTATTCTTATTTTTCGAAGTTGAATGAAAGCACATCTTTTTACGTTCTCGTAATAGGGGAGACCGGGGTAATTAGAACAGGAAACAGCCTGTAGAAGTTCCACTGTAAATTACTCAGAAAGTTACTGATGGATTTTTTAAAAATTTCTACCATTTAAAAGGACATCTTTTGCATATTTTTGAAAAAAATAATGACCATACCTGCATTGCAAATACTCGTCCAAAAAAAATAAATTGTCATGACACCATAAAATTGTTCCAATTACCCCATTTGGGGTTAATGGAACATAAGTTAGAAATTTCAACTGAATAGCTTTAGATTGCTGTTGGGGTAATACGAACATCATATATAAATGTCCCATTTACCCTGCAAATTTGAACACAATAGCTCTACTTCTTCTGGAGTTATCAATGCTTGTTTAAATAAAATCCCAAGTTAACGTCTTTTTTTCATAAAGTTCAATTTCCCAGCTGTGAAGCAAATATGTGTGAATGAAAATCAGTGTTCTATGATTTATTTGAAAGGTTACAGGCCATTCTACGATGTAGTAAAGAAAAAACTTCTAATAGTTACATGTACAATCTGGTATACCCAAGCGAAATCAAGCAAATTACGCAATGTTCTAATAACCCATTTGCAGAAATTTTTGGGGTAATAAGAACTTTGCTTATAAAAACCAGGCAAATTGCCCATAGACAACCAAACTCACATGAAATGATGTGTGCCCTTATGTTTTATTATAGGGGTGAAGAAAATTTTGAAAGGGTTCTTTCATTCACATCCAGTATATGCAGAAGCAGAGAAATACCAAGCATGCGTCACATCATTTTTGCAGGTGTATAATAAAAGTCAAATAAAACTTACTTTTGTGTAGTTATTCCAATAACAAATTTTCTGCATGTAGGTTTAGTGTAGGTACATAGGTATGAAATGTTATTACACCAGTCTTTTCATTTTAAATTATTCTACATTAACATGTTCCAATAACCCCATGTTCTAATTACCCCGGTCTCCCCTACTAACCTTGCTCCACTGATTTTAAATTGCTTCCATCCGCTTTTTTTTCTGTGTTATTTCCGTATGCACGCAACATTCGCTTTCAATGAAACACAGGAGTGTTAGTATAGCAGGCTTCGAGTTTACAATTTATTAAATTAAACAATAATTTATGTAAGAATATACTTGTACTTACCGAACACAAAATAATAAAAGCACATGTGAATGTTTGCGTGTGTTTATGTTATATGACGACTGAGTAAAAAAATAATGTTGACTCCCCGAAAGATAAAGTTCCTTGTTCGACATCAGATGCATGCAAATTTTATGTTTTGCTCTCCAGAATCTTGATTTTATGTTTGTGCTATTTGTCATACAGCAGAGGAGAAGAGGGGAGAGAGAGAGGAGGTACTATCAGCGCCATGTATTAGCAAACAATAGAAATAAAAAGTAGGTCAAACTTTTTTCAACACCCAAACATTTTAAACGTCCTCGCGTAGTAATACGATCTAGCTGAAGACGTTTAAAAGAGTACTCTTAGTCGACGAAGCTAATTGCTAGGGCCCTTATATTACTAAAATATTCTTTAATTTGCATATTTCTCATACCGCCATATGTTGTTCTAGTTGACTTCTTCCAAAAAAATGCTAATTAGCGAGAGTTAATTAAGCAAGGCAAGTAAAAGAAGCAAAATAGAACAACATATGGCGGCGTGAGTATATGTAAAAATTCGATTCAGAGGTGGATTGAATTAAAATTGGGGGATATTTTTGCATTTTTTCCCTATAATATACAAAACATTTACCGTACATAATCTTTTCCATTTACAACAGTATAAAATAAGAGGAATGTGTGACAATATCCATATTAACCCATTCGCATACCTTAAATGACAATTTTTTTGCCATGAAATACCATTTAAATTTGGCTATCTCCCGTGAAGGTTGCACAGCAAGACAAGATGTCAAATATTGTGAAAACTATTCAAGCAATTTTATATATTGAAGTGGAAGTACAGTAATAAGTTTGCACATATGCAGTTTACTTGAAAGATAATTAGAAACTCACCTAATAAATTTGATCACACACACCTTTGCATTCTATTTCCATTCCTCAACCTTTTATATTTTTCCTGCCACAGCCACCTCTTCCTTATTTTCACTATATTCTTCAGTTTCACTAACACAAAAAAAAAACCCGTGTTCACCTCCACTTCCAAAATCCATATTTTCCTCTTCATCACTATCGAAAAGCAACTTTTCAATCGCAGAATCTTCTACAACATTCTTATGCAACATGTTTGCAAGACGTAACAAATGAAGGTTTGTTTACATGAGAAATTACTGAACAAAACACGCTTGAAATGGTATGAAAAACTTAGCAGCGCAAACATACACGTCATAGATTTGAAAGATCATACAACCTCTGCCATCTATTGAATGAAAAAGGAACTACGTGATGAAAATCGGGAAGCCGTCGATTCGACAACTAGGTAAGCGGATGGGTTAATTAGGAAAATATGTTGTATGCTAGATTAGCTAATTGTGTCTTCTACAGCTTCACTGTATAGAGGGAAGATGGAAAAAGAGAGCTCTACGGAAACTGACGCTCTTAACAATATTGTACGCCCGTGAAAATTATATATAAATAAGACTTAAGCGTATTATCTGCTTTCATGTGAGATTTTGCCAACCTGTAAGCTGTAGTGTTTAGGTGACAAGCGACTTGCTCAAATATGATACTGTTGACAATATTGTACGCCCGTGAAAATTATATATAAATAAGACTTAAGCGTATTATCTGCTTTCATGTGAGATTTTGCCAACCTGTAAGCTGTAGTGTTTAGGTGACAAACGACTTGCTCAAATATGATACTGTTGACAATATTGTACGCCCGTGAAAATTATATATAAATAAGACTTAAGCGTATTATCTGCTTTCATGTAAGATTTTGCCAACCTGTAAGCTGTAGTGTTTAGGTGACAAGCGACTTGCTCAAATATGATACTGTTGACAATATTGTACGCCCGTGAAAATTATATATAAATAAGACTTAAGCGTATTATCTGCTTTCATGTGAGATTTTGCCAACCTGTAAGCTGTAGTGTTTAGGTGACAAACGACTTGCTCAAATATGATACTGTTGACAATATTGTACGCCCGTGAAAATTATATATAAATAAGACTTAAGCGTATTATCTGCTTTCATGTGAGATTTTGCCAACCTGTAAGCTGTAGTGTTTAGGTGACAAACGACTTGCTCAAATATGATACTGTTGACAATATTGTACGCCCGTGAAAATTATATATAAATAAGACTTAAGCGTATTATCTGCTTTCATGTGAGATTTTGTCAACCTGTAAGCTGTAGTGTTTAGGTGACAAACGACTTGCTCAAATATGATACTGTTGACAATATTGTACGCCCGTGAAAATTATATATAAATAAGACTTAAGCGTATTATCTGCTTTCATGTGAGATTTTGCCAGCCTGTAAGCTGTAGTGTTTAGGTGACAAGCGACTTGCTCAAATATGATACTGTTGACAATATTGTACCCCCGTGAAAATTATATATAAATAAGACTTAAGCGTATTATCTGCTTTCATGTCAGATTTTACCAACCTGTGAGCTGTAGTGTTTAGGTGACAAGCGACTTGCTCAAATATGATACTGTTGACAATATTGTACGCCCGTGACAATTATATATAAATAAGACTTAAGCGTATTATCTGCTTTCATGTCAGATTTTGCCAACCTGTAAGCTGTAGTGTTTAGGTGACAAACGACTTGCTCAAATATGATACTGTTGACAATATTGTACGTATATTGTATTGTATAGGAGACTAGAAGTATATAATTTGGCGAAAAAAAAAACCAAGTAAGGTCATAGAGAATAATTAAAAAAAGTGAACAATTATATTTTGCATTGCACAGCATTGGATATTAAATAACATACCCCCAAAAAATCTCTGCATTATGCGTTCTGTAAAAAATTGCCCTACGTGCCAAACTGCTGTGTCAAGTAAACATTTTCAAAGGCACTGTCGTACTTGTGTGCCGGAAAAGCGAATATGTGCGACCAAACTGTGCTCTAAGTGTGAAAAAAATATTACTATTGCCAACTTCAAGCGACACCAGCTTACTTGCAAGAGCACTGGAACATCTTTACCGCAACCTTCCAAGCGAAAGTAGAAGTAACCTCCCTCGATGCATCGCCACCTGCCAAACGCGTCAAGCTGGCGAAGAAAGCAGACCGATTTGCGTTTGAGCATTTATTAGAAGACTTTAACATAACATCAGACAGCTTCTGCGATGTGCGTAGTTTTCTGGAGAGCGAGCGAGCTAAGATAATATCTATCCTCAACGATGCATTGGCTACACACTCCACTAAATTCTATGCTGTGCTACGCTGCAAGTATAAGAAACCGTCTGATGAAATATATAAATTCTTCCATGCCACAAAAGCAAAAACACTGCATCAGGCAGATGTCACTGACCTCGACAGCATCTACGACAAGTTTGTCGAGGAGCTTGTGGCAAAGCACGAGGAGCATCAGGCTGAAGGCTCGGGCGGTGCGCTGTGTGGCGACCCCCACAAACTTTGTCTGAAACTTAACAAATTCCTGCCACTGGCAGGGTCTAGCTATATTGCCCTGCCACCCGAGGTTGAAGCAAGGAAAGCTGTTCTCAATATTCAGAACAAAGACACCAAATGCTTCCTCTGGTCGGTGCTGGCAGCATTGCACCCTATACCTTGGGAAAACGGTCCACGCCGTGTTGCACACTACAAGCAGTATGAGTCGGAACTGGAGGATGCAATGGCCGGGATTGCCTACCCTGTAGAAGTCTCGCATATTCGCAAGTTTGAGGTTCGTGCTCGTGACTTGTTGGGCCTGCAATTAGCCATCAATGTTTACGGTCTCACCGAGAACAAACATGAGGTCCACCCCATCCGGGTGAGCAACGTGAGCAACAACAACGATGTACGAGAAATCAACCTCCTGCTCATCAAGAACAAAACCCATCACCATTACACCCTTATCCGTTCCCTTTCTCGGCTTGTTTCGACCCAACGGAGCAAAGACAAAACCCACATAGAAGTTTGTCGCAGGTGCTTGTCTACATTTTATAATCGAGAACAGCAGGATTACCGGCGCATCAGAGGTCCCAACATTGCTGCTGAGAAGCTAGCTCGCCACATGCTCTACTGTGGTACCAACAAGTCTGCAGGAACTATCCTGCCCGAACCTGGTGCAGTAGAGTGCTTTCGCATGCACAGTGCTATGGTGAAGCATCCTGCCTTTATTGTAGCAGACTTCGAGGCCTTTCTTCAACCTCTGTCTAACTGCGAGCCCAACCCCGAAACATCCTCTACCATTCCTTTCCAAATCCACGAGGCCTCGAGTTACTCCTATGTTGTGGTGTGGCGAGACCATATTGCCTCCGAGCCCTATGTGTATCGCGGTCCCGACCCGGTCAAACACTTCCTGGAGAGAATGCAACAGGAAGCCATCAAGATAGGGAAGGTGCTGTTGGCCCCCAAGCCCATGCTGCCTCTGTCTCCCAAAGACAAGCATCAGCACGAAATAGCTCTAAATTGTCCTGTTTGCAACTCGGTCTTCACTGACGATAACAAAAAGGTCCACCACCATGACCATTATGGGACCGGAAGCTACATTGGCCCGTGGTGCAACAGGTGTAACTTGAGAGCCTGGGACCCGCGCTTCATACCGGTCTTTTTTCACAATGGCTCGGGATATGATTTCCATCACTTGGTCACACATCTAGGGTACGACAATGCGAGAATCAATGTCCTGGCACAGAACGAGGAGCGTTATATTAGCATCAGCAAGTGGGTGCCGATCCCCGACTCAAAAAGCAGGAGCATCGAGCTTCGGTTCCTCGACTCTCTGAGGTTCCTCCAGGCAAGCCTCGATGCTCTTGCTGGGAAGCTCAGAGACGACCAACTAGCCATTACCACATCAAGTTTCCCGAACTTAGATGTCGCACTCATCAGACGTAAAGGGGTCTACCCCTACGAATACGTCACAGACCCTTCCAAGTTCGAAGAAGAGTTGCTGCCTCCCCAGGATAAGTTCTACAGCCAGCTGAGAGGTTCAGGTATTACCGACGAGGAGTACAAGCATGCTCAGTCTATGTGGGTCGAGTTGGGTTGCCGAACTTTTGGTGATTACCACGATGCATACCTGAAGCTTGATGTGACGCTTCTTGCTGATGTGTTCCAGGCGTTTCGGGCGACTGCGATAAACATTTACAACCTGGACCCTGTATATTTTTACAGCCTTCCTGGACTGGCATGGTCGGCCATGCTCCTGCTGACTAAAGTTAAACTTTCACTTATCTTCGATGTTGATATCATGCTTTTCATCGAGAGAGCTATCCGGGGCGGCATGGTCCAAGTGTCGCAACGCTTCGCACACGCCAACAATCACCACATGGCCACTGGTTACGACCCCTCCCAACCATCAAGCTACATCATGTACACTGACGTGAACAACCTTTACGGGCACTCCATGATGCAGCCACTCCCAACAGGACAGTTTGAGTGGGTTGATCCTTTATACCACGACATCGAAAAAGAGTGCGACGAGTTTGGGTTTTTTGCCGAGGTGGACCTTGACTTCCCCGAGAAGCTGCAGGATACATTCTGTGACCTTTCGCCTGCTCCGGAATTCAAATGTCCACCTGGCTCGGATCAACCGAAGCTCGTCATGGACTTGGAGCCCAAAAAACGTTATGTGCTACACTACCGGAACCTCCAGTGGTTAATGCAGCAAGAGGTCTCGGTCAAAGCAGTTCACCGCGTGCTCTTGTTCAGGCAGTCTCCATGGTTGAAGCCGTACATCGAACTGAACACCAAACATCGCACTGATGCCACTTCGGAACTTGATCGCGATTTTTTCAAATTAATGAACAATGCGGTATTTGGGAAGACCATGGAGAATGTGCGAAATCGCGTTGATGTGAGGTTGGTGACGAAGAAAACACAGTGTCGTCGACTTGTTGCAAGCCCGCTGTTCAGATCTCGAACAATTTACAACGAACAGATGTCTCTGATTCACATGAACCAGGGCGAGGTGCTACTCAACAAGCCCATCTATGTGGGAGCTGCAGTTTTGGATCTGAGCAAGTTGTGCATGTTCGAGACATATTACGACATACTACGTGCACACTACAACCGCAATATCTCGCTCCTCTACACAGACACAGACAGCTTGGTGTACCATGTTCGCACGGCCGATGCGTATGGTGATATAGCCAAAGTTCCAGCTCTTAATGAGCTCTTCGACACATCGGGCTATCCCCAGCTAAACCGGTATGGAATTCTGCCCCGGAACAAAAAAATACCCGGCAAACTCAAGGACGAGAAAGACGGGGATGTGATTGTGGACTTTGCTGGACTTCGTGCCAAAGCCTATGCGATCCGGGCTGAGGGTTCTGTAACAAAAAAGGCAAAGGGTGTAAGCAGGCAAGTGGTTCGGGAGCACCTCAAGTTTGAGGATTACCTCGAGTGCCTCAGAACAAAATCGCCCATTCTACAAAAAGAGCATCGTATCCAAAGCGTCGATCATGTGCTTACAACTAATATTGTCAGGAAAGTTGCTCTGGATGCACACGACGACAAGAGGTGTATTCTTGAATGTGGGGTCCATACACTTCCGTGGGGCCACTATCGCCTCCAAACTAGTAAGGCCTGCCCAGAGTGTAACAAAGAGTAATAGGCAATGCGAAAAGAAAAAAAAAACAATTTTAATTTACTTCCACTTCCTCGATTACATGCATGCATGGCACAGCAAAATTAAACTTCTGGGAAACTGCTTATTGTAGTTTGTACTTGTGTATATAAAATTCCACATTTCTTATTGTGTGCTATTTTTTTTAATTTTTTTTTTGTATCTAAAACTGTTCAGTTACTCTTTCATTCTTGACGTCATACACAAATGTTTTCTCTGCAATAAGAATGACACTGCACAGAGTATCTGCAGGCAAGGCGTCGTGGAACTCGCATACAATCTTGATGTTGGTACGATCGTTAACAACCACCTGTTTTCTTTTAGATGTGTTGATGACAAACATGGGTCTGCGAGCTATGAACTCGTTGGGGTTGTAGTACACGTCCACATTGCCGGAGGTCACTCTCTTGTAAGCTGTGTACGCCTCGTAAAGTTTCAGGTAATCGTTGTTCGTAATGTTTAGATTGTAGTTCTCGCGTGGAAAAACTTCATTCCTTCCATTTTTGAGGTAAACATTTTTAATTTTGCAATTATCAAACTGGCTAGAATCTTTCTCCTGGTTATTATCTTTCCCCGTCTGGAAGAGCACGACCGTAAACTCAGGCATATCGTACCGGATGCTGTTGAACTGCGTAGTAACATCAAATTCAAAATGGCTGCCGGAAGCAGGTTTCTGCACACACTGGTAACCGTAAAATTGGATGGGTACTTGGGGGTTCTTCAAGATGCCGGCTTTGTACTTGAGACCGTAATTAGATTCGTATTCCACCACAGGCATGCGCAGCTCCATGAACTGGATGACGCACTTGGCTGCGTCGGGTAGTGTGTTGGCAAGTGCTGCACCGTCTGCACCCAAGGTGCTGTAACGCATCAGCACATCGTTGTCGTTGGCGCTTCTGCGAAAAGTGACGCGTAAACCACCCTTCCACATAATCTCCGTGTAGTCGGAGAAGAAGCCTGGAAGCAAGCGCATGGGAAACAGTACTGTGTGGCTTTGAGTTTTGATTTTTGTATCTGCTTCGAATCCCCCTGCCTGGTAGTATGCTCCATCGGTCTTGGAGAGTTTCAGTGTTCCCACAGCTGTAGAAGTAATCCCGGGGTAGTCAACCCTATCGATGACGGTGCCATGCTTTCTAACTTCCACTTGCGAGAACAGATGCGGCACAAAATTGTCCACAAGTCTTAAATTTGCATTGGCGTGGAATGCTTCGCCGTTGTCTCTCTTCACCACATCAAACTTGATATACAAATCAGCTCTGTGAGGATGAATGAACCCATCCCCGACGTCCACATCGTATTCGATCTCCCTGTTCGGCTCGTTCAAATTGGCGAACGTGCGGCGATTGGGTGGGAAGGACTGCAACTCGTAACTTTCGATTTGCTCCATGATTGTTATTTATTATACGTTAATCTCCACGACGGCGGTGGTAGTAGCTCCGGCAAAATTCACCACCTCATCTTTTTCGTTTGTCACTGCCAATTTTATGTTGTCTATGCGATTACGAGATATAGGGAAGTATATCGGTGGTGAGGGTGTGTAGATAATCGGTTCCATGAATTCAGAGTTTGGTTTGAACGTAGCGATGATACCTGTCTGCTTGTGGCTGCCTGGGATGCCATCCGAGGATTTGGTGATCATGCCTTCTGCCACGTTGCAATGTATGTTCAGAGTCTCGATGGCTAGAAATTTAGGAATGTTGGCACCGATGTGCTTGATGCCAGGTTCGAGCTTTGTGTTGTTCTCGAATCCCAGAAGCTCTCCAACAGTGCCTAGGTCTACTGTTTCCGTAGCAGACACAATTTCAACTCTGTGAGTTACAGAATTTTGAGATAGCAGTATATTTCTTGGCAATTGGGCTTGCAAGGTAGACAGATTGTACTGTCCTGGCGTGATAACTATTTTTTCATTTCCAACAGTAATTTTGTTATTGTGCTCCGTGACATTGGGTATCAGGTACATGCTGTAGAATGCACGAAGAGCAATAGATTTAGGATAGATGATGTCGTCATGCAACGCGAGTTTCAAGACCGAAGTCTCGCTGGTGAGATGGAACACTCCCATGGTGTTTTAGGTACCACAATGCTTTCTGAAAATGCTCCACTGAGGGGTTATTTATTTTAGACATGTATGCGAGAACAGAAAGGCATAGGTGGCCGCAGTTAACATCGGTGAAACCCTGGATGCGTTTGTCATTGTAGTAGAGGTTGGCAACACTGAGATACTTCACCAACCTGGCAGGCGGTGTGCCACCGAACGAATCGAAAACAAATGCTTTGTCATCGTCAATTTTGAGGTAGCATATCCAATGTGTATCAGGATTTTTGTAACTGTCCAGGTTGACCACGCCATACTCCTTTTTCTTCACAGCAGAGGGTAGAGAATCGGACATGAAAACACCCCTGAAGTTCCTTATTCCCAACGGTTCGATCAGAGATTCAATATCGAAGTTGGACAGGGCTTCTTCTTTTTTTTATATTTCTTCAAAGCATCGAGGTTGTTTTTTCGCTTTTTGGTCACACCTTTCCCCTTCTTTTCCATAGCCAGGTTGTGGCGTTTCTGTTCTTCCAGCTCGGCCTTGTTCTTCTTTGCATCGATGACGGTTTTGGCGATAGCGGCACTGCCTCCAGCCAAGCTGCCCACTGCACCCAAAGCTGCCAAGATGGCCGGAATGCTGAATATGAAACCTCCAATCTTCTGCTGCTTCCGCGAATGCTGCAACTTTTTCAATTGTGGAGTGCTGAGCAGCAATTTCATTCCGTGTCCTTTGCACAAGCATGAACGTTTCTTCTTGAGTTGTTTCTTGGTGAGTAACCCATCGAGGGCACCCAGCGTTTTCAGATTCGAATATGGTATCTGGTACACGACACCCTTGGCCTTCATGATGTAATTTTTTTTTTACGGTATGTTATTTTATATATGTTCAGAGATTTTTTGTTTTCCCTCCCGTATAATTTTTTTACGGTATGTTATTTATATATACTTTGCAGCTATTAAACAAATTCGATTATGTGCTTTGTTTTCTTACCAAGAAGTTCTTTTGTCCCCTTGTACACGATTCGAGTTGTGTTCTCGATTAAAATGGATAGCTTCTCGTCGGATAACATGCTAGCGTATCGATCTGGTAAAAATAGACTGTATTGTCCGTTGAGCAACAGACGTACTTTAGGACCAAACTGGGTTGCAACAATTGAACCAGAAGTTATTGCATAAGGTTTGTCCACTTCCAATTCCTGAAAATTTTATATATTCGACTGACAAATTTAGCATTTGTTTTAATGCCTGGACGTCACTAATTTTTTCACTCATATCGAAGAAATATTTTTTTTGGTCTCGTAGATTTTTACAGTATGTTATTTATAGAAAAAAATTTCGGCATTGCCTAATGCGATCAAGTGATCGATGATCCTGCTGGTTTCAGCATTTGAAGCATACCAGTCGTCTGTATATCGTCTCCTCCCCTGTCTCCACTCGTGAAGTTCGTCCATCTTATCAGCCAATTTTTCATCAGCAGCCCGAAAAAAAAGCATAGGGAGAAGAAGAATATTTTACACCGCTTATTTTTCTCAGATGATCCAGAAGTAGCATTTCACAGGGCAAGCGAAATTGTGGTGTTATTTTAACTAAATCAATAAGCTTTTTAACATCCTCGTGACTATCGTCGAAAGTAAATGTAAATATTTTGTATAACACTTCTGTTGGTAAGTCTGTTATATGCGTAGACATTTTTTACTGTATGTTATTTAATTACAGCCCCCACCCCAATTTTCGTTTTGTATTCATGGCAATGGTCGTGCCCAATGCTGCAACCCGTTCACCCAGCGAGGCGTCTCAGCTGACGGGTCTCCCGAACGCGGCATGCTCCAATTTTCTATCAGCATCGTGACGCGCATCTAAATTCGTATATGTGTTGTAAGCAATGTCGTGATCCTTGCATGCAGCATCCAGCAGATTTACCCCCTTGTCTCCTCTCTCCAGTCGCCGTTCCAGTTTGGTACCCGGTCCGCAGTACTGGTAACCTGGCAGGTGCATCTCGAAGGGTAGCTTGTTGATGATGTCGTTCACGAGACCTCGACCCTCGGCCACATTCCAGAATTTGGGAGGCAGGGTGTTGATGATTTTGATAAGGTAACCTATACCTTTGTTGTCGTTGACAATGAAGTTGCTAAGCTTGGTGCTAATCATGTCCATGATGCCCACCTTCTCGTTGTGGAAGTTGCGATTGCCTGCATTTTCTTCGCCTGCGATAACCAGCAATCGATCTACAAGCTTCCTTACGTCGTCTACCCAAACAAACTCTTTAGGTAGGGTATTGTAGAGTTTGACACCGCTGCCAGTCTTGAGCTGGTTCCATATTGGCTTGATGAGGTTCCTGCATTTTTCTCCACTGCTTGATTTTACGCGATTCTGTGTTGCATCGTTGTTTTGGTACAGGGCATCCGTCATGATTAAAATTTCTGTGTAACTTTGGTAATCCTCGTCTGTGTAATCTTTAGGTTGCTTTTTGGTGATAAGTTCCCACAGGCCCACAGTGCCAGGATACCTAGTCCAGCTGTTCTTCTCACCCAAATTAATTTTCACGTCGTCACCTTCGAACGTAACTTTTGACTTTCCAATTTTCCAAACCACACCCTCGTTAGGTTCCACAAAGGGGTACAATCCAAACACCTCGTCCTTTTCAAATTTCCCGGTGCTCAGGTAATCTCTCGCCAACGGACCTAATTCAACTACCTTGTCCGAAGAGGTACTGCCTAGAACCTGACGTCTCAGAGGTGCAGCTCCAAGTTCGAACGGGGTAGTGTGAATACTGGATATCGGTGTAGGCACAGCATAATTTCGAGCAGCAAGTGGCACGAGCTCGTTGATTAAATCTTTATTTTGCTCGGTAACATCTTTGATGTCTTTACCTAGTCCACTTATAGCATCAATAATAGGTTGGTCCTGTCGCTTTTTCTCTTCGTAAATTCCGCGATTCTCTGATTTCCAACCCCTGAAGCGTTTGGCCAGGTAGTCGCGCAGCTTCAAGTTGTCGTCTGCGAGTTTGCGTTTCATTATTTGTTATTTATAATACGTCAAGACGTTTCTTGTAACGTCGCAACGTTTAGAAAGTTGTTTATTTTGTTTCTGTATTTTCCGTCATTGGGTTTCCTCGTCATGTCTATCGTGGCGAATCCGAAATCATCTTGATTCCAGCATGAAGAGCAAAATTTGGAAAACTGATTGTAGTTCATGTCCCCGCCTACATAATCATCGTAAGCATGTTTTAAATTGGTGTGGTCTTGACGAAACAAGCAAATAAAATTAGCGTTGTCTCGGAGAAGCTGCTTGGGAATTTTAGAAAAAGTCTGAGCAAGGTAGAAGCAGTCCATGCCTCTGTGCCGCCCCTGTGTAAAAAAATTGCGAATTTCGTTATGGTTCTCCAGGATGACATCGTCGAAGACCACCACCGAATTTTCATGGCAGCAATCTAGTGGCATTACTTCGGAGGCAAAAGTAGCTATGCTCAGCCCTTCGTACAGTTTTGTCAGCTGTTGATATTTTGCTTGCTCCAAACTTCTGGAAAAAACATACAAGTACCTGTTCTTCCAATCTAACCAGTCGGGAGCAAGAAGAAAATTATCAATAAGTAAAGTTGTTTTCCCACACCCTGAAGGTCCGACAATAAGGCAGCGAATGTTGTCCGGCAACAGTTCGCCGTTTTTCCTAGCCTGACGCTCCGGGGAAAATCTGGCAGTCGCCTCACCACATCCCAAGCACCCGTTACACAATCACCTCGTTTGCGTCGATCCAACTTTTTTCCTCGAGTCCCAACCATTTCACCAACAGTTTGTCACCTTTTCTACGTAATACTTTTTCGATAAGATACGTATTGGGGTATTTTGTTTTAGAGAGTTCCTCCTCGTAGAATCGCCCTTTCAAAATTTCGTCGCGATTATCTTTTATTATATACGTGTGACGGTTACCGGGTAACAATCGAGCAACAGTGAAAAGTTCCGTACTCCAGTTTTTGGTAAAGCCTTTTTCAAACATGCGCTTAAATTTACTAATTCTTACTTGGTCTCCAATTTTGAATTTCGGTTTTTTGTTAGTGGGCCGGTACTTGGGGCAATAAACAGTAGAGATCAATTGTGCCTCATCAGACTTGCTGACATCGGCAGGCTTCATGCGTATCGTGCTATGCAAACTGTGATTATAGTCGTTTACGAGTTCCGGAAGCACATTGACCCACTTGTGGTTACCTTGAAGCGTGAATCGTTTCCACATGCGTGTTTTGAGAGTACGGTTAAAACGTTCCACTATGCTGGCTTTGATGTGACTGAAAGTCGAGTAATGTTGAATATTTTGCTTCTGAACAAACTGTTGAAATATCGAGTTGTAAAATTCCTTTCCGTTATCCGTTTGAAGAAATCGAGGTCGCCTGCCACTTTCATTGAAAATAGTTTTGAATGCTTCCATTACGCACACACCTGTTTTAGCCTTGAGGGGCAAAGCCCACGCAAATTTTGAAAATGTATCTATAACAGTAAGAAGATACTTGTATCCTTTGTTGATTTTATGTAAATTTTTTAGGTTGCCGCTACTCATTTCCACAAGGTCAGCCTGCCAAAGGTCATCCACGCCTTTGGTCACCACCGCCAGTCGTTTGTAGTTTCGTCGTGCAGGTTTATGCAGCTCGTTCACGATACCCTGCCTAGACATGGCGCGAAAATAAGAATATAACCTGGATGGGATTTCTGGCTGCAGACAATGCTGGGTTTTCTATATACAGCTTGTCACCCATTTCTATGTCGATAATTTGAGTGGCATCTTCGGCATAGGCAGTCTCGCGACTTTCGGGGTGTGTGAAATCGACCAGCTCAACTCCTCTTATTTTAGGCTCATCGCCAATGTTCGTCACGGTCATGATTGGGTAGTGGGTTGCGTGAGGCAAAGACCAGTAGGAAACCTTGACGAACTGAAGTGTGCCAGCGAGGAAAAATTGATGATAGGCTTTTGCAGGAGTCAACATGTAGAGTTTGTAACCTGGATTGAAAGGGGAGGAGAACTCTCTGTTTGGTATGCTGTACAGTTCGATGACAATCGTAGACTTGAGATTGTCGATGCTGGCATTTAGAGTTTTTACGTTGGTTCGAACCTCAGTCTCCACATCCTCCAATCTGCCATTCACCGATTCCAGGTGTTCCTCGATAGCATGAACAACAGTGTCGTAGTTTGGTTTGATCTTTACATCGACAATAAGGCTCTTGAATTTTTCATTTAAGTCATGTAGTTGGGTGCTGAAATTAGCTATAGTCGATTCCTGACTTGCCTCGATACTCCCAATTTGCTCTTTCACGCTGGCAATAATCTGCTGCAGGCTTTCTACAAGCGTCAACTTGGAGCTCTGTATTACAAGGTCATGGACCTGGGTTCTAATTTCCGCAAACAATTCATGCAGCTCGGTGATGTTCTGGTTGGTAGGTAAAGTCGCGACAGACCCCCGTATCGATTCAATTTCGGATTGGATGTTTTTGATGTCGTCGGATTTGAGTATTCGGTTGAGAGTTCTCTTCACGCTTTTCAGTTCCTGAGAGGTAGGCAGGGTGGCCACCGTGTTTTGGAGCGATTCCAAAGCTTTTTCACCGCGTCCAACTCGGAGGCATCGGCAGCAGCACGTATGCCTTCTTGCAGTTGTGTTATGTCATCCTGGGTGGGGGTAGATTGCTGCAGGGTTTCCAACTTAGTCTGTATGTCGTCGATCAAGTGATGGAAATGAGACAACTCGGATTCTGCATTCAGATTTTCCAGTTTGGCGATTTGCTGTTGGACGTTGGCCAGTGTATCCCTGATGCCCGGCAGTTTGGTTTCCAGCTCATCGTGAACGTTCGCCAGATCATTTCTAATAACAGCAAGAGCATCCTCAATATGGGTTATGGTGCCTTGCAGCTTCCCGAAATCCTCGTAGGTCTCAAGTTGGAGTTTGATGTTGGCCACGCTACGGGCAATGGCGTTCAGTTCGCTGGACGACGGTAGATTGTTGATAAAATCCTCCAGCGTTTGGAGTTTAGTTTTTACTTCGTTGATGGCCGCATGCAAAGCATCAGCTCAGCCTTGATGCTTTCCAACGTAGGGATTTCGAAAGATTGAAACTGTTCGCGCAATTTAGCAATACTAGCATTCACGCGATCGTAGTCGTCTTGTGTTTTAATGCTTTGGATGATAGTTTGCAGTTCGGTCTGGATGTTGCTTGTTTGATCCTGCAAGCGTTGTTTCAGCTGTTCAACGTCTGAGGTTTGCGTTTGTTGCAGCTTCAGAAGTTTGTTCTGCAGATTGCCCACACTCAGTGCCAGCTTGTCGAGATTGTCTATCGACGCGAGGTCGGTGTATTTTTGCAGCAGCGATTTTAGCTCTGCATCAATCTTGAGTACAGGGTCCAAGCACTGAGACTGCAAGCTGGCTATCTCGGACTGGAGGCTGGAGTTGAGCGTGGACTGGAGGGCCTGCAGATCGCTTCGCAGCTTCTTGACCCTGACGTCGAGCATGAGAAGCTCGTCGCCATGGTCGTCGCGTTTCGTATGGCCAAAAATATCGTTAGGCATTGTTATTTATTATAGGATAGCTAATTTTCATTTCTATGAAAAGAGGGATGAGTTTGTCGTAGTCGTCCAAGAGCTCTATGTACAGGCGATCGCCAGCAGATACATCGTACGTGGTGGTACTGTTCATCCTATCGTGTTTGATGCGATAGATGTTCTTGCCGGAGGAAATTTTGGCCTCTCCTTTATTCTCGGGATTCATGTCAAACTGCAGTTTGCCGGAGATGGGGAATTGGTAATAATTCAAGTTGTTGTTGAATATGTAGAAAGTCTTGCCCACATCCTCGTCGTACTGGGTCAGGATGCTATTCAAGTGTATAACACTGGGGAACAGTGAAATTGCGGCACAGTGTTTGAGAGCTAATTTAGGACAATTTCATGCTGCTGAATAATGATATAATAATATATTTCCTGAATTGGCTCTAATTTATGAAATAAATGCAACTAAACCAAAATGGCGGAAACATAAGACATACATGTAAATGAACTTCCAACAACAATTTAATATTTCTTTTTGTGATTACAATCATTATTATAAAAATAAATTTATATAGGCCTATGATCAAAATAATTAAGAAAATATGTACACAATGAAGTAACAAACTATGTGAAACGTTTTCTATACGATTTCCTGCTGTATTGCTTTTGAGGACAATCCCTCTGTAAACTCCAACAGTAGTCGGCCATCACGTGGCGATCCCACCGTCCCTGGTACCTTTCTTCCATTATCCTTATATCCTGATGGAACCTTTCTCCCCGTTCTTCACTAAAATCACCAAGGTTCTCAGGGAATCTGTCAATGTGGCTGTGTAGAAAATGTATCTTCACACTCATATTAGCTCCCAATTTCTAAAAATTTTTCAACATATTTCCAAATATATCGGGGTACTTTTCTGCTCTGTGATTCCCCAAAAAGTTTTTGACGACGGACACAAAGCTCAGTCAGGCCTCAGATTCGATGTAAGACATGTAAGTTGTAAAAGTGGCATCATTTATGAGTGTACAAATTTGTGGTGGTCCGTCGAAGATTCCTGCCTTCAATTTTTCAATACTTAGTCCTGGAAAAGTGTGGCATATATAATTGAAACAATCACCACTTGTAGCTAAGGCCTTGACAAACTGTTTTATCAACCCAAGTTTAATATGCATTGGCGGAAGGATGATTTTGTCCCTATCTATCAGCGGTTCATGAATGATATTAGCTTTTCCCACTAATATTTTCCCGTGGGGGCCAAACTTTTATCGTCCAATGCTTTTCTCTAGCACGACTATCCCACAAACATAGGAAATAGGGATACTTTGTGGGCCCACTTTGCTCTCCTAGTAAAAAAAATCACCATCTTCAAATCCACACACACGAGCCACTTATGTTCAGCATAGTCAATTATTTTCTAAAACCATTTTTATGTTTTGGTATTCTTCCTTAAGGTTTGTTGAGTGTCCGATATATTGCCTAGCGATGCTTCATAAGCTGCCTAGCAACAATTTACAAATAAATAAATAAGTTTATTATGGGAATTTCAGTCCATTATCAAATTTTCATATTACCGAGAAAAGCGTAGAGTAATTGTACCTCCTATATTTTCCATGGTGTGTTTATTTTTATAACTGGAGTCAATTCAACTGAACCAATCATACAATTCGCAATAATAGCTGTTTTGTGTGCTGAAACTGTTATTAAACTTTATGCCGCAAAATAAAATCTTTTTTTTGTTCCCCAGTGTAATCAACAAACCGTTGAGTTTAGATAATAGGGAGGGTAACAGGTCCCAGCTTGCAGGTGGCGATGGTGCGCTTTGGGCGGATACCTCCATAGCCTGCTTCCTGAAGCCAAACAGGTTCATAGGCATTGTTATTTTATTTTATATTTAGCGATTCGTCTCGAGCAAGCCAATTTCAGCAAGTTTAGTGTTTTGTAGAGCGAGTTGGCAATACTGCCAGTGAGGTTAACATACATTATCAAAAACACATCGTGAAAAGCTACGTTTTGTTCGGGCACACGTACACTCACACACACAAAAAGCTAAAAAAAATTATATACCGTGAAAAGCTACGACGAGTTGGAAACACTGCTGGTGGGGTTAACATACACCATAAAAGGCTATGCCTCGCCCCCGAGTTGGCAACACTGCTTGTGAGGTTAACATACACCGTGAAAAGCTTCAAATAATAATTTCGAGCCTCAAATAATAATTCGAGCCTCGTCAGTGTTGCCAATTCCTATTTGTAGGTTAGCTTAGCCAGTGAAAGATATAGTGGAATCTTCGGATGGGTTGGCAAAACCCCCTCAAAAAAAAAAAACAATAGAGTTGCCAAATATAAAAGGGGACAATAGGTCCCCCTCATAAAAGGCTACAGTGGGCCCACAGTGTTGCCAACTCTGTGCCCCCAACAGTGTTGCCAGACATAAAAGGTACATGGGCCCATCAGGCCCTTTAATGAAAATTTACAGTGAAAAACCCGGTTAACAACACTGTCATACGGCAGTGTTGCCAGATGTAAACAGAGGGCAATGGACCCCTCATAAAAAGCTACAGTGGGCCCACAGGTCGCCAACTCTAGGCCCCCAACAGTGTTGCCAAACATAAAAGGTACATGGGCCCCTCAGGTCCTTTAATGAAAATTTACAGTGAAAAACCCAGTTAACAACACTGTCATACGGCAGTGTTGCCAGATGTAAACAGGGGGGCAATAAACCCCTCATAAAAGGCTACAGTGGGCCCACAGTGTTGCCAACTCTGTCATACGGCAGTGTTGCCAGATGTAAACAGGGCAATGGACCCCCTCATAAAAGGCTACAGTGGGCCCACAGTGTTGCCAACTCTGCCCTCAAAATATGCATCATAAAAGGCTACGACGAGCCCCACATGATGATTCGAGCCCCAAATGAGGTTTGTGAACCCGGACACCTGCACTACTTGAGGGGTTTCTCACATCCGACTTCTCCGGCAAGTGGCGTGGTTGCAGCCGCTACATGGGTACGCGTTCGAGCGGCACCATAATCAAATGAAGGTAGTGTGTATTTGAGATAGGATTGTGGAAAAGATAAGTATAATTACAATTGCAGTCTATTTTCATGAAATTATATAGCATGAGCAGTACTTCATAGATATCATAAACAACTGAATACATTTAGTATTATTACCCACGATATTGATACTCTAGTGATCAAAGTGAAATATCATATAGATTATTTTAAAATAATAGGTTTGTGTTCATTATATGTGGGTTTCGTGTGACGTCAGAATGCGCACAGCAGCCGTGTTTGCGGCGAATTTTATTTGTCATTTGAAAGGAAATATTGACCACGTAGCTTTCGTTACAACTGCACCAACTGCACGTTAGTTTTAAATCACGAATGTCTGTGTTAGAATCTCCCGCCCGCCCCTTGAATCCGTATGCTTACAAGAACTGGCCTCAATCATGGCTGCTCGAACCCACAATGCAACAGTTTGTGACGTAGTTGAAACAAACGTATAGGAAAAGCTTTATTGTGTGACGAATAGTTGCTCCACTGTTTATTACTTATAAATGTTATGCGTTTTCGTAGTCTAATGTATTTTGCTATATTTCCTTACTCAAACTGCTATTATAATTAATAATGTCACTAAATTCATAAAATATCATTATAATATTAATTATAGATCAAAACACTTCTCATTGTCTCCATTTTCACCTTGTGAATACAGTACTTCTACGGTACACTATTTTCGCCATACGTATTGCGAAATGATCATTGGCATTATATTAATGAACTCGTTCGCCAGTTCTCACTAACAAACTACTTTGTTAAACTTAGTACATATTTGTAAATCACGCGAAAACTATACACTGAGCCAAACAGGTGCGTATCAAGGTCACGAGTACAATCAGTGGCGGCGATTTGGTAACAAAACTGGGGGGCAATGTGCCAAAACTGAGGAGAGGGCAAGGACAGTTTACTTTTCCTTGGTAGATACGGTTTATCATAGTACGAGGGAAAAGTACCAAAAAGGTGGGGCGGGGGTAACTAATCCACGCCACTGGGTACAATTCATAGACGTAGCGATAGATGTAGGCTTCGTCCATTCCATTTTCCATAGGAAACCATGCAAAATTTAAATGTTATTGGAGAGAGCATCACTCTATACAATAATATAAACAATTCTTTGTTTTACCCTAATGTAGCTCGTTTACTGTCAGTTATTCCCTAGCTTTGTCAGACCACCGTGGCGCAGTGGTTAGCACAACGCGCTAAGGCGCAAGGGGTACCGGGTTCGAATCCAGGCCTGTGCATGTATTGTTCTTCGTCAATTTCATCATCACTCATCCTCATCGTCGCGATTAGTCAAAACTAGCAGAAAATCGACACTAAATAAAAGAAATCAAATCTTCCCAACTTTCTTTATACTTTTGATATTTACTTTAATTGATCATTAGTTGCTGATGTCAGATCTTGTTAAAGCCTTACTATCATAGGCGTAACTTGGAGGGAAAAGGGGCACTCGCCCTAAAATATTTAGATTTACTAAAATTTATTAGTTAAGGGTAATTTTCCTAACCTCCTTGAACCTAAGGTTAAAGTTCTGTTCCCCAAGTCAGTTTCAAGTTTCGCTGCTCCATATCCTGCTCTCCAGCTTATCTTGTTTCAGCTCTTTGTGCCGGGCGGCTACAATTAAAGTTGCCGTACTTAGAGCCCTCTGGCTCGAAGCAACGAATTGCCCTGAAAGTTGGTATGATGCTATGGAGACCATGTCAAAAATGAATGCTGACGGGAAAAATAGTTCCAATTTTCACCACCAGTTTGAAATGTGATGCACAGTGAGCAACATCCCGGAAATCTCTTCAATATACCATTGATCAAACTGCCTTACGCTTCCAAAGGACCATTCACGTTGACACGGCGCATATTGAACACTACTCTTAGCCATAAACTTATATTACTGGTTTTTGTTACTTCAGCGGCACCTTTCAACCTAGTGGTGAAAATTTGAACTATTTCTTCCATCAGCATTCGCGATTAAAATTGTCCGATATACCATCTGGTGAGATTTTCAGAAACCACTCTCTGAAGGAGACTTTGTTGTGTTGAAGTCGTTCAAAGCATGGGTAATGTGCGAAAAATTTAAGTTTACTGTCCAGTTCCTGGAATTAAATCGTTTTATGGGTCTCATGACAAGTAAAAGGTTTTCAAGTGTTTCCACCCGTGAAATAATGAAATTTTTAAATAAATCAGGAAAAACAGAATTGATTGACGGAAGACTGGCAAGGGGAAAAACATTGAAATGCGGCAAGGAAATTACGAATAATAGTACACGAGTTTGCTCACTTTATTTTTCAAAACATGATTATATGTTACCATGAAAAAAAAAGTTTTAAATTTTACTTTTTAAATGATTTTTTTTTTCGAAAATTCATGAAGTGTCTTGCCCAATGCATCCAGATAAGCAATGTATTATGTATGAAATTTGGAACAGGTGCAAGTATTAAATGTGAAAATCAAAAGAGTTTGATAGTGAATTAGTATCTTAAATGAAACCAGAAATAGAAAATGGACATGTTCTAATATTGATGTTTTATTCAGTACGATGTCATTTTTCATTGAAGATAGTCTGCAAGTCCAGTCATGAAATTGTGCATTCTATTACTATTATTAAAGCAGCCTGCCTCTTTGGAGGAAGAACTGCAACGATATGTTCGCAATTTTCTCCTGCCCCATCTTTTAAAATACAGGTCAATTGCTGTATTTTCAAATCATTTTCGAGAGCCTACGTGTAGATGATACAGCATTGCTTTGAAGGAGCAGTGCTTATATATTAGTTTCGTCTGTTTCAGTGTAATTTTTGCCTATCATAATTAAATGCTTCGTTCTCAGAACAGCTTCACCATCGTTAAAGTTTCTGGTATTCACATCGTTTTCGCAATATTTAAAAATATTGCTTAATTTCAACGTTTCTTCCATAACTACCTACTACCAACATATCCTACCAACATAGAGCGGCCATATTGAAAGCGACACTAGCGCTCAGGTGGTAATTTTAATCGCTAATAGCCTCTATACCAAGTTTCAGCTCAATTCGTAGCTTCGAACAGACTCCAGAGGGCTCTGAGGAGGACAACTTTAATTGTGGCACCCTGTACAATATTAATGGAAGAAAGTTCCCAAATTACTTATTTGCTCTCTCTTTTCTCTCGCCATTCCTTCTTCGTAGTTAGAGTTGACGAGCTGTATTTTTGCGGGTGACCTTGGCTACTCCGCGCAGAGAGTGAGAGAGAGACGTTTATGTAGTTGCCACCTACTCGCCCTTTGGGTGGTCGACAGCAAGAACAGAACGCAAGGGTAATGACGCGCAGCCGGCAGCTCATCCCCCTTGCTACTGCGCAGCCAGGCTTGGGCAGGGTTCACCCGCAAAGATACAGCTCGTCAACTCTAGTTTAGATAACTTCCCTAATATGTCGGGTTATTCAAAAAGAAGTAGTAGATTTCAAAATGTTATTTCAAAGTAACAATACACGAAAGAAACATAATATGCACATCATTGGATAGATTAAGGCTCATAGATTTGTTGCAGTGGAATTGGTTTCGTTCGTACATTAACAACAATAACATTTTGTGCGCTCATTTTGCGAAGTGTGAATCCATTGTGCAAGTGCAACGCAAAATTCGAACCTTCTGTCACGGTCGCCAGAATGCAATGCCTGCATTTACTACAACTTGTACGACTGAATATCCACAACACAGGCAAGCCTAGAACTGTTTCAGATCTTGAAGAGTAGTAGGCATTTTTTGAGGAATGCCCAGATTTTCTAGGGCTCCGAATACGCTCGACATTTTCATCGGACGTCCGTGGGCGACCAGTGCTTTTACCTTTGCATATGCAACCATCTTCGACGAATTTCTTATGGTTATGACGAAGCGGCTGTTTGTTGAATCTTCGCAAATTGTTGCACACAAAACGACTTTTTCTGTGGCGTAGTCATTTACCTACAACAAGAGAAAAGGGTCATTGTTAGTGCACGAAAATAACCAATTGTCCTACAACAAAACTTTAAACTTTCTTTAATCTATCCTATGATGCGCGGATTATGTTTCTGTCGTGTTTTGTGTTTGAAATAACATTTTGAAATAACATTTTGAAATATGTTCCTTCTTTTTGGCTCACTCTGTACTTTTGTCTTGCATCTGTTATTTCGTCCTGGAGGAGGATTTCGTTCTGCTCGGAGTGGATATTTCGCATTACCATCCTCATATTTCCCCCTGTCCAATTCCAAACCCTAATATACAATAGCAAGGCAAGTCATGGAAACAAATTTTGAGAAATCAGTGTTCCGTAGAAACAGGCCTGCAGAAATGCGGTTCTACTTGATTGACTGCGCCATGATAAATATTTTCGTTTGTGCAATAACAGGAGAAATGGTCTTGAGTTACATTTATTTCAATTCCTGATAAATCCGTCTAGCTAGAAATTTTTACTTAAAAAATTGATTTGAAAGAACATGTTCTAAAATGAAAGATTGTTTACCTGTGGGTTACGACAAAAATGTAAATAAATAGAAGCACATTTATTTTGCAAACCTCTTCAGTTCTGGCAGTAAAGTCCTTGATTTAATTTGCGTATTATGGTGCCAAGATATCTGTACTCTTAGAAAACATAAACTACAAGAAACACCGTGACTTAAATACTCGACACTAGCGCCATCTCTCTCAGCCCAGTGATACAAATATGCTGATGGATCAGTATAAAGTGCATATTTACAAAATTTGCCAGGATTGTTACTTCTTTTGGTCAAAAATAAGACGTTCCCAGATTGGAAATTAGTTGACGTCACTATTTATTAAACCTTAACAGTTTCGTAGCCGAAGAGGGGCTAGGGGAACACAGCCGCACATAAAGTTTTCTTATCGCCATTTTTTTTAAAACTAATTTCAAATCTGGGACAAATTGAAAATTTCGAGTTTAATATGTTATTAATAAATAGTGAAAAGTAACGTAGTATTTTCAACAGAGTAAGTAATTGAAAGTACACCTAATAGCTATACATTTGAATGAAACTGGAATTATTTTACCGAAATGTTCTAATGCACTGTTCTGTCGTTAGAAAAAAATTATAGACATTTCTGCAAAGACATAAAATTATTTATCGTCATTTTAATGAGTTCCTTGGTTTCATTTTAATTTTTTTTAACCGTGAATGCACCCATATAAATCAAATTACACCATGTGTCAATTTTTGTAATATTTATACAGAAATGGTCGCTTTAGCCTCTTTTATCCTAAAGCATTGCTACACCCCCTCCTAGTTTCCCCGCAGCCTACCCTTACATTTTCAAACTGGCTACTAACGCTCTCAATAACCAACCCAGACACCTTCGCTCAATATGGGAAGATGACACGGGCGTCGCCAGAAATGTTTATAGGGAGCGGGGCCGGTTGTTGATAAAACTGAATCCACGACTTTTGCGACACCGTCGTATGCGACGCTAGCATTTCTGCCGTCATATGCGACACTGTATGGAAAATATATTCCATGACAGTTGCGACACCGTCATCTGCGACACAAAGTGTAAATACCTTCCCGTCAAACTTTATCCAGGCTTAGGACTGGCAGCATCATGGAAGCTGCTGTGTTTTTGAAAACCTTTATTAGTTTTCCTTCACACTGACATCACGGAAGCTGGGTGTTTAAAAGCTGGATGTATTTATCCTTTGTCAATGACGGATTGTTTAGATCTCTTGTCAGTATAGGAGCAGACTGCAATCCCTTGTCAATGTAGAAATGTAGAATGTGTCGTTTCTCTTGTAGTTGAACCAACATCTTAGTATTTTCATTCTAATTTCTGAACGTACGCCATTCTCCTCAACAAGCGCTTAAGATCTCTATGCATTTCATAGTCTGCAAACGCTCTTTGTATTCTCTCATCTAATGTATTGTACTGACGTCGTCTACGTTTCCCTTTAATATTAAAGGCCCTCCTCTCACATAAGTACACAGCTTCTATTCTTAAAGTCTTCACTAATTGGTACACGTTAGGACTTGACTCTTCCGTCAATACATTAACTGTATGGTTCCATCCCTCAACTGCATTGTTAGTACTGTGCCGCTGTTGGGAGCAGTTCCACATGGAAATGTCGAAAACATAGTTTTTCATCCACTGTTCAACGAAATAATCCAATTTTTTTCTCAATATGTCGTGGTTTGGAGCATCTTCCATCACACACAGCCATCCATCATCGACGTCAGCCACAGGGAGGTAAGCCAGAGCTGAACACATTCCTATACACAGCCGCACGTCTGGATCTGTTTTGTAATCGTTTGTCAGTCCCAACTCCTGCACTTTTCGCCACAAACATTGGTTAAAGTGATAAATTACAACCACTGATCTGAGCCTCTGGAAATACTTTCTTCAGAGACGCTATTGCTGCTGCACGTACGCAAATGTCGCTAATTCTGGTAAACAAATTAGAAATCGTAGGGGAAAATCCAAGCAGTGTCGCTTATGACGGGGAAAAAACAGTTTATGCCTTAGTGTCGCAAATGACGGTGTCGGAAATGTCGTTACTCCGATAAAACTTGAATAGAAATGATAAAAATAATAAGTATTATTATTATTATTATGACAATAATAATTATTATTATACAATAATACCTATTACAAAGTAATACAAATAAAGCATTTTATTCCAAATTTATTATTACTACTATTATTATTTTATCCTTGGGGAGAATTTTCTACTAGATCCACCAAAAGTGTGAATATCTAGCACAACATTTCTTTTCATTATTTTTGTACGTTTCATGTAGTCAGTGTACTAAAATACATATTTACACACCTCGTTCAAGAAACGTTAGTGGAAATTTTATGAATAACTTCCCAGATTAATGGAAAATCTCCTTTCTGGAATTTTGAAAACATTTATTCTTTGGATATAAAAACATGAGCTGATTTGTTCATTTTATTTTTTCTATCCACTGCATTTTTTTCTTTAGTTATCCTGTTCTAATACTAACCACAAATATACCTTCCTAAGTTTTTGTAACTTCTTTTTTGTAACGAACGATGCTAATTTCCTGAGGGGGTGGGGGATTGGCGTGTTGGTTCGACCCCCTCCCTTACAGACACCCATGAAAGAGGAATGTGTCCAACAGGACGATACGACTTGCATCTCACAATTGTAGAAAAGGCTTTTCGTGGTCGTTTCTGATATACCCTGTCCCGGTATCTCTGGAGCAAGCGAACGAAAACATGTCTCTGCGCAAGTAGTGGCGCGAGATGGTTCCACCAATGAACACGTGAGAGGGAATGTGATTGCGTGGAGGGGATAAAGCGACTGCAGTTACAAGCCTTCGTGTACTGCATCGCTATGCACGGCCTTGCCCCAGAGATAAGACGAGACAGATTATGGTCACGTTTAGAGATTAGCTAACTATGAGTTCAAATACGATACTAGATTGGTGATCAGCAAGACCGCCAGAAAAGGAGAACAAAGAAGCGAGAAGGGACAAAGAGGAATATCAGAAACGACCAATTGCATATAATTTACGTTTAAATACTATCTCTACTACACTGTATACATGCAATAAAAGCTCATTTGCAAAATGTTTCTTGTATGTTCGAAGGACCAGCACTTGCACCTCCTGCCCTCTAGAGTTGTCATTGTCGACGGATGTAGGGAAGTGGTTATCCTGCCGGCTGCTAAGTTTGTAGGGGCGGTGGAATAATCGCGAAAGGAATTACAGCAAAAAGAACGAATTTCTAATCCAAAATTGAACACAGAAATAAGCAGGAAAGGAATAAAAGCGAAACGGATTAAGTTCGAAAAGAATTAGAGTGAAACGGAGTAAGCGCGAACGGAAAAAGAGCGAGAAGATTTAGCGCGAAACGGATTTAACGCGAACGGAATAATTTATTAACTCACTCATTCAGTCGGACTAAAGGAACTATTGCAAGGTTTCCAACATGATATTCGCTCTGATATACGTTCCTATTAGTTTGAGAGACCTTTCTGTGCCTGCCGACTAATATATACGAAATTGACTGTTACAGACGTGGAAGAAACCCTTGGTTGCAGAGGCATCTCTAAAGTATTGGGTGGAATCAAGGGCTAAAGAATATGTTTGAGACGAACTCTGCTTCAGTGAACATTCTCTTTCCCCTTCCCTTTTCTTTGGACCTCTCTCTCTCTCTCTCTCTCTCTCTCTCTCTCTCTCTCCTTCTTTTCTTCTAACTCTCCTTCTTTGTATTTATCTTCTTCTCTATCCTTCTCTCTCTCTTCTTTCTCACTGTTTGTTTTTCATTTTCTCTCCCTGCCTTTCTCTCTCTCTCTCTCTCTCTCTCTCTCTCTTTTCTATCTTTTTATGATGCCTTCCCAATGACGCAGTGGTAGCGTCGTCGCATTGTAATCAAGGCGTCCGGGTTCGATTCCCGGTGGAGGCACATAGTGACTCGGATCCCACTTTAAACTCTAGGTCCAGTCCCGTTTAGCCTTTCTGTGCATAAAGTGGACTTAAACACCAAGTAAATCAATCTTTTTTTTTTATGATTATCACAAATGTCTTTCGTTCTTATATCTTTACATCTCCTTCCGTCCCTCTTTCTATTTTCCACTCCGCCCTTCTCTACATGTGAATAGGTCGCACGAACAACGTTTCACTCAACGAAAACAAAATTTTTCAGGAGACAAAAGAAATTCTCAAATACATATGTAATACTATTTTCAGCTAATTCTCTGTTATTGATACCATAGTGCGCTGACCAAATCAATTTTCCTTTATATTGGGGTGATAATGTTTGATTTACAGAGAGAACAACGTTGTATCTAGCTGTCAGAGTGTTGGTTACAAGTTAGAACAGTATTCTTGATACGGCAAACAGGCTAAAGGAGAACTTCTAAAGGTATATTTGTTTTATTTAAGATTACAAAAAACACAAAAAGTAAGTTGAAATCAAAATATAGTGAATTAACACAGGTACAGCTCTAACATCCTATTTTTAACTTGTCACTAATCAGCACTCTCAGATTTGCATAGTGCCCGCTTACACAGACACAGAACGTTGAATGGCACAGAAAGTGCTCTCGTTTGTGTAGCAAAGCTAAAACTAATATCAGTATCGCATCCACAATGCCTAATATAATGTTGTTCCGTCTTCACAACACTTTGGAAAAAAAAACATGGGTTACAACGTTGTTCGTGCGACCAGTTCATCTCCTTCTATCACTTGCTCTGTCTATCTCCTTCCCTCATTCTCATAAATGTTATTTCCCTATCTCTCTTTATCGTGCACGCGCATACATTCTGTAGTGCAAAGTGTGGCATTTAACGTTTCTCATTTTCAAAATACCTTAACTGATTTATTGTACAAGGAAATTACGTGATATGAACATTGCTAGGCACGCTGTAGTCTTGGATTTACAGTTCAGACCATATTTATTGAATATTTCGAATCGCATTTTTTAGGCTGTTGAGATCAGGAAGATACGAGAATGTGGCATTTAAGAGCAGTTAAGCGGAACTTTCGATATTGAGCTGATTCAAATCCTTGCAAAATCTTCGAGCGGCCACTGCATAGTCCTAAGGTCCTAGTCTGGTATGACATTACAGCGGAGAGAATTATCGGCCCCTATTTTTTCTAGGAAGATAATGGTGCTGGGGCGACCGTCAACACACATATACTTTACTTTTCACTCGAGAAATCCGTATATTCCAGGTAATGGAAAGCAGCTTTGATAACACCACTCCCAAAGACAACTCGAGCAACTAAGGTAAACGACCTTCGACTATTAGTGTTCTGCCTGTGTGTTCAAAACTTCTCTAAAAAATAATCTGTAAACAGACATTTAGCTTTGTTGCCCAAAACAATATTCTTCCACCCTCACAGTCAGGATTTCGGCCGGCACACAGCACTGCTAACTACGGCTTTGCTGAAAGTCACAAATAAAGTTCTCCAGACTATGGATAAGAAATTCCTCATTCCATTTATATTATTGGACCTCACTGCACTAGACTTATTTTTGTGGGGTACCTGAAGGCTAAGGTCTACTCTCGTACCCTCCCTGATTTCAACAGCCTCAAAAATGCTATTCGTGAGGAAATTGCTGATGTTACGACAACAACAAGTGAACAAGGAAGATTGCAACAATGCACTGACGCTAATGGAGAGCATCTCAAGGACGTAATGTTCCTCAAAATAACGTCTGAACGTGCCTAACATTGTTCATTTCATGTAATTTCTTTGTACAATGAATCAGTCAAGGTATTTTGAAAATGGGAAACGTTAAATGCCTCACCCTATGCAAGTGAACCTCACAATTTCTTATATAGCTCTTTCGGATGGGCAGGAGGGAGGTGCCTAAGGCCATTTCGCTCTGGACTAGAGCCCACCCTTACCCACCAGATGAGTATGCACCTGCTTAATTGTATACAATAACATGTATTACTGTGATTTTTACTAATATATATTTGAATTTTTAGCACACCTATTATATGTATGAAATATCAATAACTTTAATATTATCTGTATTCTGTGAGAGAGCAGTAGATTTGCATTTTCCATTAACTTTTCATTTGCACTTTTAGTGCATTTTTAGGCTTTAAGACATTATCCATGCATATTTTGTTATAAATAAACCCTTAATAATTTCATAACCAAGTTAAGATGACCTGCTTTGAACCATTGATCCCTAAAGATATTTCTTCTGCACGTTCTGTCAGAATTTATTATATTATTTTTTCATATATATATTTAATTTTCAAACAGCGGCATTGCCACCTGGTGGTACAAGATCCCACCTTGAAATAATCTTAGCTCAAGTAAGAGACCTACATGGGAAAGAAAGATATGTATATTACAATAACAATCACACACAGAGAGGGAAAAGACGAGATGGGAAGAACGAAAGACAAAAACAAAATCAAAGAGATAGAAATACATAAAGAGAGGACAATAAAGAGGTAAGTAGATAGAGGAAGAGAAAACTGGAAAGAAAAAAGAGATAGTAATGAAGAATGAAAAGATGGGAAAAGGTGAAGCAAGATACACGAAAGTAATAAATAGAAAAGCAAGGAAACCGAACGAGAAAGTTAGATAGAGAAAGAGATAGAAGGGAAGACAAGGAGAAAATTGAGAAGAAAGAAAGAAACAGATAGTTATGGAAGGAAAAACAGGGCAACCCCCAAAGAAGCCCGTCTTCGCCAGCAAACTTTTGGGTCATGTGCTCTTTTGTCCTTGTAGCTTTAAATAAATCAGGGCATCAGTTTCCTCGAATATTTGGTGGCATCCCCGTTTTCATATGTGCTTTTTTATTTCATGCAGTTAAATATACAATGTTACGGTATAATTTCATATTGTCATGCATGAAAATATACGTTTGTATTCCTAGGGCAGGTTCTGGGAACAAGAACAGGCCTTTTATGTTTAACTTGACGTGATATGTTGATTATTGTGGTTAAAGAACGTTGAAGTTTAACCTATTTTGGATTTTAGTGGTATTTTTTAAACACATTTGAGAAGATATAGTTATAGCTAGTTGTGAACTGAGGACTAAAAGTGATAAACGATGTAAGTGCCAAAAGCGAAAGTGTTGGGAAATAGCATCGTTCCGCACATCAGAACGTGCACACTAATGACCTCTTTACACGCCCTTTGAACTACTTAGAGGGATAGCAGCCACATTTCACGTTTATCACATTATAAAGCATGGAACATTTCACAGTTTAACGTAGAAAACGGTGTTTGAATTAGCTATTGTGCTCTTACAGCGTTTACCAATTTTAGTCTTCAACTATATGAGTATTATATTTTTGGAAATAAGTGCTATTAGATGTTCTAAATTTATGGTTATTTATTTAAATAAGTTATTGTATATAAGTGTAAATCAGTATTTGTTACACATTAAATTCAAGGCATGTAAAAATAGATATAAACATAATTATGCATAAATAGACCATGTATAAAATCCTAAAGTGTAAATTATGAAACTATATATGCTAGTAAGCATATGTATACTCTGATTATACGACGCACGGTTTTAGAAGCGATATCGGGCGGAGCCACGCAGAGGGTGTGCGTGGCGACCAGCCAATGGCAGGAGTGCAACGTTGTATAGTTAGGAAACTGCGGCGCGCGAGTTAAACGCCGTGTTCTGTATTTTTCTTGCGGGCAAGAAGTTTTCAGAAAACTCGCCACTTTAAGGTTCATCATAAGATGGGGCACAACATTTTGAACCTGACTGTCCAAGCCCCATGAATTTCCGTCGCCTACAGCCGGAGTTATCGTTTCTCGAAGAAACACGGGAAACAACACATCTCAACACACACACACACAATGACGCTTTCGTTTGCCTTCAGTGTGTTTTTCTTCGTTGCCACCGTGTTGACCCCGATGAGTTGTTGTGTCTTGGTAAAGCTATGGGTGTCAAATTCGGTTGAATATGCACAATGACCTTTCATTGTCTTGTGTGTTCACAAACATTGCGAGTTTGGGACAGTTTTGAGTTCAGCGTTTTCATAACAAGGGCGGTGTAAGATAATTTTACTCGTACGGCACGAAGAACAATTGTGAGAGGATTCAATACAGCCCTTATTGATTGATTTATTTTACTTCGTTTTTTTGCCACTTTTGGCTAATTTACGAAGATGGGGATGAATGATGATATGATGAAATTGATGAATGGACACTCACAAATATCCATGCCCAAGTCTGGATTCGAACCCGGGACCCCTGGCGTCGTAGCGCGATGTGCTAACCACTTCGCCACTGGGGCCGGCGATGAAATTGATGAAGGGACACTTACAAACACCAATGCCCGGGCCGGGATTCGAATCCGCAACTCCTGGCGTTGTAGCGCGTTGTGCAATACAGCCCTTATGCTCGATAGTTGTGCAATAGTGTGTGTGTTGCGTGACTATTATTAATAATGTCGCACCGGCGCCATTGTGGAGTGGTTAGCATATCGTTTTACGACGCCAGGAGTCCCGGGTTCGAATCCTGGCCTGGACATAGATGTTTATGAACGTCCCTTCATCAATTTCATTATATCATCACTCATTCTTTCCTTCTTCGGAATTAACCAAAAGTGGCAGAAAAGCAAAGTAAAATAAAGCAAATCAAATCAAAATAATCATGTCGGTCTCGAAACCTAGTATGTACCAGTAGTACAGGCTCCAAGGGTTAAATACTCGTATTACGTTCACAAGACAGAAATCTTAGTTTTTAAGCGTATTCTTACTTCAAGGAATTGGCGTTCGCAAGACGTGCGTGCTGAAACAGTGTTTTCTCCGAGTCGAGAACTTACGGCTAAAGCGTGTGATATATGTGTGCATACTGTGTTGCGCATTATAAAACAGGGTAAAATATATACCACAGAAATAGTTGAACCCCTGTTCAAATCTCTTGGGAAATATGCCAGAAAACAGAAACGAGAGTGACGATGATGATGACCTTGCAGTTCCTCTACAATAAATAACTTCAAACTTCTTTCAGGTATCGAGTTTCTCTTATATGCTGCTGTGATATGATATAATCCTGTGTAGAATTATTTACTATATATTTCATTGTACTGAAATATCACGTGCATGCATTATACCCATAAAAAGCTGAATATTGGACACAGCGAATTCTCTGTGTTTTCCTTCCGCTAGCAGTTGGTTTGGCAACAGCGCGACAGCACTGGCTGCGTATTGGCTGAACTCATGTTCCGTCTAAAAGCGTACGCCGTATAGTTTATGTTTTTGTCTATGATGTGAGTATCTGTGATACATAGAAACTGTGTGACTTATTGTGTTGTAATTAATGATTACCTATACAGTAAATATTTTAAAGAGTTAATAATAAAATTAGGTGATTCAATTACATATTAATGTAAAACAGAGTATAATGGATATATATTAGTAATTCCAATATTAAAATAGTGTTATAATTAGCACATGTTCATGTTTATGAAAACCTAGAGGTATGCCATGAAATAAAATGCTTTAGATAATGTTTATACGCACTGACCTTAGGACAAAAGTAGTTATTTCTAATAATAATAATAATAATAATAAATTGTCTTTATTCAGCGGCCGAGGTTCAGCCAAGGGCTGCTCTGCCACCTAACCCTTGTCAATAATACATATGATAATCCATAAGTTTATATAACTTATGGAGCAGTAAGCTAAACGTAAAAAAAAAACAGATACAAAAAAAATGAAGAAAGAAAAAATACATAGGAATTAGTTGCAAACAAAAAAGAAAAGTGTAACTAGAAATACAAAAGACAATAGTAATAATAATACAATTATACAATTCCTTATAGTGAGTGACTTGATACCTTCAGTATGTGGAAGGTATGGAAGGTAGAAACGAGATGAAGGTGAGGCAGGAGGGACAAAGAAGAAATAGTTGAAGATAGTGAGAGAAACATCTTACTAGGCATTATCACCAAAAGTTAGCCTACCGAACAAAATTAACCCCATTGTTTTGGAACGAAAACAAATGAAAGTGCATGGAGGATATTAATGATCACTTCGAATCCTTCCCACGCAGTTATGGATGAACAGCTGAGCCTTCTCGACATCCAACGCGAGTGGGTGCCGACGAAGATGCTAGTGACCTACGCATTGATGACATAACAGGGGCGGAAGTCGTTACCGCGAAATAATTGGTGCCGAAGTGATGGGCTTCTTCCTTTACAATACGCTTTAAATAGCAATGGGAAAAGTGCACGGAAAGTCTTGGCAAGCGTCTCTCCAAGGATGAGGAGAGAGAGGCACTGCGATCTCTCCCTGAATCTCCAGCTTCCGCAACGGGATGCTCCTTCCTGAAGGATCACTCGACTTGTTCTGACAAATCAAGAAAGCTAAATGAGACAGGGACCGCAATTTTGATAGATGAAAGAATTTCTGAGAAGATGTTGTTTATTATTTTTTAGGCTAGTCTCAAGACACGACCAAAACGTTTTCAACTGAGGTGTTTCGGTGGCCACTGAGTTGTCTTTCTTTTTTATGTCTCTGTTTTAGCTTTCTTTCTGTGTCTATTGCTCTCCCTCTCTCTCTCTCTCTTCTTCTTTCTTTGTTACAATATCTTCTCTTTCTTTTCGCTCTCTCCCTCTTTCTTTTTTTCTATTAATCTCTTTCATTTCTCTACAATTCTTTTTCTGTGTTTCGTCTCTTATCCCTCGTCATTTTTCCCTTCCTTTTTTCTCGAATTCTGGCCTTGGCAGGGGTGATCTTTTGTAATCATTTCGTCATCCTCATAGTCACGATTAGTCAAAAGTGGAAGAAAAGCGACGCTAATTAACAAAAATCAAATCAAATGAAAACTTCACTTTTCTATCTCTTTATTTACAAACACATACATATAGATACATATAAATATATACATATACATACACATGTGCACACGTGTGTGGGTGTGTATGTCTGCATCCATACATGTTTAAATCTAGCCTTACTAGGTTAATCGTCGTCAAAAAGTTTATTTTCAGTCCTTTATTTTATGTTCTTATTATGCTAATTGGGACTAGGTATATAATTTAAAATGTACTTGTGTTAATTATGACTCTAACGGAGATCGAACGAACCGGAACCCCTTGTACTCTGGGATCTCCAAAAAAATTCGTTCAACAGGATAATGTTACTAAGGAAATAAAATGAAAAATATAGAAATACAGTACAATATACGTATTTCGAGGGCCTCCCCGATGGCGCAGTGATAGCATCATCGCCCTGTAATTAAGAGGTCTCGGGTTCGATTCCCAGTGGAGGCACATAGTGGTTCGGATCCCACTTTAAACTGTAGGTTGTTGAGTTGGTGTTTTAAGTCCAGTTTATGCACAGTAAGGCTAATCGGGACGACTGGACCTACAGTTTAAAGTGGGATCCGAACCACTATGTGCCTCTACTGGGTATCGAACACCGGACCTCTTGATTACAAGATGACAACGCTATCAATGCGCCATCGGGGAGGCCCTAAACTGTAGACCCAGTCTCGATTAGCCTTGCTGTTCATAAATTGGACTTAAAACACCCAATTAATTCATGTATTTCGAAACTTGCTCCAAGCTATATCGAGACTTACACTTCTAGACTAAGGAGATTTCACACCGAAACGACGAGCAACAGGCGATACATGTCACTTTCGAACAAGCCAATCAACGACAACGTTTCACATCGTAGCGGCATGATAGGCCGCACAAGCCTGCGTTCAAGTGATAAAATTCTCATTGTCGCTTCGGTGCGAAATCTCTCAAACTGTAAGACGAAAAAGAGGCCATATACGTATTTAAAACTGAGATAAGTCAGATGCATTTACAACTTTAAATAGCAAATGTTAAAAATTAATTAAAATTATTTAATTTATATATATTTATTGATTTGGTTTATTTTTCTTCCCTTGACTTCTGCCACATTTGACTAATCGCAAAGTTGAGGATGAGTGATGATATTAAGAAATTGATGAAGGACACTCACAAGAACACCCATGACCAGGTCGGGATTTGAACCCGGGACCCGTGGCGTGGTAGCGTGATGTGCTAACCACTAGTATGTAATTTATATGTATGCTATTTATCAGTTGGAAAACTTTTGCTGGAATATAAGGTAGACATATGGACTGAATTTGAAAAGTGAACATTATGCCTTTTTCTCTTATCATCTTGCTGATAAAACAAATTAATAATGACAATGAATGTTTGATTAGTTCTTAGAAGTATTTTTGGACTCGTCTTGTAATCAATGTGTCTCTGATTCGATACCCAATGTAGGCAAACAGTGGTTCGGATTCCACTTTAAACTCTAGGCCCAGTCACGATTGGCCTACCTGTGCATAAAGTGGACTTAAAACCATACTAAATAGCAAGAATGTGCTATTCATGGAACTGAATTTTATGTTTAGTGGAAACTGATTACGTTCGTGTTATAGTAAATAAATGCATTGAAAGTATGAGTTTGAAATTCTGGGATGTATATTGTTAACATATTTTGTTTTATATTAGTTAAATTTAGTTCAGTAACATGAAATGAGAATCACTGGATGAGACTTTTCACAACCGAATATGATTATAGACTGTAGCATAAGTTACGTCTCAAGCTAGAAACGAGACCGAAGAACGAGACAGTCATATTCACACACGAAACGAGACGAAACTCTGTCAAGTATCTTCTCCTCTCCTCTTGATACCATCCCTCTTTCGAAAATCGGGGGAGTTTATGTCGTTGAGATTTGTTATCTTTCTTGCTCCCAAGCGATAAATATCTGCCCCAAGGTATTTTATGAAATCACAAAGTAGCGATGGATATGTGTCACCATGCTCAGTGTTGAGGTAGTGCTGTATTTTTGCGTAGATAAGTAGCCATCCATTGACAGGTGCCTCTCTACGAAGGCCACTTTCCTGTCATCAATATTAAGGACTCGCCTGTACGATGGTTGCTTCCCTCTGATAACATTCTGGGTAAAAATGGAAGAATGGAAATTAAATATGCAGCGTGTCCATAAATATACTGTCATACTTTAAAGTGGTATTACGTCGCTTTAGATAATCGAATTTAAATGAAATTGGTGACATTTGAAAGAAAAACTCAAATATTTTATTTTACAACTCAGACATTGAATGTAGCACCCACGAGTGGCCCTGCAGACATCAAGGCGATATTCCCATTCATGCCACACGCGCTCCAACATATCGATAGGGATGGACAGGATTGCAGAAGTGATGCGAATTTGCAGGTTTTGAGGCAATGGGGGTACATAGACACAATCTTTTATGTAACCCCATAAAAAAAGTCACAGACCGACAAATCAGGTGACCTTGGCGGCCAATTGTAGAAGACATTATCATCATTTCCGGCACGTCCAATCCATCTTCCTAGAAACAGCTCATTCAGATGTTTCCGAACATATAAATGCAAGTGAGGAGGTGCTCCATCTTGTTGAAAAATAAATTCATTGCCTTCATTTTCTTCCAATTGTGGAAATAACCATTCAGTGAGCATGTCAAGATAAGCTAGACCTTTCACAGCGGCCTCTCGAAAGAAAAATGGGCCATAGACTTGACGTTTCGATACGGCACAAAATACATTCACTTTAGGGGAGTCTCTTTCAACTTCCAAAATTGCATGTGGATTCTCACTCCCCCAAATCCTTACATTATGTCTGTTCACTTTTCCACCAATGTGGAATGTTGCCTCATCACTGAAAATTATTTATCCTGACAGATTTACGTTATCCTCCATTAGTAACATAAAATGTTCAGAGAAATCTAACCATTTTACAGGGTCATCAGGTTTCAACCTGTACATAATTGCAGTTTGTAGGGGTGAAACTTCAGTCGGGTACGCAGGATCTTAGATACGGTGGATTTAGGGATGTTCAACTGCTGACTATCTCTAGGTACAGACTTCTTAGGACTACGAACAAATGCCTCCCGCACTTGTTCCACAATTCCCGCATTGACAGATGGTCTCCCTGAATGCCCTTTCGTTTGATGACATATGAAGCCACGATCCACAAAATCCCTGGTACCATTTCAAAATTGACGTGTGTGAAGGAGCCTGATTTTGAAACCTTCGCCTATAAGCATGCTGAACCTTCACCAAACTCTGCGTGGAATGATAAAACACACCAACACGTTCACCAAACTCTGCGTGTAATGATATTCTAAAACACACCAACTACGTTCTTAAATCTTCTGTAATAACAACACTATTTTAAAGGAAAACATTCACATGTAATCTGCCTGCCTGCTAAATATCCAACAATGAACCCGCATCGTCCATTGTTGTCAGGAGTGAATTTATTTCAGTTTCTATGTTTGATCTCGTTCATTGTTGTCCATTGCTGATATTGGTGTCCATTGTTGACATGCACAAAAATATTTGAGTTTTTCTTTCAAATGTCACCAATTTCATTTAAATACGATTATCCAAAGCGACGTAATACCACTTTAAAGTATGACAGTATATTTATAGACACGGTGTATTTTGCTTCAATATTAACGGTGTCAAAATTAAAAGAAATAATACTCAGAAAAGATTCTAATAATTAAATAATAAGTTTGGATTCTTATACAAATATTATAGAAAACTGAAAGTGCAAATGTCCATGTTATTACCGTAGCAACATTCCAATAAGTGACGATTGCCATAGCAACGGATCAAGAGTCTCCAGGTATATAAAGGGTGAAATCGTCACAATCGGAGACATACCGGGTTTTTACTCGTAAGTTTTCCAACCATTCGTCCCGCCGCAGGGACTCATTGGTTGAAGACAACCCTGCAGGAGAATTATTACGGAAACTTGGAAAGGGGACACGTCTTTACCTAAACCCAACCAGGACTTTTCGTTTGGACTTTACCAGCGCAGTCAGCAATTAAGGCGACTCTGGGTTTTCACTCGGGTAACTAATTCTCACCGCTATTAGAAATTCTGATTAATTTTAGGAATCTTCGGAATCAGCATATAAGTAAAGCTATATATCGAGAAGGTGCTTTCCTGTTGAAAAGTCGTATTGCATAGCTGCTGACGTCGGAGGACCAACAGAAACGTAGATAAAGACACAAAATGAAGACCGAACCTCACGGAACTGGATTTCCAGAAGGAAATCATGGCCGCAGGGCTGGCTGCTTGACTGATTTTGAAGAATAGGCCATGTTCGAATTCCAACATGGCTTTCCTCGACTGGATTCTGCGAAACAGCCAATCAGAGCGAAGTTTGGCCATGTGAAGATAATCTGTGAGTTTGCCAAAGGAAAGTTTCTTGTAGGTATTTATGCAAAGCGATGATATTTGTACGTGACAAATATGATTAGCCGATAAAGAAAATCCTTATTATTACAAGTGTATTAAATGTTTGATATATTTAGTTGAACAAAATTATTTCTTTATGAATGAATCTTGAGAAGCTCATGTGTGAATATGCATACCCGAGTTCATTGAAAAGCTTGTTCAGTACGCATTGGTTACCATATTCTCTTCCGAGCCAATTTCTAGTCCATACTTTTATTTTTTAATTTTTAATAACAGCAGTAATTCTCCTACAACGTTCTTCAAATAGCTCGTCCATCTTTACAGATTGTCTGCTCTGCGCAATGTTTTATGGTATCAAAAGTATACAGACTAGTACGGTAACAAGTCTGAGGCAAAAACTAGCAGATGGTTAGCCAGTCCAGCGCCAACTAGGGCATTGCTACTGGAAATCAAGGTGTGATTCGGCTTTTACTGTAAGTAAACAGATTGACAATTGGCTGAATCTGTTCGAGAAAGAAAATATAAATTCCGACCTGTATAACTTCTCGCAACGGACAATGTGCTACCTTCATCTTTGAAAACCAGTCCGATAGAGAAAGATAACGATACCTTTGGGGTCCAAAGGAGCCAGATACGGGTACGTGACACCATGTACAGTGGGATGTATAAGTATTATGTTAATACTCTTTGTTAAAGGGAATGAGAGTTCCAACAATTAGAACAAAATGCCAAAGAAGTTACTGACAACTTCTAGTAATGCTCTCTCCACGAAAACAGTCCAGTCAAGGTCGGAGCTTCCCCTTGCCTCCTCCACACCCCTGGCCCTCCAGGGTTGCCACACTTCTTCTAAGTTACTCAGTCGACACTTCGCGCATTGTACGTACGTATAAGGTTGATTTCGTCAGTTGAAATTGTTGGTTATTGGCAACACTGTAGGTGGGCGGCGTAACCTTGTCTGGACTATTTTCATGGCTTTAGCATGTAAAAATCTAGTCTTAAAACACTACAGTATGCAAGAGATATTTTAATGAAATAGTCATGGTCAATTTGCCGAGCAAAACTTGTGCATACTGGTTGTGCATCTTGCTACGTTTCACGTGCAAGATATGGCGACCGCTCGTATACTTTATTCCATCAATCTTCCATGTCACCACATGAGGGATTACAGCTAATATCACTGCATACGTGACTTACATATGCACCTTTCTGCACAAGCTCCCAGAGAATGGGGAAGGAAATGTAACGTGACATTGACGAACAGATGGGAAGCTTCTGCGGCAGATGACCTCTTTCCCTAAATCCCCCCTCCCCCGTCCCCGTTTCGACCAGAGTGAATCGATAGAAGATCGGAAGTTGACGACAAGAACTTTTCTGCAAAGTTGACAGGCTTCGAGTTGAACTTTGCGACTTTCGAGACTTTCAAAAGGGCAACGAGATAGACAGGTTGGTTTACCAAAGAACTAGAACTAGATGGACACGATTCTTCAATTGCCCTTTCGTGTGGCTTTTGGAATATGTGTTCTTTCTCAGTTTGAATTTATTTAACGCAATGCAGAAGAAGCGAGAATTTTACGATAGTTAGGTAATTTCTGAGGGTTATGACTAGGGTAAGGTAAAAAAGGCAAAGTTCCCAGTGCATATAGCACCTTGCCATGAAGGCACATTTAGAGGATATCTGCGGGTAGGGCCCCACACATTCTCTATCTCTTTTTATCTCTTTTTAATATTAAAATAAGACTCCTAGACAATTTTGCCACCGCAGCTATAGAATTGGGACTTTTATAACAGAAAAGAAAATAACAAAATATAAAATACACTTATGACCTACAAATTCTATAAATATGCCCTATAGCATAAAAAATATGCCTTAAAATTCTAGTTATAAACTTGATTTCTTTATATGGTTTATTTCATGGAATAAACTATTTGTGTAATAAAAATGAAAAAAAAGTATGAAAGTTTCTTAATGAATTTATTTCTATTCCAAATTTCAATGCCACAGATATCGAATGACGGTACTAATACACTATGCCAAGACGTTACACATACCAAAAAGAAAAGAAACACCATCGCATTAGGTAGTTACAAATGTTGTACACAGGTGCTTTAGAGTTAAGCCCATGGAACACCTTTTATAGCAATATATCATGACTGAGCAACTCGCGTGCACTTGTGAAGGCAGGCAACACTCCATGCGGTTTCAATATCCCCCTTGCACACTGCAGCTTAGGGTCTTACTGGCAGCAGAGTCAGTGGGGAAGCTGCTTGGATTGAGAGGTAAAACATACTAAGAAAGCGCCTTCCTTTTCGTGGGAACCGCCTCCTGATTCTTCTGCAGGATTACACTCCTCTGTCACTCACGAATAACATGAGGTATTTCTCACAGCATGAACGCAACCGACGAAGCCTCCTGCCTCGGTCACTCCCTCCATTCCCTTGCACTTACAACGCTTACAATATTGTTGCTCATCGACTTCTTTGGCGCAGTGTTTAACACAGCGCGCTAGGACGTCAGAGTTCCCGGATTCGAATCCCGGCTTTGGCATGGGTGTTCTTGGTGAGTGCTCCTTCAACAATTGCATCATACCTCATTCTCTGGGCCTCCACGATGGCGTAGTGGTAATGTCGTCACCTTGTAATCAAGGGGTTCCGGGTTCGATGTACGGTAGAGGCACATAGTGGTTCGGATCACACTTTAAACTGTAGGTCCAGTCTCGATTAACCTATCTGTGCATAAAGTGGACTTAAACAACAAATCAATAACTCATTCTCATATTCGCGATTATCAATAAGTGGCAGAAAAGCGATGCTAAAAAATAAAATACAGCAGCTCGCTCTACAGTCCACACGCTCTTATACAAATACTGTAGATTGACCAGGTCAGAAGTAGGGGAAGAAAGTAATGTTTGATACAATGTAGTTTCTATGAAAGGAAACTAATGCAAGCTATCAGGATACACTATCATTTGAGTAACGACAGTTGCCTCACTCCGTAAGTACTCTTCATGTTCATTTCGTTTATACCAGACACATCTGAAAGTCAGAGACGCGCAGTAAACTAGGTAGGGCGTCCGACTGCCACACAAGATAGTTTGATTTCGCGTATCCATCGAAATCGCCAGCACCATGTCTGATATCGAGAATGTGTTTGCCTTCATGGCAGGGAGCATGAAGTTGGCAAGTTCTGCCAAATACACTTAATTGTACTTTTTTTAAAAAAAAAAAACAAAAAAAACGGGCAGGCACGTCATACATTACTTTTTAAAATTGTAGCCAACATTATCAAGGCATTAACAGCAGCGGAAGTCAAACTTTTCTGTGGAAATCGGATACTTTCAACTTATAGTGAGAGAATTAGATAGAAAAATGTGAGCTAGAAAGAAAGGGAGGGAGAGCGAAGGAAAAAGGAAGAGAAGAAAGAGATAGGCATATAAACAAAGAGAGGGAAAGAAGAATAGCGTGAGAGAAAAGAAGGAAGTAAGAGAGAGAGAGAGAGAGAGAGAGAGAGAGAGAGAGAGAGAGAGAGAGAGAGAGAGAGAGAGAGTCCATATAAAGAAATAGTTGAAAGGAATTGTGTGAGAGAGAAAGAAAAGAAAAGAGTAGAAAATATGATGAAGAGAATGCAAAGGGGAATAGTGTGATAGAAGAAAGGAAGCGAAAAGAAATAGAAACATAATATAAAGAATGTAAGGAGAGTGTGAAAGAGAAGAAATATAAATATAAAGAGAAAGGAAAGGGAGATGGTGTGAGAAGAAAAAGAATGCAAGAAGATATATAAAAAGAGAAAGAAGATAGGTATAGTGTGAGAAAGAAAAGAAGGCGAGGAGGGTCAGAAATTTAAAAAAAGGAGAAAAGAAAGAGAGATAATGTGAGAGAGAAAGAGTGTGACAGTTGAAAATAGAAACAGACAAAGAGATAAAATAAAAGAGCATAGAGAGGAGGAGGGCGACTGTAAAAATAATAAATCCTATCTATCAAGACTACTCACCCGGAAATATTTTGTCCATCCTTGAGCTCTCCAAACAAACCTTATGGCAACACCACTGTTCCACACGTCAGAGCCTACAAGAGTAAGCTTTAATATAAGCATGTGTATCGAGGAATATATTTGGAAAAAAAATGCATTCGCATTTGGTACTTTGAATGCAAGTGCATCAGCGACAATAACCCATTCAGCATGTACCTGATTCCATTACATCATAATTTAGCAATGAGTTGTAGTCTTTGTAGGCGACCTAGGATGTTATGCGTGTATGCTGGAATGCGTAATGCTGCACAGTACGACTGCAGGCCCACTAGTGCGTTTACCGTGAGCAAACACGCGGGCGGAAGCGTTAAAGACATCATATATTATGTGTGTACATACACCCACGCGTTATGTGTTAAAACATGGAAAAACAGTCGTACTCTCTTTTTCTTGTTTGTTTGCTTCTCTCTACGGTATAAATTAGCGAAAAGAAACATGTTCATATTTCTGACTCAACATTAGTGGATACAGAAATATACGTTTGGAGCAAATGGTTTGAAATACTCCATTCCGTGCCCAAAGCTTAACGTTTGTATTTAATCTGGAGTTCCTTTTTGTAATTCTTGTCTAATCGTGATGAATGATTAAGAACGATTAACTTATATTGATGATGGGACACTCAGAAAGAAGCGTAGGCAGGTATGGGCTCACAGCGCCCGGGTCTCTCTTGAAATTATGACTGATTACACTGTACAACAAATTTGAGGTCATGTTCTGTCCTTTAGTTGAAAACAGGTGATTTGGACTAAATTGGAGGTGCTGAATCGATATGTAAAATCCGTTTTCTCCTAACACGTACCATTTTTATTGTACAGTCACATGACATTTTGTTATACAGACATTAGACAGGTAAATCAACGTATACAAACAAAAGACTAAAAAAATGTCTACGAAAATGTCCTTTGGTTGAAAACATGTGAGTTTAAATAAGTTAAAGGTACTAAATCGATATGTGAAGTCAGTTTTCTCCCAAGACATACCATTTGTATTGTACAGCCACATGACATTTTGTTGCACAGACATTAGACAGGCATTTTACGTATGCAAACCAAAAGAAAGTACAAACTTCTACGGAAATGATAATTGTGATTTTCTTCTCTTGTATCTATCTGAAGGAGTCTCTGGTGATAGACCAGCAATATTCAGGAAGCATACTGCTGTTCCATCGTCCACTGAACCGCTTTTCAAATGTTGCAATGTCTTGGTGGAACCGTTCCCCATGTTCATCACTAACAGCCCCTAAATTTTGTGGAAAGAAGTCAAAATGAGAATCCAAAAAATGTAATTTCAGGGACATGTGGCATCCCATGATTTGGAAGCAGTGCACCTTGTTTGATGTGTAATGGGGGAAGAAAAACATCCTTAGGGTTCACGAGTTGTTGATGTGATACGTTCATCATTCCTGGTACATATTCCTGTCGTGGTGGCCATATTTTCCGCATGTAATGGTTAACTCGGTCCCGGCTGTCCCATTCACACAGAAAACAACAAAATTTGGTATACCCTTGTTGCATGCCAGTAAGAATTCCAATTACTTTTAGGTCTCCACAGATTCGCCCCTTGAATGTATTATATTCAATGTACTGCGATATGTCACGCATTACCCCATATGTTTCCTTTTTGTGAACAGTATACGCCACTGGCACTAATGAATAAGCATTACAAATATGGAGCAAACCTGCCTTCAGCCTTATCTTACACGAATCAATGAACAATCGCCATTCTGCTGTTCATGGCCCAACTCCTGAAATAAAGCATTAATATTGTTACAAAACGCAATTCCTCCAGTCTCTGAAAAGCAAGATGAAAAGTTACTCTGTCGCGTTCGGAACGTGCTGATTTTGACATTTTTATCCAATAGATTCCATTCTTGAAGTCGAGAGCCCAAGATTTCTGCTTTTGTTTTCGATAGATTTAAGTCCCGTACCAGATCGTTTAACTCTTGCGTGATGAGATGTGGTGCACTTGAGAGGGTTGGTGGCGCGAAGTCGACATCCTCGTTGCCTGAACTTCCTTCTTCAATTGATGTATCAAATGTACAATTTTCGGGAGCTTTCGGCACTATGAGCCACTGGGCGCCTTGCTGATTCCAAATAAGGATATCGGATGTGATGTTTTGATTTTGAAGAGAAGACCATTAGATCTGTCAAACAAAAGTAACAGTCACTTACGTGGTCTTTGGGCTCTCTCCAAACCATTGGTACGGCAAATTTTAGCCCACTTCGCTTTCCTTGCATCCAGTTTCGCAAGTTCCTGGAACAAGAATTGCAGCAGATATGTGATGCCCGTCGCTCATCTTGATCGCCTACTCGGCATCCAAAATACAGTTCATATGCTTTTTTGACAACAGGGGTAAGACTACGTCTTTGACTTTTTAACGTCAGTTCACCACATATATAACAAAATGAATCAAGGTTATTCTTACACTGACGAGACATTATGATCCACTGAACGAAGCCTCCTTTTCATACACACCTCACTAACAGAAATCCGCCACAAACGTTAAAACTTTACACAAACACCTGCAATTGCAAAGCACAACCTTCACGTTGGATAGGACGAAACAGATGGCAGCCATTGTTCGTCAGTGGTGCCAGTACGGTTATTGTTAAGTAACAAATTTATCACTAGAGGATCCAGCAAAACGTTTCTTTATGTAACAATGCGAACTGATAGCGATATCACTTTTATCAAGCGCTGGAAAAAAACAGTTAAAGAAATTTATATTTGTTTAAACGTAGTTAATACACATAATGTATAAAGATGGCGTTTTTCAAAAAAACTGTACGTGATACGAAGAAATTAATTGCAGATTCGTGTTTTGCATGCAAAAATAAATTAGAAAAACATATTTTTAAGCAAAGGACAAATTTCGTGTTGTACCGTGTTATCCAAAAATATTGATCAGTGCCACGCGATAGGGAGACGCGGTTTTGATTCCCGGGGGGAGCTTACAGGCGGGAATTTTTCTAGCTATGTCCATGTATGGAGTGGATTTGGTGTTCACCCAGTCTCCAAGAACCTGAGGGCAGCCCTGGGGAGTAAAGGTGACCGGAGCGTGGTGCTTATTGCATCAACTCTACATATAGTTGAGATTATGAATGTTTTTAGCCCTACTACGCATATATAAGTAAAACGGATACCAGGTCTGCAGTCGTGGGTATACATCGTATAGCGTGTGATAAATGCTACTCATAAAACGTATACCTTTGGCTGCAGTTAGTATGCTTTCTAGTTGCGTTTCCTTTATATTAATTGACGTAATTTGGCCATTACTCCATTACTTCTAGTTTCACGTGACCGAGAACATAATGTTGAGGAAGGGAGAGGATATGAATAAAGGATGCACGTTAGCATTTTATCGCCATCATTTGACTTCTACAATATATTTTTAAAAAAGCTTGTACAGTTATTTTTGACAGAATCTTTTCTAGCTTGGTTGGACTGTTTGAGCATGTCTTCAGTAATATGATATATGTCTTTTGTTATCAAGTTGTAGAAGTTTGACTTAAAATGACTATATACGTATATTTACATTAGTGTCAAAATGTTAAGCATAATTTGAAAACTAGAAGAAAATGGAAGGAAGAGAAAATTGATATTAGACCCTAAGCCTGAATTAATGGAGTTTTGTGTTCTTCACAGATCAGTTCAGATTCAGTTTTCAAAATAATTCCCGTTGCACATTCATTTGGAAAGAACCTAGAACATAATTTACTCCCAGGAACATACTTGTAAGGGATCATTTTGGTGTTGGTGGAATACTGGTATGGGAAGACATCATGCTCAATGGACGTACGAAGCTGGACGTCTTCGCTGGAGATACTGTTACTGCCCCGAAGTAGAGACGAAGTACTCCAAAATCATGTGCGACTTTTCAGAGGCGCAGCCTGACCAGACTTCGCCTTTATGCACGATAATGCACCTGCGCATCGAGTCCACCTGGCGGATACATTTCCTGAACGTGGAAAAAATGCAACACATGGACTGGCCAGCGAGGTCTCCCAAGATGAACACTATGTACCTTGTCTGGGATGCATTAGGGAGACGAGTTGCAGCCTGCAAGCCTCCACCAAGGACAATTCCAGAGCTCTGTACTCCTCTTCATGAGGAATGGAACCAGCTGCCTGTAGAGCTATTGAACCACCTTGTACACACCATGCCACGTCGTTGTAAGGTGTGTGTAGGGGTAACCACAACCCATATTAAGCTCTTTTTAAGTTGAGGAAGTTCAAACTTTATTTTTTACATGTGTCTTTACAATAAAAATACAATTGCTACTTTCATATATTCTACTCTATTGTATACCAGATAACATTTTGATTAATTTTTAACATGCTTTGTGCAGTTTTGATACTTCATTATTAAAATATTTTGTCATATGCTTAACGTTTGGGCATAAGTGTGTGTTTGTAGGTACAAATATATATATATTGATTATAGGGCATATGACGATGACGGCAGCCTTGTTGAAACCCGCCATCTTGAATTAAACTTCAAAATTTTAAATGGGAATGGGGTGATATGTATATCAAATCAGGCTAGAATTTCACGAGAAATGCAGTGGTGAAGGTTATTTTGACGTACCTTTAACCAGTAAAAAGGTATGAATGACTCCATATGTTTGGACCACCCTGTATATATTAAATTGACTTTATTACTGCGTGAGGTTCGGCTGTTTCGGTCTGAACATAAACCCAAAAAGAACAGATCAAGATAATGACAATTTTAAAGATTTCAAAGAAATTAAACAAGAAAGTAGAATAAGAATAAATACATAAGACAATAGAAACAATTCGTGCAACAAATTAGAATAGAAAAGTAATAAACTTGAATAAATTTGAAATTGATATAATTTATTTACTATTTTTTTTTTTGGCAACTCATAGGAATTTGTAGATTAATCATTTGTTTTTTCATCATTTTTCTGATCGTTGATCAGTGATTCATGGAGTATGTCGTGAAAAAGTTTCAAGTTTTGTTGTTTCCTAAAGTCTGTCAATCTTGTAGCTCCAAATCACATGAAGTCTACACCATTGCAACTTGAAACAACTAAGGCCTGCTAGGTTTGAAATTATTTCCAAGTAAATTTGGGTGTGGCGCGTGTCATGAGTCAGCCAACTGCTCTATTTCTTGTATCCGACAACCAGAAATCTGGCTGCTAAATGAGTTTAACTCATGCTGTGAAGTGAAGGTGCCGAGCGTGAACACGTCGCGTGTTTCCGTCTAACACGCACTTAAACTGGTGGAGATCAAAAGAAAACAAAGCTTAGGTGCGAAATATGCAAGGCCATCATTGAATGATACGTCACTTTACTGCATGACGGAGTAGAGAATACTCATAGGGTTTTCGTTCAATAGCCGTCAACTGAGAAGGTATGTGTAGCAAAATCTAATTCTCAAGCTGCAATCATCATTTTTTCTTTCTTTACTTTTTTTTAGCAGATGTGCAAAAAAAATGCTTTCGATACTGGCTGTGACACCTCCTACTGTGGCGAATAAAGGGACATGGAGTCACTCGGGGGAATATGCCCATCGGTGTTAAATGCCCACCCCCTCGTATCTCGCGCAAGGTTAATGTTATGGCAACTCTGCGACTCTTGTTTGAAAGCGCCCTCCGTGGTGAGACGAGGCAGCAGGTTTGGAGCTTGTGAGAAGAATCTGAAGACATTCAGGCTTAATTTCACGAGGTAAGAAGACAATTTTTGAGGTAGTAATTTTTTGAACGTTGCTGTATTAACAGCGTGCAATAATATTCCCAAGAGAGAAAGAAACTGAATTATATTTGGTGTAAAGATCAAGAGTCAGGGAAACATATCTGCAGAGTGAAACTGCCGCATGGTGCTCAGAGTTGCCAACCCAGTGATTCGATTTTCTGCTTGTAGCTGTGGGGTGATATGCCCACAGACATTAAGTATAATATGCCCATGGGCATTATTATGAGAAGAAAGAACCACAATGTGACTGGATCCAGTATATTCGTTGTAGTTTGTGGATGCATGAAATATGTATCAAAGTCACGTCCATGTGTCCAAAGTGCAATGCAATTTCTCACAAATGTAAACAGTAAAATAAGCTAGGGTAAATTCAAAATAAATGTTGCTTGTCTGTGCAAATGATGTTCTGTTTACGAAACAAACGTTAATATTTTTCCAGTTAATGCTGTGTATTATTTTCCTTTAAATATGTCATGTCAATTATTACAACAATTGGGAATTTTACCCGTAATGGGTGGGCATTTTACCCTCAACACGGGGTGATTTGCCCAAATTGACGTTCATCTGTTTATTTTCTATGGTTCTTTTGCTATAAGACTTATAGTAATATAACGTATAGGTAACAATAACAAAACCTGTAGCTTTCATTTGACATCCTTTTCATTGCGACACTCCTTCATTTAGCGAAGCTATAAACCACAAAAAAAAAATCAAAAAAAAATGGCGTATTCCCCAGAGTGACTCAATATGAATAAATTACGTAAGTTTCCAAGCTTTTCTCCGTAGTTCGTTAATATGCAATAAAATCGAATAAATGAAATAGTGACAATATTAAGAACATTACATACTAATTTGATTGTGGAATTGATTTGATATATTTTAGCGTCGGTTTTCTGCCACTATTGGCTAATCGCAAAGATGAGGATGAGTGATGGTATAATTAAATTGATGAAGGGGCACTCATAAAGAAAACCCATGCTGGGATTGGAACCCGGCACCTCTGGTGTCGTAACGCGCTATGCTATCCACTTCGCCAACGAGGGCGACTTATATAATACATGCACTGTGTGGTGAATACTATAGAAATAGTGAAGTACAGGAATGGGCCTTAGTGGGCAATGGCCCACTCAAAACCAGCCCGCCCTGTCAAATTAGTTTGAAAGACGTTTCTCAGTAAATAATTACTCCTACATTTTTCAAGGTGTTGCTGCAATACATCCCACCTGTAAATCATTCCTGAAGGCTTGTAGCACAATATTATTCGGAGTGTAAGGTCCTTGTCAAGACACCCCAAATGTCAACCTCTCTCCTACGCAGTACACCTTGTACTGCATTTTGCAGACTAACGAGGCTTTGGCGCCTGAACTGCAGCCACGATAATCTCCTGTAGAAATTGTGTTGTGTCATCCATATTTGTAACTGATTGTCCGTTTATCCATCTCATCGTAGGACCATTCATCTCCACCGAATAGTCGAAAATGAGGACAACTGCGACGTACAATTACCTAAATCAATCAGTAACGACACTGTTCATTTCGCTTAGCTTCAAGGGTGTCCTCAGAGGGATCTCTCGGAAGGGGGAGACGTGAGGGGGGGGCCTCTGGCCGTGAAAAGTTCATACAATTCCAGTGGTAAAATTGTAGCGATATTTTATTACAAACAATATTGTTTTCTGTGATATACAGGCTGTAAATTACAGCAATTAACTGCAATGACCTACAAAATAACGTTTTCACGTGAGTCATTAAAATCATGTTACTAGTGTGAGGCCTGAAGAAAACTCGGGAACTGTTCATGAACAAAGTGATAGACGTTTTGGAAAGGAAGCAAGGAGAATACAGTTCCTATGTAAAAATCGGATTCATATTTGAACTTGTCAGAAACGCCAAAGTATTTTCAAGTCAATTTCAATTTTAAATAATTAAAGTAATGTATAACTTTCAATGACTGAAAGGCAAGTTGCGAAATACTGAGGAAGGGTTCTGTGTGCGATCTTGCTTAGTTTTCCATGAAGTTACAAATTGGCAACAATCGCGGTAAAAATCCCAACATCCAGCGAAACTTGGGAGAAGTTCTTTCCTTTCCTTAGCCGTTTCATAAACGGCTTCAGAAATACCATGGCCAATGAGCGTCTGAACGATAGTACCTCATTAGGATAGTAATATCTATCGTTATTAGAAAGGGAGGCTACGAAAGTTTGAGTTGGTGTTTTTGATAACCGCCGCTGCGCTTAAACATGCAGAACGATTACCAATGCAAATAAAATTGCTGTAATTAACGATAATCGTTATATTTAAACAAATATAATACAGGCGCAGGAAGTCTCACCACTTTCATCAACATTTCTTGTACTTATTGATTTTCGTTGCTATGGTTACAACAATTTGGTTTCTTCCTTTTCCTTTTAGATACAAAGTCTTTTATACAGCGCGACGAGAGCAATATAACAATACATATAAAAACAAACATGCATAAGTTAAAAACAACATTACTAACATAAAGAACATAAATAGCTTTGAACATCACAGTTTGACAATAGGACAGTCTCATATAAAGTCCTCTATATCCGAACCACTATGCGCCACCACCGGGAATCGAACCAGGGACCCCTTGATAACAATGCGACGACGCTACCACTGCGCCATCGAGAAGGCCGATAGGCTGCGAAACAATTTGTTTTTGCTGTTAGGGAATACGTTTGACGTATGCCATTAAAATAGAAGCATACATTAATAGTGTAATTTTGATATAATTTTCGAAATATATAATTTTAGTTTTATTGCAGCTATAGGCCTACAATTTTAGTGTTTTATCCATATTTTCTATTTAGACATTATACTAGTAAAATCCTGGATGGGCGAAATGGTCTCGTCTTTGCTTTGTAATCAAGAGGTCCCGGGTTCGATACCCGGTGTAGGCACATAGTTGTTCGGATCCCACATTAAACTGTAGGTTCAGTCCAGATTAGCCTTACTGTGCAAAAAGTGGACTTATAACACCAACTCACACACAAAAAAAGAAACAAGTCCTGCATGGGAACACTTTCGCTCGATTCTACTCTTTCGAGTATCCCACCCTCGATCATGCTAGCTATACTTGGGCGTATACGTTTGAATGTCATTTCAATGTGACAATAATCGTAGAATCATATCTGACTTAGTAGTTTCAGCCCACAGTCATCTATTCCATTTTCACATATCACTCACTGTGTATTTTTAAGATATAATATACTAAACCTAATTGGGCCTCCCCCATGGCGCAGTGGAGGCACAAGTGGTTCGGATCCCACTTTAAACTGTAGGTCCAGTCCCGATTAGCCTTACTGTGCATAAAGTGGACTTAAAACAGAAACTCAAATCAAACCAAACTAAACCTAATTTTAACATGGATGTTCAACTTAAGTTTCAATTTCACTGACTTTAGGATCCATATTTGTATGCTCACTATCTTGACAAATTACAATTATACGTGTACGTACTACTGGGCTTCAAATATATACCGCTCGATTTGCCTGTTCGGGAGTTATTCACTCGAGCGAAGAAGCTCTCATTTCCGTACGCTATCTAGCGTCGTCCGTGCGAACTATTTGGCGCCCAAGCGAAATCCTCTCCTTGCAGCTCTCTATTACTATATCATATTGTGAAAAGTAATCGTACTTGAAATATAATACATTTTTAAATTCGCATTGAATAATAAATCCTTGTTTGGATCACGTAATAACAGTGCGAGTGAATATCAAACTAATGCAATTTTTGTTGCGAATACAGTGGCCTGACTCAGCAAGATAGGACCATGTACTGATTTAATCATAACACCCCGCAAAGGTCTGCCTGTCACTACGTCACGAACACGAGGTTGATGATCGAAATGGCCTTCTTGTACTCCAGGGCGTGATGACACAGCGCGCCACGACGCCAAGGGTCCGAGTTCGAATCCCTGGTAAGACATGGATGTCTGTGATTGCCCTGAATGAGGAAAATAGAGAATTAACTAAAATCTGATATGAGAAAAATTATGACAGGGAAAACTGCCGCAATGCTATTTAGAGTTTGTTCATAAATATGTCACTTCGTTAAATTATGTTGCTAGGTTGACATATTAGTTGCCTGTGACATCTTAAATATTTTACAAATTAAAAATCGAACGAACACAACATTCCAACTGAGAAGAAAACAACTATAATGTAATGTACAGGTCATTACAAAACTTAGTAGATTATTCCAGGTCGTACAACCAGGATTTTTTGAGGTGGGGGGTAGACCCATAGGCGGATTTTATAAATTTTCTCTAGAGAGACTGTAATGCTGTAAACATATAATATATGAATGTGACATATATGTAAATATCTCTTACAAAATTTACGATTTTATTTAATGCAAATAAGTCAAATATCCTACGATAAGCAACATATGTATGTGCAGTGAGTGCGGTGATAGATGAGGGTTTATACCCATGTTATTAAATCAAAGTTCTTAACATTCCAGGTATTTTTACATAACTTTCCAGACTACTGTATAATAGTTTAACTTGCTAATAAATAAGAGTTATATTTCAACTTCGCAAGTTAATCAAATGAATCAAGTTTGTTGAACATTTTTGTAAATGAATGAAAAATAAAAGAAATGTACGTTTTAATAAGCAATATTACTCCAATAGGAAGATTGTTGGGAAGAAAAAACGAAATGTGTTTCAATTACCAATTCTAGCAAGCAAAAATCATTTAATTCCCCTGAACTTAAAAACTTCCCTATGTTTCCAATGACCTTCTCACTCCTAGCCTTGTTTTCCTGACTTGTCCAGGTGTCCAGGATTTTCAGGTCAGTTCGAACCCTGTAAATGTGAACAGATAAGATGAATGACGTTCTATTATTTTATCTTTCATTTATTTTCATATATTTTCAACTTCTCTGTTGTTGTAATATTGTTTCTATGGCGTATTTGGGTTTTAGAATCTTGTTCGACAGCAAAAATAAATTTCAGTGACAACCAAGAAGATATTAAATGAGGTTGCAAACATGCGGGATAGAAAATGTCATTTTCAACGGCTGTAACATCGATATATATATTTTTTACCTTAATATACTCTACACACTGTGAAAGTTGTCAATGTTGTACAGTCACACCCCTATGTATCTATGTTCAAAACAATCACAAGTAGAAAAGAAGAAAATTTGCAGTGAAATAAATTCCAATTGACAGAATCTAGTATTAAATAATGTTGTACTTAATTTCTTGAGTGTTTTGGAAAAATAACAGTATCTGTTAAAAATACTTCAGGCATTTCTTAACACCAAAAATCTAGCAAGGATTCTTCTGTGAAGTGGATTCTCCTATTTACATTATATTCATTATCCCTAAGAAATTGCCGCGGTGGCTCAGTCGGTAACGCGTCTGACTACCATGCTAAAGGTCCCGGGTTCGATCCCCGGCCGGTTCAAATCCGGGAACTTTTCTAACGATGGAAGCGGCCCCGGCGCCCACCCAGCGTCGAATAACATGGGTACCTGGGGGAAACCCTGGGGGGTAAAGGCGGTCAGGGGCGTGATGCTGATCACATCACCCCCACTCACGACCGGATCAAGAAAGTGTGGGGCGTTACCCCCACACCCCCTATACGCCTTCATGGCGTGGTGCTATGCACAGGGGAGCACTTTACCTTTTTTTATCCCTAAGAAATGGATTGGCAGAATCGACATCAGTTGCAGAAAAAACATGATGTTCGAGAAAGAAAACAAAGTGTTTTTTTCCCCCCTTCTGTTCAGTGGTGGCGAAAAAGTACCACAGACCTTGCGGCAGAGTTCTATGAGGAGGGTATCAAGATGTAGTAGTTCGTTACGATAAATGTTTAAACCTGCAAGGAAATTATGTACAAAAATAGAGAAGTTTACTATGTAAATTCAGAAAACAAATGGTTTCTTGAAAAACATTTACTTACTTCGTTTTTTTTACAAATCGGATCTTACTTAAAAAATAACCCTCGTATGTACCTGGGTTCAACCAGAAGACTTGCTTACACAACCCAAGTTCTGCTTTTATGTTGATCTTTATTGACCGCGGCAACCCCATCCATCAGCCAAAGTGCGACCGAATGTGGCAGTAACCACTCCGAATTTAAGACCCTGAAAGTCAATTTCGTCTTATCGTCGACGATCGATTTATCTCCCGACGAAATCCTCTTCATCCTTTGTTCTTCTTCTTCGTCTCTTTCCCGGATCGGCACTAACCTTGGTATCTGTCTCCGATCTTTATTCCGTCTCCTTCTCGGGCTAAGGAGACGGGGGGACGGGGGGACGGGGGGGGGTATTGTCACGGTCTCCTTCAGAAATGAATTTCCGAATCGGGCAAGAAAATGAAAAAAGTTCCGCCACTAATAGACTTATATTCTTGTGTTGAAGGACAAAGAGACCGTATCTATTAAAGAAGATAGATTCGTAGTCTTGGTGGTTAGGGGACGTGAGGGCGGGGGAAGGGGGAGGAAAAAGTAGGAAGGAAATGCGAAATGATTCATGTGACTTTCCCGAGTTACCATCTACATTTTCCTTGCATACATATAAAGGTAAGCTTACTCTTTGCACATTACATGATTTGGTTTGATTTAATTAGTTACGTAGCTTTCGTTTTTACGCGCTTTCGCCTAATCGCAACAATGAGGATGAGTGATGATGTGAAGAAATTGACGAAAGGGCTTTTACAACGAATACCCACACCCAATGATTCGAACGCGGCACCCTCGTTGCGCCATGTGCTAACCAGTCCTCCACGGACGCCGGCCTTTACATCTTTCTGCTGTACTTGTGCTATAAACATTCGAGACTACGGAGGAATTTATGAATCACCCTGTAAATATCCGGGCCTAACTATTGTAGTCAAACTTCGGAAAATTACACTTCGCGCGTTTTGATGCGTGTCTGCCTGTGTGTGGAAGGAATATCAAAAAATGGCTAATACGTAGTAACAACAGCGTCAGCTGAAAAGAAAAGTATTCCCTTGATGGAAAAATAACCTGTGACTCTACAGCCCTGGAAGGACGTTGGCCTATCTCCCGACTACCAGTCTCGTCCCACAATCCTACCTAGGGGTGTGAAGATCTTCAACTGGTAATGGGGTGACGTAGGGTCAGCACGTCGAACCCTCAGCCTTTATAGGAGATTTCGCAGATCGGGTTACGCTACTCACTCGTAGCTCCCCAATTTCCTCACGATGGTGGGTTGTCACAGGTCCTATACACAGGTCGAAAACCCAGAAACTGAACCCAGGCGGACTCGAACCCATGCTGTCCTGCAGTCGGAGCCCAAAGCACGGCGCCTTAGACCACCGAGGAGGACGTATTCCCTTGATGGTTACTGAATATTCTGGTAACCAGTAGCACGTGGAACCCAAGCCCACCCAATAACTGGTCTCTTTATAATTTTTACTATTATTATATATTTGTTATCATGATTCTTGGATGATTGCTTGTTGAATCCAGTAAATAACATATTTTTTAAAAAAAAAATGTAAATGTGCATTGTTGCTGTGCATTAACATCATGACACATGGAAGGGAGAATTCATTAGACTTTTTCGTGAACTCAAATGTTTGAGACCACCAAATGTTTTTCAAAAGTTGGCGCCAGTGATGGTAACGGCTGATGACTGTTCCAATACCGTAGTTCCAATCTGTGTACGTCACTCACAGGAAAAGTACCCATTTCATCAAAGTTGCTTCTGAGTTACATAGCAACTGATAAATGTACGTCCGCATCTGGATATTTGATGAAGCAGGGGATTTTATCAATGTACTCAGTTCTGAAACATGTTTCTCTGACTGCAAATAACGCAACGGCATATTGACACTGCGTCCTTATCTTTTGCGTCAGACTTAATTACAAAAACCAACAGCCAAGAACTGTTTGTTTTATACACAGCAGTTGCAGAAGAGATTAAAGTGTTAAAGGTATATTCTCTTAAATTAAAATATTGTGGAATCATGGAGAAATCAGTAGCCGAAAATACTGGTTCGTAAATTATATTTGTTGAAATAAAATGTGTAAAGAAAAGCAGCCTAAGGGCTTCTGAAAGAAGTAAAATACACAACAAGGGTGGTTATTTGCTAGGATGTCTATGAGCTACCGTACTGGTTGGTAGTGAAAAACAACTGGCGGTTTCTTTGAACTGAAGACGAGATATCCATTTCATTACTTGCTTCCGGGAAGAGATGAGGTATTGTTTACAGTAGGCTCAAGCCTTCCATTTCCTCGTAATATTGAAAAATGTATGTTGAAATTTCCATGGTTATGGCAAACCGAAATGTCACTATGTAAATGTTTTTGGCGTACAAACCGCCCAGTTTACATATGTCAAGGCACGTCACATTAGCCAAAGTAATATACTGGTAGATATGTACACTAAGAGAGCAAGGGATTTATCTCAAAAAGCTTTTATCAGACTTCCTTACACAGATCTATTCCCTAGAGTTAAAAATAAAATCAAGAATGATTGGAAGATTTGGTGCAAGGAACAATTCACAATGGTAGGCCATATATACAGGTGGCTTGCGGAATTTAATACAAGATATCCATGGTGCCACAAATATCCCCTTCCAAGATAGGTTATAGTTTATATTAATAGTTTGCGAACTGGTCACGTACGCACAACAGCTTACTTAGCGAAAATAGGTATTACACGACACCAAAAGTAAATATAATCCTTATGCCCAACATTTATTCTTGGGATGCGGACAATTCCCACACCAACGTAATATACTATATTAAAGACTGATACGATTAGAAATTTCATTTCCAATATCTCTACTTTCCCTTTTATCCGATTTATCCTCACCACTTGTTTGGATTTTATATAGATACGCACGCAAATGTCAAATCGAAATATAAAGTGTAAAAGTGAAATAATCAGGATTGATTATTAGTATCGTGTATCTCATGAATTCAAAACCTTCAAAAACAGGAACGTTGGCCAAAGTCGACCGTATTTTGTTTTACAGGGTCAGTGTAAGAAGAAGAAGCTGCGTAGGAATGTGTGTTGTCACTAATCTTTGTCAATGCATTTTCTTTCATCTTGCTTTCACTTCCATATTACTTTCATATTATTTCATTGTGAAATGACACACACCGGAAGAAGTACGAGTTCCACAGTGAAACCCAGTTTTGCATCTGACTGTATATAATCGTCGTCCCTCCGTGGAAAAACTTCAGGCGTAGTGAAGTGTCTTTCTAAGTTTAGAATTATATGGATACATAACTTGCAAAGACTGTTCGATTTTTTAATAGCCATATCGACAGCCGACTGATCGACCCACTATCTCACCACGGTAGGTTCGGAGTTCGAATCCTTGGCTGAGCATGGGTGTTCTTAGTGAGAGTCCTTTCAACGATTTCATCTAATCACCTATAAACCCACCGTCAGGATTAACCTCAAGAGATAGAAAAGCGCCAGAAAAGAAGGAAAAAAGTATGTTAGATTAAGTAAAGAATGAAACAAAGAAAATATGGTAATGACGCTGACAATGGCCGATTTGAAGATGTAAACGATCGAGCTGAATCAGTGTCTTCATGTAATAAGGCCTGTGCATACAACGTCATCTTTGATAGGTCATGAATCGCAGCTTGTACTATAGTCACCAATGTGTGCTTAATAGGTGAAAAACTGGTATAGTTTGAATGCAGTGTTGCTTGTAGATAAAGTATAAAACTTGAAGCATGATCACATCTTTAAAAAGTTTGTCAATTAATAAAGGATTTGTGTGTTGTGTCTTCAACAACGATTGGCGTAAATCTGTGATTTACCCCAGAAAGTTAAATAATCCACTTTATGCACAGATGGACTAATTGGGACTAAACGTTCAGTTTAAAGTAGGAGTCTGTTACGTACCTTTCAGTCAGCTCAGGAATTTACCCTTCGCTCGTCATATCCTTGTCAAAAGACTCTTATAACCACCAGGCGTGGAAAACATATTATTTCACCTTTATAAACAGTTTATACGGTATTTAGATAAATGCTCTTAACAGCAATTTGTAAACTTTAAACCACATATTACCATTATTGTAGACATTTTTTACCACTATTCTCCTGTTGCTATGGTATTTCTTGCTTGTTGATAAATCTATCAGTTTGTTAAATGTTGCCAGGTCATGGCACATCAAGGTTAGTATATTTGTCCATCTGACACTAGTTGTCTATGAAATCATAAATATTTGCCAAATTAAAAAAAAGCGAACAAACACAATGTTTTAACTAAATAACAAAGAATTACAATGCAATGTCCAGGTCATTGCAAGTCGAATCACAATGTGTCTCCACTATGGGTTGAACAGAAGCCTCTTTGTTTATTTATTTATTTATTTATCGAACTCAACAGGTACATACCTAATTACAGAGCCCATGTGAAGGATACATAGTGAATACAATTACATATATTTCTGTAATATATATATATTAATATATATATATATATATATATATATATATACACACACACACACACACCTACATAAAATACATTAAAATTATTTCCTATATATATATATATACACACACACACTTGATCACATATTATTTCATTAGGAAATTATGTATTTAAGCTTAGGTTATTGTGTTAATAGTGGCTTTACTGAGGTCCCTTAGGTTCATAGAAAAGATGTCAATGGTGTTATTCTTGATTAGCAATTTATTGTAACTGGTGCACATTCTCCACAATGGAGATTTCTTTTTAATTTCCGATCTAGCCTTCTTTATAAGAAAAACTTCGTTCTTGAGTCTAGTTTTCGACGACGGGATTCGAACATTTATCTGGCAGAGTAGATGTTCAGCATCTACCTCGTTATTTAACAACTTCCACAAGAATACTATTTCCTGTAACGTTCTTCTATGGCACAGCTTTGTAAACCGACTTTCATATATTAGGTTGTCGTAGTGTTCAAATGTGGGGTAAACTTTCTGAAATTTGTATTTTAAAAATCTTAGAAATCGTGATTGGACTCTTTCAATTGCTTCACTGTACTTTGCTGTGTCTGTATTCCATATAACAGATGCATATTCGAGTTTTGGTCTTACAAACCTGACTTTCACGTATTACACACCGGTAACTTTAGTGTTGCAGGCCAACGATGCTCTGGCGTTTGGACCTACAGTAAGTATAATACAGTCCGTAACTGGGTAGCCAACTTGTTATGAATACAAAAAATCCTTTGTTATTACTTTCACAAGGAAAATTCAGTGGCACAAACATTATAAGTTAGACTCATTTGCAGTAAATAGTGTTGAAAGATATCAAAGATTTGGGTGTCGTATTAGATATGAGGCTTCATTTTAAAAGTTCGTGTGTATGAAATTGCAAGAAAAGCTGGAAAGAAAAGAGGTTTCTTAATCAACAAACGGTCAATTCAAACAATCTATTCTTGTTACTTCAGTTATTTGCTGTGTATGTGAGGCCTATTTTGGAGTACAGTATAATAACTTGGAATTTTGCATGGAATAATAATAATATGAAAATCATACTTGAAAATGTGCAGAAAAGATTTATTTCATTTTGTACTTTGAATTCAGACATTTTAGATTTTATTACGACTTTTATAATTTGTTAAATAAACTTAATATTTCGTGCCTCTTGGGTAGAAGAAATGCTAACTATTACAGCTTTATTTGCAAATTAGTTACTGGAAAACTTGATATTCCCTACTAATTATCTACAATTACTCTAGTCTCTAGAGACTCAGAACTAAGTGCTCTGCTATTCTTGCCATTTCGCATTTTAGCAATAATAGGATTATAATTTTCTTATATCACAATACGATCATAATCCGTTGTAGGCTAATGACCTTTTATTATTAAAATAAAATGTGTATTTTTACTACTAGCGTGTGTTTTAGTATAAGGTTAGGAGATACAGTTACGCACCATGTGTGCATTTATTTGAATGTCGTCGGAATGGGCAATGCTACTGAAGAGAAACTTGGGGATACAAGAAAGTATGAATTTCTCCACATGTGGCAGGTCAAAGCGTTTTTCAAAGTTGATTAGTAAGCTAGGTACGACCTGCATAAAATATGACGAATAAGAATTTTTGGAATCCCATGTATTACTTATGGAGAATCAACTTCAACATCAAGTTACGGCTAATCAAATGGGAATTTCGACTTTTCTGTTGGGCAATCACTTCTTCAAAGTGCCCTCTTCCCGTTGAAATAATTTTCTATTCCATCGGAAGTTTGAAACAAACAAATCAAATAATACTACCATATGCCCAATGCATTTCTCCTTGCCTCCAGGCAGTGTTGCCAAACCTGGTGCCCATAAAAGAGCTAAATTTCACCTTGAATGGAGTTAAAACTGACTTTGAAGGAGCTAGATTTACGAAGTGCTTCCTAGAGTAATGTTAGTTGTCAAAGTAGTGGGGCGCTGCTATTACCGTTAACTCTAAATTGATGACAATTTATTCTTAGTTTTCACCATCTAGATCCGGCGGCATCACCCATCTCATGGTCGTACGAAATCAAAAATAGAGGATTCCCTGATAACAATAGTATGCCAATTTCACGTCAACACGGCGCTTATAAAAAAAAAAGTAGTGGGATATAAGAGGGGATGGGGCGACGCAGCCAATATAAAAATATTACGTCACGTGTAAAATGTATAATCATAGCAAAAGTGAGTCTATGTGAGCCGGAACCAGTGATGGTATCATAGTGAGGCACGGAGGCGGCCACCCCAGTTCGCAGGCAAACGAGTGCACGAAAGAGCCAGATCTGGCTCCAAGAGAGCTAAGTTGGCAACACTGAGTCGGAGGGAAAAGCCGGCCGGAGACTCTCGCATGCCCATAAGTGATTGTATTGTGATTTTTAAACCTTTAAATTTGTAATTATTTTATTTCAACGTAAATTGGTCTTAGAATATTTTATCATGTAGTATACTTCTTTAATTTTTTATTGAGAATATTGTGTATATATCATTTATCTACTGTAATAAAGTGTTGTATAAGGCTTGTATGGTGTTTTTCAGCAGTATAATACTTATATATTTATTACTTATAACAAAATAAATAATAAGTAATTCTCTGTAGTGTTGCGTGTTGTCCTGTGTTTTGTTCTTTTTGAGTGCTAAGCGTCCCTTTACAGCCTGAGATTTTAAATGGGTAAGGAGATTTCAGTCCTCAGACAGATACTGATTTTAGCTACGGTAAGGAGCTGGACCCTGTATAATGTGACGGGTGCAAATAGCCTAAGTGCTGCAATTCAATCAGTCGATCAATTACAAGGCAACATCGTTAGCAATGCATCAATCAGGAGATCCTCTGAGCCATAACGCTTTGAGATGCAAGACCTACCAAAGATGACGTCACACAGAGAGTCTGCAAAGACCTTGTTATGAGACGGCGCTGGCTCAGTGCACAGTATTTGTATGCGAAAGGTGGCGGATTGAGTCCGGATGAAAGAGATGGACTGCTTTGTACTTCGCCCGGGCCTCGTTTCGACTCGAAAAGCACCTCCGAAGCGTAGGAAGTGTCAAGGGGAGAAACTCTAATGGAGGAGAAGAGAAAGACGGAAAAAATCCTCTACGATTCAGGCCACGTTTCCAAGTGGATGATGGAGCTTTGTGTTGAACGCCAAATTTCAATTCCCTTCCTTCGAAGATCCGAACACAACAAAGCGAAACCGCCATGATTCGGGAGCAAGCTTCGAGTTCTCTCAATTGCTCTTTTCAGAAGAGTCCCATTGATACAATTTAAGGAGTTACAGCTTGTCTCGCTTTCCAGGCGGTTGCGAGAGAAGTTTTTGCAAGCGGGCCACGAACAAGGTTCTCCCAAAAATATGAAATTTTGTGGAAAGAAAATATCAAAGTACAAAGCATTATTTTAAACATTCAAGGCGCTAGACGAATATTTTACACCTCCGTAAGATAAGAGTCCTGCCGACCTCCGCGGCCCAGTGGTTAACACGCCAGGGGTACCATGGTACGAATTCCGGCCTGGTCATGGATGTTCTTCGCGAGTGCCCTTTCATCAATTTCATCATCATCACTAATCCTCATGGTAGCGATAAGTCAAAAGTGGCAGAAGTGCGACGGTAAAAATAAAAATAAAAATAAAAATAATCAAATCAAATCGAGTCCTGATACATTTTTGTTGTTATTATTATAAAAAGCGTTGATGGTTGCTTTAAGTAAGCTTTTAATTTTAATATAACAACATAAACGTTGAGGAAAACAAAATAAAGTATAAGTATGCATGAAAATATTAAGAAAGGAGTTAACCACTTCCGTTGACAATTGCCGACCTATCAGTATTCTTCCCGCCCTATCAAAAGCATTAGAATACATTGCTCACGACCAAATCAGCCGACATACAAATGAAGTTCTGGCTCCGTTTCAGTCGGGATTTAAACCTAATCACGGCACTAGCACCGCCATGACTCACATAACCGACGACGTGAGACAAGCTATGGACTGCAGACAGGCGACAGTTTTAGTTTTATTGGACTACACAAAAGCTTTCCAGTCACTCGACCATGATATTCTCATTTCCAAGCTAAAATCATTTTTTAATTTCACCACCTCTGCAACCGACTGGGTCAAATCCTACTTAACTGGACGTAAACAAAGGGTGGTTTATGAAGGCAAGTGCTCGGCGCTATCTGAGATCACTTGTGGCGTTCCGCAAGGAAGTGTACTCTGCCCTTTATTATTTTCTTTATACATTAATGACCTGTCAAATATCTTGAAACACTGCCGTTATCACCTGTATGCCGATGACCTGCAGTTGTACTATTCTGCACCCCCAGTAATGTTAAGCGATGGTATTTCCAAGGTTAATGAAGATATAGAGAGGATTGTTAACTGGTCGCTAGACAATGGCATGTATATTAACCCTAATAAAACACAAGCAATTTTGATTGCTTCCGATAAACTGAAACGTTACGTAGATCTTAACGTTCAGCCTTCCATTCTTGTAGATTCGACTCACATTCCATTTAACCAAACTGTTAAAGATCTGGGAATTGTATTAGTAGGAAATTTATCATGGTCACATCACAGAAGTTCGGCGTGTAGAAAAGCCTTCGCATCTCTGTATTCTATAAGACGCATGGGCAAGTTCCTCCCCACCTCTATCAAGGCCAAACTATGTCAGTCCCTAGTTTTATGCCATTTAGATTATTGTGACGTAGCGTATTCCGGCTTAACAGGTGAGTCAGATAGACGTCTGCAGAGTGTTCAAAATGCCTGCGCACGATACATTTTTAATTTAAAATATTGGGACCACCTATCACCTTATTTTCTGAAATTGGGGTGGCTACGTATGCAAGAAAGACGAACGCTGCACACTCTGGTTACTTTACAAAGTTCTCAACCTCAAGTCACCTTCCTATCTTCTTTCTCGCTTCCAATTTCTTCACGAATTTCACGATCGCGACACCAATCACGCAGCTCCTCAGTTCTCTCTATACCCGTTCACAGATCAAACTTCTTCTCCAACTCTTTCTCTGTATCGGCTGTAAGACTATGGAATCAGTTGCACTAGAACAGTAAGCTCCGTCGCTTCCTTTAACAGACGTGTTCGCCACTCTCGTCAGAATTCTCGTTAGATCTTGCCCTGTGAAGCAGACCAAAGGGCATATGCAAGTGCATTAATTCTTAAAATACTTTGTAATTACTTCTATACAATTTTAAATATTGCATTCCAATATCGTATTTGGTGTATTACATATTTTGTGTTTTGTGTGTTATATTCAGGGCATTAAGACTTGTGTGTATGAGTATAATGTGTGTGTGTGGAGTTATGTGAAATGACTTAATGTACTTTGTGTATAATATAATAATGTGTAATTTAATGTGTATGGTTGAGTGGAAGAAAAGTCTTTGTACGGAATTAACTCCGCCATTTAAAACAAGGCATTAAAAAATAAATAAATAATTTTTTTTTTGAATCGGCGACTTTACGCAAATTGGACGTTTTAGTGACGGTAATATATGATAATTATAATAAATGCGTTTGCAGGAAAATAATAACTTTAGACTGAAGAGTGATAATGAGGGGGCAACAGTGTTATAAGGGGAAATATACCTCGTTTGCTTACCTCCTGGAAAAATCACCTTGCTTCCCCTTCCGTGGAAAAAAAACTGGGGAAGTTCATGAATAATATTAACGGGGGAAATACAGGAGAGTGAGTGTTGCTTGAGTTTTTATTTTTAAGTCCACTATATGCACGAATAGGTTATCGGGACTGGACCTCAGTTTAAAGTGGAATGCGAGTCACTCTGCAATGTTTCTCTACCGGGTATCGAACATGTGAATATTGTTCGGTTACAAACGAATTTTCTGAGCCTCATAATTTACTACAACAAAATCTAGTTTCTATTAAATTTGAAGGTCCCGCAACGTGGCCGTGTTGTCTAAGGCGTCATGCACTGGTCTCCGACTACGGGAAGCACGTGGGTTCGAGTCTCTTGGGGACAAGAGTTACATCTTTTACTGAGATTTCGACCTGTGTATAGGACCGGTAGATACCAAGCATTGTGAGGAAATTGGGGAGCTACGAATAAGTAGCGTAACCTTGTCATGGAAACCTAGAACGACTAGGTGTTCGTCATGCTGACCACACGCCACCTCGTAACTTTTTGGATGATTTCCCATCTCCAGCAGTCGTTAAGTAGGCCCTGACCCTCACAGGCTGTTGCGCCATGTTTATTATTATTACATTTGAAGGATTCGAGAAGTGAGAATATATCTTTACGGATCTGCAAACCGTATCACGCCGAAGGAGTGACTCGAACCCGGGACCCCTGGCGTCATAACTCGATAGTCTAATGATTTCGACAAGGGATACGGCTGAAGCGCTCAAGTAGCTTCTTAAAAGCATATTACACCGGCGACCTTCAGTATATCTGAAAACTCCGCTGACACGGGAATCAACAGGAAATCAGTTGAAATACGCAGCGTCAGCCTTATGCAAGAAAGCACGGTTAACGACAGGACGCGGACGCGCCAACGGCTCTAACGATCGGAAATTTGAATCTCCCTTAAATAGCTCGAGAGAACATTTCTCACGCCCAGTTGTAGTCAGAGAGTTATCGTGTGAACAGCTCTTGTTGCCAATTAATAGTCTGATTATCGGTCGATACGTAAGGAGTTACCGCGGGAGTTGCGCTCCCGAAATAAGTTTCATTTCAGCGACCGTGCTTTGTCTACTAAATCAGCAGGATGAACATCTCTACAAGACACCAGAGGTATACGAACATTCCTTTATTCCTTTTCTATTATTCTCACGACCCTGTCAGACCAGTCAACCGAAGTGTTAAAATAGAACGTTTAACTCTTCTTCTTATTTCATAGGTGCGAGCCCCCTTTGCTAGGCTGGCGTAGCGTAGGTTCGATCCCAAGAAACCGAGGGGTTTTTATACTAAATGAATGCAAAAAAAACAGCAATTTTTATTCTGTGCACTTGTGGTGGCGATAACTGCCTCGCAGACACCAGGGTTAGGGGTAAGGGTTGAGATAAACAGGGTTTAGTAGCATAGTAGTTCAAAAACTTTCGTTCTAAAATTTTTTAAATTGTAGTATTTAAAGCTACAATTATTTTTTTTTCAAATTAAGACTTCAAAGTTTGACTAAAGCTTTCATACATACAATAACAATAACGCCCTTCTTCACAACCGTTAAGAATCTGGGTGTGATACTCAACCACAAATCTCACCTGTGCAGATCATGTTAACTCAGTAGAAGTGCTTTCGGTGCATTGCATTCACTCTATCGGCTCAAAAGCTTTCTGAACCTCTCTGAACGCATAAAAATGTAACTGGTCCAGTCTGTTGTCCAATATATATAAAGCCCCAATCCCACCGCTGACTCACTGACATAAATGTTCTCCATGAAGGAAGCCCAGGAGGCAAAAAATGCCCGATTACGACCCCCCTCCCCAATGAAATCGTCCCAAAAGTCCGAGAAAATTCAAAAATAGCTCAATCGGTCCTTCCTTAAGAGTGAAAATGGCTTTTCTTTCACTTCCTTAGCAACCGTTGCCACGGGCATTTTTTGCAGCACACATTGTTTCCTTCAATTCTTAATTGTCGAGATCCATTATATTTCTCACAGATCTACAACACACGGATAAATGAACTCATGGTTTTGAAAAGGTGCCTCAAACAAAGGTGACATCTACATAATGAGGAGTGTCGGCCCAGATAGAATTACGTATCAATGCGAAAATACGTATTATCTAAGTTACATGGTGCTTGTTTTAATTAAATGTTTAAAGGCATGAGACACAATTCTTTATTTAGAGATTTCCTGCTTGTTCATACGATAATTGAGATGTACACCTAACGGCGAAAGAAACAGTAGACGAATTGCCCACCATCATTTTCATTCGGTCTGTATTACACAATGTGATAACAATGAATTGAAATAATGACGTAAATAAGCAGAGAACAATACCTGCTTCGAACCAACAGAGTTTCATTCCATAAAAGAACACAGGATGTAGAATAAAAAAGTAATGAAAATAGTAATAGACAATTTGCCTACCATTATTTTTGCAGTTGACTGCACTAGACTTTTCCTATTTCAAATTATTAGCGTCAAAATTTATTACAGAGGCGAAAGGAAAACAATTATCTTTCAATTATGTTTACAAATGTGAAAATGACAAAAGACGTAAATATTGCTTTTCCAACTTAGTGTAGCTATTGAATTCGTTTACATAAAACATATAACTGACTATCTTGAAACGCTTATTACTTGCGCAGCTTATTATTAAGAAAATAAACAACAATATTTTGAATATTTGCCCGTACACACATAACGTTACTTTCAAAACTTTCCAAATACGCGAACCACGTCGGCGAACGCACGAGACATGGCCAGAGGCCCTTTTTATACGTCCCTAGCAACCTCCGTTTCCAGAGGATACAAATCCGACATATCTTACTCAAGGCTTTAACAACATCAATATAAAATAATTAAATTTGAAAATGACATACCTTCTTTCAATATTTTTCGAATGCCAAACACAATACTTATGCGTTCACTGGATGGAAACGTCCATGATATGTGCAGTTATGATTACATCGATGAGGATGATGCAGATGGTTTTGATGTAGACGTGGAGATGCATCACCATGCACGTGTGAAAGGAGTTCCAGATCACATCCTCAGGTTGAAGGTGGGAGCTTTATGTCTAATTACACGAAACCTAAATTTCGATGATAGACTAATGAACGGTACCAAAGTGTATATTGTGGGCATAAGTCCTCGGCTGATCACGGTGCGAAAACCAGGAGACAACTAACAAACACTTCGGCATAGAGTGCCACACACGTAAATTTGCCGTTGCGTAGAAACGAATTTTCGTTTCGTCTCCCTCTCTCTTAGCATCATGTGTTCTACCCTGCTCGAAAACCTTAGCTATTGTTGCCACATTGTCATTCCATTCCTGGACACACTCGCGCAAACATCATTGAAAACAATTGAATAGCGCTCCAGCTCGCGGTTCCCACCGTTCGGTAGGGACGCTAATGTGGCAATATAGCACGGCGTAGTGCTTGCTTCTTTTATGCAGTGCATGTTCATTGGCTAGCTAGTAACTAGTGTTGCCAACTGTAATAATGAAGCACTATTTTTGTCACGGAAGGGGAAAAGGCAGGTAAAGTGGCGGTGAGTTTTGTTGGATTGGAAGCACCATATTTTTATTTTATACTAAGTATTTGACCGGTTTGACGTTGTGTGCGTGTATTGCGTGTGTGTATGTAAAAGTGTGTGTTTGCTAATGAACGTTAAATTCCATAATGCCTCCAGTTCTGTCGAAGTTGAAATCAAAAACCTTGCATAGCCAAGCTCGGGAAATTCTAAGCAACGTGCACGAGTTCATGAAGGAGGAAGCCAGTCATGGTGTTAGCATCCCAATAAAGCATTTTGGCAAGAGAGCAGCGAACAGCAGCAACAAATTGTTCATATTTCATAATTTTGGAATTATTCAAAATAAATAAATTATGTGGCTCCAACATCATTTCAACTCTGGCTCCGGCACGTGTTCTTGTAGAAATTGCATAGAGGAGGCTGTCATTTTTGCAGCTTAATGCGATACATATTGTTTTCTGTGTTAAAATTGCCATGCTTTGATGGGTGACCAAGTTCATAGCAGGGCCGGCGGAAGGGGAGGGCGAACCGTCCCATCGCCCAGAGCGGCAAAATTTGAAGAGAAGAAAAAAATAAGCCTATTGAAAACTGTGATCGAGCGAGATATTCTTTGGCGCTGAATAGTATTGAAATAGCATAAGAAGTCTCATTATTTATTTTATATTTTGATGTTTTAGTTAGGAATATATTGATTTTCAATTTTCCGTTGCTGCGTAATGACCGGGGGGGGGGGGGGTCGAAATAGAGCGGCATCTGCCGCCACCTCCCAGGGAGGCAAAATGACTAGCGCCGGCCCTGGTTCATAACAAAAGAAAAAGCCGCGCAGCTTATCGTCTAGTGGCAGTATATGTACTTGTTATTGTTGTTGAAGCCGGCATCCTTTGTAAATGTACAACAAAGGCAACCGACTGTCGCCGATCTCAGAGAGGAAATAATAATACTGCTTCAGGAGGAGTGTTATGGTGCAATTGTAGCGGTTTAACACGTTGGCATGTTATTATCTGCCGTTGCAGTTCCATACCAGTGTATACGGGTTTTGGGAGTGAAAAGTTAGAACGCCACCAGTGCATTAATGCAATGAAAAATAATATATATATTTTTTTTATTTTGTTTGAAATCACTCAAATAAGGAATCGTATGAAGAAGTCTTCTTTGCAGCATTTTTGGTAATTTTACTTATGTGTTAGTTCATATTTTGCGAATTTTTAGTCCATATGTATGTAGCTACATACAAAGCCACTTGTTAGTACATATTAATCCTAGTCCTGGTATAATGCATGACGTTTGAAACTCAACGTTAGATAGACCTGAATTCTCTAATTTTATTGTTGTACGTAACAGCTGTGCATCGGCGCACTACAGCGATTTTTATATCTGCTCCATTAGCAACTGCTTCTTTAGTTGTTTCGCGCATCGCACGGCAGAATTATCTGCGCTGGACTCTACCAAGAATAGTATTCAGGTTTAGTATTGTGATTGTGATTACTACAGATGTACAGGAGACAGTTTCCTCTGCAGTTGTGCTACGCTATGTCCATACACAAAAGTCAAGGTCAAACCATAGATGTTGTAGGCGTGGATCTATGTTCAGACTGTTTCGCACATGGACAACTGTATGTAGCGATGAGCCGTGTTAGATCACCTAAAAATATTAGAATTCTAGTACCCTCAGAAAAAATCATAGACGGTGTTGCGCACAGAAAACTTATTTGTGATTCTTCACAGTGGGAGAGTTAATGTATGTTACTCGGATACTCCATTAACAAAAATATACATATTGCTTACTTTTAATTAATAAAAAAATAATTTTTCAGGAATGACATTACAATTTATTCATGATGTACTATAATCATAAGCTGTAATACATTGTTCTAAATCCCAAGGTACAAATGCGAAAAAATAGGGTCTGGTAACAGACTTCAAACAAGTTTGACATCCATATAGGCAACAGTCCAAACATTTATATTTGCGAGGAGAGTAATTTTTACATTTTCCTCAGGATTAATATAAATGAATCAAGTATAAGTAGTAAAACATGCTTTAAAAAAGAATGACATCTACATGAGTCAGTCGAAATATTACATAAACAGTAACAACTTACTACTCAATATAAAAGTAGCTCCATCATGGCTATTTAAAATTTTTTACACATGTAATACTTTAGTTGTTCATGAACCTGGAAACAGACGATGCTAGATAACTTTAAAAAAGGAGCATCCACGCACACGTACAGCAGAGCACGTGCTTTTTTAAACAGTAAAAATGACCGAAGAAGTAAATATTGCTTTTTTTCATTTTATGTCGCTGTTGAATTCGTATGTATAAAACATCTAACTATCTACTTCAAAACAGATATTATTCACCCACCTTATTATTATGACAATAGACAATAATGTTTTGAATATTTGCAAAATTATTAGAGCCAAGCCACTCAAAACGTTACGTTCTAAAAATTTCAAATAAGCGACCGTACTCAATCATTTTCTTTACTCCATTAATACATGCTGACATTTTCAACGACATTAGGAGCATGTAGGAACTAAAAAAGTCGCCGAAGGTCACATCGGTGAGCGCACAAGACATGGTCAATAGCCACGTCGAAAGTGTGCCAGGGGATTGACGAAAAACAATTATTTTTCAATTACATTTAAAAATGTGAAAATAGCAAAAGACATAAAATATTGCATTTCCCATTTAGTGTCGCTATTGACTTCGTTCACATAAAAAATCTATCTAAGTATCTTGAAACTCTTTTTACTTACCCAGTCTATTATGAAAATAGACAATACTGAATATTTTATATATTTGTACCATATTAGAGTCCGTACAAACATAAAGTTACGTTCAAAACGTTTCAAATAAGCGAAAGTACTCATTCATTTCCCTTCTTCCAATCATACACTCCGATAATTCCAAAGGCATTAAGATCATTGAAGAACCCAAAATTTTGCCGGAGTTCACGTATGCGAGCGCACGAGACGTGGCCTAAGGCCACGTCGAAAGTACGCGAGTACAATATACAGGGTGATTGGTAATTAGATGTATTCCCTGAAAGGGGTTAAAGTAGAGACAATTTGCAATAAATTTGACCATATGATACCCCGTCCGAAAATTAGTAGTTTTCGAGATAATCGAGTTTCTATTGTTTTTTCTAAAAATGACAATTTTCCACATAAAAAGATGAATTCAGAAAAAACTGATAATTGTAGGGAACTTATTTAAGCGTTTTCTGATAGCTAACAAACAAGTGGTTCGTTTTAAAAAAAGTTTTTTTCCAAATAACAATCACATGTAAGTACCGGGTGGGTCTAAACTTACAAGTGATGATAAAAAAATGCACTCTCAGTTTACTTGGCAACGTATTAATAACAAAAATGGTATGACACGAACCGTACAAATTACTTAAATTACTTCCTTGAGTCATCAGCTATCCAACAAGGTACAAATGTTGCTAACATACTCATTTGTGTACAAGAAATAATACTTCATTCATCTTCATGTGTATGGAATCAATGAACAATACAATTAAAGAACATTACACGTCTTGCTCAAAGTGGGCACCTCCGTTACGAATGCAGGCACAAAAGTTTTTACGTGTCATTTGGTCTCTTAACTCGTGATGTGATGGTGGCCTTGAGGTGTTGACCAGCTGTTAAGATCCTCTCCCTGAGCTCTTCTTGCGAGTTTGCCGGTGCCTTGTCATGTGGCTCCAAATGTAAAAGTCGCAAGGCGCCAAATCGGGGGATCGAGCCGGCCAGGGAATCGGTCCGCCTCGGCCAATCCATTTCTTTGGTAATTTTCATCCAGCCACTGTCGCACGCCCAGGCAGAAGTATGGATGGGCGTAATCAACAATCATTTCATCGAGCCATTTTTCCTGCCCCAAATCTTAAATGGCATCACTTATGAACATTTTTTGCGGAACGGGATGGCAATGTTGTTGGAGGATGTTCCTCTAGCTACAAGACGTGACATGATTTATCAGCATGATGACTGCCCAGCTCGATCCCCCGATCGATTTGACGCCTTGCGACTTTTACATTTGGAGCCACATGACAAGGCACAGGTAAACTCGCAAGAAGAGCTCAGGGAGAGGATCTTAACAGCTGGTCAACACCTCAAGGCCACCATCACATCACGAGTTAAGAGACCAAATGACCCGTAAAAACCTGCGTGCCTGCATTCGTAACGGAGGTGCCCAATTTGAGCAAGACGTGTAATGTTCTTTAATTGTATTGTTCATTGATTCCATACACATGAAGATGAATGAAGTATTATTTCTTGTACACAAATGTAAATGTTAGCAACATTTGTACCTTGTTGGATAGCTGATGACTCAAGGAAGTAATTTAAGTAATTTGTACGGTTCGTGTCATACCATTTTTGTTATTAATACGTTGCCAAGTAAACTAAGAGTGCATTTTTTTATCATCACTTGTAAGTTTAGACCCACCCGGTACTTACATGTGATTGTTATTTGGAAAAAACTTTTTTTAAAACGAACCACTTGTTTGTTAGCTATCAGAAAACGCTTAAATAAGTTCCCTACAATTATCAGTTTTTTTCTCAATTAATCTTTTTATGTGGAAAATTGTCATTTTTAGAAAAAACAATAAAAACTCGATTATCTCGAAAACTACTAATTTTCGGACGGGGTATCATATGGTCAAATTTATTGCAAATTGTCTCTACTTTAACCCCTTTCAGGGAATACATCTAATTACCAATCACCCTGTATATATAGCCCCAATCCCACCACTCACTCACTCACTCACTGACTGGCATAAATGTTCTCCATGAAGGCAGCCTCGGAGGCGATAAATGCCCGATTACGACCCCCCATGAAATTGTCCCAAAATACCGAGACAATTAAGAAATCGGTCAATTAGCCCTTTTGTAAGGGTGAAAGTGCCCTTTCTCATGTCCTTAGCATGTCCGTTGCAACGGGCATTTTTTGCAGCACACATTGTTTCCTTCAATTCTTAATTGAGGGGTCTAGTGAGAGAGGGAGCTATGCCACTTTGACAAGAAATGGAAATAAATTGAGTTTTCTAACGCATTGCGTTGAGTCATAATTTGTATAACAAAGGGTAATTTTTTTCTGAACATATTGTTAGGTAAATTATTCAAAAGGAAAAATATGAATTTCAATATAAATACCATTTTTTATGAACATGTGTGGTATATTGTTGTGTAAAAATCAATCTAGCACATCAAATACTTTGAACAGGGCTTAAATACTTTTGCCTGAGTGTAAATCATGTTCACAGGGTTACATATGATCTACATAAAGACAACTTCATAAGTCTAGTGGAGGGTCTTCACTGTCCATTGTTTCTGTGGATTTTAGTTTTTGGTAAACACCATGAAAAACTGGAGGAATATAAGGCATTATTGCCATGAGATCTTTTAACTTCAGGGCTGATATTAAATCTAGCACCGGTACTGCAACACAACCTCTGCCACTCCTATTGCAGACACCATCAGTAAGTGGCATAGCTCCTTCTCTCACTCAAAATGCTGATGAGGACGTATTCAAGAACTCAGAAAATCTGGTGCAGAACAAGCGGGAGCTATGCCACATGGTTGTAGTTCACATGATAGTTGACAGATGGTAGGAGAAGACTGAAAATGGCAAAAAATAAAATTTTCAAGATTTGTGGCATAGCTCCCTCACCCCTCAATTGTCTAGCTACATTATATTTCTCATAGATCACACACAGATGAATGAACTCCTGGTTTTGAAAAGGGTGCCTGAAACAAGGGTGACATCTACTTAAGAAGAAGATTTAGCCCAGATACAATTACGTATATATTGTTGTACTCAATGCATAGTGCATTGTACATAGTGCTTGTTTTAACTAAATGTTTAGAGGCATGATAACAAACAATTCTCTAGAGCTTGCCGTGCTTGTTGTTGTCCATGGAAACGGACGTTGCTTAAAGAAAATATATTTTCACCCCGAAAACTACTGTAAGGGAATGATGCTAGACTTTACGAATTTCAAAACATAAGCATCAGAATTTATTACGGAGGGGAGGTAGGAATTTGATGGGAATGGCGGAAAACAATTATTTCTCAATTACGTTTACAAATGTGAAAATGACAAAAGACGTAAATATTGCTTTTTCAATTTATTTTTGCTTTGAATTCCTTTATACAAGAAATCTAACTAACTATCTTCAAACGGTTATTGCTTACTCACTTTATTATTAAGAAAATCGACAATTTTGAATATTTTGTACATATACAATATTTGTACCATATTTGAGCCCGTACACACTTAACATTACGTTCAAAATTTTCCAAATAAGCGAACCACGTCGGCGAGCGCACTAAAGTGAAGGAAAACAATTATTTTAAAATTAAGTTTAAAAATGTGAAAATGGCAAAACATGTAAATACTACTTTTCCAATATACTGTCGCTATGCAGTTCGTTTATATGAAATATCTAACTATTTTGAAACGGACAATGTTTACCCAGTTTATTATTATGAAAATAGACAATAATGTGTTGAATATTTGTACAATATTAGAGTACACACATAAAGTTGTTTTCTAAATTTTTCAAATTAGCAAACTTATACACTTGTTCCCCTTCATTCAATACAACATGCAGATATTTTCAAATTTATTAAGACAATTGAGGAACCTCATCTATAATGTGATTGCGTCCACAACGTGGCCGAAGGTCACGCATGCGAGCGTACAAGACGTGGCAAAGGGCCACGTCGAAAGTACGCGAGTCCAATATACCTGTATGTATATAAAGCCCCAATCCCACCACTCACTGACATAAATGTTCTCCATGAAGGAAGCCCCGGAGGCAAAAATGCCCGATTACGACGCACCATGAAATTGTCCAAAAAAGCCGAGAAAATTTAAAAATTCGTTCAATAAGCCTTTCCTTAAGGGTGAAAATGCCCTTTTTCCATGTTCTTAGCAACCGTTTCCACGAGCATCTTTTGCAGCACACATTGTTTCCTTCAATTCTTAATTGTCTAGCTACATTATATTTCTCACAGATCTACAACACACAGATGAATGAAGTCCTGGTTTGAAAAGGTGCCTGAAACAAGGGTGACATCTACATCAGAAGAAGATTCAGTCCAGATACAATTACGTATACATTGCTATACTCAATTCGAAAATATCTACATCGTGCTTGTTTTAATTAAATGTTTAGAGGCATAATAACAAATAATTCTTTAGAGCTTACCGTGCTTGTTGTTGTCCATGGAAACGGACGTTGCTAGGAAATTAAAGAAATTTTCAAAAACATTTAGTGAATTGAAGAAAATAAAAGGTGATCGAAGTTCACGCCGGCGAACGTACAAGACGTGGCCAAAGGGAACGTCAAAAATGCGAGTCTTTCCTATTATTGGCTATTGTGATATTGTGTATTAGGTTGTCAATTACGAGCAAGCTAGAGGACTGCAGCGAATCCAAAATGCCTGCATTCGTTTCCTTTTCAGTCTAAAATATTCAGAACCCTTGACACCATACTTTTCGAAGGTGGAGTGAATTAATTTTAACGATAAACGTAATTTTCATAAGTTAATTTTACTGTACAAAATTCTCGAAATAAAAGACCCACAATATCTCTATAACCAATTTCAACATCTTTCCGACTTTCACAGCCGAAACACCAGATCGCGAGAGAGGTCTCTGCTCTCCATTTCACTCCACAAATACAACTTTTATGCGAATTCTTTTACTGTTACGTCAGCAGACCTTTAGAACAAGTTGTCAACTGAAATTCATGCCTCTTCCCCAATTATGATATTCAAGGAATTCTAAAAATTAAGTATTAAATAATGACAATTAAAAATGTAACGTTACAAACAAAGTAGCAGGTGCAGAGAATGATTGATTGAGTTGGCGTTTTAAATCCACTTTATGCACAGTAAGGCTAATTTGGACTGGATCTACAGTTTAAAGCTGGATCAGAACCACTATGTTCCGTCAATGTGCAGAGAATGAGAGAAGAAACTAAGGCAAAGGAACAAAAATGATTGTGTGTAATATTTCAGGTGAATTATGATTAATTTAAACAGTATTTGACTATGTTTAAGCGTAACGTTATGTATTTGCTTGTACGGGAGTGTATATAAGAACGAGAATGTGTGTGTGTGTGCACTGAGAGAACGGATTAGTTCCAGATACAAAATATATTTGGTTCCACAAAATTTCTTACGGTCAAACAAGGTTTCGTTTCACCTACAGAGTGACTGTTCACATAAACCATTTGGTTGAGTTCTCTTAACAAACATATGAGTTTGACGTTAGTTTTGTCCATTGAAACATTGTCCATTACATCGAAAGAAATATTTTGTTCCGTGAACAAAAACAACGTGATACTCGTACTGGCAAGTGTGACAAGAGTAAACATGGCGGATCTGCGAACCCGTACGCTTCGAATACCTTAAAGTCGTGGAGATTTGAAACACTAATACGTACATTTGCTGGTAAGTGTAACATTATTGATGTTAAATATGTTAAATGGGAAATGTAAATCATAGAAATATATAAATACATTCGTAGAAGTTCAATGCAAAATTTTGAGGTGGTTTTATCTCGTATCTTAATTTGTAATTCTTATGCACGTAGAAAATATGTAATATCTGATCATGCTGAATATAAAACAGCTACAATACATTAAAAGTTGTGCAAGCGTGTTTTACGTTAACACAGGCACAATAGCTCAGTCAATATAGCATCTTGACTACCATACGTTCGACCTGTGTTCGATCCTCGGGTTAGATGATCTGGGCCAGGCATTTTCCCAACAGTTAATATATTTTTTATAACAATTTACCTTTTGATTGTAAGCTAATTACTGGCGTAGCAGTGCAACGTGTACCGTGTTGGTTTCTATCGTATATTGCATCTTTTTACATTATGGGGTCCGTTGTCTCACTGTACTCCGTCGAGAATTACTTTGTGTTTTCTTTTAAACGACAGATTTCGACCATTTATGTAATATAAAATTGGTTCAAACATGCGGAAAACACATGTAGCTGAAACATTTAATCCCAAAATATGGTCAGTGTAAGTAACAACTTTCCATGGCGAAGTTGTTTCGCCAGTTTTTATGAGTAAAAACCGGTTGTGTGCTCACTCAAATAGCTAAAAAACACATCGAAAATTGCTATCAGTCCCATACCTAACCCTCCTAAGGTAACAATGTAATAATATAACTGCTGTTGTGATATGTCGTGTTGGGTGCTACATTCACTTGCATGAAACTTTCAGGCTGTTCTGCTTCATGTTAAATTAACAGGTGTACTTTTCTTCACAATAACATATTTCTGCAGGCTAAAAGCAAGGGAACATGCAAAAAATATTTCATTTTCTTGAGAGGGTTCAGAGGGTTAAACACATTGTTATGTTAAAAAGGTCAAACAGCGTGAAATGAAGTTTTGAAATTTTTATTGCATTTTTATTCTTTCACTGATCAATTTTCCACAAAATAAGTATTTTAATCTTGTGCGCATGAAAATGGTGCATTGTGATAGTATGCCATTATGTTCCCTGTGCCTACTCGGATAATTCCAAGTTTTTGCCACAAAAATGGTTGATGTTCTACTTCCTTCCGTCCGTGATCTTAGCACCGAATTAAAATCACAAGTAAACGACATGAACACAGCTGAAGCAACGATAATACCTGGTAGCGCAGGGTTGCCAGGAGTATAAAGAAAGGCATCAAATGCAAGAGAGGCACAAAATTATGTGAATAGCAGTTTCTGAATTTCTTCTTTTTTGGGGGGGGCAATAGATGAAAGTCACTGGTATTACGAAAATATATACACGTTCGGATACAAATGCAATTGTAAGGGGTAAATTGTAAAAAAAAAAAAAAAATTAAAAAACGCTTTGGCCCGAAAGTGGTATTTCCTTTGGTCTTCACCACAAAAGATTTATTTCTTAATCGTAATGATGATTAGGTTAGGCACTAGGATACAGGTTCAGTTTTTGTTCATAAGTAATGTAGTTACTTATGGTTCGCATGAACAATCACACTTGTTTGCTCTGGTTGTTAAGTACAAATATATATATATATATATATATATATATATATATATATATATATATATATAATCTGTGAAAAATCCCTATGATTAGTATGTTAAGCAGTTAAATTGTGAAAGTAGCTAGTCAAGTTTGACAATTTGTTGTACTCCCCCCCCCCCCACACACATACACATATATTACATAAAGGTGATGTCAGAAGTTTTAAACTTATGGAGTTATGGTAGTTAGAATGTATTCCGAAATGGTATGTTTCTTGTACAATGGAGCTGCATTATTTGTGCTTGAAATGTGTGAATCAAATCATAATAAAATCATACTTTATACATGAATAAAATGTAATTTGGGGAGAGGGGGAAGGCTAAGCCTAATCACTTAACCTACTCCTGTGTATTCTCGATTAGCCTGCTTAAAAACTTTCATTCATTCTAGCATATACTAGCTTCATTTAAATTGCTGAGAAATACTCAAGAATTAATATGACAGGAATCAATGGAATTATGAGCTTAGCCAAAAATAAAATATTTTAAATTTATTTGTATCATTACTGAAGTTCAGAAATGTATTGGAGTGGAATCTGTAAATTAATATTTCCTTGTTTTCTGTATATCTTATAGACAACCAATAAAACAGGTAGTCCTGGCTGGCCAAAGCAATGAACCATGTCCAGAGGTGCTAAAGCATTGCCACAATACCTGGAGCATTAGGCAGTGCTACAGCAGAAACTGGGATGTACGTATATTGGTCAGCACTTATCTAATTTATTTTTAAGCAAATAAGTTGTAAGATTTATGAACAATTTAAACTGCTCAATACTTTGCACACATCAAACATTTATGCTTTTCTGTTGTTGATTTGGTTTCTTGTTATTTGGGTGCTACACACATCTATCTTTCCCAGGAGCTTCATTTTTCCTATTTTTTGCTGGTGTATACAGTATTTCCATTGCTATTTCCTGACTATATTTTTATGATGTAATAGTTTCATAATGTTATCACATTGGTAAACGGTGGGACAGGGAGCGTTCTGTTGAATTTTTCCAAACTTCTTTTGAGGCCCACGTAGAACGCTTGCTCAGATGCATCGAATGAGATGGGAACTATGTGTAAGTGTAACTCTTGAGTAGAGGACATTACAAGCAAACTATATTTATGATCAATGTTTCAATCTTTCCATTATTAAACAAATTATACCTCAACAGGCAAAACTTTTTGATGCCCCCAGGTAATTACATAAATATGCATGAATAGTTGTACAGTGGACAAAATACCTTAATCGGAAACTACCAGCAGGCCTATATAATATTAAGTCTTTGTGTTTATCAAGAATATGATTTTTTTATTTCAAATTTTACTTGGATAAAATGTTGGGAATGAATTGCCTAAGTACCATATTGGAACCATATTTTCAGATTCAAAACATGATGTTCATGCATCATTACCAATCATAAAGCGCAAGATAAATAAGCACATATTTTTCCTATTCTATTTAACAACCGTAGAGAGAGAGACACACACACACAGAGAGAGAGGGAGAGAGAGAGAGAGGGAGAGAGAGAGAGAGAGAGAGAGAGAGAGAGAGAGAGAGTAACTTTAATTTCCCTCTCATGGATGGTATTGCACAAATCGTGTTCACTTAAAAAATGTAAAATATTGCATTTTAAGTATTATTCAACATTCCTTCTTACAACTTTGTAGTTGCAAGCATTAACACATTTATTGCGATGTAAGTGTCTCACACAGAATGTGTGTGTGTGTGTTGTCTCCAAACTTTATGACAAGAAATATGTTCATTTGCTTGTAATAACTGTAAGTTATAAGAAAGAAGTTACAATGCAAGCAATATGTACAGTGTGATCAGTGGCGGCAATTGGGTTCCAAAACCAGGGGGGCAACTGCGGGGTCAAAGACAGTATGGATAAGGTTTAGCATAGTGCGGGGGCAAAAGTGATGGAAAGGGGCGGGGCAACTGCCCCCCCTAATCGCTGACACTGAGTGTGATATATAAGTATTCCCAAGCAAATTTTCCCCGAATGTGTCTATTCTTTGTTTTAGACAATGAGACCTTCAAGGAACAAAATTGAAACAACATGCCAAACAAGCTGCTGACAAACACTGCAACCACCAGGTGAAAACCCAGCTTAAAAACACTCAGGGTGCAAGAGAAAAAAAAATCAATGAAATAGTCATGGTTAATTTGCCGAGCAACACTCGTACATCCACTGCACATACAAGCGGAAGAGGATAATTTGAAAACTGTTTTGGTTAAATAAATACAAAAAAAAAGTTGCAAATTCCACATGGACTAACTGGGACTAGCCCTAACTGGGATTCGAACCACTTTCTATACTTTACAGATGTTATTTTGACAATACATTCTGCAGCAAATATTTCTTTACCTGTAAGTTCAAAATGTTTTTCAACATGTTTGATGGTCATAGAATTTTATAATTCTAATTGATCTGATGAACCAACCAACCAACTAACTCTGTTATTTATTATATTTTTCTTTCTTTCTTAGCAAATAACACCTTCCATGAATCCACTGGAGAGCACTATCTGTTTCAAACAGTTGAGGATTTTTTTTAAATTCCTATTTTGAAGGATTGCCAGCTGAAAAAGTAACCAGACATGTTTCGATTCAGGAGGATATGGAACATTGAATCAATATTTACGTTAACAACTGTTGTACTTCATCCTTTGAACGTCTCCAGAAATCTAATGCAGAAGAACTTTTTATATGTGAACAAAAAGTTTTAATATGTAGTGTATGTGTGGGTATGAACACAAAAAAATCATGATACTTGATTATTCCTAATAAAAATATTATTGTTCCACATCAATATTTTTAATTGCTACATGTGCAAGAAGAATTTTGGTACTCTTAAATTGCTTCTGTGGTATGTTTTTTTTTAGCATTGCGGCACCTATTTAACTGCTTGTGCTCACACGTGTAAAAGAAGTTTCTCAAATGCATGCAAGTTTCGCAGACATTTTGGAACACTAATATGTGCCTTAACTATTTATCATGCATATATCAATGATGATATAATATTAAAATGCTTTTTTTAATTGTAGTTTGACTACTTTTTACAGCAATTTAGTGCAACTGCTGTAACATTAAATCCCCCTGCGTTAATATTTTTTTGTATACTTGTGCACTGGAGTAGTGTAATGGTGGAAGAAAATCCAACTTTAAATATATTGAGAAACTTCATATCATTAAAGAAGTATTCATACTTTTTTTCCCTTTCTCTCTATCATTCATTGAATATTACGATGCATGTTAAAAATACAGAGGTTGCTCACACAGTGAACATCCCGCATAACAAATGTGTGCACACAGGCTAGAACTATTCTACAGTACATACTGTATTTTCTACAACTTATATTTTGGTAAATTCATAGCATTTTCAACATTCTTGCCTTGGTGGTGTGTTCTGTATTTCCTCTACTAGTTTTTTTATGATGTTTCCAGGTCTTGAACCTGGCTTGGGAACAGACTAAAATTATTCCTGTAGTAAACTGGTTTAACACAGTGTGCCACTTAATACATGCTGTCCTGGAATGGATTGAATTCATTATGCGAGACACCATTGTGTATGTATTGTGTGTGATGTGATAGGTCTGTGAGCTGATGACACTTTGCCATGTGCTTCGCAACTACTTGACTACTGCTGCTCCAAAACACATCATGAAATATCAACAAGCACAAGTTCACGCAAAAATAACCAAAACCACCCACCCTGCTAACATTTAATAACTTCCGACCACATGTTGGCTCTTTCCATTGCAAACAATCTCACCACTCTGCCTGTGTGACAAAGGGTGACCTGCATTTTATCTTTGAATACAACAATAGGGCTGATTTATATTTTTTTCCATATATCGAATGGTTTAACCCTAGAACACTAGTGTACATAAAATTTACATGTGGTGTTCCCTCAATTCCCTTCCCTACCTCTCAGATACACGTCCCTCAACCTAGCAGTGCCTCGACCAGTCTGCCAGACATAAAGAATAGAATAGAATACTTTATTAATCATTAGACAACATGATTGCAACAAGAAGAAGAAGGTAAGTGCTGATCATCTTGATTTTGTGTGTTATGTTGTACAATGTATGTTAATTTTGCGTGGCTCTAGTAAAACGAGAAAAATCTTTCACATAATTTTGACATTCATAAATTTGACTTGGATAGTTAGATTTTGAAAAAATGTTTAGAAGCATGCACTATTTATTTGCAGGATTACAATATTGCATTCGTTCCTTATTTACAGTGTTATGAATATTTTTTTGTTTAATTTTCATTGTTTGAACTTTTGACCTTCATTCTTAATGTACATATTGGCTTGACAATCAAGACATTCTTTTAAAATATTATATGTTTAATAAAACCATGTTTGTACTTTTAAAAATGAAAAATAAAACCCCAATATAAGGAATATACAAAAGTTGATTTTCAAAAGGAATCATCACACTGTTTTCATGATGTAGAGGTTGTGTTGAAAATAGATTGCTTCATGTAAGTAAAATTTATGTAGTGCTAGTTACACTGTAATATGGGAACATGCTAGTGTTCTATGTTACACTGTAGTATGGGAACATGCTAGTGTTCTAGGGTTAATAATACTTTAAGGTATTATTTGTTGTCTATAATGTCAGTGTGAAGAAATGCAATATACCATATAGATTTTGTAGCTATGGTAAATATGCCTTTACGAAACATAATGCAAAAAAATATAGCCTAATGAAATTGCAATCTGTCTTTGCAACATTCACAAGGCAGTGTCTCAAAAATAAAGTTTTTTAGTTAAATACAGAGCATTAAGCGTAGATTTCAGTAGTGGTATTGATGCTATAACCAGCACCACTTACAAGTGTAGAAAGGAAGAGCTCCCCTCAAGCAGATTTACCTACACTTAAACCTAGCTCAACATGCCCATATGAGCTTTTTGCTCAAGTGTGGAACCCCCTCTAATCCAAGAATTTTGTAAAAATGCCCTCATGGATTCCATGAGAAAGGAAGAGCCCCTCAGATTGATGTGCCTATGCTTACAAAAAGGCACTTCTGTGAGATTGTTGTCCATAATCCTGTCAAAAATATGCCCCTCTTGATGGCCACACTTAAAACTATGCCAAGACACACACACATACACACACATACACACTCATATACACACATATTTACTTCCAATTTAAGTTTAATTGGACCCCAGCCTCAACTAGCATATCCAATATTAAAAAAACAATGTAATATGCAGAGACTCTCTAGAATTGCTCCGTGACTCTCTCATTTCTTACATCATAAACATATGATTTTTCTCCTATGAGAATAACACTACATATGGTGTCATCAGGTAATGCCTCATGGAATTCACAGATAATTTTAATATTTGTCCTGTCATTCACCACAACTTGTTTTCTTTTTGAAGCATTGATTACAAACATGGGTCTCTGTGCCTTGAATTCATCTGGTGTGTAGTACATGTCAGTATTGCCTGTAGTGACCCTCTTGAAAGCCGAAAAAGCCTCATATAATTTAAGGAAATCATTCTTGGACATGTCTAAATTATAATTCTCTCTGGGAAAGACCTCATTTCTGCCATTTTTAAGATATATGTTCTTGATGTTGCAGTTATCAAATTTACTTGAATTTTTTTCCTGATTGTTGTGTCTTCCAGTCTGAAACAATACTACTACAAAATCAGGCATGTCAAATTGTATGCTGGAGAATGAATTTGTAGCATCAAACTCATAATATGAACCAGATGCAGGCTTCTGTACGCATTGATATGTATAAAATTGCAGAGGAATCTGTGGATTTTTTATTATATCTGCTTTGTATTTAAGACCATAGCTGGCCTCGTACTCAACAACAGGGATTCTTAACTCCATAGTCTGAATAATGCATTTGCCTGCATCCGGTAGAGTATTGGGCAGAGCTTCTCCTGTAGAGTTTATTGCACTGTACCTCATCAAAGCATTATTATCATTTGCAGCTCTTCTAAATGTGATTCTTAACCCACCCTTCCACATAATTTCTTTGTAATCTGAGAAGAATCCTGGCAATAGGCGCATCTGGAACAGCACAGTGTGGTTCTTAGATAATATCTTATCACCAGCTTCAAATCCGCCTATTTTGTAGTATGAAGCCTCGGTTTTGGATAATTTTAATGTGGCCAAAGCTGTGGAGGTAATGCCGGGATAATCCACTCTGTTTATAACAACGCCATGCTTTCTGACCTCAATTTCAGAGAATAGATGCGGCACAAAATTGTCTACAAGTCTTATATTTGAATTTGCCGGATAATCGGTACCATCGAGCTTTACAACATCAAATTTGATGTATAGATCTGCTCTGTGGGGGTGTATAAATCCATCCCCTACATCAAGATCAACCTCAATTTCTGTGTTGGGTTGATTTAAATTTGCAAATGTCCTCCTGTTTGGGGGGAATGATTGTAGCTCATAACTCTCAATATTTTCCATTGTATGTATTTTTATTTAAATATTAATCTCTATGATTGCAGTTGTTGTGGCTCCAGCAAAATCAACTAATTCTTCTTTTTCATTAGTGACCATCAATTCAATATAATCTATTCTATTATGGCACACAGGAAAATATAATGTTGGGGATGGATTGTAGATAATAGGCTCCATGAATTCAGAATTAGGTTTGAATGTTGCAATGATGCCTGTTTGTTTGTGAGTGCCTATGCCATTTGATTTGGTGATCATACCCTCAGCCACATTACAGTGAATATTCAGAGTCTCTATGGCTAAGAATTTAGGTATATTCATAGCAGTGTGTTTGATGCCTGCTTCAAGTTTTGTATTGTTCTCAAATCCTAACAGCTCTCCTATAGTACCCAGATCCACTGTTTCTGTGGCAGATACAATCTCTACTCTGTGAGTGACAGAATTTTGACTTAACACTACACCTCTGGGTAATTTAGCATTTAGAGTGGAGAGATTATACTGCCCTGGAGTAATGACAATTTTTTCATCCCCTACTGCAATTGTATTGTTGTGGTGTGTAATATTGGGGATTAGGTACATGCCGTAAAATGCTCTGAGAGCTATTGTTTTGGGATACACTATGTCATCATGCAATTTGAGTTTCAATATTGAATTTTGGCTGGTGAGATGAAATACCCCCATGATGTTTCAGATACCACAAGGCTTTTTGAAAATCTTCAATTGATGGTTTATTTATTTGAGACATGTATCTAAGAACATACAAACACAAATGTCCACAATTAACATCTTTGAAATTTTGAACACGGGCATTATTGTAATAAAGATTAGCTGAATTTAGATATTTTATTAAATTTTCAGGTGGAACACCTCCAAATGAATCAAACACAAATGCCTCATTTTTTAAATATTTAAGATAACAGATCCAGTGAGTGCCCTGATTTTTGTACTCATCCAAATTAACAATGCCACACTCTTTGTTGAGTGGTTGTTCTGGTAAAGAATCAGACATGTACACACCTCTAAAATGTTTGATCCCCAGTGGCCTGATTAAAGCTTCAATATCTTGGTTTGTAAGCGGCTCTTGTTTTTTTTAAACTTATTCATGGCTCTCTTAACACCTTTGCCTTGTTTCTCCATTGCCAGGTTATGGCGCCTCTGCTCATCTAATTCTGCCCTATTTTTCTTGGCATCTATTACTGTTTTTGCTATGGCAGCTGAACCCCCAGCCAAGCTCCCCACAGCCCCGAGAGCAGCTAAGATGGCAGGGATGGTAAATATAAATCCCCCCACATGTGATTTTTTTCTTGATTGCTGTAATTTTTTTAATTGGGGGGTGCTAAGTAACAATTTCATACCATGGCCCTTGGCAATACAAGAATTTTTTTTCTTGCGCTGCTTTTTTGTTAAAAGACTGTCAATAGTTTTAAGAGATTTGAGACCTGCATAAGGTATTTGATACATAACACCCTTGGCCTTCATTGTAGGTTTATTATATACATATTCACAACCCCCACCCCAGTTTTTGTTTGGTGTTCATAGCTATGGTGGTTCCCAATGCTGCTATTTTTTCACTCAAAGAAGCATCTTTGCTTACAAATCTACCAAATGCAGCCTCTTCTAATTTCTTATCTGCAACATGTCTCTTATCAAGATCAGAATGTGTGTTGTATGCAATATCATGGTCTCTACAAGCAGCATCTAAGGGATTAACACCAGGATCCCCTCTGTTTAATCTATGGTCCAATTTTGTACCGGGACCACAATATTGATAGCCTGGAATATGTAGTTCAAATGGCAGCTTGTTTATAATGTCATTAACAAGGCCCCGACCCTCAGAAATATTCCAAAATTTGGGGGGTAGAGTATTAATAATTTTTATAAGATATCCAATCCCCTTAGAGTCATTCACTATAAAATTAGACAATTTGGTGCTTATCATGTCCATAATTCCAACCTTTTCATTATAAAAATTGTTGTTCCCAGCATTTTCCTCCCCAGCTATCACCAATAACCTATCTACAAGTTTCCTGACATCATCAACCCACACAAATTCTTTAGGCAGGGTGTTGTATTGTTTGATTCCACTGCCAGTCTTGATTTGTGACCATATGGGCTTGATTAAATTGTTGTATTTTGCCCCACTGCTAGACTTGACTCTTTTTTGTGTGGGATCATTGTTCTGGTATAGAGCATCTGATTTTATTAATATTTCTTTGTAATCCTCATAATCTTGATCTGTATAGCTGCCAGGCCTTTTCCTAGTCATCAGTTCCCATAATCCAGGTGTTCCGGTGTACTTAACAAAAGCACCTTATCTCCAAGTCGAGATTCTGAATATACAATTATATCATCTCCCATAAATGTTACTCTGAAATTGCCAATTCTATGAATGATGCTGCCATCAAGCTCTGTGTCAGCATATAAGCCAAAAACCTCATCTTTATTGTCTTTAGGTGTGGTTAAATATTTTTGAGCAAGAAGACCCAATTCAATAGGATCTTGACTAGCTTCAATTCTTCTAGGAGGACTAGGTGTATGAATACTTGAAAGTGGGGTGAATGGATAATCTAATATGTTCCTTGCAGCTACAGGTACAAGCTCTGTGAGCAAATTTTGATTTTGCTCTGTAACAGTTTTGATATTCTTACCTAAATTATTAATAGCATCAATTACAGGCTGTTCTGTTTGTTTGTGTTTTTCATAAATTCCTCGGTTCTCTGATTTCCATCCCTTAAATCTTTTTACAAGATAATCTCTTAACTTAAGATCATCAATAATTGGCCTTTTCATGTTTATTTATGTTTTAATGTCTAGAAAATTGTTGATTTTATTTCTGTATTTGCCACTATTGGGTGTTCTTGTCATATCAATTGCGACAAACCCATAACTGTCCTGGTTCCAGCACTTGCTGCAAAACTTGGAAAAATCATTGTAGCTCAGGTCCCCACCTACATATTCATCATGTATGTGTTTGAGGTTGGTATGGTCTTGATGAAACACACATATAAAGTTGCTGTTGTCTCGGATCAGTTGCTTCGGAATTTTTGAAAAAGTCTGTGCCAGGTAGAAGCAATCAATGTTTTTGTGCCGGCCCTGTGTAAAGAAGTTTCTAACCTTGTTTTGATTATCCAATATAATATCATCAAACACAACAACAGAATTATCGAGACATTCATGAAGTGGCTTAACATCTGGTTCAAAAGTTGCAATATCCAATCCATCATATAGCTTCATCAGCTGCTGATATTTTAATTGTTCCAAGCTCTTAGAAAAGACATACAAGTGCCTGTTTTTCCAGTCTAACCAGTTGGGTGCCAATAAAAAATTATCAACTAATAGTGTAGTTTTACCACAAGCAGATGGCCCAACAATAAGACACCTAATATTATCAGGTAGCAGCACTCCATTTCTCTTATTCTGCTGTTCAGGTTCTGGGAGCCTTTTTATAACATCCCAGGTGTTCATATTATTATTTTGTTTGCATCGATCCAGCTGTTTTCCGGATGACCCAGCCATTTGACAAGTAACTTGTTGCCTTTTCTGCGGATGATTTTTTCTATGAGATAAGTGTCGGGCAGTTTAGTTTTGCTGAGCTCTTGTTCATAGAACCTGCCTTTGAGAATTTCTCCTCGGTGATCCTTTATTATATAAGTGTTAAGGGTCCCGGGTTTAACCTGAACCACTGTAAATAATTCAGTGCTCCAGTTTCTTGTAAAGCCTCTCTTGAATAAGTGCTTATACTTGCTTATTCTTACTTGATCCCCCACCCTGTATTTGGCCTTTCTTGTTGTTGGCTGATATCTAGGATAATAAACAGTACTGATCAATTTTTGCTCATCAGATGAAGTTACTTCAGAGGGTTTCATGTTGATTGTGGAATGGACCGAGTTGTTATATTTATGTATAAGTTCTGGAAGAATATTAATCCATTTATAATTACCTTGGAGGGTAAATTGCTTATACATAAGATTTTTTAAGGTTCTGTTGAATCTCTCTACAATTGAGGCTTTGAGATCACTGTAACTCGAATAATGTTTTATTACCTGGCTTTTAATAAATTGTTGAAACACTGAATTATAAAATTCTTTGCCATTATCTGTTTGCAAATAGCGCGGGGATCTTCCACGCTGATTAATGATTGTCCTGAGGGCTTCTGTAACACATTTTCCAGTCTTGGATTTGAGTGGCACAGCCCAGGCAAATTTTGAAAATGTGTCTATTACAGTGAGTAGATACTTGTAGCCCTTGTTGATTTTGTCTAAGTTTTTCAACTGCCCACTTGACATTTCAATCAAGTCGCTTTGCCATAAATCATCTATGCCTTTTGTGACTACTGGGAGTCTCTTAAAATTATGTCGGGCTTGTCTGTGTAATTCATCAACAATAATTTGTCTAGACATAATATGTAAACAAGAATATTGCAACTATGGGGTGTTCAGCAGCTGAGACTGCAGGATTTTCTAAATATAATTTGTCCCCTATCTGTATTTTAAATTCCAGAGTGCCATCATCTTCAGTATAGGCTGTTTCCAATGTATTGGGGTCTGTAAAATCCTCTAATTCTACACTGCTGATTTTTACTTTGTTATCAGCATTTGTTATTGATAATGTAGGGTAGTGGTGTGCCTGTGGTTGAAGCCAATATTTGATCTTGATTGGTCTCAATGTGCCCCCAACAAAAAACTGATAATAAAATTGTGCAGGGGACAGCATATATATTTTGCCACCTGGTGTAAATGGAGAATCATATTCTTTGTTGGGGATGCTGTACAATTCAAGAATTACTGAATGTTTAGGATTCTCGATTATGCCTGTTATTTCCTTTTCTGCTGTGAGCAAGCTGCTTGTTACAGATTCAAGATGCTCATTGATGGTCCTAACAACATCATCATGGCCTGGCTTTATTTTTATGTCCACAGCAAGTCTCTTGTATTGTTGAACAATATCTTGAAGCTGGGTGGCAAAAACAGACAGGGCATTTGCTTGATTGGATTCCATGGTTCCTAGCTGTTGCTTGATATTAGCTACAATTTGTTGCAAATTTTCAACAACTGCCAATTTTGAATTTTGAGCTGTAAGGTCATGGACCTGTCTTCTGATATCCTCAAACAGGGCATGCAGTTCATTAATATGTTGATTGGTTGGAAGAGTGGCTACTGTCTGAGTGAGATGTTTGATCTCTGCCTGGATATTCTTGATATCTTCTGATTTCAATATGCGATTCACTGCTCTCTTAATATTTTTAAGTTCCTGTGATGTAGGCAGATTTGAGACTGTATTTTGCAAAAATTCAAGTGCCAATTTTACATTGTTTAATTCAGATGCATCGGCCACATTTTGCATAGCATTTTGGAGCAGGGCTATATCTGCCTGAGAGGGTGTGGATTGTTGTAAAATTTCAAGTTTTGTTTGGATATCATCGATCAAATGATGAAAATGAGACAGTTCAGATTCAGTGTTGAGGTTTTCAAGCTTTGTGATTTGTTGCTGGACACTGACAAGGGTATCTACAATACCGGGCAATCGGGATTCTAGTACATTTGCCAAATCACTTTGCACTGCTGCTATTGTACCTTCAAGATGGGTTATGGAACTTTGAATTTTTCCAAAATCTTCATATGTTTCAAGTTGCAGCTTAATATTTGCAACACTCCGAGTTATTGCATTCAAAGCTTCAGAAGAGGGCAAATTGTTCATAAAATTTTCAAGTGTCTCAATTTTTTCTTTAACCTCGGCTATGGCATTGTTCAGAGGGTCCAGATTAGGTATTTGGAGTGACTGAATCTGTTCCTTTAGAGTGGAAATCACTAGATCAAAATCTTCTTGTGATTTTATGCTTTTGACAATTGTTTGGAGCTGTGCCTGGACATTATTTATTTGCTCTTCCAATTGCTGTTTCAATTGCTCAGAGTTATTAGCCTGGGTCTTAAATTTGGCTTGAAGAGCTGCAACAGCTTCTTCCAAACTTTGAAAATTATCCAATGTCGCCAGATCAGTATATTTCTGAAGCAGCAACTTGAGTTCAGAATCAATTTTAAGAAGAGGGTCCATGCATTGTGATTGTAAATTTGTAATTTCTAATTGAAGACTGGCATTGAGTGTTGTTTGTAAAGCTTGTAAATCACTTCTTAATTTCTTGACTCTGACATCAAGCATCAGAATCTCATCACTGTGATCTTCATGTCTTGTGTGGCCAAAAATATCATTAGGCATTTTGTTTAGTAGTTATTTATTATTGAATATCTGATTCTTAATTCTATAAAAAAGGGTATAAGCTTGTCATAAGATCCAGGGACCTCAATATATAAGCAGTCACCAGCAGAAACAGTATAAACAGTGCCAGAAACCATGTTTGAGTGCTTAATTCTGTAAATATTTCTCCCTACTGAAATTTTAACATCACCCTCAGGAGTTGTAATAAATTGCAATTGCCCACCTACAGGTAATTGGTAATGATTTAAATTATTGTTAAATATGTACAATATTTTGCCTGTCTCATCATCAACATCTGTAAATATGCTGTTCAGATGAATAATTAAGAAACCACTCAGTTTAGATATGATATCAGGAGAGGGTTGTGGTGTCGGCAGGTCCATAACAGCCCGTTTTTTGAACCCAAATAAGTTCATAGGCATGTTTATTTATTTCAAATCATGCTCTGTAATTGGGCATTGATTCCCATTTTTCAAATCACAATGCCCCCATGGTAAAGTATGTATGCCACATGATAAAATGCATCTCTTATCATCATGTGGGTCCAGAGCCACTTTTCTTACAACATTTGAAGTCAATAAGTGATCCACACTCTGAATTCTGGATTCTGATGTTTTGATTAAGCTCTGGGATTTGAGGCAATTTTTATAATCCTCAAATTTAAGCTCTTTTTCCACAGCTACTTTGCCAATGCCCTTGGCTTTTTTGACAACAGCATTACATGTTTTAAAACTGTACATCTTGGCACTTAACCCAGCAAATTCCACAATAACATCACCAAGTGTCTCATCTTTTAACTTGCCGGGCACTTTTTTGTTGTGGGGTTGAATATTCAAATGGTCTGGCAATTCACTGGTATCAAAATATTTGAACAATTCAGGCTGTGACATATCTTGATAAACATCTTCTGTTTGAATATCAAGAATAAAACTATCCGTGTCCATGTACATCAATTTTACATTATCACCATAAAAAGGTTTGAACACATCATAATACAATATTAACATATGTAATTTGGACAATTCCAATATTGCAGCCCCTACATATATAGGTTTATCAAACTTAATTTTTGTTTTTTTCATGTTGAAAAGTGCCATATGCTCATCATAAATTCTTCTGTAATTGAAATTAGGCTTTGCAATCAATTTTTTGCTCCGGCTGGGGTCAGTAATTATTTTAACATCGGTATGTTTTCTGACATTTTCAATTGTTTTGCCATATACAGAATTTACCATGAATTTAAACAAGGTCTTATCAAACTCGCTCTTTGCAGATGTTCGAAGCTCCGTGTTTGTATTAATATATGGTTTCAACCATTCTGAGTGCCTGAACCTCAAAACTTTTCCAAGTTTGGTCACTTGAACACCATGTTTCATCAGGAACTGGAGGTTCTTGTAATATAAGACATAGCCTTGTTTTGGCTCCAGTGTCATCATGAGCTTCTTCTGTTTAGAGCCAGGTGAGCACTGAACCTCAGGAATTGGGGGCAGATCAGAAAATTTGTTGTGTAAATCATCTGGAATTGTCAAATCAACCTCTAAGAATAGGCCATGTTCACGGTCATCAAAATCCTGAAGATCCTCAATATTGAAATCTTCAACCCATTCAAGCCCTGCATATGGCAGTTTTTGCATCATGGCATGACCATAGAGGCTGTTTGCATCCACATACAATATATAATTTGATGGCCGTGCTGGATCATAACCAGGAATATATTTGTTATTTGCTCTGGCATATCTCTGAGAACATTGCACCATGCCTCCTCTTATACGTTGCTCCATAAACAGATACATATCTTGATCTTGGATCAGATCCAATTGCATTTTAGTGTTTAAAAACATTGCATCCCATGCTAGGCCCGGGGCACTGAAAAAATACACTGGGTCCAGTCCATAATTTTGCATGCAAGATTTTCTGAATGTCTGTATTATATCTGTTGAGATGGTCACATCAAGTTTCAAATATGCCATGTGATAATCACCAAATGTCCGGCATTTTAAATTGTTAAACACCAATTGGGCATGGTGATAATCTTCATCTGTGATTCCAGAACCTCTGATTTTGCTGTAAAACTCATGTTGTGGAGGCAGGGAACACTCATCAAATTTAGAAAAATCTGTGACATAGTCATAAGGATATACACCCTTTCGCCTAATTAATTTCAGGTCCAGATTTGGAAACAATGCACGTGTGATTTCGAATTGCTCATCAGATAATTGAGAGGCCAGTGCATCCAGGCTAGCAGGTAAAAATCTGTAAGAATCAAGAAATCTTATGTGAATAGGAACACCATTAACTTTAATTGTTTTGCTAATAGATATATATTTCTCATCATTTTCAGCTAAAATATTTAAATTCTGCTTCTCAAACCCCTCGTACCTGATCAGATGATGGAAATCATAATTGGATGCTCCATGGCAAAATATGGGGACAAATTTTGGTCTCTTGATCTTAATATTACAGCTATTACACAGGGCCATTAAGAATTTACCATCTGTATGAGAATGGTGTTTCACCTTGATATTTGTATCTGAAAATTCAGAATCACATACCGGGCATTTTTCTGCATTGTTGAAATCTTCAATCTGATCCTCTGTTAAAGGCAACATGGGTTTTGATTTTAATAAGATGTTAGATGCTATGTCACGGCACTCATTTTCTATTTTATGTGCAAATATTTTGATGGCATCTGGCCCCATGTATGAATATTCTTTACTAACAGTACCATCCTGTACAACCACATAACAAAAGCTGGAAGGTTCATGTAGCTGGTATGGTGTAATAGAAGATTCTTCAGGATCTGGGCTACAAAATGCAAGAGATTTGAGGTTTGATTCAAAATCACAGACAATATATGCTGGGTGTTCCAACAAGGCTTCAAACTTTTTGAATTTGCAATTTTCACTTGGATTAGGCATCACCATATGAACGGGTTTATGATTGCCACAATATTTCAGATGCTCAATTAACCTGTTTTTTGCAATTTCTGCATTTTTTTCACGAACCCCATTCACCATTTTTTGACCATCAAGTACAGCTAAGCATCTTCTGCATATTCTGAATATTCTATTGGTTTTGTCTAGTTGTGTTCTCACTAAAGCTTCAAGATTATGTATCAGTGTATAATGATATTTGCCATCCCCTTCAATTAAGAGCAGATCAATCGGAACAGCAGAATCATCGTCAAATGCACTGATTCTGAGAGGGTCTATCAAGCAATTGCCAGTAGAACAAATATATACATTAATAGATAATTGTTTGCCATTCATATCCCGGGCCTTTTTTTCAAATTTATCAATATTCTGAACAGACATTGGATATTCTAAACCCTCCATTGCATCGTCAAAAATATGTTCATGTTGTTTGTAATAACTTATTCTCTGAGGATTCCTTGAAACTGGAAACAAAGCAGCTAATATACACCACAAAAAGCATTTCTGGTCGGTATTTTTTATATTAACCACGGCTGTTTTGTTTTTAATATTTGCAGGTAATGGCAAATATGTAGAACCTTGTAATGGGCTGAATTCAGAAATATTAACATAGAGCCTGTGTGAAGAGCCGCATAGGCTCCATCCAGACTCTTTTGCAGCAAATTCAGAGTGCTCAATATTCAATTGTTCTATCAAACTGCTTATTATTGTGTCTGAATTTGCATTTGAATATACCGGTACAGTTTCTGTTATGTGGGGCTGTGTAAATTTTGTGCCGTTTGGTTTCTTATATTGTGTAAACAATTTGAGGGACAGCTTATAAGAGCCATTTTGTGCATTTAGAATTGCCTGCAGATCAGAATTTATACTGTTCAAAAAATTCTCAATGCCACATCTTGGCTCTGATACAAACCGATAATCCCTAAGTTGGGCATTAAAACTGCTATGGATGGGTTCATAGCGTGGCTGTTTTGCTGCTCTGGCATTAACAGGTGCTTCATGCTTTCTTTTCAGACCAGATGTGGATGGTTGTGGGGGCAATGTTGATGGCTGTGCAGAACAAGTATCTTTATGTGTATATTTGAAGTATTGCATGTTATATTTTCTATGGCATTTGGGGCAAATTTTTGTGGGGGCTCTGCATTTGTCTGGGTCACAAATCTTTTGGTGTCTGGCCCAATTAGAGCTAAATATATTTTTATTGCACTGATTACAATATTTTTGATTCGGAATTTTTTTTGTTGGTTTATTATATATATTTCCTGGGCTTCAATTAAAAATTCTATGCTGGATCAGTTGGGTTCAGCACTGTACTGTATGTATGTGTGTGTATGTATGTATGTGCATGTGTGTATGTGTGTTAATATTTCTCGCTTTGGTATTTATATAAAATTTTCTGGGTTTTAAATCTAATCTCTATGCTTAATCAGTTGGGTTCAGTATAGACAAAAAAACTGCATAGCTGGAGTATTTTCTCCTGTGCGTACCTCCCGTTTCTCTGCTGGGTGTACATGCAATCAACACTGCACGCCATGCCCTGGCACTCGCAGGAACTAATCCATCAAGGCAATTGCTGAAGGCAATAGAACAAATCAATATATTGATTCCCAGGCCGGTTGAGAACTGGGTCTTGAGAAGAAAACAACGGCCTTCAGAGGCACTGACCTAGCACAAACATGCATGTCCCAGAAGGCACTGACCTAATGCCATGTGTATTGATTTTTGTATAACAAGCTGTGACAGGTATAGGCCCGACCCTAAATAAGAGTGGATTACAACAAATATCAGATTTTGTATAAAAAAATGCAAAATATCCCAGTTTCAATTCGATCCATTTATCTGAATCGAAGAAACCAACAATTCGCAAATCCCCATATCATTGTATGCTTGCCCTATTAGGCCTCTTTTGCTGTTGTTGTGCTCAATTAATTTTCACTAATTGGCAATTTTCTTGAAGAGGCCTAATAGAACAAGATACGGCGGTATGAGAAATATGTGAATTAAATATATTTTAGTAATATACGACGTCTTAAGAAAGGCATATTCGGCTCCAAAGTACTTTGTCTAATGCTTACTACCATTCCCTATTACTAACAGAAAGAGTTGAAAATATTGATATATTGACTTGTTCCCAAGTGTTCACCGAGTTCAGACATTTGCACATAGATGGCCCTGTTGTTGTTGCTTATCAAATAGGGAATATCTCTAAAACAAGCAAATTTTGTTTACTGTTTTCTACAATTGGCAATACTGACATGTATTACGCACAAGTTGTGGTGAATGACAGGACAAATATTAAAATTATCTGTGAATTCCATGAGGCATTACCTGGTGATACCATATGTAGTGTTATTCTCGAAAAAATTGGATCAATACTCAACTCCACGTGGCTGGAGAAAAGGGAAGTTCTGCTCGCAACTCTAATTAGTTCCTGCGAGCCCCGGGGCACGGCGCTGCGGTATTGATTGCATGTACGCTCAGCAGAGAAATGGGATATACACACAGAAGAAAGTACTTCTCAATAAAAATACCTACAAATCTTATTTTCTCTACAAGATACTCGTAAACAATGCAGATATTTGGAGGCATTACCTGATGACACCATATGTAGTGTTATTCTCATAGGAGAAAAATCATATGTTTATGATGTAAGAAATGAGAGAGTCACGGAGCAATTCTAGAGAGTCTCTGCATATTACATTGTTTTAATATTGGATATGCAAGTTGAGGCTGGGGTCCAATTAAACTTAAATTGGAAGTAAATATGTGTGTATATGAGTAGTGTAAAATACCCTATAACCAGCACGAGAAAGTATGAACCCCCCTCAAGCAGATTTGGCTACACTTAAAACTAGCTCAACATGCCCATATGAGCTTTTTGCTCAAGTGTGGAACCCTGTCTAATCCAAGATTTTTGTAAAAATGCCCTCAAAAATTTTCCGAGAAAGTATGACCCCTCTCAGATTGATGAGGCTACACTTACAAAAGGCACTTCTGTGAGATTGCTGTCCATAATCTTGTCAAAAATATGCCCCTCTTGATGGCTACACTTAAAATTAGGCCAAGACACACACCCACACACACACACCCACACCCACACACACACACCCACACCCACCCACATACACCCACACCCACCCACACCCACCCACACACACATATTTACTTCCGGTCTACTTCCGGTCTACTTCCGGTCCACTTCCGGTCCACTTCCGGTCTACTTCCGGTCCACTTCCGGTCCACTTCCGGTTTACTTCCGGTTTACTTCCGGTCCACTTCCGGTTTGCCGCAGAGCTCCTCTAGAATTGCTCTGTGACTCTCTCATTTCTTACATCATAAACATATGATTTTTCTCCTATAAGAATAACACTACATATGGTGTCATCAGGTAATGCCTCATGGAATTCACAGATAATTTTAATATTTGTTCTGTCATTCACCACAACCTGTTTCCTTTTTGAAGCATTGATTACAAACATGGGTCTCTGTGCCTTGAATTCATCTGGTGTGTAGTACATGTCAGTATTGCCTGTAGTGACCCTCTTGAAAGCCGAAAAAGCCTCATATAATTTAAGGAAATCATTCTTGGACATGTCTAAATTGTAATTTTCTCTAGGAAAGACCTCATTTCTGCCATTTTTAAGATATATGTTCTTGATGTTGCAGTTATCAAATTTACTTGAACTTTTTTCCTGATTGTTGTGTCTTCCAGTCTGAAACAATACCACTACAAAATCAGGCATGTCAAATTGAATACTGGAGAATGAATTTGTGGCATCAAACTCATAATATGTACCAGATGCGGGCTTCTGTACACATTGATATGTATAAAATTGCAGAGGAATCTGTGGATTTTTTATTATATCAGCTTTGTATTTAAGACCATAACTGGCCTCGTACTCAACAACAGGGATTCTTAACTCCATAGTCTGAATAATGCATTTGCCTGCATCTGGTAGAGTATTGGGCAGAGCTTCCCCTGTAGAGTTTATTGCACTGTACCTCATCAAGGCATTGTTATCATTTGCAGCTCTTCTAAATGTGATTCTTAAACCACCCTTCCACATAATATCTTTGTAATCTGAGAAGAATCCTGGCAATAGGCGCATCGGGAACAGCACAGTGTGGTTCTTAGATAATATCTTATCACCAGCTTCAAATCCGTCTATTTTGTAGTATGAAGCCTCGGTTTTGGATAATTTTAATGTGGCCAAAGCTGTGGAGGTAATGCCGGGATAATCCACTCTGTTTATAACAACGCCATGCTTTCTGACCTCAATTTCAGAGAATAGATGCGGCACAAAATTGTCTACCAATCTTATATTTGAATTTGCCGGATAATCTGTACCATCGAGCTTTACAACATCAAATTTGATGTATAGATCTGCTCTGTGGGGGTGTATAAAGCCATCCCCTACATCAAGATCAACCTCAATTTCTGTGTTGGGTTGATTTAAATTTGCAAATGTCCTCCTGTTTGGAGGGAATGATTGTAGCTCAAAACTCTCAATATTTTCCATTGTATGTATTTTTATTTAAATGTTAATCTCTATGATTGCAGTTGTTGTGGCTCCAGCAAAATCAACTAATTCTTCTTTTTCATTAGTGACCATCAATTCAATGTAATCTATTCTATTATGACACACAGGAAAATATAATGTTGGGGATGGATTGTAGATAATAGGCTCCATAAATTCAGAATTAGGTTAAAATGTTGCAATGATGCCTGTTTGTTTGTGAGTGCCTATGCCATTTGATTTGGTGATCATACCCTCTGCCACATTACAGTGAATATTCAGAGTCTCTATGGCTAAGAATTTGGGTATATTCATAGCAGTGTGTTTGATGCCTGGTTCAAGTTTTGTGTTGTTCTCAAAGCCTAACAGCTCTCCTATCGTACCCAGATCCACTGTTTCTGTAGCAGATACAATCTCTACTCTGTGAGTGACAGAATTTTGACTTAACACTATACCTCTGGGTAATTGAGCATTTAGAGTGGAGAGATTATATTGCCCTGGAGTGATGACAATTTTTTCATCCCCTACTGCAATTGTGTTGTTGTGGTGTGTAATATTAGGGATCAAGTACATGCCATAAAATGCTCTGAGAGCTATTGTTTTGGGATATACAATGTCATCATGTAATTTGAGTTTCAATATTGAATTTTGGCTGGTGAGAAGGAATACTCCCATGATGTTTCAGATACCACAAGGCTTTTTGAAAATCTTCAATTGATGGTTTATTTATTTGAGACATGTATCTAAGAACAGATAAACACAAATGTCCGCAATTAACATCTTTGAAATTTTGAACACGGGCATTATTGTAATAGAGATTAGCTGATTTTAGATATTTTATTAAATTTTCAGGTGGAACACCTCCAAATGAATCAAACACAAATGCCTCATCTATTAAATATTTAAGATAACAGATCCAGTGAGTGCCTTGATTTTTGTACTCATCCAAATTAACAATGCCACACTCTTTGTTGAGTGGTTGTTCTGGCAAAGAATCAGACATGTACACACCTCTAAAATGTTTGATGCCCAGTGGCTTGATTAAAGTTTCAATATCTTGGTTTGTAAGTGCTTCTTGTTTTTTTTAAACTTATTCATGGCTCTCTTAACACCTTTGCCTTGTTTCTCCATTGCCAGGTTATGGCGCTTCTGCTCATCTAATTCTGCCCTATTTTTCTTGGCATCTATTACTGTTTTTGCTATGGCAGCTGATCCCCCGGCCAAGCTCCCAACAGCCCCGAGAGCAGCTAAGATGGCAGGGATGGTAAATATAAATCCCCCCACATTTGATTTTTTTCTTGATTGCTGTAATTTTTTTAATTGGGGGGTACTAAGCAACAATTTCATACCATGACCCTTTGCAATACAAGAATTTTTTTTCTTGCGCTGCTTTTTGGTTAAGAGACTGTCAATAGTTTTAAGAGATTTGAGACCTGCATAAGGTACTTGATACATAACACCCTTGGCCTTCATTGTAGGTTTATTATATACATATTCACAACCCCCACCCCAGTTTTTGTTTGGTGCTCATAGCTATGGTGGTTCCCAATGCTGCTATTTTTTCACTCAAAGATGCATCTTTGCTTACAAATCTGCCAAATGCAGCCTCTTCTAATTTCTTGTCTGCAACATGTCTTTTGTCAAGATCAGAATGTGTGTTGTATGCAATATCATGGTCTCTACAAGCAGCATCTAGGGGATTAACACCAGGATCACCTCTGTTTAATCTATGATCCAATTTTGTGCCTGGACCACAATACTGATAGCCTGGAATGTGTAGTTCAAATGGCAGCTTGTTTATAATGTCATTAACAAGGCCCCGACCCTCAGAAATATTCCAAAATTTAGGTGGTAGAGTATTAATTATTTTTATGAGATATCCAATCCCTTTAGTGTCATTCACTATAAAATTAGACAATTTTGTGCTTATCATGTCCATAATTCCAACCTTTTCATTGTAAAAATTGTTGTTCCCAGCATTTTCCTCCCCAGCTATCACCAATAACCTATCTACAAGTTTCCTGACATCATCAACCCACACAAATTCTTTGGGCAGGGTGTTGTATTGTTTGATTCTACTGCCAGTCTTGATTTGAGACCATATGGGCTTGATTAAATTGTTGTATTTTGCCCCACTGCTAGACTTGACTCTTTTTTGTGTGGGATCATTGTTCTGGTATAGAGCATCTGATTTTATTAATATTTCTTTGTAATCCTCATAATCCTGATCTGTATAGCTGCCAGGCCTTTTCCTAGTCATCAGTTCCCACAATCCAGGTGTTCCGGAGTACTTAACAAAAGCACCTTTTTCTCCAAGTCGAGATTCTGAATATACAATTATATCATCTCCCATAAATGTTACTCTGAAATTGCCAATTCTATGTATGATGCTACCATCAAGCTCTGTGTCAGCATATAAGCCAAAAACCTCATCTTTATTGTCTTTAGGTGTGGTTAAATATTTTTGAGCAAGAAGACCCAATTCAATAGGATCCTGACTAGCCTCAATTCTTCTAGGAGGACTAGGTGTATGAATACTGGAAAGTGGGGTGAATGGATAATCTAATATGTTCCTAGCAGCTACAGGTACAAGCTCTGTGAGCAAATTTTGATTTTGCTCTGTAACAGTTTTGATATTCTTACCTAAATTATTAATAGCATCAATTACAGGCTGTTCTGTTTGTTTGTGTTTTTCATAAATTCCTCGGTTCTCTGATTTCCATCCCTTAAATCTTTTTACAAGATAATCTCTTAGCTTATGGTCATCAATGATTGGCCTTTTCATGTTTATTTATATACGTCTCTACGTCTAGAAAATTGTTGATTTTATTTCTGTATTTGCCACTATTGGGTGTTCTTGTCATATCAATTGTGACAAACCCATAACTGTCCTGGTTCCAACACCTGCTGCAAAACTTAGAAAAATCATTGTAGCTCAAGTCCCCACCTTCATATTCATCATGTATGTGTTTGAGGTTGGTATGGTCTTGATGAAACACACATATAAAATTGCTATTGTCTCGGATCAGTTGCTTCGGTATTTTTGAAAAAGTCTGTGCCAGGTAGAAGCAATCAATGTTTTTGTGTCGGCCCTGTGTAAAGAAGTTTCTAACCTTGTTTTGATTATCCAATATAATGTCATCAAACACAACAACAGAATTATCGAGACATTCATCAAGTGGCTTAACTTCTGGTTCAAAAGTGGCAATATCCAATCCATCATAAAGCTTCATCAGCTGCTGATATTTTAATTGTTCCAAGCTCTTAGAAAAAACATACAAGTGCCTGTTTTTCCAGTCTAACCAGTTGGGTGCCAATAAAAAATTATCAACTATTAGTGTAGTTTTACCACAAGCAGATGGCCCCACAATAAGACACCTAATATTATCAGGTAGCAGCACTCCATTTCTCTTATTCTGTTGTTCAGGTTCTGGGAGCCTTTTTATAACATCCCAGGTGTTCATATTATCACTTTGTTTGCATCGATCCAGCTGTGTTCTGGAAGTCCTAGCCATTTGACAAGTAACTTGTTGCCTTTTCTGCGGATGATTTTTTCTATGAGATATGTGTCAGGCTGTTTAGTTTTGCTGAGCTCTTGTTCATAGAACCTGCCTTTGAGAATTTCTCCTCTGTGATCCTTTATTATATATGTGTTAAGGGTCCCGGGTTTAACTTGAACCACTGTAAATAATTCAGTGCTCCAGTTTCTTGTAAAGCCTCTCTTGAATAAGTGCTTATATTTGCTTATTCTTACCTGATCCCCCACCCTGTATTTGGCCTTTCTTATTGTTGGCTGATATCTAGGATAATAAACAGTACTGATCAATTTTTGCTCATCAGATGAAGTTACTTCAGAGGGTTTCATGTTGATTGTGGAATGGACAGAATTGTTATATTTATGTAGAAGTTCTGGAAGAATATTAATCCATTTATAATTACCCTGCAGTGTAAATTGTTTATACATAAGATTTTTTAAGGTTCTGTTGAATCTCTCTACAATTGAGGCCTTGAGATCACTGTAACTCGAATAATGTTTTATTGCCTGGCTTTTAATAAATTGTTGAAACACTGAATTATAAAATTCTTTGCCATTATCTGTTTGCAAATAGCGCGGGGATCTTCCACTCTGATTGATAATTGTTCTCATGGCTTCTGTAACACATTTTCCAGTCTTGGATTTGAGTGGCACAGCCCAGGCAAATTTTGAAAATGTGTCTATTACAGTGAGTAGATACTTGTAGCCCTTGTTGATTTTGTCTAAGTTTTTCAACTGCCCACTCGACATTTCAATCAAGTCGCTCTGCCATAAATCATCTATACTTTTGTGACTACTGGGAGTCTCTTAAAATTATGTCTGGCCTGTCTGTGTAATTCATCAACAATAATTTTTCTAGACATAATATGTAAACAAGAATATTGCAACTATAGGGTGTTCAGCAGCTGAAACTGCAGGATTTTCTAAATATAATTTGTCCCCTATCTGTATTTTAAATTCCAGAGTGCCATCATCTTCAGTATAGGCTGTTTCCAATGTATTGGGATCTGTAAAATCCTCCAATTCTACACTGCTGATTTTTACTTTGTTATCAGCATTTGTTATTGATAAGGTGGGGTAGTGGTGTGCCTGTGGTTGAAGCCAATATTTGATCTTGATTGGTCTCAATGTGCCCCCAACAAAAAATTGATAATAAAATTGTGCAGGGGACAGCATATATATTTTGCCACCTGGTGTAAATGGAGAATCATATTCTCTGTTGGGGATGCTGTACAATTCAAGAATTACTGAATGTTTAGGATTCTCGATTATGCCTGTTATTTCTTTTTCTGCTGTGAGCAATCTGCTTGTTACAGATTCAAGGTGCTCATTGATGGTCCTAACAACATCATCATGGCCTGGCTTGATTTTTATGTCCACAGCAAGTCTCTTGTATTGTTGCACAATTTCTTGTAGCTGGGTGGCAAAAACAGACAGGGCATTTGCTTGATTGGATTCCATGGTCCCTAGCTGTTGCTTGATATTAGCTACAATTTGTTGCAAATTTTCAACAATTGCCAATTTTGAATTTTGAGCTGTAAGATCATGGACCTGTCTTCTGATATCCTCAAACAGGGCATGCAGTTCATTAATATGTTGATTTGTTGGTAGAGTAGCCACTGTCTGTGTGAGATGTTTGATCTCTGTCTGGATATTTTTGATATCTTCTGATTTCAATATCCTATTAACTGCCCTCTTAATATTTTTAAGTTCCTGTGATGTAGGCAAATTTGATACTGTATTTTGCAAAGATTCAAGTGCCAATTTCACAGTGTTTAATTCAGATGCATCAGCCACATTTTGCATAGCATTTTGGAGCAGGGCTATATCTGCCTGAGAGGGTGTGGATTGTTGTAAAATTTCAAGTTTTGTTTGGATATCATCTATCAAGTGATGAAAATGAGACAGTTCAGATTCAGTGTTGAGGTTTTCAAGCTTTGTGATTTGTTGCTGGACACTGACAAGGGTATCTACAATCCCAGGCAATCTGGATTCAAGTACATTTGCCAAATCACTTTGCACTGCTGCTATTGTACCTTCAAGATGGGTTATGGAACTTTGAATTTTTCCAAAATCTTCATATGTTTCAAGTTGCAGCTTAATATTTGCAACACTCCGAGTTATTGCATTCAAAGCTTCAGAAGATGGCAAATTGTTCATAAAATTTTCAAGTGTCTCAATTTTTTCTTTAACCTCGGCTATGGCATTGTTCAGAGGGTCCAGATTAGGTATTCGGAGTGACTGAATCTGTTCCTTTAGAGTGGAAATCACTAGATCAAAATCTTCTTGTGATTTTATGCTTTTGACAATTGTTTGGAGCAGTGTCTGGACATTATTTATTTGCTCTTCCAATTGCTGTTTCAATTGCTCAGAGTTGTTAGCCTGGGTCTTAAATTTGGCTTGAAGAGCTGCTACAGCCTCTTCTAAACTTTGAAAATTATTTAATGCAGCCAGATCAGTATATTTCTGAAGCAGCAACTTGAGTTCAGAATCAATTTTAAGAAGAGGGTCCATGCATTGTGATTGCAAATTTGTAATTTCTAATTGAAGACTGGCATTGAGTGTGGTTTGTAAAGCTTGTAAATCACTTCTTAATTTCTTGACTCTGACATCAAGCATCAAAATCTCATCACTGTGATCTTCATGTCTTGTATGGCCAAAAATATCATTAGGCATTTTGTTTAGTAGTTATTTATTATTGAATACCTGATTCTTAATTCTATAAAAAAAGGTATAAGCTTATCATAAGATCCAGGGACCTCAATATATATGCAGTCACCAGCAGAAACAGTATAAACAGTGCCAGAAACCATGTTTGAGTGCTTAATTCTATAAATATTTCTCCCTACTGAAATTTTAACATCACCCTCAGGGGTTGTAATAAATTGCAATTGACCACCTACAGGTAATTGGTAATAATTTAAATTATTGTTAAATATGTACAATATTTTGCCTGTTTCATCATCAACATCTGTAAATATGCTATTCAGATGAATAATTAACAAGCCACTCAGTTTAGACAGCATATCAGAAGAGGGTTGTGGTGTTGGCAGGTCCATAACAGTCCGTTTTTTGAACCCAAATAAGTTCATAGGCATGTTTATTTATTTCAAATCATGCTCTGTAATTGGGCATTGATTGCCATTTTTCAAATCACAATGCCCCCATGGTAGAGTATGTATTCCACATGATAAAATGCATCTCTTATCATCATGTGGGTCCAGAGCCACTTTTCTTACAACATTTGAAGTCAATAAGTGATCCACACTCTGGATTCTGGATTCAGATGTTTTGATTAAATTCTGGGATTTGAGGCAATTTTTATAATCTTCGAATTCAAGCTCTTTTTCAACAGTCACTCTGCCAATGCCCTTGGCCTTTTTGACAACAGCATTACATGTTTTAAAACTGTACATCTTGGCACTTAACCCAGCAAATTCCACAATAACATCACCAAGTGTCTCATCTTTTAACTTGCCAGGCACTTTTTTGTTGTGGTGGTGTTGAATCTTTGTATGTTCACTGATATCTTGATAAACATCTTCTGTTTTAATATCAAGAATAAAACTATCCGTGTCCATGTACATCAATTTTACATTATCACCATAAAAAGGTTTCAACACATCATAATACAATGTTAACATATGTGATTTGGCCAATTCCAATATTGCAGCCCCTACATAAATAGGTTTATCAAACTTAATCCTTGTTTTTTTCATGTTGAAAAGTGCCATATGCTCATCATAAATTCTTCTGTAATTGAAATTAGGCTTTGCTATCAATTTTTTGCTCCGGCTGGGGTCAGTAATTAATTTAACATCGGTATGTTTTCTGACATTTTCAATTGTTTTCCCATATACAGAATTTACCATCAATTTAAACAAGGTCTTATCAAATTCGCAGTTTGCAGATGTTCGAAGCTCCGTGTTTGTATCAATGTATGGTTTCAACCATTCTGAGTGCCTGAATCTCAAAACTTTTCCAAGTTTGGTCACTTGAACACCATGTTTCATCAGGAACTGGAGGTTCTTGTAATATATGACATAGCCTTGTTTTGACTCCAGTGTCATCATGAGCTTTTTCTGTTTAGAGCCAGGTGAGCACTGAACCTCGGGAATTGGGGGCAGATCAGAAAATTTATTGTGCAAATCATCTGGAATTATCAGATCAACCTCTAAGAACAGGCCATAGTTACTGTCATCAAAATCCTGAAGATCTTCAATATTGAAATCTTCAACCCACTCAAGCCATGCATATGGCAGTTTTTGCATCATTGCGTGACCATAGAGGCTGTTTGCATCCACATACAATATATAATTTGATGGCCGTGCTGGATCATAATCAGGCATATGTTTGTTATTTGCTCTGGCATATCTCTGAGAACATTGCACCATCCCCCCTCTTATACCTTTCTCCATAAACAAATACATATCTTGATCTTGGATCAGATCCAATTGCATTTTAGTGTTTAAAAACATTGCATCCCATGCTAGGCCCGGGGCACTGAAAAAATACACTGGGTCCAGTCCATAATTTTGCATGCAAAATTTTCTGAATGTCTGTATTATATCTGTTGAGATGGTCACATCAAGTTTCAAATATGCCATGTGATAATCACCAAATGTCCGGCATTTTAAATTGTTAAACACCAATTGGGCATGGTGATAATCTTCATCTGTGATTCCAGAACCTCTGATTTTGCTGTAAAACTCATGTTGTGGAGGCAGGGAACACTCATCAAATTTAGAAAAATCTGTGACATAGTCATAAGGATATACACCCTTCCGCCTAATTAATTTCAGATCCTGATTTGGAAACAATGCACGTGTGATTTTGAATTGATCATCAGATAATTGAGAGGCCAGTGTATCCAGGCTAGCAGGTAAAAATCTGTAAGAATCAAGAAATCTCATGTGAATAGGAACTCCATTAACTTTAATTGTTTTGCTAATAGATATATATTTTTCATCATTTTCAGCTAAAATATTTAAATTCTGCTTCTCAAACCCCTCGTACCTGATCAGATGATGGAAATCATAATTGGATGCTCCATGGCAAAATATGGGGACAAATCTTGGTGTCTTGATCTTAATATTACAGCTTTTACACAGGGCCATTAAGAATTTACCATCTGTATGAGAATGGTGTTTCACTTTGATATTTGTATCTGAAAATTCAGAATCACATACCGGGCATTTTTCTGCATTGTTGAAATCCTCAATCTGTTTCTCTGTTAAAGGCAACATGGGCTTTGATTTTAATAAGATGTTAGATGCTATGTCACGGCACTCATTTTCTATTTTATGTGCAAATATTTTGATGGCATCTGGCCCCATGTATGAATATTCTTTGGTAACAACACCATCCTGTACAACCACATAACAAAAACTGGAAGGTTCATGTAGCTGGTATGGTGTAATAGAAGATTCTTCAGGATCTGGATTGCAGAATGCAAGAGATTTGAGGTTTGATTCAAAATCACAGACAATATATGCTGGGTGTTCCAACAAGGCTTCAAACTTTTTGAATTTGCAATTTTCACTTGGATTAGGCATCACCATATGAACAGGTTTATGATTGCCACAGTATTTCAAATGCTCAATTAACTTGTTTTTGGCAATTTCTGCATTCTTTTTACAAACCCCATTCACCTTTTTTTGACCATCAAGTACAGTTAAACATCTTCTGCATATTCTGAATATTGTATTGGATTTGTCAAGTTGTGTTCTCACTAAAGCTTCAAGACTGTGTATCAGAGTGTAATGATATTTGCCATCCCCTTCAATTAAGAGCAAATTAATCGGAACAGCAGAATCATCATCAAATGCACTGATTCTGAGAGGTTCTATCGGGTAATTGCCAGTGGAGCAAGTAAATACATAAATAGATAATTGTTTGCCATTGATATTCCTGGTTCTTTTTTCAAATTTATCAATATTCTGTACAGACATTGGATATTCTAAGCCCTTCATTGCTTCGTCAAAATCATGTTCATGTTGTTTGTAATAACTTATTCTCTGAGGATTCCTTGAAACTGGGTACAAAGCAGCTAATATACACCACAAAAAGCATTTCTGGTCGGTATTTTCTATATTAACCACGGCTTGTTTGTTTTTAATATTGGCAGGTAATGGCAAATATGTAGAACCTTGTAATGGGCTGAATTCAGAAATATTAACATATAACTTATGTGGAGAGCCGCATAGGCTCCATCCAGACTCTTTTCCAGCAAATTCAGAGTGTTTAATATTTAATTGCTCTATCAACCTGCTTATTATTGTGTCTGAATTTGCATTTGAATATACCGGTACAGTTTCTGTTATGTGGGGCTGTGTAAATTTTGTGCCGTTTGGCTTCTTATATTGAGTATACAATTTTTGTAAGAGCTTATAAGAGCCATTTTGTTCATTTAGAATTGCCTGCAGATCAGAATTTATACTGTTCAAAAAATTCTCAATACCACATCTTGGCTCTGATACAAACGGGTAATCCCTAAGTTGGGCATTAAAACTGCTATGGATAGGTTCATAGCGTGGCTGCTTTGCTGCTCTGGCATTAAGAGGTGCTTCATGCTTTCTTTTCAGACCAGATGTAGATGGTTGTGGGGGCAATGTTGAGGACTGTGCAGAGCAAGTATCTTTATGTTTATATGTGTAATATTCCTTGCTGTATTTTCTATGGCATTTGGGGCAAATTATTGTGGGAGTTCTGTATTTGTCTGGGTCACAAATCTTTTGGTGCTTGGCCCAATTGGGGCTGGATATATTCTTATTGCATTGATTACAATATTTTTGATTCGGCATTTTTCTTGTTGTTTATTATATACAATTTCCTGGGATTCAAATCAAAATTCTATGCTGGATCAGTTGGGTTCAGCACTGTACTGTGTGTGTGTGTATGTGTGTATGTGTGTATACACTTAATATTTTTGGCTTTGGTATTTATATACAATTTCTTGGGGTTCAAATCAAAACTCTATGCTGGATCAGTTGGGTTCAGCACTGTACTGTGTGTGTGTGTATGTGTGTATGTGTGTATACACTTAATATTTTTGGCTTTGGTATTTATATACAATTTCTTGGGGTTCAAATCAAAACTCTATGCTGGATCAGCCGGGTTCAGCACTGTACTGTGTGTGTGTGTATGTGTGTATGTGTGTATGTGTGTGTGTGTGTGTGTGTGTGTGTGTATATGTGTGTATGTATATGTGTGTGTGTGTGTGTGTGTGTGCAAATATTTATGGCTTTGGTATTTATATAAAATTTCTTGGGGTTCAAATCAAAACTCTATGCTGGATAAAAATATCAGCTGGGTTCAGCAGTGTGATTTGTAATTCAATTTATACAAATCTGCAATTAAAAAATATAAGCAGCACTGGAACAATACAACCTTTCTCTTCAACAGCTCTTACAATACTGGCTGATATGCAATGCAAAATCTCTTTATATACCCTAGGCACGGACCGCATTGAAACAATAAGCCAATCAGAATATAACACATCATCACATTACGTCATAAGCAACCAATCAGAAAACGACACATCTGAAACAATAGGCCAATCAGAATATAACACATAATCACATTACGTCATAAGCAACCAATCAGAAAACAACACGTATCTAATAATTTATTGGATGTTGCACAGCATGATGCAATACAGAAATAGGCCACAAGTGGACCGGAAGTAGGCAAACCGGAAGTGGACCGGAAGTGGACCGGAAGTAAACCGGAAGTAAACCGGAAGTGGACCGGAAGTGGACCGGAAGTAGACCGGAAGTGGACCGGAAGTGGACCGGAAGTAGACCGGAAGTAAATATGTGTGTGTGGGTGGGTGTGGGTGGGTGTGGGTGTATGTGGGTGGGTGTGGGTGTGGGTGTGTGGGTGTGGGTGTGTGTGTGTGGGTGTGTGTCTTGGCCTAATTTTAAGTGTAGCCATCAAGAGGGGCATATTTTTGACAAGATTATGGACAGCAATCTCACAGAAGTGCCTTTTGTAAGTGTAGCCTCATCAATCTGAGAGGGGTCATACTTTCTCGGAAAATTTTTGAGGGCATTTTTACAAAAATCTTGGATTAGACAGGGTTCCACACTTGAGCAAAAAGCTCATATGGGCATGTTGAGCTAGTTTTAAGTGTAGCCAAATCTGCTTGAGGGGGGTTCATACTTTCTCGTGCTGGTTATAGGGTATTTTACACTACTTATATGAGTGTGTATGTGTGTGTATGTGTGTGTGTCTTGGCATAGTTTTAAGTGTGGCCATCAAGAGGGGCATATTTTTGACAGGATTATGGACAACAATCTCACAGAAGTGCCTTTTTGTAAGCATAGGCACATCAATCTGAGGGGCTCTTCCTTTCTCATGGAATCCATGAGGGCATTTTTACAAAATTCTTGGATTAGAGGGGGTTCCACACTTGAGCAAAAAGCTCATATGGGCATGTTGAGCTAGGTTTAAGTGTAGGTAAATCTGCTTGAGGGGAGCTCTTCCTTTCTACACTTGTAAGTGGTGCTGGTTATAGCATCAATACCACTACTGATTTCCTATGTCCATTGTAACCGGTGGTCTTGTTTAACATGTTGGTCCAGACTGTAGGATGTCCGACTACCATACAGGACACCTGGTTTTGGTTATCAGGATATGTGATTTTGGGAGGAAATTTTTTGATCTGTCCTAGTACAAGTAGCTATGGCACACATCCACCCTCATATCACTGGGGGTGTAAAGGAAACTCCAGCATGGTTCTGATCACATCTCCACTTTCGAAGATAAAAAGGAAATATATGGGGGCCATTCATGCCTCCTTTGCACCAGCATGCCGCTGTAATTAACAGGGAATTACTTTACTTCAGGATGGAAAGAAATCATTGAAGACTGGTGAAGGAGGGGGAGAACTTAATTCACACGAATACATATGTGTGTGTGAGAATTATTATTATGATATATATATATATATATACATACGTATATATATATATATATATATATATATATATATATGTGTGTGTGTGTGTGTGTGTGTGTGTGTGTGTGTGTGTGTGTGTTTATATATAGTCATAGTTTATGTTAAAAAGCAGAGTGTAAAATCCTGGCGGATGGGGGAATTTCAACCCACCAACAATTTTGTCCTACGAAATTTCAGTTGGTATAGGAAATGGTTTGCTACTTTATAAATACCCGATATGTATAAGTATGTGTGTATTATTATCTACATATGTGTATATACACACAAACATACACATTAGGTATTCATAAACTAACAAACCAGTTCGTTTACCAATTTAATTTTTGCAGGACAAAATTGTTTGTGGGGGGAAATCCCCCCCTGTCCCCAGGATTTCACGCTTTTTAATAATAATAATTCCAACAAAATAACCTTTGCTGCCAACAAGTTGATTTGGTTGATGGTACCAAGCATCTTGTTCAGAGAACTGGACCCAATTAGATACAACAAACAAATGATTTGGTTGGATGAACAAGATTAAGTCAATCAAATAATTTTGTCCTCTGAACCTTCACGTTTTGCTCGCTTATAACAAACAAGGGATTTGGTTGCTGTAACTAGGATTTGTTGCAGCCAACAAGACTTTTTTCTCAGTGTGTGATGGTGTGAGTAATATAAACTGTACTGCATTTTTGTGAAAGGGTGAGAATATGTCTGTGTTTGGTTTATAAATAATATATTTTTTGTTGTATTCTTTTTAAATGTTTTCATTCTTTTATACTTTACTTGTTAATAGAAGCAAGCAAAATGTTAAGTGTAAGAATGGGCATTAATTAAAGCCTTAACTTCGCCATGCACAAAAGCCAACAAATAAAATAAATAAACAATGCTTTCATATTCGACATACAAAATACTGTGTACAAAACTTCTTTCCTTGCGTGCAAAGAATACAAATTAATGTGAAACATCACATGGCATTGTAATCTCATAAATCTATCGTTAACCAAGGATTCCTATTTGATTGTCGAGTGTTAAACAAACAGATATAACACAATTCTAAAACTGCATTCGATGTTTTTGCAAATTGATGTATGTAACCTTTACAATGTACACGAATCGTAAAGCATATTGAATTAATTTGTGGGAAAACACACAAAAACTGTTTTAGAACCGAAGCGGACAGAGTAATCGTGTTTTAATGTTGGTATCCCATTGACTATCTACACACTGATATACAAAATAGATCTTCAATTAAACTCATATTTAATTTGTTATTGCATTACATACATTATTGTATTACAATACATTTCATCACAGTGTCATGACTAGGGAATGGATTTTTAGGTGCTAAAAAGAGTGATTTATGACTTTATAAACTCCATTTTAGGACTTTTAGATGCTTATAAAAAATTAATTAGCATAATTATTAATTAATAATAAATTTATGAAATAACTGTTTTCAGATGCAATTTGTATACAAAAGTTCTATTTTTAGTGCAATGAATACTATTCTTTGATTGTAAAAAATATACAATTTGTCCAATGTAAAAACTTTATCATTTTGAAGCACTGCATCACCGTATGCTTTTCAATGTTCTCCGTATTGAAGTTCTTCCAGTCGTCCGTGAGAAGGCGCTTGTACAGTCACGAACACTTCTTGGTTGTAACAATACCATTAACTTTCAATGCAATCGTTACAGCTCAGAAGTGTCCGTGACTCTCTACACCGCACGAAGTTATTGGTGCAAACTTCATAAATTCAACTGCCTCCGATTCCCAAGGCAGGTTTGGGGCTCCCCGAGGCGTCGTGGCTTTGGAACGAAGATGTCATAGGTTCGATATCCGTTGGAGGCACATAGTGGCTGGAATTCCATTTTAAACTGTAAGTCAAGTGCAGATTAGTCTAGGTGTGCATAAAGTGTGCTCAAGGAACTCAACCTCAAAACTAAACCGCAGGCAGATTCGCAGTGGTCCTCTCTCCTCTATGAACAGCTTCTATTCTAGGGCAGTTGTAGTTTTCAGCACAAACCCTCTCCTTTCACCTAACTGTTGTGTCAAAGGGGTTAATCGACATAATTGGTCACTTGCAGGGTTGCATTTCCTACTTCTCACAGCAGGCACTCGAAGCAGCCAAATTACATGGAAGTATTCTTACTTCTTACGCTGTTGGATTTCGGGAATAATGTCGGCTCCGTTTTAACAACTGAATAATTTGGAGCTAGGGTTCCGTCCCAAAAGAGCCTGTGTTTGGTATGCTACACCAACGGTCCATTTAATTGCCTAGGAAGTACAGCGTTTAACAACGGAGAACGGCTCATCCAGTCAGTTCACTCCACATTTTTCCAATTTCGTGATGCAAGCTGGAAGATGGCGGAAATTTGTACAGACGTTGCAACCCCTTGCTGTTGCATTGCTTCTTTTGCCACTCGCATTTGTTCAGGGTCCGAAAGTTCAAGAATCTCAAACCTTTGTGATGGAAATTAAGGGTCGTTCTTAATAAAAATTAATGTTAAAGTTAAGCGAATGGTTAAAGTGCGTTTTTCAAGTCAAAATAGGGTTTTTGGGCATTTATAGGAATTTATAGTTCATTTAGGCATTTATAGGAATTCATAGTTCATTTTGGCATTTATAGGAATTTATAGTTCATTTAGGCATTTATAGGAATTTATAGTTCATTTAGTCATTTATAGAATTTATAGTTCATTTAGGCATTTATAGGAATTTATAGTTCACTTAGGCATTTATAGGAATTTATAGTTCATTTTGGCATTTATAGGAATTTATTGTTCATTTAGGCATTTATAGGAATTTATAGTTCATTTTGGCATTTATAGGAATTTATAGTTCATTTAGGCATTTATAGGAATTTATAGTTCATTTAGGCGTTTATAGAATTTATAGTTCATTTAGGCATTTATAGGAATTTATAGTTCATTTAAGCATTTTTTGGTCCTATAGAATTTCAGTAGAGTGGTGCTGTGTACAGGAAACGCAAAGATCTCGAAATAGCATACGTCTAGGACGTTGCAAAAATAAAAAATAGGTATGGACCTAGAAATGCGTTCCCTAGTCATAGCATAGGCCTTTTAAAAAGTACAATTTATGTACGGAGAAATATTTTTTTTCCATAGCAAGTGTGGTTCAAGATACACCCGGAGGCGGACGCATAAGCACATACGTTCATATAGGGTAATTCAAAAAGAGCTCACTCCTTTCATGATTCTATTAAGGGGAACGTATGCAACTTATCGTGATGATTTGGGTGTAGATTAGAGTGACCCTTAATTATATGTGATTTTCTGAACTTTAATATTTTTCATCTTCCAACCCTTAAAATTGTTCCAATCCGTGTAAAAGTACTGTGTGTAAAATTTCAGCTCAATCAGATAATATTATTGAAGTCCCTAAATTTTCAGACATTAACGAAATCAATATTTCTATATATTAATCTGTCTTTATATTCATTATCATGTTGTTGTTTTTTTCCCAAAAAAAATACTGAATATCATATCTTCAGAGTTTGTAGATCCAGAAACTCGTAGTGCTTCTGTGAAAAAAATTTGCAAACCATTCGTGGATATCACGACAAAGCTCCAAGATAATAAGCTTTTATGTCCTTGCATGAAGCCATTAAATTGGAGGAGAAGGTAATGAAACTAATGTTCATGGTGTTTTAATTCCATAAGACGGGCTTCCCTGATAACGTTGTTGTACCGCTATCGCCTTTTAAGTTCCGGGTTCGATCCACGGGGGAGGCACATTGTATAGTGGGTCGCATCTCACTTTAAACTGTAGGTTCAGCCCCGATTAGCCTATCGGAGCATAAAGTGGGCTTAAGGTGAAGAGTGAGAGTTTCGCACCAGGTGTGGATTTAATTCAATATCATTGGAACGGGCCATGTTATTGAAAAAAAAAAAAACATTCCACAAGAGCGTATAAACTTCTCCCCATGTTGCAAGTGAAAGCGGTTTTCTAAGTTGATTATTAAGCTAAATAAGCTATGTAAGAAATATCACGAAGAAGTATTTATAGAGTCTCGTGTATTCCTTAGGGAGACGCAACTTCAATACCTTACGAATAATCAAATGGAAGTTTCGACTTTTCCCGCCACAAACAAAATCTTCAATCTATCCTCTTTCCGACTATTTATTTTCCTACGGCATCGGAAGTTTCATATTCCCAAGAGAATACTCCTATAAGCTTTCTTTGTTGTTGAGTTGGTGTTTTAAGTCCACTTTATGCACAGTAAGGCTAATCGGGACTGGACCTACAGTTTAAAGTGGGATCCGAACCACTTGTTCCTCTACCGGGTATCGAAAGCCACCTCCCATAAGCATAATGTTAAGTTTCTCCCCCTCCTACAACCATTCAGCGCAAGTACCTCTCTCCTTTTCCAGTTCGCCGTGTGGAAAGGTCGGCGGGGGTGGGGTGGTTTACGATCTTTCAAGAAAGACTGGACACAAACTGTTCCTCGTGGCCTTAAAGTGAAGAAGAAAAGTGCAGAAGTACAACACGTGGTGCAGTCTCTTTCTTTAGCATTCGGCAACACTGTCGCAATAAACACCGTATGGCATTCTTAAGCGCAAACAGATCTGAAGATTTTCGTATCTTGCAAAAGTTACCATACCCTTTTATCTTGTACCTACAGTGGCTATTGTCACACATTTACAGCGCACACCTATCTTTTGTGAGTTCCCTAAACAGTCCTCTCTGCAAGGAACTTGCTTGTAGTAAATTGTATTTCGGCTTGCCTCTTCAGGCTTAATATTTTTACCACAAATCAGTTCAGTTACAAAGACTGGGAAAGGTTCGCCATTGCTTTCCAGAAAGACAAGCAAGCTACAGGCTTGTAAAAGCAATCTGATCGCCTCACTGCATAAACACTGGACTGCTAGCTTCTTCGCCTTGACAGTGATGCCGTGATCTTGCAAAACAGTCAAAGCCTTCATGTACTCTTCAGAGTTTACTCATCGCATTAGTTTCCCGTGGTTTGTTTCTGGAAAGGAAGAAATTACCTGGTGCCCGGTTGGCAGAGCCAAGGTCGCGCCCACGCAGTGTTGCCACAACGGGAAGTAATAAAGATCTAAATAGCACCTAAACTGATCTCCAAATTATCACTAGATTTCGTCCAATGAGATCCAGGAGAACGTAACTCCCTCCCCTGTAGAGCTCTATTTTGTGTCATATTTTCACTTGGAATTTTAAGTGTCAGACATATTCGAAGAATGCATTGTTTCCTCTCTTCGGTAATTTTGAAAAATTGGAGTTACGTCCCTCTGGTTCATACACGACGATTTGCAACATAAGTAATCATAGCAATAAAATAGAAACACATTTTCTCAATTGTACGACACGTCTACTAGTTAATGTTTAGCAATTGTTTAGAGGTAATGTAATCATTTCTATGCTCCGTTTACTTTTACCCCTCCCCTTTCCATTCACATGAATGTAGTCCATGTTTACACTCATGAAATTTGAAAACACAAATATGCATTTGAACCTTTAATTACAATGTCAACGGTGCTAGGCTCAGATTCAAAGTAAGATAATTGTGTTTGGTCCATCAGATGCCCCATAAGTGAATTATTTATTGCCGCAACTAATGGTCAACCGTATTTGCGGAACAGCGCTCTCGCCGGCACGTGTGGACTGCAGAGCGAGCAGCGATACTGTGGCGTTGTAAGATGGGCGGGGAAAAGAGAGTAAGAGATACATGAGGCTTCGTCGGGCATTGGGAAATATCTCGTCATGTGATTCGTAACAGCGTGAAAAGGAGGGCGCCTTCCCCCGCAGTACTTTTTAAGTGTAAGCGGTTCCCCCACTCCTGCTCTGCTGCTTACTGACCCTCAAATGCAGTGTGCAGGCGGGAGACTCGCACCGCATGGAACACTCACTAGTTTCCACAAATCAAAGCAAGTTGCTCACACCTCAAATAAAAATTAAAGTACAACATCTAATGATATTTTGTTTAAAATGTGTCTGTTACAATATATTGTTGCGAGTATGCGAGCTAAGCGATATTTAGAAGAGATGAAAGTATGATCTTGCAATCAGACATACTTGGGTTTGGAAGGAGAATTCCCAGTATTTCAAAGTTTGGAAAGGCTTGTTTTAAAGTTTCCTTTATGCTCAGATAAGCTAATCGGGACAATTGTACAATGTACACTCACCGCTTGTAAAAATGAGACACCTAAATCCTGAAATCCTCGTTTACTGCAAGGCGTTATGTGTGATGCTTAACCCTACAGGTTTGGTAGACGTTGCCATTAAATCTTTTAAAGTTAAAATCATCGCCGTAGAGTTAGGCAACACACATAACGCCTTGCAGGTAAACGAGGATTTCAGGATTTAGGTGTCCCATTTTTATTGCATGTGACTGTACATCTATCTGGAATCGAATCAACGACCCTGATTACAACGAAACTACTTTACAACTGTGCCATGACAGAGGCTCATTAATATCACTATGTACACTGCAAATGAATAGTCTGGAAAGAATTCAAAAAATGTTCCTAAGATATTTATATTTTAAAAAATATAATAGACCACCACAAATGACAACACCATACCAAGACCTACTTCAAATTCAATTTCGAAACTCTTAGTAATAGGCGAAAATCGTTAGATCAATTGTTTCTGTATAAAACTGTAAACGGTATATTAGTGAAGAGTTTATTTCTTGGACAACTTAAGTTTAATATAAGGAAGAATAACTTACGTTCTAGAAATATTTCATCCCCAAAATTCCAAAAACCCAAAACTTTAAGAGAATTTCTGATATGCATAATGAAATTATGATTAAAAATAATTGCATAGATTTTTCTTGTCTTACAAGAAAACATTAGAGTCAATTCTCAAAGTACGAATATGTGATAGTTAATACATAATAACTGTATTTATACTCACGATTATATTATTTTTTTTTAAAAAAATAATTATAAACTATTCTGTCTGCCTATACTTATGTAATGAAAAATTTGTACAGTTTGTGACTGGATTGCATATGTATCTATTATAATTGTAGTTGTATTGTAATTCTGTCATTTTGTATTTACTATTCATTATTATTATAATTATGATGTACGCCTTCTGTCGTTGGAGATAATAATCAATAAATAAATAACAGATGAACAACGAACCAACACGTTCTATCTTTACCACCGACCTCTGTGGCCGAGTGGTTGGCACAGCGCGCTTCGTCGCCGGCGGTTCCGGTTGAAATCCCGGCCCGGGCATGGGTGATCTTTGTGAGTGTCCCTTCCTCAAATTTTAACACATCATCCTTCCTTCTCATCTTCTCGATGAGCCAAAAGTAGCAGAAAAGTACTAATTATAAATAACAAAACATCAAATCAAATTGCATCTACCTTTATTCAAATACTCTTCGTTGCTACTAACCTGACGTTAAAAATTTGGATCCTTGAAACGTCTTGGACAATTGACTGATCTAAGGACAAACTCACCACACATAGTTCCAAAGGCATCAAGTCGGCAACATTGATCAAGGGATGGTTAACGCAGCGTCAGAAACTTCTGATCCGTTTCGCTTTCTCTTAGAGTCTAAATCGAGAATCACGAAAAGAAATCGTCAATAACTGCTGACGTCAGACGTCGTTTTTCTACCTTATTATTACCCTCAATCTTCGTTCGTAATTTTCGGCAAAATGAGGATCTAAGTTGACTTCGCACTTGTTACGAAGACCTTCTCCTCCGATGTAATACGAAGAAGGCAATAATCGATCACTTTTAATATCGCGACGAAGAAAATTGCTCAACCTTTATGTCTCAATAATGACCTCCTTTTTCGAAATGTCTAATTTCGATAACTCATGCTCATATTCTAAATTCGAATCAATATCATTCTATGTGTTGAGAATTTATTCGCTTGAAGAAACTTTATTGTTGTTTCACATTTATTACATTCAGATATATGGGGACACCCAATTTCAATGTAGTACACCGTGTGCTGCACTTTGTGGGGTTCGTGTTGTATCGTCCCTGTGTGTTTGTGATTGTCCCTTTATAAATTTCATCTTATCACTATTCATCCGCATCTTTGCGATGAGCCATAAGTGGCAGAAAAACAAAATAAAATAAATTAAACCAATCAATCATTCAAATATCTAAACATCAGCACATCTGCCACACGTCCATTTCCTTCAGTACCCTACGAGAAAGACGAAATAGATATAATTTTCCAGAAATTAGAATTTTTGAAATTTTTCAAAACATGATACATTTCTGAAAATGTCTCATTACAACTACATTTACACGATTTCATAATGTTTAAAAAATATATCATATTTTTTTCACTTCTCTTTAGTAATTTATGTTTTGTGGCTATTATACAAATATTGAAATGATTAGTAACAAATAAAAATAATGTGTAGAATGAAATTACAATCGATATTCACTCTAACATAATGTAAATGACGGTCAAATTTACCCACACCACATTTATTAACTCATCTGTTAATTTTGATTTGCTTTTCGCGCATATTTCAAATGGAAATCATACAAGGCCTGTTCAAAAAGAAACCGAACTCGTTTTGTAAAGCTTGTATATAAATTTGTTGAATAGAACCGACAGTGTTGGTGTCCAGCAGTGTCCTTAGTTATTAACTTGGCACAGTTTGAAAGTCGTTGCTAACCACAATAATGCAGTAGATCGCGTTGAGTGCAGGTGTGTAGAGTAGCCACCGAGATTTTCAGTTACCCTACCATGAAGGAAGGAACTGGAAGAGTAGGGAGTATGTGTGAAATTCTGTGTGAAATTCCAGAAAACGTTCAAAGAGACGTACGACATGTTACATGAAGCCTATGGCGAGTAATGTTTCAGTTGAACACAGTGTTACGAATCAGGGTTGCTACGCGACTGGAAAACCTGGAAAACAAGGCAAAGTCAGGGAATTTGGTTGGTCAGGGAAACGTCAGGGAATAGTCAGGGAATTTTGCATATTTTCTGGAATTTACGCGCATTTTGGAGTTGCAGGAGAACCAGTTACAAAATGAACGAACGGTTCATTTCCACTTCCGAATTCGGTTTTTGTGATTCAAGTCCCCCCAAAAGATTCAGTTCAGAAACTTGTTCCTCTCGTCATTATGACTTCTAGTATGTTACGTACAAAATTATGGTTCCTTCGCATTTCAATTCTATATTTATTCACTCTCGGATCTAGGTTCTTGGATCCGTTCATTTGGGACTTGTTCTTGTGAAGCTGTTCAAGACCGGAATTTGGAGAGGCGTGAGATTTTTCCTTAGAGAACAAGCTACTCAAGACGAAATCTACGCACCAGCCATCCTCAGAATTTCTTGCGGAAAAAAATGTTGCTTTAGCTTTGTGTGTGGTGAGGAAATTTTCATTCTTCAAGAACACACCTGTTCGGAACCCGTTCTCTTTTGATACGTGAAGCGGAGCAGGTTGGTGTTCGGACAGTTCATTGGTTTCGGATCTGCAATAAAGCTTGAAGAGCAGAATTTCACATAACTGGCTGTGGTTGAGGTCACATTGGACGGGTGCAGATGCCGAGTAAAAACAAAGGGACTCGCTACTTCGTTCCCCCCGTGAACCCGTTCTGTGAATTTGAGTCCTCCGTTTGCGACCCGTTCAGAAGAAACCTGATCAACTAGTTCATTTGCCCGTTGTCGTAGTTTTTACATTGCAGAGATGTGGTACACCGGAGAAATTAGTGATTTTATGCAGTATCAGTGACGTCATTATTCGAATATGCACGTGTTTTGTGCATGTAGAATGAATTCATTTTTTAAATTTTACGTATTGTTTGCATGTAGAATGAAATTATGCTGAAAAGTGGTGAAAATGAGCCCAAGTTCCTTTTGTTTTATTACGATTTCATCATGCTACAAATGCAACTTCTACATTTCGATTTATGTCTGTTAACACATACTGCAGAGTTTTAGCGATTACTTAAGATTTTGTGAATATATGCTTTTGTGGTTAGGTTAGGAATGTCAGGTTTGGTTGTCTTAGAACAGGCGCGGCTCGTGCATTATTTTCCTGGGGGTTTACCGAAGTCATATGACTATGGAACGGAACTTTAGGTAAATAAATGTTTTTTCTGCGATAAGATAGAGAGAGACCCTCGTTTTTGCCAAAATTCTGATCATAGCCTTATATGTCAACACAGAAAATTTTATTTTACATAAAAACACATATTTTCCAGTTTTCCGTATTTAAATACATATTCTGCGAATTTTCATTTTAAATACATAAAATCACTCATTGATTTCAGCTACCTCGTAATCCTCGAAGGAAAAATGTTTATTCTCCGCACCTCTTTCATATGGAGAGTGTTAGGTTTGTTTTGTCTTTGAACACGCTCGCTGGCAGACTTCTGGCACCTCGCCTACGATCCTATTGGAGGAAAATATTACCCCAACTGGATCTAATGCACAAGTGCTAATGTCTAAATGTACAGAATTTTTTTTTGGGGGGGGGGAAACCAAGGTTTTCAAACTTTGTGCCAAATTGCACGTGTTTTGGAAGGTGAAGTAGAGGAAGAGGAAGCTTTCGAAAACTTCAGCGTTAGTGGCATTTTGTGCTTCAAATATGCAAGAATTGTTTCTTGTGACGTGGAGCGATCTTTCTCACAATATAAGATGCTTTTTAGAGATAATCGACACAGATTTACAATGGAGAATTTGGAAAAAAACTATGGCGATCCACTGCAACTCTTCCAAACAGCTCGCTAAGAGGTAAGAATATAGAAACTGATTTCAGGTGTTTAAAATGCATGTAATATTTTGTTTTTCTTACCAAATTTTTTTTTTAAATTTTTGTCACATATTTTCCTGTTTTTATTACATATTTTCAACATTTATGACACATGAAAAAATAAATATTTCTGAGTTTTTTAGCACATAAAGTTCCGTTCCCTACATATGACACATATTTTGTTTCCGCAGATGGACAAAGGTAGGGGGGGGGGGCTTAAAATATTGGTACATGATTTTTTTATAGAATGAGGTTTCATAGTAGAAGTGTGCGTATAAATTTAGGGCTGAAACTAAGTACAATAAATTGTGCATCTATGAAAGAAATTTCGGGTTTTATGGACGTCATGGACGTCCTCAGGATTTGTTCCAGGGATGGGAAGCAAGATCATTTTTTTTCCAGGGGGGACAAACGAGGCACATTTTTCCTTGTAATAGTGCTGTTCTCTCAAAAAACACTCCTTCAGTCCCTGCAACGTCTTTATAATAATCATCATAAATTACTGTGACTGAAATGAGATTATATGTGTGTAATAAATAGTTTTAGGTTGACATTAATTTTTCAGGCGGGTGTGGCCCCTTTTCCCCTTCCGGACGTCCAGGCCTGCAATTATAAAACGACTAATCACAATGGTCCTACAATTATTAAAGGAAAATGGCAACCAATGGCATGTATGTACTAGAAACCTGAGACCCTTCCATTGGAACGCTACAGCTTTTTTTTTTTCTTTCTTCAAATTTGGAGTTGTTCGACCAACAGACGCTTTATCTCTTAATTTTCTTTCAATAGACGAGAAGGTATGTTTAATTGTATGCATTTTAGTGGTCATTTCTTACCTGCGCAGACAGCAACACCTACACTGCATCAAATGACGTAACATAGTTCATCCTTTGGAGCATTAATACTTTGCAACAACTATCCAAGCACTTCGAAAACTTGCAACCTTGACACATTGGCACCGACAGGGTTTGTCACGTCTTCTCTTCTTGTCTAAGATCGCGCCATTCTTTTACTTTCACATATCCGAAGTATTTCCATCTTTAAGGAAAAAGTCTGAATGCATGCACAAGTTATTTTAGTAATGTATTTCTTTCATTTTAATTCATCGTGTCTAATTATATCTTTCATTCATTTCTACTCATCCTTCTCTGCCTCAATTTTGCATTTATGCCAAGAAGTTCGGCACAAAAAATATTCAACAGAGAAGATAGAATATGTAACAAATGCGGTTCAAACTTGAACCTCACAGGGCAACACTGGAAGGGAGGAACCAGCGAGGACGGTGCCTTCTGGCTTCTGCTGCGCCTTCTGAGAGAGCACGAACCGCGCATGACCGTTGGTTGGAGATCGAGGTTTCTCAGTATCATCTGCCATGTATTTTGCCTATATAGCTGCCCCGAGCTTCTGCCTGCCGCCCGAACCTTCGCTATGGCAGGAGCTCTCCTGTGGGGGTTCAGCTGAGGGTCTGAACGAGGGCGGCCGATTCGCGGTTTCTCTTTCTCAGCAACAGAATTTGCAGTGTTACGGAAACAAATACATGACTTCTCGTGTAGAAATTTTAGCGAAAAATTGTCAAAGGTAAAGACATTGTTTATTGTCCACTCTCGAGGTAAATGCCGTATATTACTGGGGGTTCACTGATCCTGTGCACTATAGGGCCAACCGCACATGTCTTAGAATTAAAATAAAGACCCTGAATACACACTACTAAGGTTCCGATTTATTTCTACATTCATTCCCACTAGTTTATGATACTTACTGTAGCTTGTCAACTGGAGAATACCTTGTCCGTGGGGAGCGTGTATGATTGAGTAAGCTCATTTTGAAGATTTTTTTTCAACATAAATAACTTTTTTTGAATCCAAATAGTGCTCATGATTTTAAGGAAGGTTCAAGAGAATACTCCGACAAGCTTTCTTTGTTTGAGTTGGTGTTGAAAGTCCACTTTATGCACTCCACTTTATGCACAGTAAGGTTAATCGGGACTGGACCTACAGTTTAAAGTGGGATCCGAACCACTTGTGCCTCCACCGGGTATCGAACCCGGGACCCCTCGATTACAAGGCAATGACGCTACCACTGCGCCATGTGGGAGGCCCTCTAATGATCGACAGACCAAACAAATAAAATCTAGCGAAATCAAGAGAATATTAATTATTAAAGAAAATAACAAATTCTCACTCTGTCCACACTGCCCTGCTACGTATTTCATATTTTCCCCCTTCCGCAGTATTCGTATTATTACTGCAGTCGCTGCGCGCTTTGTAGCTAACGTCCCTCCAAATATTCAACAACGTTAAATAATACGCACGTATATGTTTTCGCTGTGTACAGTTTTCCCTTTCATCATGAAATCAAACACTTTATACTGAAACAGGAACGGGCATTGCACAGCGCAACAATTTTGCAAAGCATGAAGAGACACACAATAAAAAAAGCTGACTGATCAACGTTCCTCCCGCGCAGGTTGATCGACTACAGCGCCACAAGGACAGTTTATTTTCCCAAGCTGCATGAAACAAGGGCAATGCAAGACATTGTTTAAAACACGTGTTCTCGGTTGCCTCCTTCCTCCCCTTTCTTGGAACAGGGTGGGCGAAGATACTATAGACATGTCCCTTTTTGAAAAAAAGAAGAAAAAAAATCCCACGATTTACGATAATGTGTACGCTGCCTCTATTCCACCACACGATCTCGAATGGAATGGGATTGCAACACTGCTGTATCGTGAACATAGCACTAGCAGTGCGAGTTTAGCCCATAATACCGCGATCTAGAAGAGCAAATCCCTTCTCTTTTCTTGCGTGTTGCAAACAGGGGCCAACGAACACCAGGCGCCTTGTCTTCCGAACGAACGTATCTCAGCGGCAGGCACTGGTAATGCGAAGCCGGTGTGGCGATTGGGCTTCGGAACGTTTGATGTTTTGAAATAGATAGTGTTCAGTGAAAAAGTTTAATAAAAATTAATTGCATTACAGATTTATTTGGGTGTGCACGTGCGAATGTGCGCATAGGCAGAAGCCGCTACTGTCAGCAGGCATTCCAGGACTGGAAGAAACACTGGGAGCGAAGGTGTGCACAGTGGAGGAGAGTACTTTGAAGGAGACAGATCGAAATAGCTGGTGAATATTATCATTTTCTCAATATTGTAAAAGTTCGGTTTCTTTCTGAACAGCCCATGTATACTATGGAGACCTTGGCGAAATCTAGCTAGCTTTTTCGAGGGCTAGCGTACATGCACAGATACACAAACAGCGAGAGAGAGAAACGTTTCGTTATGACTTTCGAATACTTTGTGCAGACTTCTTTCTTGGAGATTAGTGAAGGAAATCCACAGGGGTATTATAGTATTACTTGCAAATTGTGATAAAATTTTCCAATAAAACCTTCCTCATGGCATGTGGTTCAGGAGGGCTAGGGGTACAAGTAACGAACTTTATGAGAACGCCAACTGAACGACTGGTCTGAGGTTTATTCTTTTGAGTGATATCAGTCAACATGTTTCAAGATGACGGATTTCACACCTGCAGTAACAAACTCTTGAAAAATATTTTTTACTGTAGGTGACGCGCGAGAGAACTTTTTTTACAATGAAAATTACTGTAATTTTACATAGATTATGTAGTATTTTGTAAATTCACTTCAGTATTCCTTGTCCGATCTTACGCATGACCTCACAGAAAGAAGTCAGATGGATTTATATCTGGTGTTAGAGTGGCCGTCAATGCTCCCTTGTGGTACTCTGGTTAATGATCGGATATCACACAATCATCGAGCGTTGTGCTCAAGAAGAAGTGATCAACGTTATCTCTAAGTAAGTAGTAAAGTTATTTGCTTGTATCGTGGCATAAATTTGGTTTGTAATTTTCATATTCAACATGTTAACTGCAAGGGAGACTTCACACCGAAGAGGCAATAGACATGCGACAAATGTCGCTTGAGGATTTCACCATTCCGCTGTTGCGAAATGTTGCTGTTGATTGGTTCGTTCCCAATCAATATGTGTCGCGTGTCGCTTCGGTATGAAAGTATCCTAATTTCACCAACTTGTTTAATTAATGTTTTCAAAATCAGGGGACGATTTATAATATTTGGGCCTCTAGGCTATCCTGTGAAGTATGCCAAACTAAAAGGTCTGCTGAATTCCTAAGGCAGTTTTAATGTTCTGTAGAACAATGACTAGTGTTGCCCACGGGACGAGACGGGACGAGATTGATCATGTGTCCCGAGACAAACGAATATTTTCGAGACGAGACAGCATTTCACAGTATTTCCACGAGACGAGACAGGCCAAAGTCTCGTCTCGTGGGCAACACTAACACTGACCGCTCTCCCCTAGTATTTGATAGTAAAATGCTCACAAAATTTCAGAGCAATATTTATTTCAACTGTCAATATCTCTCCACTTTCAATTGTTGGCATTCAAATGTATACATTTGTTTCTTCGAGGAACAATTGTTATTTCAGCACTGTTACGTGACCTCGCGCACTCGGGTTAAAATACTGAAAATACAGTAAGTAGTGGGATTGACTGTATTATAAACCCACAAAAGGAAGAGCTCCCCCCAAGCAGAATTGTCTACACTTAAACCTAGCTCAACATGCCCATATGAGCTTTTTGCTCTAGTGTAGAACCCTGCCTAATCCAAGATTTTTGTAAAAAAGCCCTCATGGATTCCATGAGAAAGGAAGAGCCCCCTCGGATTGATGTGCCTATACTTACAAAAGGCACTTCTGTGAGATTGTTGTCTATAATCCTGTCAAAAATATGCCCCATCTTGATATTTTTTTGGCCACACTTAAAACTACGCCAAGACACCCACCCACACCCACCCACACCCACCCACACCCACCAACACCCACATACACCCACATACACCCACACACACCCACCCACACCCACCCACACACACCCACCCGCATTGACCTTGACCTTGACCCCGACCTTGACCTTGACCTTGACCCCGACCTTGACCTTGACCTTGACCCCGACCTTGACCTTGACCTTGAGATGACCTTGACCTTGACCTTGACCACACCCACACCCACACACACCCACACCCACCCACATACACACCTACACCCACCCACACACACACACACCCACACCCACCCACACCCACCCACACCCACCCACACCCACACACACCCACACACACCATACACACATATTTACTTCCAGTCCACTTCCGGTTTACTTCCGGTCTACTTCCGGTCCACTTCCGGTCCACTTCCGGTCCACTTCCGGTCCACTTCCGGTTTACTTCCGGTCTAGCACAGCTCTGTTAGAGATAGGGATGATTTAATTATATTATTATTGAAACATCTAACAATTCCATAACAGTTCCATGCTCAGCTCTGTGTCTGTGCGAGGATTTGTACCTACAGCACAGCTCTGTTAGAGACAGAGCATATAGGTATAAATATTATTTTATTTAATTCTTCACATTTATATCCATAACATCTCTGTGTCTGTGGTACAGCACAGCTCTGTTAGAGATAGGGATATTGAGTATCTAGAAATTATTCTTCACAAATAAATCTCATCTAACAATTTCATGCTCAGCTCTGTATCTGTGTGGGGATTTGTACCTAATAACATCAAAACAACACAGCTCTGTTAGTTCAATTCTTCACAATTCCATAACAGTTCCATGCTCAGCTCTGTGTCTATGTAGAGCAGGGATATTAAGTATAAATTTAAAAATTATGTTATTCTTCACAAACAAATCTCATCTAACAATTCCATAACAGTTCCATGCTCAGCTCTGTGTCTGTGTGGGGATTTGAGTTCATTCAATTCTTCACATCCATATCCATAACATCTCTGTGTAATTCCATAACAGTTCCATGCTCAGCTCTGTGTCTATGTAGAGCAGGGATATTAAGTATAAATTTAAAAATTATTTTATTCTTCTCATCTAACAATTCCATAACAATTCCATGCTCAGCTCTGTGTCTGTGTGGGATTTGTACAGCAACATAGCTTTGTTAGAGTTCATTCAATTCTTCACCTCCATATCAATTCTTCACATCTAACAATTCCCATAACAGTTTCATGCTCAGCTCTGTGTCTGTGTAGATAGGGATATTAATATTTTATTTCTTCATAACAGTTCCTGTGTGTGTGTGTGGGATCTGTACAGAGCACAGCTCTGAGATAGTGACTAACAGTTAGGGTATAATTAATTCTTCACATCTAACAATTCCTCATCCCTATGCCATGACAGTTTCAACTCTGTATTTGTGTGGGATTTAAAGCTTGTCCAAGATATTATAGTAAAAAAATTCTCCCAATAAATTCAACATGTTTGTGTAAAGAAATAATTGAGCATAGCAAAAAATCTCAGCATGGCCCTGTGTTTGTGTGAGATTTGAGGCTTGTTCCCGGGTATAGGTAGATTTGAAGCTTGTAGAAATATCAGCAAGGCTCTGTGTCTGTGAGATTTGAAATCTTGTTCCCAATCTTCCAGTACAGCTCTGTGTCTGTGTATAATAGCAGCACAGCTCTGTGAGAATTTTCAGCAAAAATCAATTCTTTACATCGGTGTGTGCCTAATAATATCAGCAAGGATTTGTACCTAATTACAGTAGCACAGGGAAAGGGATAATAAGTATAGACTATTGATATATATAGCTATTATTGAGTACAGAATTATTATATCTTTTTTATAAATTTTGTGCGGGGATTTGTACTTAATAACATCAGTACAGCACAGCTCTGTTAGAGTATAGATTTATATTATTATTGAAACATCTAGAAATTATTCTTCAAACAAATCTCATCTAACAATTCCATGCTCAGCTCTGTGTCTGTGCGGGGATTTGTACCTAATAACATCAGTACAGCACAGCTCTGTTAGAGATAGGGGATATTAAGTATAAATTTAAAAATTATTTTATTCTTCACAAACAAATCTCATCTAAATTCTATAACAGTTCTATGCTCAGCTCTGTGTCTGTGTGAGGCAAGCACAGCTTTGTTAATTAAATTTTATTCTCATCTAACAATTCCATAACACTTCCATGCTCAGCTCTGTGTCTGTGATTTGTACAGCAACATAGCTTTGTTAGAGACAGATGGGTATAAATATTATTTTATTCAATTCTTCACCTCCATATTTATAACAGCTCTGTGTAATTCCATAACAGTTCCATGCTCAGCTCACAAACAAATCTAATCTAACAGTTCCATAACAGTTCCATGCTCAGCTCTGTGTCTGTGTGAGGCAAGCACAGCTCTGTTAGAGATAGGGATTAAAAATTATTTTATTCTTCACAAATCTAACAGTTCCATGCTCAGCTCTGTCTGTGTGGGGATTTGTACCTAATAACATCAAAAACAACACAGCTCTGTTAGTTCAATTCTTCACATCCATATCCATAACATCTCTGTGTAATTCCATAACAGTTCCATGCTCAGCTCTGTGTCTATGTAGAGCAGATAGGGATATTATATAAATTTAAAAATTATTTTATTCTTCACAAACAAATCTCTTCTAACAATTCCATAGCAGTTCCATGCTCAGCTTGTATCTGTGTGGGATTTGTACAGCAACATTAGAGACAGAGTAGATGGGTATAAAGTATTCAATTCTTCACCTCCATATCCATAACAGCTCTGTGTTTATAATAGATCTTCACATCTAACAATTCCCATAACAGTTTCATGCTCAGCAAGGCTCTGTGTCTGTGTAGTTTCATAACAGTTCCTGTGTGGGATTTGTACAGAGCACAGCTCTGAGATAGGGACTAACAGTTAGGGTATAATTAATTCTTCACATCTAACAACTATAACAATTCCTCCTATCTATTGAGTGTCTAGATGTTATTTCATCCCTATGCCATGACAGTTTCAACTCTGTATTTGTGTGGGATTTAAAGCTTGTCCAATTCTTCACATCTCCCAATGTGTGGCATGAAATTGTGTTTTTTGCCAAAAAAAATCTCAGCATGGCCCTGTGTCTGTGTGAGATTTGAGGCCTGTTCCCGGTATAGGTAGATTTGAAATAGGATCTGTGCTTCCTGGCTTGAGAAGAAAGGGACTATGCATATTGTTTTGAGGTGGGATCTGAATCTCAGCAAAAGCCCTAATCACAGCGGGGCTGTGTCAGAGATCATAATTGATAGGATATTCAGAACTGAGCTGAGCATGGAACTGTTATGGAACTGTTAGATTAGATTTGTTTGTGAGCTGAGCATGGAACTGTTATGGAATTACACAGAGCTGTTATAAATATGGAGGTGAAGAATTGAATAAAATAATATTTTTACCCATCTGTCTCTAACAAAGCTATGTTGCTGTACAAATCACAGACACAGAGCTGAGCATGGAAGTGTTATGGAATTGTTAGATGAGAATAAAATTTAATTAACAAAGCTGTGCTTGCCTCACACAGACACAGAGCTGAGCATAGAACTGTTATAGAATTTAGATGAGATTTGTTTGTGAAGAATAAAATAATTTTTAAATTTATACTTAATATCCCCTATCTCTAACAGAGCTGTGCTGTACTGATGTTATTAGGTACAAATCCCCGCACAGACACAGAGCTGAGCATGGAATTGTTAGATGAGATTTGTTTGAAGAATAATTTCTAGATGTTTCAATAATAATATAAATCTATACTCTAACAGAGCTGTGCTGTACTGATGTTATTAAGTACAAATCCCCGCACAAAATTTATAAAAAAGATATAATAATTCTGTACTCAATAATAGCTATATATATCAATAGTCTATACTTATTATCCCTTTCCCTGTGCTACTGTAATTAGGTACAAATCCTTGCTGATATTATTAGGCACACACCGATGTAAAGAATTGATTTTTGCTGAAAATTCTCACAGAGCTGTGCTGCTATTATACACAGACACAGAGCTGTACTGGAAGATTGGGAACAAGATTTCAAATCTCACAGACACAGAGCCTTGCTGATATTTCTACAAGCTTCAAATCTACCTATACCCGGGAACAAGCCTCAAATCTCACACAAACACAGGGCCATGCTGAGATTTTTTGCTATGCTCAATTATTTCTTTACACAAACATGTTGAATTTATTGGGAGAATTTTTTTACTATAATATCTTGGACAAGCTTTAAATCCCACACAAATACAGAGTTGAAACTGTCATGGCATAGGGATGAGGAATTGTTAGATGTGAAGAATTAATTATACCCTAACTGTTAGTCACTATCTCAGAGCTGTGCTCTGTACAGATCCCACACACACACACAGGAACTGTTATGAAGAAATAAAATATTAATATCCCTATCTACACAGACACAGAGCTGAGCATGAAACTGTTATGGGAATTGTTAGATGTGAAGAATTGATATGGAGGTGAAGAATTGAATGAACTCTAACAAAGCTATGTTGCTGTACAAATCCCACACAGACACAGAGCTGAGCATGGAATTGTTATGGAATTGTTAGATGAGAAGAATAAAATAATTTTTAAATTTATACTTAATATCCCTGCTCTACATAGACACAGAGCTGAGCATGGAACTGTTATGGAATTACACAGAGATGTTATGGATATGGATGTGAAGAATTGAATGAACTCAAATCCCCACACAGACACAGAGCTGAGCATGGAACTGTTATGGAATTGTTAGATGAGATTTGTTTGTGAAGAATAACATAATTTTTAAATTTATACTTAATATCCCTGCTCTACATAGACACAGAGCTGAGCATGGAACTGTTATGGAATTGTGAAGAATTGAACTAACAGAGCTGTGTTGTTTTGATGTTATTAGGTACAAATCCCCACACAGATACAGAGCTGAGCATGAAATTGTTAGATGAGATTTATTTGTGAAGAATAATTTCTAGATACTCAATATCCCTATCTCTAACAGAGCTGTGCTGTACCACAGACACAGAGATGTTATGGATATAAATGTGAAGAATTAAATAAAATAATATTTATACCTATATGCTCTGTCTCTAACAGAGCTGTGCTGTAGGTACAAATCCTCGCACAGACACAGAGCTGAGCATGGAACTGTTATGGAATTGTTAGATGTTTCAATAATAATATAATTAAATCATCCCTATCTCTAACAGAGCTGTGCTAGACCGGAAGTAAACCGGAAGTGGACCGGAAGTGGACCGGAAGTGGACCGGAAGTGGACCGGAAGTAGACCGGAAGTAAACCGGAAGTGGACCGGAAGTAAATATGTGTGTGTGGGTGTGTGTGGGTGTGTGTGGGTGTGGGTGGGTGTGGGTGGGTGTGGGTGGGTGTGTGTGTGGGTGGGTGTGGGTGTGTGTGTGTGTGGGTGGGTGTAGGTGTGTATGTGGGTGGGTGTGGGTGTGTGTGTGGGTGTGGGTGTGGTCAAGGTCAAGGTCAAGGTCATCTCAAGGTCAAGGTCAAGGTCGGGGTCAAGGTCAAGGTCGGGGTCAAGGTCAAGGTCAAGGTCGGGGTCAAGGTCAAGGTCAAGGTCGGGGTCAAGGTCAAGGTCAAGGTCATCTCAAGGTCAAGGTCAATGCGGGTGGGTGTGTGTGGGTGGGTGTGGGTGGGTGTGTGTGGGTGTATGTGGGTGTATGTGGGTGTGGGTGGGTGTGGGTGGGTGTGGGTGTGTGTGGGTGTGGGTGTATGTGGGTGTCTTGGCGTAGTTTTAAGTGTGGCCAAAAAAATATCAAGATGGGGCATATTTTTGACAGGATTATGGACAACAATCTCACAGAAGTGCCTTTTGTAAGTATAGGCACATCAATCCGAGGGGGCTCTTCCTTTCTCATGGAATCCATGAGGGCTTTTTTACAAAAATCTTGGATTAGGCAGGGTTCTACACTAGAGCAAAAAGCTCATATGGGCATGTTGAGCTAGGTTTAAGTGTAGACAATTCTGCTTGGGGGGAGCTCTTCCTTTTGTGGGTTTATAATACAGTCAATCCCACTACTACAGTATTGTACAGTACATACAGTACTGAAAATAGGGTTATGAACAGAGCACGGATATTTATGACCTAAAAATACATGAAAAATAATCTATAAAATGACCTAAAAAATGACTTACAAATTTTATCTTTATTTCAGGGTATGACAGTTAGTACGGCATAGTCCTTATTTCTGTAATGTTAGAACTGAAATTTCAATATGTAATGAATTGTAAGTATAAAATCTATAAATATCTTAACTTGGCCATAGGCCGGAAACCCACAAACAAAAGGCTGCGTGCGCTCGTGGTTATAAATGTATACCACGAGCGCACAAAATCCATGGCGATGTTGCCACGTTGTCTCAACTGGTTTTGCCTAACCTAACCTAACCAGTTTTATTCGCCACATCCCAGTATTTTCATCGTTTTACGAGTACTTAAGTACTTACAAACAAAGTCATTCATTGCATTCATGAAAGTTTTGTTATAATAAGCATGTGTAATACTTCTTGATATTTGACTTTTTATGCAATTAAATGATCCTCTACACTGGCCAGACTTACACAATCATAGTTGTGCCAACGCATCATTGGATGCTGTGCGCTCGTGGCACCTTTCATTTATCACGAGCGTACACTCACATTTTTGTGTGCTAGTGGACTGCACCCCTTAATTTATTCAAAATTATTGTAGTAGGTAATGTCGAGAGGTATGTTGCTTTGTTCCTACATTCACGTGGAGATGAAATTCTTGTTTTCATTGTTACCAACATCAAGGCTACATTACCTTTTTTCTGCAATTACGGCAAAAAATGACCAGAAAAAGAAGTAAAACTTGAAAAAACGACAGAAAAATAGCCTAAAGTTTAAAATATAGAAAATATGACTAAAAAAATGCACAATGCAATTCACATTTTTATAATCAGAGGTTCATATTCAGGATTTTAATCCTTAAGAGCAATGCATACTACATAAGGAAAAAAAAGATAGCATGTCATCAAAATCCTGGCCCTGGTTATGAGTAAGGAGATATTGAAACTCTAGCTTCCTTCTACCTTATTTCATGAAAAACACAAGTGAAAGTACTTGCCATTTTGTTTTATTTTGCCATTATCACAATATTAAGGAATTTTAATAGTCGATGGTGTTTGTCTGCCCCTTCAGCGTCTTATTTGGACTTGCGGCACCTAGGCATAGCCTAGTGGCAAATCCTCCCTTGTTGAAAATTGGAATGGGAGCTGCAAGAACTGATGCGGGCTGATCGTCCACGGAAATAGCAAAATTCCCCATACAGCAGCACGTGCAAAATCCCAGCCCAAGAGGAGGCACTATCGCCAAGCGCCAGGTTTCTGGACAAGCGGATTCTCTCGAGCGATGATTCCAGTATCCAATCTCGACCCGAACAGCTTCGTGTGGACCGCACTGTCAATAGGTGACACGCGTGGACTGTGAACCAGCGATAAATCCCACCAACACATCACGTATCGTTCGCTGGACGTCCTGCGTATCAACAATTGCCACGGTCGACCGCAGTTCCCATTCTCTGCCCCTCCAAGAGGCGAGAGAATACACAATGAGGTTGAAAATGTGGCAACACGATTAGAAGAAACAATGTCTGTGTTTGTCATTGTGATGGATGCAATAAAAGAACAACTTGTTTTTCCTCCCAATTGTCCGCTAGGTTGGTTTCCCGCGATCGACACCCCAGGCTGAAAATGGGGAACATCAATTAAATTTTTCGGGAACATGGTTCAGTGTCATGGCAGAAATTAGACTGACTAAATAGTTCGCGCAAGTTGTGTGTTTACTTATCCGTGGAATCTCTGGAGCAAGGCCGCGCATAAGGGCAGAAAAGAGGAGAAATCGAATGGGCGGAGGTGAAGCAGTACAAGCTGCTGCAAAGGCTGGTAACCGCAGTCGCTTTTCCCCCATCCCACAACCCGGTTCTCTCGACTCCATGGTCTAGCCGTCTGGCGTCACTACTTCTGCAGAAACTTGTTTCGTTCTCTCGCTCCAGAGATTCCCCGGACAGAGTATAGTTCCTTGTCCATCCACATTATTCTTTTACTCAACAATACTGGACTTGCGCAACAGGGGCCAGGGAAGCCGAGCGAGATTCAAGACAACTAGATTTGTTCACTGTATTGACTGACTAAAGAATGATGCCACTCATGTTGAAAGATCATGACGTCATGGTAAGAACTCTGCGTCTCACTTCTCCCATGTTCATTACGGGACAGAAAGAGCCAAGAGCAGAAAAGTTGACCAGACTTATACACTAACATTTATTTCATGATAAGGGGAATAAACAACGCGGTTGATAATATAAGACGTAAGCGAGTTACTAAAGTTATATCCGTGAAACTTACTTGTAAATGTTCTATTAATTTAGTTAGACATACAATGCACACCCTAACCGACACGAAAATCAAAGAGACGCACGCACTGGCGGTTTCAGGATTGGTGAACAAGGAGAACGATAAGCAAAACAACACCCTCCCACTATACTAATTTTTTTTCTAGCAACTCTATATGCAGTGTCTGTATGACAATTTTTCTATGTTTAATCATAGAGTATAATTAATTAACGTAATAACTATTTGGAATATACAACACAAGTAAAAAGGATCCCATATTATACAGGCATATTTCTGTATGCTTCTAACGAAACTATTAATATTTAATAATTAAATAATATAACTAATGCCTCTATATTGTTAATGTCTTTTGTATTTGTTATAAAAAACCTAGTAGCAACATGATACGAGGTATTACATACAATATTTTTTCAATATGTGTTCTGAAAGACGAAAGTTAACTTATGATCGATCGATCATTGATTTCTGTCCTCCTTTCCAAAATATTACCATCCACCTTACACTCTATGCAGACGAAATCTACCTTTCTCTTGTAGCGCCGGTGCTGTAAGGTTTATTTAATTTTCCTCTATTTGTACTGAAATGTTTGTGCATGTTAAAAATACCAAGGTTAACAGTTGAGTTTACGAAAGAAGCCTACGAGGGCCGTACGATCTGAATCTATCAATGCAATGCGAAATATTAACTTTCCTGCACAAGTTTTGTTCAACAAAGATCATCAATAATTCCTCGAGTCGATCTTGTGTCATGTTGATTCTTATTTTTGATTTCACCGAAGTCAACTTCGAGAAATTTCTCTCTACGCTGGCTGTCGAAATTGACATGCACAAACATGATCTAATGATTGACTTTACTGTTGAGTAAAGAACAGCTGTCGCTGCAGATCTTAAACACTCCACCAATAACGGAATGGTCCTAGCTTCAGAAAACTGAATAAACAAAATACAAAATGCACACACAATATCATTTGTTAAACCTTAAGTTATTGAGAAACAAGCAAAACACGTAACCTGTTGCCACTGAGAAGAAAATTTAAAGAAATGCATACTATTTTTTGCAAACATCTTACCCCATTAGCTGCCCTGTTAATCCTGATAATTAAGATTTTTGGTCCTAAGTATACATATAAACATAAAAAAAAGTAAAAGTCACAAAAAGAAATCTGGAATTTCAGAGTTCCGAACAGTATAATTACATGTCTAATCCAAATATTTGATTTTCTTTAGGGGACGATAAACGAGAATTTGTTTCTTGCTTTTAAAATCACTAAGACGACTTAAGTTTGAGAAATGGGTGAAACTATAGAATTAGGTATGACTACTTATATAACTTCTTTCGTTTTGTTGTTGTTAGCCGTATACCTAATACTATACGTAGTTTTACCAAGAAATGTCCAATTATTGCAGCAATATTTTATTGCTATTTCAAAAGAAAAAGCCAGGAGAGAAGCATAAAACAACACTAAACCTGACATAACTAATGTTATCCAAAATTCAAGTGTCAATATCTGTAATTTCGAAACTCGAATCGCAAAATTTTTTTAACTATGATACTGTTCGGGAAAAGTGTACAAAAATGATTCGCTAGAAGTTAGCCGTTTTTTAATGATTTCAGTAACACCTGATTTCGAACGTTTCAGAAAATTATTCATGAAAGTAGACTGACGCAAGGTAGACTTTTCCCGTTCTCTCTGCATATTCTTATTTTCTGCCCCTGACAGTTTTTTTTTCTTTGCTGTACTCATTTTCATTTGCGAAAAGGGAAAACCTATTAAGATCGTCAGAAGGTTCCTAAAATAAAATAAAAATATCCTTTATGATACCTCTGGTCAGAGGGTGCATTTTAAATCTCATAGCCTAGCTATATAGTTTACATGTCCGTTTAAAGTCTGACTATCCGGAACGTTGAGGAAAGTTTATGGTTTATTTTATTTGGGTTGATGTTAGATGTAATTTTGAAACAGCCATAATAGGTGACAGGTCGAATATATGTTTTTTTCTAGAAATTATTTGCGTAATATTCTATTGTACTGCTTTTGTGATATGAGTAACCAGCGACGTTGATGAGGGTAGACATAGATTCCCCTATTATGTTAAAGGAATTCCACGTGGACATTTTAATTTGTGGCCGAGATATGGCGTTGATAAAGGGTAGAGAAAGGCTCCCCTGATATTTTATTACGAATGTTTTAGAGGTATACTCTGAAGATGGTGGAATATCTCATGAATTCTATAGAACATAATGTAGATGTGAAAAGATAATGAAAGCATGAATAGGAATTTGCGATGGATGTTATGCAAATTTTTCTTTGGATTTGGTTACAAGTAATATTGTCGACCATTAGTAAGTGAATAAATTGTCACCCGTTTATTGAAATCAAGTTACAGCTGTATTAGATCTTTGATGGGATTTTGACATGTAATACAAGACAGTGCTCTTGGTTTTATGTTTGTTCAATAGCAAGTTTCTGACTATATTACGGAAGTCGTTATGATATAAATTTATTTGGCATTGTCGTAGTTTTTTTTTATCAGAAGTTTGTATATTTTCTTTTATTCTAACTATGTTGAGAACTGTGAAAACTTTTATTAATCTTAAAACAGAGAACTTTTTCTCAAGTCTATCTTGGAATGTTTATTTGAAATCTGAGAAGTAAACAAATTTTGTAATTGTTAATGGATATTTCCTTGAGGGTAAATTAGGATTATAAGTACTTATTAACTGGCATCCTTTTGGTTTGTTGAGGTGTCCCGCCGTCACTGGTCAGTGAGACGGAGGCTTTATTGATCCATAAGATGTCAGTTTCAATTATGTTGATTTCGTTCGCGACTCGCGTGCGTATCCTCACTGGTCAGTGGGATGCGGGTCCGGTCACAATGGGAATTTAAGCATAAGAATGGTTACCTTGCATTAGAGTTATAGTTCTTACATAAGTAAGCTTATTTTTTTATTATTATTCAAAGGCAGACCCTTACCCGAACTCTAAGATGCGGACTCTCATGACCCGCAGGTGCTGAGCATAGTCGAGGCATATAACAAAAAGAGAAATGGTAGGCAGCAACTCCCGGTCTTGGTCTTTCGAGGGGACCGAGCCGGTGTGTCGTGTGCCTGACAATGGGCTGACGGCCTTGCATCGTTACAAACTGTAGGTCCAGTGCCGATTAGTCTATCTGTGTATAAAGAGGACTTAAAACAAGAACTCAAACACACTCAATCCAACAAAAACCTAAGTGACCAAAATCATAATTAATTTATTGATTGAATTGATTTATTTTTTAATTGTGACACTTTTGACTAAACGCAGAAATGAGCATGAATAGTGATAAGATAAAATTGATGAAAAGACAATCACAAACACAAATGGACGAGTCCCACATAGTACTGGCTGTGAATCAAGTCGCCAGAGCCTCGTTAGTCTGCAACTACTTGGAAGAGATATTGGGATTTGGGTGTCTTTAGAAAGCTTCACCTCTTACAACTCATTGTCTTTAATAATAATACAGAAAAGTGGCCCTAATTCCATCTTACGAATCAAGGTTTCTGAAGCTTTAAAAAAGACAACAGTCAACATACTCCTTAATCCACTACGCCGCAAATATTTATATCCCAGCAGTTTAAAATTAAAATTCTAACGGACAAATGCGATCTGAAGGGTTGAACTCCTCTCCCCTCTCCCCTACCACATCTTGTCATTGCATTTCTTTCTCTCACTGGCAACCACCTTCGCTCTTTCGAAATCGATTACATATGTTTGTTTTCTTAAGTCGCGGAGTGGTTATCACAGCGCACTACGACGCCAAGGTTTGAATCCCGGCCTGGGCATGGGTGTTCTTTTTTTTGTCATTCTCACTGTCGCGATTAGCCAAAAGTGGCAAAAAAGCGACGCCCAAAAACAAAAACTAAATAAATGAATTCTAATGATTTTGCCAATCTATTGTACACTCGTGAGCAAGTATATAGATGCGGAAAACAGGCGAGAGGTTTGGATGCTCTTTACACATTTACTCCCAAGGATGAAATAGTACATGAAAGAAGGAAGTAACTAATTGTATCTAGACTCATTCCAACTCTTAGGCACATTATATATACTCGTATCACGTTGAGTCATGGCCACATATGCAAATCTCCATGTAGGTTTTGTGAATATGCAACCGTTACACGGCCTTCTGATTTAAGTGCTATCGGAACTAGAGTGCAAAGTGCCTCCACCAGAACTCGAACTTGAGGTATCTTGATGACACGTAAACATCAAAACCATTACTTCCTGGGGTCCCGCGTTCGACACCCAGTGTTCGGATAGTGGTTCGGATCCCATTTAAAATGATATATCCAGTCCCAATTAGCCAATCTGTGAATAAAGTGAACTTACAGTAAAAATTCAAACCCAAGTCCAAACCTTTACTTATGAGTGTGTACTTTAGTGAATTCAAACTGACCATCCGGTTCCTCATTAGTTCCTGATGAATTTGAAGTAGTAACAAAAAGCAGGGTTCAAAGTCATCAGTATGACCCGTATTTTTATGTAATTACATATGTTTTTCTTTGATTGCAGCGGAACAAAAATAGCAAATCTCGCGTAATCACAGTTTAAGGAAGGATATGCATGAATTTCTCTTTATTTATTTATTTTATAATTTCAGGTAAAGGCCTATTACACATATTCCTCTTAAGATGCAATTGCAAAACAATGCAATTACGATTACAGATATATTTATGGAACAAACATTGAAAATATAATTTATATATATTCTTTAAAAGAAATAGATAATTTTTATCTGATCGTGATAAACTCCGTCACGTGACTTAATCTTGTTTGAAGCTATGAAAATTGCACTGCAGAAATCCGTGCTTCACTACTGCCATATCTCTGAAATAACCCCTGCAGATTTTGGAATTAGGGACTGTCAGTCAGCAGTGCATATTGTGACCTTGGCGGAATTTCTTAGAAATACATTCTAACCTCAATAAGAACAGAGGAGATAATTTCATAAATGTTACCTAATGTCGCTTTTCCACTTTTGGCTAATCACGACGATGTGCATTAGTGATGATATGATGAAATTGATGAAGGGACACTTCAAGGAACACCCATGCCGGGGGATTCGAAATTTCGAAGTAGAGACTTTGGCGCATAGGAGATTAAAGAAATGTTGAAAGACTACGAGATATATTATTACATATTTCTCATGTTTTGGCTACATACATTTTCAGACATTAGTTATCAGGAACAAGTGTCCAATGCGGAGGAAGCCTATTGACCCAGGTTCGATTATTAATTTGGCCATTCATTTTCTGATGGAAGGAAATGGTTGAGTGGGAGCGATTTGGATTCCTTCCAGCTACACAACCGTTGAGAATGATTCATAGGTAATCGACCCAGATAAATAACCGACTTCAAGAATCCGACATCTATCTTTTATACGGTCTGTTTAATGGGCCTTTTTTAGACCAACCAGAGTACGAGACGAATACTATTTATTATAACGACGAGAAATATAGCTTGTCATGTCAGCCATATATTTTTTTCGTTTTATAACGAAAGAGAGATCTGTTTTATGAAGCCGGGTTCCACTAAAGTGTTTTCTGGTTGAAAGCTCCGAGTTTATTTTATGTTTATTTATTTTGGGTTTATATACATGCCTTTTCTTCCACTTAACCATCTACTTCGATATTTTCGAACATCTATTTGCTAATAAAATAGAAGAAAATAGAAAATAAACAACAAAACGAAATAAAAAGAATATAAAAAATAATACAATTTACAAACGCACACAGACACATGCTTACCGTTTCACGCACATAAACAAAAAGACGGTACAGTTTATATCATACACACACATATGCTCGGCCTTACATACACCCCCCCAACACACACACACACGATTGGATTCCAAAACCGGGGGCCAAGGTGCCAAATCTAAGGGGGACCAAAGGCAATATATTTCCCTTTGTAAATAAGGTTTAGCTTAGTGAGGGGGCAAAAGTGGTGAAAATTAAGGGGGCAACTGCCTCCCCTAACCCACCCTAATCGCCGCCACTGCTTACGCTTAAACATAGTCCAAAACGGTATAGGAACATTAAGGATAATTGATTGATTCAGTTGTTGCTTTAAGTTCACTTTATGAACAGTAAGGCTAATTGGGACTGGACCTACAGTTTAAAGTGTTATCTGAACCAATTTGTGCTTCCACCGGGTATCAAACCCGGGACATCTTAATTACAAGGCGACAATGATACCACTACGCCATTGGGGAGGCCAGATATTTCATCTTAAGTATTACATGTAATATTTTTTTCTGTCTTACTTTCTTCTGTCATTCTCTGCAAGTCTACATAATTTGGGTAGTCAAATATTTAATTTTCATTGCTAGATTCACTTGTAATATAATTATATATATGTGTGTATATATATAAGCCCTCTACAGTGGATTTCATGTATGAGGTCTGCAACCATGGTGCCTAATATTGGGGGGGGGGGGCACAATCGAAAAGTTTTCCATCCAATAGAAATAGTAGCATCAAGGACTATTTTGCTAACTAACTGATTCATTTGTGAAATGGTAAAAAAATACTCTTTATTCCTTTGTTACTCAGATACCAGAATGTTAACAAAACTACCCTTCTTACGTCTTTTAATAAACCTAAAAATTTTGGGGTCAAGTGTCCTCCTTGCTACCACCAAGTTAAGCTTATGTCTGCAATGATCATTCCAGCGTCCCTAACCGATATTGAACCTTGTGACTATAAATTAAACTACAAATGAAAATTAGTGACATTGAACTATTGCTTATATAAATGTTGTATCACGTCTTTTTGAACTCGTAGAATTGCATTTTCAAGTGAATATAACAGACTTTTCTCTATAGGCTATATTCTCTACATTTTTCAATTGCCAAATATTCCTTTGTTATTGTGTTCATATTACGTCTATTTACTCCGCATCTTATTGGTTTCACTTGGATATACTAGGAATGTTTATTAATCATTTACTGCATGAACCAATAATTAGAGTATAACTCTTTGTGATTTATTTATAACACAATTTCTACAAGGAAGAATCAAATTAAAACCTTAATTTGTTTTTGTTTCTTAACTAGTAGGTTTCTGTATGTAGGGGTGCACAAGTTTGCTGTATTTTAGCACAGACCTATTGCTTATCTAAATATATTTTCAACTTTGAGTTAGTGCATATATACCTTAAGAAGAATAAGTCTTTGGTGTCCACGTGCAGGCACTTATGAACCACTGCGAAGGCTTGTCTGCGAGCTGAGGCCATTGTCGAACTTTCTCCTCCATTAGTAAACTTGCTGGTGTGGTAAGCATGTACAAATATATTGAATGTTCATTTACAGAGAAAGTTTTGTACGTTTTAGGCTGACAGAGGGCAAGAAACCACTCCTCTTTATTGGTGCAAGTATGAGGCGTCATCTTTAAAATAACAAAAATGGCGTTTTGAAGCTCACTTGATTAGTGGGTACTTTAGTATTATACGGACTACCTCATTTCAGACCGTCTGTTTTCTGAGGTTAGGTTAGGTTAGGTAAAGAAACGAAAAAGGTGTTAAATCACCTAACCTAACCTCCGAAAGCAGACGGTCTGAAATGAGGTAGTCCGTATAATACTAAAGTACAGACTAGTGTTGCAGCCTTGAGGTCGTTTTGTAAATAACAGTTGATACCTCATGTAAATTTGAGCTGTATACAGTCTGCCCTACAATGTTTATTGGACTTTTAAGGTTTTCATTTTAGTCTTGTAATACTGTATTTATGCAGTAAATGTGCATCAACACTTACACCCGTAAATATTGTGTTGTGATTGAGCTGTATTTGTATACACGTCAGTCACAATATGTAACCATTATACTCGTGTAATGAAGCTGTAAGAACAAAATTTTCAGAAATCTGTTTTTTATTACGTTGGCGTTGATTTAGTGCCTTGGACGTCACGTTGTACGAATGCAGAAGCATAATTAACCCTCATTTTGTATTTTATGTATATTCTGTATTTTATTTCGTGTATGTATGTTTTAACTTGTATATAATCCGACATTCCTAACTTACGGGACGTTTCATATGGGATTATAGTATACCTTATATTACGTAGATAAATGATAGCCATCCATGCGTTAATCTTCTATTTAACCTTGCGATAAACTTACAATCTGGTGCAATGCAAGTATTATTTGACGGACACCACATAGCAGCGGATAACAACAGGCACTACTACTCAATCAGAATTGATAGATCAAGGCGTATCTAATCGATACACATTTCTTCCTTTGTAATTTTCCCAGTAAAATTTGTTCCTAGAAATGTTATTGATCTCGAGTTCGATATTCAGTGGGGCCATATAGTGGTTCCAATAACGCTTAAGAATGTATAGCTGATCTGTATATGAACTTAGAATGAACTTTACCACACTTTTTGACAATGTGATTTATTGCTCTTGCAGTTTTCCATACATCTATTTTTCAATACACTTTCGCTTACTGTGGTTTCCCTGATGGCGCAGAGGTAGCGTCGTCGCCTTGTAATCAAGGGCCCTGGGTTCGATACCTGGCGAAGGCAAATAGTGGTTCGGATCACACTTTAATTGTAGGTCCATTCCCGGTTAGACTTTCTGTGCATAAAGTAGACTTATAACACCAACTCAACTCAAATTTCGTTTACTTGCTACCCTACGCGCAGATTGGCTAATCGGGACTGGTCCTACAGTCAAAGCTGCATCTGAACCACTATAAACTGATTGAAAATCGATTCCTTGATCACTTGAGTTTAAGTCCAATTTATGCACAAATAAGCTAATCGCGACTGAACGTACAGGTTTAAAGTGGAATCTGAACCATTATGTGCTCCGCCCAGTATCGAACCCGGGACCCCTTAATTACAATGGACGAAGTTACTACTTCGATTCATTTATTACAAGGCGATTAACTAACTATTAAATAGATGTAATTCCAAAATCGAGCACGACACCTCGGGTTGACTCATGATCTTGTCGTCGAAATTCTAGGTTCGAGTTCTGGTGTGAACGTAGGCGAGTCCCCATGTATCAATTTCATCTATTAACTATTCATTCTCATCGTCGCGATGGGCCTCAATAGGCAGTAAAAGCGACATAAAGTATGAGAAACACACAAGTCATTCAACAGACTGTAAAAGACTCGTGCCAGGTGACATTTCTCGACAGAATACTGTTAGCCAGAGCGTTGGGCGTATTTTTACCCTTCCCCTCATCTCCCTCGTCATGCATGAAGATGTCATGTTCAGTGCAGGGTGAGAGAATACGAGTGCTTTCCTTCTTCGATGCACTTACCGTGCTTCCTGTGGGGCATAAGTAATGAATATGCACACTCCCCAGCGCCATCCAGCGGCAGGAGCGAAAAAGCACCAAGGACTAGATACGTCATTATTTTCGCATAGCCTTCTGGGAACAAAATGATCTATATGGTGGCTGGAAGAAACTGGAAAGACAAGGACTTTCAGTGCCTCCAATAGAAATGAATGGCTTCGCAATTTACTTAACAGGAGCGAGGTAACGTCTATCGTTTTTACAACTGACACACTTACATCTGTTAATGTAAATGCCGTTGATATGTAAAACTTTTACACGTCATTTGACGGCAAGCTTTGTACCGTGTCTGTGTATCTTTGTTACGCGAAAATAGTATGCATTATAGTCCCTACTTTCCTTTTTACACTTTCATATATATACAGGGTGTTCCAAAAGTGTATACCCACTATAACAGAAGGGGCGGCGGTGGGGGGGGGGGCGTGAGGGGGTGCTTGCGCACCCCTGAATTTTCTTCCGCACACCCTTCAGCACCCCCTACGTTCAACTGAAAACACTAACCCTTCGAGTGTCATATTATGTCATGTCGTCATATTGAGCGCCGAATGTTAAGTACTGAAGTAAGACCGTTATTATTGCAACAGGCAGGCACTGAAAGAGATGCCGATACACATACTTTCCTGTACTGGCGGCAGCCTCTATAAAGGGCAGCGGCCGTTTTTAATGTCGTCAGCATTGTTATTATGCATATTTCCTCGTTTGTTTCTTCAAATGGTCTGTTTGGTTTTTGATAATTGCCTATAGCTTAATGTGAGTTGTTTATTTTCCTCCTGCTTGTTCTTCCTCGCACTGAAGCAAAAATTTCAGCTGCTTTCAAAGGTAAGGTATCGGGTTGTAACGTGAAGAGTAGTTTTCTTGTTAACACGTTCTATGTATTTGTTCCACGTAACATGTCTAGTAAACGTACCATTTCAGGGTTTTTTTTTTTTAAAAAAAAAAAAAACTGTTAGGAAGATGCCCAATGTTCACGAAGAAATTTTATAGTTCGTTGTTGGGGATAGTGCGGCAGAAGGGATTTTAACGAAGACGAAGTTGCTGTGCACTTCGAGTTTTGTCCTGAAGTAGCAGACGGAAGGTACTATGTATTTTGTAGTACCTCCATTGGTTACATTGAAAAGGTTCAAAAATTGTTTTTAAAGACAAGGGTAATTTCATTTTGTATTTGAGGACTAAAAGTGGTAAACGTTGTAAGTGCCAAAAGCGAAAGTGTTGGGAAATCGCATCGTTCAGCACATCAGTCCGTAAGAACGTGCACACTAGTGACCTCTTTACGCGCCCTTTGAACTACGTAGAGGGCTACCAGCCACTTTTCACGTTTACCACATTATAAAGAATGGCACATTTCACAGTTTAACATGGAAAACGGTGTTTGAATTATTGTGGCACTTACAGAGTTTACCAATTTTAGTCTTCATTTCACTACATAGTTCAATAAGACTGTAACCTGTATCTGAATGCTTTCACTGTATGACCACTATCTTAAAGTATAAGACTTAATACATATCATAATGGACGTCCAGGGAAAGGGCAAGGGGGCACAGTATCCCTGGAAAATGGATGTCAATCTAAAGTTATAAACTTCACACATATAATTTCATTTGAGTCAGTAATTTATGTTAATCAGTGGCGGCTATTAGGGATACAGTTGCCCCCCGCTTTTTGCTATTTTTGCCCCCGCACTATGCTAAACCTTATCTACCAAGGGAAAGCAAACTGTCCTTGCCTCTCTTCCCCAGTTTTGGCACCTTGCTTCCCAAGTTTTGAAGGGTTGCATGCGTCTTTCATGTTTTCTTTATTTTCAGCATCGCACCCCCTAAAGTAGTTGTATTGGTACTATTATAAACTCACGAAAGGAAGAGCTCTCCTCCAGCAGAATTGTCTACACTTAAAACAAGCTCAACATGCCCATATGAGCTTTTTGCTCTAGTGTAGAACCCTGCCTAATCCAAGATTTTTGTAAAAAAGCCCTCATGGATTCCATGAGAAAGGAAGAGCCCCTCAGATTGATGTGCCTATGCTTACAAAAAGGCACTTCTGTGAGATTGTTGTCCATAATTCTGTCAAAAATATGCCCCTCTTGATGGCAACACTTAAAACTATGCCAAGACACACACACATACACACACATACACACTCATATACACACATATTTACTTCCAATTTAAGTTTAATTGGACCCCAGCCTCAACTTGCATATCCAATAAGTAGTGGTATTGACTGTATTATAAACTCAGGAAAGTATGAGCCCTCCTCCAGCAGATTTGCTTACACTTAAAACTAGCTCAACATGCCCATATGAGCTTTTTGCTCAAGTGTGGAACTCTGTCTAATCCAAGATTTTTGTAAAAATGCCCTCGGGAATTTCCCGGGAAAGTATGAGCCCCCTCGGATTGATGTGCCTATACTTACAAAAGGCACTTCTGTGAGATTGTTGTCCATAATCCTGTCAAAAATATGCCCCATCTTGATATTTTTTTGGCCACACTTAAAACTACGCCAAGACACCCACACACACCCACACCCACCCACACCCACCCACACCCACCCACACACACCCACACACACCCACATACACCCACACACACCCACCCACACCCACATACACCCACACACACACACACACACACACCCACAGACACCCACACACACCCACCCACACCCACACACACACACACCCACACCCACATACACCCACACACACCCACACACACCCACATACACCCACCCACACCCACACACACCCACACACACCCACACCCACACACACCCACACCCACCCACACCCACCCACACCCACCCACATACACCCACACCCACCCACACCCACCCACACCCACCCACACACACCCACACCCACCCACACACACACACACACACACACCCACATACACCCACACCCACCCACACCCACCCACACACACCCACATACACCCACACCCACCCACACCCACCCACACACCCACACACACACACACCCACACCCACACCCACCCACACACACCCACACACACCCACACACACCCACATACACCCACACCCACCCACACCCACCCACACCCACCCACATACACCCACACCCACCCACATACACCCACACCCACCCACACCCACCCACACCCACCCACATACACCCACACCCACCCACATACACCCACACCCACCCACATACACCCACACACACACACACCCACATACACCCACACCCACCCACACCCACCCACACACACCCACATACACCCACACCCACCCACACCCACCCACACACCCACACACACACACACCCACACCCACGTAACGTAACATGGTGGTTTCAATGTGGTTTATATGTGGTTTAGTGCGCCGGTTTTGTCGTAGTATAGGCAAAATAGCTACCGATCCCCCCTTCAATAAGTAAATTAAAATAATCACGTCAATTGAAACAATCACTATGTTTTCTGAAGTCACAAAATTTCCCAACGAGGAGCTCATTAAAGCCGCGGAAGAAGTTCTCAGGGATTCGCATGCGAGAAACAATTTCACCGCCCTCGATTCTTTTAGTGCAAACAATCCGTTCTTGCAAGTTAGAGCTATGCCTAACACAGTGCTAAGAGACCCTGCTTTGACGTCACATATATCAGAATCACAAATTGTTCACAACCAGCTCTCTAAAAATCAACAAGGCATTTTTGATGCATTACAGGGTAACGTATGTGTCTTACAAAATTTAGTCTCCATGACTCTTGCTCTCCGTAAAGATCACGACGATCTTAGAAATCAGGTACGTAGGGAATTGAACTCTAGGCGGCAGTCAGCACATTCCAGCTCGCAAGCAAAGGGCGTTCAATTCATCGGATATGCCGCTCAGCGCTCTCAATTACTTAAAGAAGTCGAGAAATTTTTCTCTCGTCAGCACGAAGCTCAGTGCTCACAGACGACCGAACAGAGTTCGAGCGATACGGCTCCCGCTGAAACCGAGAGCAAAGTACGACACAGGTTGTCGTCGCACACGAGCAAGATTAACATCATAACAGCTGATATTACAAAAGCAGATGCAAATGTTTTGGTTTCAGCTTGCAACCCTGATTTTCTACCTATCGGCGGAGTAGCTTTAGCTTTTTCTAGAGCATGCGGACAGCAGCTGGACGATGAACTTCAAATCTTCAACAAAACACAGCCTGGCGACGTCAGAGTTACCCCAGCGTACAATCTGTATGCTAATTATATTTTTCATTCCGTCACTCCAGACAACAAGGACCCTGAAATTTTGCGAAAATGCTATGTTAATTGCCTAAATTTACTCTTAGCTTTAGGCCAAAGATCCATTGCTTTCCCACACCTAGCCACAGGTGCTTTCGGGTTCGACTCAGCAGCCGCAGCCAATATAGCCCTTTCATGTGCGAAGCAATTTTTAGAAGAACATCCTGATGAAATAGACTGTATTACGTTCTGCACTCATGCAAATTCTGACAAAGAGATATTTGAAGGCGAAATCAAACAGCTGTTCTCGTTTTCCGAATGTACAGATGAAATGAAAGAACGACATGCGAGAAAGAAGAAACCTAAACAGAAGCAAAATCGTAATCTTGTTACTTCACTTGCCAGTGCACAGGAAGGTAACGCTGGAATTTCAGAAAAATTTCAGAAAATCACACTTCCTCTAACAAAAATCAACAACCTTTTCTTCGTTGACATAACTGTAGGAAACAAGCAAATACCAATGCTTTTAGATTCAGGTAGTACCACAACTGTCATGAACAGGCAAGACTTACCTCGAAATATCAAGGTAAAACAGAAATTTCATGTCTTAAGTGCTTTTAACAATTCAAAATTTTCACTAACAAACGAAACCGACTTACACTTCAAATTGGCCGATCAACCTTTTCTGCACACGGCACTTCTGTATGAAGGGTCAGGGAACCTCAACATTTTGGGAAATGATTTTCTAACAGCACATAGAGCCGTCATAGACACAAGTAGACGAACCTTGCAAATTACTCGTTTTGGCTCCTGGAAATTGCAAAGAGAAAAGAATGCTCAGGAACAAGTACACAAATTATCCAAAATCGCCACGGAACATTTAGAACAGTGTATCCAACCCACCTACACAACACAGGAGGAAGTAAAACTAAACCCTAGAGAACAAGCGGTGGTAAAAGTACAGCTTCTAAATTGCACAACCAGCGACAGTAGCCATATATTAAACCCCATTCCCAGATTTTCATCCCCTAAAGGAACTTGCATCCCTACCTCCCTCATGCATGAACACGAACCACACGTCCTCATTACAAATTTTTCCAATGATCCAGTTACCATTCCGACATTCACGACGATAGGGAAAGCTGATGCTGTCTTGGAAATAATTGGCCAGCAGGAAACGGGAGACACAAACGGTCCTGCCGAGGCAAGGACGGAACCTATCTGGAACCCACTAAAGGAAAATAACAGCGACGATAGGAAGCCACATCGACATTTTTTGAAGGAAAATTCTGAAGAACTCCAAAAGCGCATTTCTGAATCTCGGAACAACTTCGACAAAACGCAGATCGACATCAACCCCAACGTCTGTGAAGAAGACCGAGATAAACTACTAGAACTGACACACGAGTTCGCTGATGTCTTTAGTTGGAAAGAGGACGATATAGGAAGTTGCACCCTGTATGAACTGGATATCGATACAGGAGATTCGCCTCCAGTGTACACTCGACCCCACAGGATACCACCCCATACACTTCCAATCATGCAAGAAGAAATCAAAAAACTGCTACAACAGGGTGTCGTTTCTCCTATTTTAGCGCCACGCTGGAATTCTCCTATTTTGCTTGTGAAGAAACCAAATAACACGTACCGCGTCTGCTTCGACGCTCGTCGAATCAACGCCGTCGCCAAGAAGATAAGTTTTCCGGCACCTCATCTCATAGACATTGTAGAGAGGGCGGCAGGTTTCAAATATTATTCATCTATGGACATCCTCTCGGCTTATTTTCAGATACGCCTCACACCAAGTAGCCGTGAAAAAGTGAGTTTTCAAGTGCCGCAGATGGGGACTTACGCTTTTAATTATGCCCCACAAGGATTTGTCACGTCGGGAACAGCGTTAGCGATAGCGCTGAATTTAGCCCTCAACGTCGTTGACAACCGCCATTTGTTCTTCTATGCAGATGATCTCCTGGCAGTCTCTGACGACATACCCACTTCCTTGAAGATATTGCGTCACACTTTTGAAAGACTTAGGCTCGCTGGATTAAAATTGGCTCCTAAAAAGGCAAAATTCCTGTACGATGATATTGTCTATCTTGGACACCATTTATCCGAGAAAGGATGCGCTATTTCACCTAAAATGCTAGAAACTGTTAAGTCGTATCCGACCCCTACAAGCAAGAAGACTTTACGCCAATTTTTGGGCCTGGCAAATTTTTCCCGTCGTTACTCTCCACCTTTTTCCAAACACGCATCAGTTCTTACACAACTGCTGAAGAAGGAGAGAAAATTTCGATGGACAGAAGCACAAAACGAGGCATTCAATGCTTTAAAGCATTCACTAATCACGAGCCCAGTATTAGCCAGATACGATCCCTCTCTTCCTATTCACATATACACGGATAGTAGCAAAATAGCTCTAGGGGCTGTCATTGCTCACGAAGACCCCCAAGGAAATGTTAAGCCGATTGCATATGCAAGCAGGATACTAAATGATAAGGAACGAGAACAAGATATAAACATGTTAGAACTCTCTGGCATAATTTTTGCTTTAAAAGCATTCCGACACTACATCCTTTTCAAAAGATTTATATTACACACCGATTCCAAATGTATTCAAAATTTACGACAATCAACTACCCTCAAAGGCCGTCTTTGGCGTTTTTCACAATTTCTGTCCGACTACGATTTCGTCATTCAACATCTAAAGGGAACAGACAACAGTGCCTCGGACGCCATTAGCCGTAACACGAGGATCCAAGATGAAGCTTTTTCTCCTCTCCTGGAAGATGAAATTGTATCTGTTTTGAGAACACGTGAATTTGACCTTGCCAAAGAACAACAAGCAGACCCTTTTATCAAAAATATTTACCTACATTTAATTGGAAGTAAAGAAGCCGACCCTAAATATGACAGAACCAGCCAGCAATTCCGTCTCCTAGATGGTATTATTTACAGAAGGACCCGAAGTTCAGACAAACAGGAAAGGCTACTCACTTGCATCCCACATGCATTACAAGATATATGGTTCGAACAAGTGCACTCTTCTCCACACGCTCTCAATCATTTTGGATACTATAAAACATATGCCTATGCGAAGGACCGTTATTATTTTCCTTCTCAGAAATCCTTCATCTACAAGAAATGCAAAGAATGTGAACAGTGTGCACGACTTAAGCAGTCCCGCCAACCAAAGCACTTTGAACTACAAACAAGGACTTCTCTGACACCTTTCCAAATTATCGCCTTGGACCAATGTGGTCCATATGTCACATCAGGACCAGAGGGACATCGCTACGTGATCACGTGCACTGACGCAGCCACGCGTTACGTAGTAGCCGCACCGACACATTCTCTCACTGCTGAAGTTCTGGCGGATTTTTTGTACACGAAAATCATATTACCATTTGGCTTTCCAGAAAAAATCATAGTGGACCAACTTCCAGGTCAAACTTCAGATTTATTCAAAGAATTGGCCAACAAATTCCAAATTGAACTAAGCTTTGTCAGCCCCGGATTTCATCAGAGCCTTGGCTTAGTTGAAAAAACGCAACAAACGCTGGAAGGAATGATCAAATTTTATGTCAATGCCAAACACAATAATTGGTCAAATTTCTTACCAACAGCGGTCTCAGCTATCAACAACACGCCGCATTCATCTGCACGGTACTCACCTACCTATTTACTGATGGGTTATCATCCCCGCAACTTACCGGATGCGATTTTTCAAACCCCGCCTCAGCATGTGAGCAATTATGAACGGCTGGAACACATGAAGCTTTCGCGTCGATTTGCACAAGATAATCTCCTCAAACGCCACAGAACGGACAAGGCACGGCTTGATCCTCACTATTCTCAAGCAGCGTTTAAATCTGGCGATCAAATACTTTTGTGGAACGATCGACGCTTATCAAAGACGTCCAAAGCGTTTTCAGGCAAGTACGAAGGCCCCTTCACAGTAATCGAGCGACTTGACAAAAACCATTATAGAATTGAAGGGATCAAGCAAGGAAAACGGTTTGAACAAAAGGCAGCATCGGTCAGGATGAAACTTTACACACCACAAACGGTAACTCTCGATCGACCACGTACAGAAGATGATAATGTGAATGCCTTAAAGTTACATTCAGGAGTGCAAGCGGATATCCCTCGAACTCTAGAGGGACTTTATCTGGAAGAATTCACAACTAGTGAACTTTATATATCAGAAGTTGACAACACTGCAAGAAACATTGAAACACTGGCAGTATAAAACAGCTACTTCCTAACGAAGACGATCATCATCATCATCATCCTTCATAGTTCCTTGCCGCGACGAAAATTCGAACAGAAATAGTAACAACTCCTCAACTATATATTTTACCACGCTGAATAACGCGTATAAACTATGCTTTTTCTTATAAATTCTGCTATGTTTTCTCTGCACCAATAACTCGCAGAACAAGAAGAAAATTAAATATATCTCGTACACGCGACAGCACTCGCCGCAACATTTTTTTTTCTTTCTCATACAAGATTGTGCCGACCTTTTGGCATCGTGACGTCACTTTATGATGTGATTTCACACAGAGTAGGATGGAATTCTGAAGACGATACCGTAGCAACACGACCTTCTGCTTCGGCAGCATTTTGTGTACGTAAAGAAAGAGCACGAACGCAATGAATATAGCTACTGCATATGGGAAGAGAGCTCACGTGTTCTCACTGTTGGCGGAGACAATACTATGCACCATTCGCTGTAAAATTCTCATTTTGTGACTTTTCAATAATTTATAACTACCTTCAACACGCCAAAAGCCTTTACAGAGCATGTATGGGCCAACGTCTTATCCACCTTTTCTCTTCATATTTCTTCAATTCATATAACTTCTTACATATAAACGGCAATATTACCAATCTCATTAATATATGACAGCATGTTAACTTCTAAATGTTTATTGTGCAGATGTGTCCCAGCTATCGATGAAGCGAACTGAGAGCGCTGCATCGTTAAAAACCGACCAAACTCTCACACAGAAACACATTTTTTTTACTGATACCACACACAACTCACACGATTTGGACAGAAATACCAAATCAAGTCCCTACCTCTTATTATTACATCTGCCATTTTTATGACACATATTTACATTAACTGTTATTACATATTTGATACTCTCACTTCCATTTATTTTTTCTGAAGACTTTTCATTGTGTTTTGCTATAATTGAATGCATACTATGTATCTAATCTTATTATTTACACCCTGATGAAATTTACCAATTGCTCCTGTTCACGCTCAAAATTTTATTTTATGACATATTAAACACTGATAGTGATCATCATTTGCTGTGTCATCACTAGGGCTCGGATTTTTAGGTGCTAAAAATCAGAAAAATATTTATTTTTTATGTGCTCAAAATATGGAAAATATTTACACTTTATGTACTTAAACATGGAAAATATGCATTTTTATGTGCTAAAAATGTTGAAAATTTCTGCTTAAAACAGCTCTACTCACCAGATGAAATTAGCATGTTTTGCTGAAAAATGGTGAATTACAATACACCACAACTGTCATCTTCAAATTGTTCATTACAAAGGACTGACGATTGTCTCGAAACAGTGCCTTATACTGCGAAAATGTTCGTTCTACATCACATGAAGTCAACCTCGCATACTTAAGGCATGATATTTCACTCACACTTAAATATCCAATATTGTCTTCCTGTTTACCGTCCAATACATTCGAAATGTTACACATCATTTTAAAGCTAGAATTTTTTGCCATGACATCTTGGAGTTTTCTGCGAAGCAATTGTGCCTTTGGTCCATTAAGTTTGTTGAGCTTGCTCTCCACTTCACGAACTTCTTTAACTGCTTCTGACAAAGGAATGTCCGTTGCTTCTAGCTTCATGATCGTATTGCATAGCAAACTCAAATTTGCAGAAATATAAGCCAGGTCATTTCTTAATGTAGAGTCACTCAACATACCTTGAAGAATTTGAATTGAAGAAGCATCATCTTTATTCAGTCCATTAACAACAGATCAAAATTCTTCAAAATTTTCTGCATAGTATGCAACAGCATTAAGCCATGTTCCCCACCGCGTAACTACAGGTGTTTGTGGCAACGGTGTTTGGGGATTTTCCTTTTTGAAGATTTCAATTCTTGTTGGCGATTTCACAAACACCTTTTTTACATTCGAAACCAATTTATCTACATTAGGATATACATTTCTGATTTCTTCACATACCCTATGCAATCCATGAACAATGCACGTAACATGAGTCATTTTAGGATAACTGACTGCAAGACCTTCTGCTGCTTTCTTCATATATGCTGCAGCATCTGTGAGCAAAAGTAAAACATTGTCGAACTTCACCCCACTTGGCCACAATATCTGCATGGCTTCATTGAACACAGTTCTTGGTACGTTAAAAGAAAAGATTTACTTGAAATTGTTTCATCATTTTTCAATAACCCAACAACTACATTTCCCACTTTCCTACCACTTGAGTCCGTACTTTCATCTATGCTGACCCAGATTTTTTCATTCTCACAGATATCACGAATTTTCTGCATCGTTTCTTCGTAACACTTTGGGAGGTAACATTTCCTTAAAGTAGACTCATCTGGGATGTCGATGTTTGTGTATTTGCCTAAAAAATTTCGCAGCTGAGGATGATTCATCTTATAAAGCGGTATGTCAGCAGAAACAAAAGCCATACACAAATCCGCACAATAACGAGAAAACTTGGATAGTTCTTGGGACGAACTGGGATGGGGTCACCAATAAGGGATTGTTTGCTTTTCACACGCACAGCTGCAGCAATATGTTTACTGCCATTCACATGTTGGGTTACCTGAGATCGCTGTTCTGCTGTTATGGCTTTTCCACAGGGCTGACGAAAGAGTAGCTTTCCATCAGTGGTAAATGTGTTCTTGAATTCTGCAACATATTGCTGCAAACGATAGCTTGGTGCAGATTTCACTTTCGGCATTTTCAAACACGCACACACTTACAGAAAACTCGCACCTTTCGAACGAAACACACTAGTGCTTCTCCCACGCAATACCACGCCAAGCAAATACTGTGGAACAATCTGTCCACTACTGAACGTTGAGCTTACGTTTTACCTCTCAGTATGGACAATTCGTTACATCCAGACTGGATACTGTTGCCAGGTCTTGCAGAAATTTTTCCCTCTCTAAGATGAGAAAATAAATACAGCGACTATAAGAAAAAAACCTTTTGATTTTTTTCTGGGAAATCTTAAAAAGATAAGAAAATTTAAGTAGATACGAAATTTTATGTGAAATTTTTGGGACAAAACATTCATTTTATGCATTTATGAGCGAATATTAAGAAATATGTATTTACATAAAAAAAATTGGAAAATATGTTTTTTTATGTGAAATGAAATTTGATATATAGGCTCAAGTTACTATGATCGGAATTTGTAACTCACTTACGAGGTCATATCTACTCGCAGAAAAAATATTTATTTACCTAAAAATCCGAGCCCTAGTCATCACTAATGTACCTTCTCATAGATATAAGGTGAAGTCATTTCTTCAGAGTACATCCAGAAGTCATCCATAAGTGGCAAGCAGATTTCGCATCGAATTAATATTGTTCCTGAACTTTTCTTGTGAACATATTTTGTCTCCCATCAACTTATTTGTGTATTCTTTTCAACATTTGAGACCTACTAACTTATCTTCGGATCAGTGTTACCAGTGATATATTTATTCAAGTGTTTTCACAGTGTCACGTACATGCACGTCGTGCGATGAGATGCCGCTGAGACTACCTTAATTGCCAATTTTGGTTTCATCCGCTTCGGAATACATGACAGAAAAGTGTTACACTTCAATTAGTGTATTATTATTGTTATGTTCTACAGTGCACTACATAGGCTACTTGCCTACTGCCCTACGACGAATCATGTTATATACGGGGTGTAATCATTTATTCAGGGAACTGGTCGTTGTACATATTTAATCATATCTTAATATTTTTTGTCAGTAAAGAAATGTGATTGTCCCCTGGCCAATCCCATTTCTTTTCAGGGGGAGGTGGCATGTCACGAGCCGGAAATAAAATGCTGTGTAATCAAAAACGCCAGCAGTCCCCGGGTGACGAGACGTCGCCGAGGGTCTTGGTCGAGGGAGCGAAGCGCGAGGTGTGTTGCGAGTGACAGTGTTAAGTCGGTCCATTTAAAAGGTTTGGGCTAACCCACTGATGACACCTTCGATGGACCGATAGAGCGCCGCGTCGTGACCCAGCCGAGGAACCGCGAAGGAAATCAGGTACAGTGGTGACACTTTGGGTTTTATCATTGTCAGTGTTTACATATCTCGTTGGCTCGTGCGTGATCTCTCCCCCCCTCACTTGTGAGATTCTATTAAATATTGGTATGGAGCAATGAGCGTAATTTATTCCATTCTTCATACACACATCCTCTTGCAGCCAAGCAGTTTAAGCCGGCGAACGGCCTAAACGTAACATGGTTGAAACGTTTATATAGGAACAATAGGCATTGATTGCCACTTTCAACATATGTTGAAACGTTTATATAGGAACAATAGGCATTGATTGCCATTTTTCAAATCACAATAACCTATGGGTTGCAAACATGCTTAACCTGTAACATTACTGAGTGAGCATGTAGAGTGGCACAGAGTGCATTCAAACCTGTAGAATAAACAATACAGAATAAACAGCAATCAAATATGTAGAGTGAATAGCAGTTACACCCATGTCAGGATTAACAGCATTCAAACCCTGTCAGGATAAATATTTAAATATGTATGTATAAATTAACACAGGTATTAATATGTATTTCCTGTTCAACAGGTACAGCAAGCAACCCTGAGTATCTCAGCAGGTTCATAGAAAACATAGACAGCAAACAAAATAATATGAGATTATTGTTGAAACAACAGAACTTTGTACCTGTCAAATATTTTATATGCTAGGAACAATATTAGCTTATAGAAGGAGTGGCATATGTGTGTTTTATCTTTGCATGGATAATTCTGATACAGGATTTTTTGATGTATTTCAAAATACATAAAATCCAAGTCACTTGTTGATGATTTCAAGCTTAGGTTCTCTGGCCTGTATGAGTATAAGCTGTTTGCTCTACAGAATAAAACTGAAATGCAGTAGGTGCTTATCAGTGACAGGATTTTCCAGTACCTATGTCTCAAGATGCTTAGCAAGTTTGAAAAAATTGCATACAACAGGTACAGGAGGATTGTTGGATTTTTTGTGAATTTTTACAAAGACAAGTCTTATCACAATTGTTGCATGTTGAGATTATATGAGAATTACTGGTTCAACAATTGCTATGAATTGCATGCAGAGTATAGGATGTACATGATTACAGAGCAGAGTTCAAATTGGAAGCACTACAAATATTTAAATAAGATTAACAGAAAATTGATAGACAAGAATATTGAATTTGTAACAACAGATGATGGGAACTTGTACAGTGGTGAGGATTTTAATCCGGATCTTGTCGGGTACCCAGAGCATATACATATAAGTGAGATTGTTCTGTATTTTCTGAGAAAGAAATTCAGCAGAGATTGTAATTACAAGTGTATTGTTGAATTATTACATGATAATAATTGCATATGTAAATGTGGTAAACAATTATACAGTCTGCCTGTGTGATAATACAAACAATATGTATTTCAGATACAGGAATCTGGAGATAGGCAGTGAGCAACAGCCTGGAGCAGATCTACAATATTGACAGCAACAGATTTATATTCTTTCCCCTATTGTGTGGAAATAACGGCATAGATGTGCCACCCAGCAATTATGTTGGGGGTTGCCTTACAAAATCCACCTGGATAATATTCAATTCATCCCCCAACACATTCCTAAATTATTACACATCACCAGGTATAAAATTTAAAATATGCAATAACACATATAGAACAACACCAGATAGTTCCATCAGAAATATAACTGAAAAGCAAGATCTTGAGAATATTAGACAGAAAAACTATGATTCCAGAGACAATATTGAGACCCTAGTTGTTGTTGATTGCAATTGAATTTTGCAATTGCAACATGGGCATCTTGTAATATCATCTGTTACATGATTCATAAAACAGTACCTGCAGAATAAGTGAGAACAGCTGTATGCAACATCACTGTTGAACACACCACAATTGCATGCCACACGCTCAAAAAGCATATATGCAATATTCTCATCTTTAAAATTTCTCAGGTTGTTGATTCTGGTGTCAAGATTTTTGTTGTAATATGGATGTGTATCATGGAAGTGCTTTCCAAACAACCTGTCTATCCAGAATCTTCTGAGCAGTTCTATGAGCATCCTCTGCTCAAAAATATCTGCAGGTGAAAATTGGAAGAGGTCACTTGTCATGAGGTGATGCCTGTCAGAATTTATTTTTTCCCTGTCATCCAGCCACCAGTAGTACATCTCATTGTGATCTTGCTTATTTTGCTTCTTCACATGTACCTCAGGGCATAGTCCCAGCATGTTTGAAAAATCAGACAGGTACCTATCTAATTTTTCTGAAAATTCTATAACTCCATTTAAAGTGCACTCTATCTTGATTGTCAGGGGATCCTCCATATATGAACACACATCATGCTTAAACATAGCACAGTACCACTTGTTTATAAAATCAGTTAATTGAGATTTTGTAAATTTTGAAGAAAATATAAACTTGTGAATTTCATCATACAGGGTAAGATCTCACAATTTATCAACGGGATGGTCTATCTTAAATTTCTTCACATTGTTTAAATATTTGGGCACATATGAACATAATTCATGAAACAGCATAACACTCTGTGTCCAGAAATTAATAATGTTTGTCCACACATGCAATAGGATAGGACCATCTACAATTTCAACATATTCATAGAGCAGATTAGGCAATTCTGGGTTATACTGGTGGGCAATTTTGAAGGGTATTCTTGGCTGAGAGTAATTATTATTTCTGTATATGTTGAGTGTACAATAATAATAATTTTTAAAATCTTCTATAGATACAGGATCATTTTGTAAAATTCTGTACCATACTGCACCTACACAAACTCTACAATTCTTGTGTATCTCTCCCAGCAATTTCAGGCAATAGAAGAGCATGTTGCAGGTCTTGTTGTGTGTTAGGAAATTCACATATATTGCCCAGTTATCTGTGTATGGCAGGTTCAAAACATTCTGGATATATTTGTAGGGGTTGGGTGCAATCTTAATTTGTTTCTTGACAATTCTTGTTAATTTAATAATGTCCACATCTGAAAATCTATAATAATATGGGCCCTTGTAGCATGGACCTGACAGCAATTTTGACAGATTGTAATAATTTGTAAAATACACACACCTGTTTGGGCACTCTAGGAATTCAGAGTATAGATGTGTTTTAAATATGCTGTTCTGCAGATCCACAACAAACAGGCCAGAGCTGTGCAATGCAGGCCAGCTATTTGCAACAAACTTGTCATCATATTTTGTTCTGTATATCCTGTTGCCTATTTGTAAAGCAAAGTATCCTGGAAGCAGGAAAAAATCTATTGGTACATCATCAGCTAATAATTGGTATCTGTGGTTTCTCTTGTAGAACATCCTGCAAATGTTCCAGTCTATGGATGCACTGTATCTACTGGGTGCAAGTATCTTCAAAACACCAGGTACATCATAATCAGCCACAAATATAAAATGCATGCCATTGTTGATCAACTTGTCAAGATCAGCATCTGCATTGTTGCATAAAGCTGCTTGTATGTTGAAATAATCCTCAAACCTGCTGATATTCTTAAATTCTATCAACATGTTTTCAACAGTGCAGTATGATCACCAGGGCTGCACTCTCTGCAAAACAACTCCTCAGACAGTAATATGACAGGATTAGATACTTGTTCCTGGCAGCAGCTGCATATCCAGTTGTGTATAACATAGGTCCTATTATTTGTTTTGTTACATTTTGGACAGCATGCAGCTTTATTCTCAACAATTCTGTTTAGAAAACAATATCTGCAAAATACATGCCCGCATTGAAATGCAGCCTGGGATGTATCAGCCAGAGTGAAAAAAATGTGTATTTCATACAGAGGAGAATTGTTGGATTCTTTGTCAGTTTCTATGATTCCTACAGGAACAATTATTGGTTTACAAACACAAATATTGTAGTACTGTATAATTTTCATTTGTCTTTTGATCAGACTGCAAACTGGAAACATTTTAATTATAACATGTACCTAAACTATTTTGATGCATTTGATTTTATAACTACAAACACAGGCATGGTGTATAGAGGGTCAGATTTTGTCCGCACAGGAAATTTCCACAATAGAGGTATTATTGATTTGAATAAGATTATGATGTATCTGTTGGATCAAAAATCCAAAAATTGTAGTGCTGATTATTCTATGAAAACTGTTGTGTGTAAAAATTGCAACTGTGCATATAGATCTTAGATATATTATGCATGCACCGTATCATTCTTTGAGAGAAGAGACATTGCAAGATGTATTAAATCTGAATCTCTTGTTGAGGGTTTCAGAATTAGATTCTCAACACTGTCAGAGCATGATGTGTTTGCCATCAACAATAAAACAGTGGGCACTTGACAGCACACAATGTCTTAACCTAAGAATAATTAGGGGGGTTTGAGTGTAATGTGTAATACCTATAGAAGAAATGTTGTTTTCTATTATTACAGCAATTTTTCCTACTGGTTCACAAATTATACAAAGCTAAGAGAATTCTATGATTTTGAGATCCTTCCTAATCACAGCTCAAACTGGAAACATTTCAGATCTTTGCAGCTATATCTGGACAGGTTCCATAGGTCAGAATTTGTTACAACAGACAGTGGTATGCTGTATAGTGGTGCAGATTTCAATCATCACCTGCAATCTTTTGATGCATACACAGCAAAAATTTAAAAATTGCAGCATTGGGTGCTTTAATAGGATAATAAAATCATAGAATATATTTACAGAATGTGAGTGCGGGAAACCACTAAGCTGCATGCCTCTGCTGTTGAGATAGCCCAGCCTAACATGTAATATTGTTTGCAGGTTGATTCAAGATGCAAATATTTTTTGAAAAAAAAAATATTTCCAGATACATCAAATCCAAATCTCTTGTTCCTGAATTTAAATTAAGATTCTCAAAATTGTAAATGCTCCATAATGCTCACATAATTTGTGGAGAGCCTGTTTCTGGTGTACAGGGTCTAGCTCCTGGTCTAGAAAATTACAAAATATGGCTTTGCAATCTAAGTTATACACGGCAATCACACAAATATTTCCAATCAATTTTGTTTATGTGGGTGGGTGTATGTGGGTGGGTGTGTGTGTGGGTGTATGTGGGTGGGTGTGGGTGTATGTGGGTGGGTGTGGGTGTATGTGGGTGGGTGTGGGTGGGTGTGGGTGGGTGTGGGTGTATGTGGGTGGGTGTGGGTGTATGTGGGTGGGTGTGGGTGGGTGTGGGTGGGTGTGGGTGTATGTGGGTGTGTGTGGGTGTGGGTGGGTGTGTGTGGGTGGGTGTGGGTGTGGGTGTGTGTGTGTGTGGGTGTGTGGGTGGGTGTGGGTGGGTGTGGGTGTATGTGGGTGTGTGTGGGTGGGTGTGGGTGGGTGTGGGTGTATGTGGGTGGGTGTGTGTGTGGGTGTATGTGGGTGGGTGTGGGTGTATGTGGGTGGGTGTGGGTGTATGTGGGTGGGTGTGGGTGGGTGTGGGTGGGTGTGGGTGTATGTGGGTGGGTGTGGGTGTATGTGGGTGGGTGTGGGTGGGTGTGGGTGGGTGTGGGTGTATGTGGGTGTGTGTGGGTGTGTGTGGGTGTGTGGGTGGGTGTGGGTGTGGGTGTGTGTGTGTGTGGGTGTGTGGGTGGGTGTGGGTGGGTGTGGGTGTATGTGGGTGTGTGTGGGTGGGTGTGGGTGTATGTGGGTGTGTGTGTGTGTGTGTGTGTGTGGGTGGGTGTGGGTGTGTGTGGGTGGGTGTGGGTGGGTGTGGGTGTATGTGGGTGGGTGTGGGTGGGTGTGGGTGGGTGTGGGTGTGTGTGGATGTGGGTGTGTGTGGGTGTGTGTGGGTGTGGGTGGGTGTATGTGGGTGTGTGTGGGTGTGTGTGGGTGTATGTGGGTGTGGGTGTGTGTGTGTGTGGGTGTATGTCGGTGTGGGTGGGTGTGTGTGGGTGTCTGTGGGTGTGTGTGTGTGTGTGTGTGGGTGTATGTGGGTGTGGGTGGGTGTGTGTGGGTGTATGTGGGTGTGTGTGGGTGTGTGTGGGTGGGTGTGGGTGGGTGTGGGTGTGTGTGGGTGTCTTGGCGTAGTTTTAAGTGTGGCCAAAAAAATATCAAGATGGGGCATATTTTTGACAGGATTATGGACAACAATCTCACAGAAGTGCCTTTTGTAAGTATAGGCACATCAATCCGAGGGGGCTCATACTTTCCCGGGAAATTCCCGAGGGCATTTTTACAAAAATCTTGGATTAGACAGAGTTCCACACTTGAGCAAAAAGCTCATATGGGCATGTTGAGCTAGTTTTAAGTGTAAGCAAATCTGCTGGAGGGGGGCTCATACTTTCCTGAGTTTATAATACAGTCAATACCACTACTCCAATATTAAAACAATGTAATATGCAGAGACTCTCTAGAATTGCTCCGTGACTCTCTCATTTCTTACATCATAAACATATGATTTTTCACCTATGAGAATAACACTACATATTGTGCCATCAGGTAATGCCTCCAAATATCTGCATTGTTTACGAGTATCTTGTAGAGAAAATAAGATTTGTAGGTATTTTTATTGAGAAGTACCTTCTTCTGTGTGTACATCCCATTTCTCTGCTGAGCGTACATGCAATCAATACCGCAGCGCCATGCCCCGGGGCTCGCAGGAACTAATTAGAGTTGCGAGCAGAACTTCCCTTTTCTCGAGCCACGTGGAGTTGAGTATTGATCCAATTTTTTCGAGAATAACACTACATATGATAAGCAACAACAACAGGGCCATCTATGTGCAAATGTCTGAACTCGGTGAACACTTGGGAACAAGTCAATATATCAATATTTTTAACTCTTTCTGTTAGTAATAGGGAATGGTAGTAAGCATTAGACAAAGTACTTTGGAGCCGAATATGCCTTTCTTAAGACGTCGTATATTGCTAAAATATCTTTAATTCACATATTTCTCATACCGCCGTATCTTGTTCTATTAGGCCTCTTCAAGAAAACTGCCAATTAGTGAAAATTAATTGAGCACAACAACAGCAAAAGAGGCCTAATAGGGCAAGCATACAATGATATGGGGATATGCGAATTGTTGGTTTCTTCGATTCAGATAAATGGATCGAATTGAAACTGGGATATTTTGCATTTTTTTTATACAAAATCTGATATTTGTTACATCTAGCTTATTTGTTGTAATCCACTCTTATTTAGGGTCGGGCCTATACCTGTCACAGCTTGTTATACAAAAATCAATACACATGGCATTAGGTCAGTGCCTTCTGGGACATGCATGTTTGTGCTAGGTCAGTGCCTCTGAAGGCCGCTGCTTTCTTCTCAAGACCCAGTTCTCAACCGGCCTGGGAATCAATATATTGATTTGTTCTATTGCCTTCAGCAATTGCCTTGATGGATTAGTTCCTGCAAGCGCCAGGGCATGGCGTGCAGTGTTGATTGCATATACACCCAGCAGAGAAACGGGAGGTACGCACAGGAGAAAATACTCCAGCCATGCAGAATCACCCCCATAAATATAATTATCCTACGATCAAAATTAGTGACAGAATAGAGAAACAAAAATTATAATACCAGCTATTATATTTTTATTTTGAACACAGCACTTAAAACTAAGCCAAGATGCACCCCTACCCACACCTACCCACCCCCACCCCCACACAGCCCAAAGTGGTTCCTAAATACAAATCTCAAGAACTAATTGACATAGAGCTATGCAGTTTTTTTTGTCTGTACTGAACCCAACTGATTAAGCATAGAGATTAGATTTGAAACCCAGGAAATTTTATATAAATACCAAAGCAAGAAATATTAACACACATACACACATACACACATACACACACACAAAGCACAGTGCTGAACCCAACTGATATTTTTTATTCAGTATAAAGTTTTGAATTGAAGCCCAGGAAATATATATAATAAACAACAGGAAAAATGCCAAGTCAAAAATATTGTAATCAATGCAATAAAAATATATTTAGCTCTAATTGGGCTAGACACCAAAAGATTTGTAACCCAGACAAATACAGAACTCCCACGAAAATTTGCCCCAAATGCAATAGAAAATACAGCATGCAATACTTCACATATACACATAAAGATACTTGTTCTGCACAGCCATCAACATTGCCCCCGCAACCATCTACATCTGGTCTGAAAAGAAAGCATGAAGCACCTCTTAATGCCAGAGCAGCAAAGCAGCCACGCTATGAACCTATCCATAGCAGTTTTAATGCCCAACTTAGGGATTATCGGTTTGTATCAGAGCCAAGATGTGGCATTGAGAATTTTTTGAGCAGTGTAAATTCTGATCTGCAGGCAATTCTAAATGCACAAAATGGCTCTTATAAGCTGTCTCTCAAATTGTTCACACAATATAAGAAGCCAAACGGCACAAAATTTACACAGCCCCACATAACAGAAACTGTACCTGTATATTCAAATACAAATTTAGACAGAATAATAAGCAGTTTGATAGATCAATTGAATATTGAACACTCTGAATTTGCTGGAAAAGAGTCTGGATGGAGCCTATGCGGCTCTCCACACAAGTTATATGTTAATATTTCTGAATTCAGCCCATTACAAGGATCCACATATTTGCCATTACCTGCCAATATTAAAAACAGAAGAGCCGTGGTTAATATAGAAAATACCGACCAGAAATGCTTTTTGTGGTGTATTTTAGCTGCTTTGTTTCCAGTTTTAAGGAATCCTCAGAGAATAAGTTATTACAAACAACATGAATATGATTTTGACGATGCAATGGAGGGTTTAGAATATCCAATGTCTGTTCAGAATATTGATAAATTTGAAAAAAAAAGCCAGGGATATGAATGGCAAACAATTATCTATTAATGTTTATATTTGCTCCACTAGCCGTGGCAATTGCTTGATAGAACCTCTCAGAATCAGTGCATTTGACGATGATTCTGCTGTTCCTATTAATTTGCTCTTAATTGAAGGGGATGGCACATATCATTACACTCTGATACACAGTCTTGAAGCTTTAGTAAGAACACAACTAGACAAATCCAATACAATATTCAAGTTGTGCGGAAGATGTTTAAGTGTATTTGATGGTAGAAAATCGGTGAAGGGGGTTCGGGAAGTGAATGCAGGAATTGCAAACAATAAGTTAATTGAACATCGGAAATACTGTGGCAGCCATAAACCTGTTCATATGGTGATGCCTAATCCAAGTGAAAATTGCATATTCAAAAAGTTTGAAGCCTTGTTGGAACACCCAGCATATATTGTCTGTGATTTTGAATCAAACCTCAAATCTCTTGCATTTTGTAGCCCAGATCCTGAAGAATCTTCTATTACACCATACCAGCTACATGAACCTTCCAGTTTTTGTTATGTGGTTGTACAGGATGGCGTTGCTAGTAAAGAATATTCATACATGGGGCCAGATGCCATCAAAATATTTGCACATAAAATAGAAAATGAGTGCCGTGACATAGCATCTAACATCTTATTAAAATCAAAGCCCATGTTGCCTTTAACAGAGAAACAGATTGAGGATTTCAACAATGCAGAAAAATGCCCGGTATGTGATTCTGAATTTTCAGATACAAATATCAAAGTGAAACACCATTCTCATACAGATGGTAAATTCTTAATGGCCCTGTGTAATAGCTGTAATATTAAGATCAAGAAACCAAAATTTGTCCCCATATTTTGCCATGGAGCATCCAATTATGATTTTCATCATTTGATCAGGTACGAGGGGTTTGACAAGCAGAATTTAAATATTTTAGCTGAAAATGATGAGAAATATATATCAATTAGCAAAACAATTAAAGTTAATGGTGTTCCTATTCACATAAGATTTCTTGATTCTTACAGATTTTTACCTGCTAGCCTGGATACACTGGCCTCTCAATTATCTGATGAGCAATTCGAAATCACACGTGCATTGTTTCCAAATCTGGACCTGAAATTAATTAGGCGAAAGGGTGTATATCCTTATGAATATGTCTCAGATTTTTCTAAATTTGATGAGTGCTCCCTGCCACCACAACAAGCATTTTACAGCAAAATCAGAGGTTCTGGAATCACTGATGAGAATTATCACCATGCCCAATTGATGTTTAACAATTTAAAATGCAAGACATTTGGTGATTATCACATGGCATATTTGAAACTTGATGTGACCATCTCAGCAGATATAATACAGACATTCAGAAAATCTTGCATGCAAAATTATGGACTGGATCCAGTGTATTTTTTCAGTGCCCCGGGCCTAGCATGGGCTGCAATGTTTTTAAACACTAACATGCAATTGGATCTGATCCAAGATCAAGATATGTATCTGTTTATGGAGGAAAATATAAAAGGAGGCATGGTGCAATGTTCTCAGAGATATGCCAGAGCAAATAACAAATATATTCCTGGTTATGATCCAGCACGGCCATCAAATTATATATTGTATGTGGATGCAAACAGCCTCTATGGTCATGCCATGATGCAAAAACTGCCATATGCAGGGCTTGAGTGGGTTGAAGATTTCAATATTGAAGATCTTCAGGATTTTGATGACAGTAACTATGGCCTGTTCTTAGAGGTTGATCTGATAATTCCAGATGATTTGCACAATAAATTTTCTGATCTGCCCCCAATTCCCGAGGTTCAGTGCTCACCTGGCTCTAAACAGAAGAAGCTCATGATGACACTGGAGTCAAAACAAGGCTATGTCATATATTACAAGAACCTCCAGTTCCTGATGAAACATGGTGTTCAAGTGACCAAACTTGGAAAAGTTTTGAGATTCAGGCACTCAGAATGGTTGAAACCATACATTGATACAAACACGGAGCTTCGAACATCTGCAAAGAGCGAATTTGATAAGACCTTGTTTAAATTGATGGTAAATTCTGTATATGGGAAAACAATTGAAAATGTCAGAAAACATACCGATGTTAAATTAATTACTGACCCCAGCCGGAGCAAAAAATTGATAGCAAAGCCTAATTTCAATTACAGAAGAATTTATGATGAGCATATGGCACTTTTCAACATGAAAAAAACAAGGATTAAGTTTGATAAACCTATTTATGTAGGGGCTGCAATATTGGAATTGGCCAAATCACATATGTTAACATTGTATTATGATGTGTTGAAACCTTTTTATGGTGATAATGTAAAATTGATGTACATGGACACGGATAGTTTTATTCTTGATATTAAAACAGAAGATGTTTATCAAGATATGACCCAGCCTGAATTGTTTCAATACTTTGATACCAGTGAACATACAAAGATTCAACACCACCACAACAAAAAAGTGCCTGGCAAGTTAAAAGATGAGACACTTGGTGATGTTATTGTGGAATTTGCTGGGTTAAGTGCCAAGATGTACAGTTTTAAAACATGTAATGCTGTTGTCAAAAAGGCCAAGGGCATTGGCAGAGTTACTGTTGAAAAAGAGCTTGAATTCGAAGATTATAAAAATTGCCTCAAATCCCAGAATTTAATCAAAACATCAGAATCCAGAATCCAGAGTGTGGATCACTTATTGACTTCAAATATTGTAAGAAAAGTGGCCCTGGACCCACATGATGATAAGAGATGCATTTTATCATGTGGAATACATACTCTACCATGGGGGCATTGTGATTTGAAAAATGGGAATCAATGCCCAATTACAGAGCATGATTTGAAATAAATAAACATGCCTATGAACTTATTTGGGTTCAAAAAACGGGCTATTATGGAGCTGCCAACACCACAACCCTCTTCTGATATACTGTCTAAACTGAGTGGTTTGTTAATTATTCATCTGAACAGCATATTTACAGATGTTGATGATGAGACAGGCAAAACATTGTACATATTTAACAATAATTTAAATCATTACCAATTACCTGTAGGTGGTCAATTGCAATTTATTACAACCCCTGAGGGTGATGTTAAAATTTCAGTAGGGAAAAATATTTACAGAATTAAGCACTCAAACATGGTTTCTGGCACTGTATATACTGTTTCTGCTGGTGACTGCTTATATATTGAAGTCCCTGCATCTTATGACAAGCTTATACCCTTTTTTATAGAATTAAGAATCAGGTATTCAATAATAAATAACTACTAAACAAAATGCCTAATGATATTTTTGGCCATACAAGACATGAAGATCACAGTGATGAGATTTTGATGCTTGATGTCAGAGTCAAGAAATTAAGAAGTGATTTACAAGCTTTACAAACTACACTCAATGCCAGTCTTCAATTAGAAATTACAAATTTACAATCACAATGCATGGACCCTCTTCTTAAAATTGATTCTGAACTTAAATTGCTGCTTCAGAAATATACTGATCTGGCGACATTGGATAATTTTCAAAGTTTAGAAGAAGCTGTAGCAGCTCTTCGAGCAAAATTTAAGACCCAGGCCACCAACTCTGAGCAATTGAAACAGCAATTAGAGGAGCAAATAAATAATGTCCAGGCACAGCTCCAAACAATTGTCAAAAGCATAAAATCACAAGAAGATTTTGATCTAGTGATTTCCACTCTAAAGGAACAGATTCAGTCACTCCAAATACCTAATCTGGACCCCTTGAACAATGCCATAGCCGAGGTTAAAGAAAAAATTGAGACACTTGAAAATTTTATGAACAATTTGCCCTCTTCTGAAGCTTTGAATGCAATAACTCGGAGTGTTGCAAACATCAAGCTGCAACTTGAAACATATGAAGATTTTGGAAAAATTCAAAGTTCCATAACCCATCTTGAAGGTACAATAGCAGCAGTGCAAAGTGATTTGGCAAATGTACTTGAATCCAGATTGCCTGGGATTGTAGATACCCTTGTCAGTGTCCAGCAACAAATCACAAAGCTTGAAAACCTCAACACTGAATCTGAACTGTCTCATTTTCATCACTTGATAGATGATATCCAAACAAAACTTGAAATTTTACAACATTCAACACCCTCTCAGGCAGATATAGCCCTGCTCCAAAATGCTATGCAAAATGTGGCTGATGCTTCTGAATTAAACACTGTAAAATTGGCACTTGAATCTTTGCAAAATACAGTATCAAATCTGCCTACATCACAGGAACTTAAAAATATTAAGAGGGCAGTGAATAGGATATTGAAATCAGAAGATATCAAAAATATCCAAGCAGAGATCAAACAACTCACTCAGACAGTGGCCACTCTACCAACCAATCAACATATTAATGAACTGCATGCCCTGTTTGAGGATATCAGAAGACAGGTCCATGATCTTACAGCTCAGAATTCAAAATTGGCAGTTGTTGAAAATTTGCAACAAATTGTAGCTAATATCAAGCAACAGCTAGGGACCATGGAATCCAATCAAGCAAATGCTCTGTCTGTTTTTGCCACCCAGCTACAAGAAATTGTGCAACAATACAAGAAACTTGCTGTGGACATAAGAATCAAGCCGGGGCACGATGAGATTGTTAGGACCATCAATGAGCATCTTGAATCTGTAACAAGCAGATTGCTCACAGCAGAAAAGGAAATAACAGGCATAATCGAGAATCCAAAACATTCAGTAATTCTTGAATTGTACAGCATCCCCAACAAAGAATATGATTCTCCATTTACACCAGGTGGCAAAATATATATGCTGTCCCCTGCACAATTTTATTACCAATTTTTTGTTGGGGGCACATTGAGACCAATCAAGATCAAATATTGGCTTCAGCCACAGGCACACCACTACCCCACCTTATCAATAACAAATGCTGATAACAAAGTAAAAATCAGCAGTGTAGAATTAGAGGATTTTACAGACCCCAATACATTAGAAACAGCCTATACTGAAGATGATGGCACTCTGGAATTTAAAATACAGATAGGGGACAAACTGTATTTAGAAAATCCTGCAGTATCAGCTGCTGAACACCCCATAGTTGCAATATTCTTGTTTACATATTATGTCTAGAAAAATTATTGTTGATGAATTACACAGACAGGCCAGACATAATTTTAAGAGACTCCCAGTAGTCACAAAGGGCATAGATGATTTATGGCAAAGCGACTTGATTGAAATGTCGAGTGGACAGTTGAAAAACTTAGACAAAATCAACAAGGGCTACAAGTATCTACTCACTGTAATAGACACATTTTCAAAATTTGCCTGGGCTGTGCCACTCAAATCCAAGACTGGAAAATGTGTTACAGAAGCCCTCAGGACAATCATCAATCACAGTGGAAGATCCCCGCGCTATTTGCAAACAGATAATGGCAAAGAATTTTATAATTCAGTGTTTCAACAATTTATTAAAAGCCAGGCAATAAAACATTATTCGAGTTACAGTGACCTCAAGGCCTCAATTGTAGAGAGATTCAACAGAACCTTAAAAAATCTTATGTATAAACAATTTACACTGCAGGGTAGTTATAAATGGATTAATATTCTTCCAGAACTTCTACATAAATATAACAACTCGGTCCATTCCACAATCAACATGAAACCCTCTGAAGTAACTTCATCTGATGAGCAAAAATTGATCAGCACTGTTTATTATCCTAGATATCAGCCAACAACAAGAAAGGCCAAATATAGGGTGGGGGATCAAGTAAGAATAAGCAAATATAAGCACTTATTCAAGAGAGGCTTTACAAGAAACTGGAGCACTGAATTATTTACAGTGGTTCAAGTTAAACCCGGGACCCTTAACACTTATATAATAAAGGATCACCGAGGAGAAATTCTCAAAGGCAGGTTCTATGAACAAGAGCTCAGCAAAACTAAACAGCCTGACACATATCTCATAGAAAAAATCATCCGCAGAAAAGGCAACAAGTTACTTGTCAAATGGCTGGGTCATCCGGAAAACAGCTGGATCGATGCAAACAAAATAATAATATGAACACCTGGGATGTTATAAAAAGGCTCCCAGAACCTGAACAACAGAATAAGAGAAATGGCAAATTGTTACCTGATAATATTAGGTGCCTTATTGTTGGGCCATCTGCTTGTGGTAAAACTACACTATTAGTTGATAATTTTTTATTGGCACCCAACTGGTTAGACTGGAAAAACAGGCACTTGTATGTTTTTTCTAAGAGCTTGGAACAATTAAAATATCAGCAACTGATGAAGCTTTATGATGGATTGGATATAGCCACTTTTGAACCAGATGTTAAGCCACTTCATGAATGTCTCAATAATTCTGTTGTTGTGTTTGATGACATTATACTGGATAATCAAAACAAGGTTAGAAACTTCTTCACACAGGGCCGGCACAAAAACATTGATTGCTTCTACCTGGCACAGACTTTTTCAAAAATACCCAAGCAACTGATCCGGGACAACAGCAATTTTATATGTGTGTTTCATCAAGACCATACCAACCTCAAACACATACATGACGAATATGTAGGTGGGGACTTGAGCTACAATGATTTTTCCAAGTTTTGCAGCAAGTGCTGGAACCAGGACAGTTATGGGTTTGTCACAATTGATATGACAAGAACACCCAATAGTGGCAAATACAGAAATAAAATCAACAATTTTCTAGACGTAGAGACGTATATAAATAAACATGAAAAGGCCAATCATTGATGACCATAAGTTAAGAGATTATCTTGTAAAAAGATTTAAGGGATGGAAATCAGAGAACCGAGGAATTTATGAAAAACACAAACAAACAGAACAGCCTGTAATTGATGCTATTAATAATTTAGGTAAGAATATCAAAACTGTTACAGAGCAAAATCAAAACTTGCTCACAGAGCTTGTACCTGTAGCTGCTAGGAACATATTAGATTATCCATTCACCCCACTTTCAAGTATTCATACACCTAGTCCTCCTAGAAGAATTGAAGCTAGTCAAGATCCTATTGAATTGGGTCTTCTTGCTCAACAATATTTAACCACACCTAAAGACAATAAAGATGAGGTTTTTGGCTTATATGCTGACACAGAGCTTGATGGCAGCATCATACATAGAATTGGCAATTTCAGAGTAACATTTATGGGAGATGATATAATTGTATATTCAGAATCTCGACTTGGGGAAAAAGGTGCTTTTGTTAAGTACACCGGCACACCTGGATTATGAGAACTGATGACTAGGAAGAGACCTGGCAGCTATACAGATCAAGATTATGAGGATTACAAAGAAATATTAATAAAATCAGATGCTCTATACCAGAACAATGATCCCACACAAAAAGAGTCAAGTCGAGCAGTGGAGCAAATTACAACAATTTAATCAAGCCCATATGGTCACAAATCAAGACTGACAGTGGAATCAAACAATACAACACCCTGCCTAAAGAATTTGTCTGGGTTGATGATGTCAGGAAACTTGTAGATAGGTTATTGGTGATAGCTGGGGAGGAAAATGCTGGGAACCACAATTTTTACAATGAAAAGGTTGGAATTATGGACATGATAAGCACAAAATTGTCTATGTTTATAGTGAATGACCCTAAGGGGATTGGATATCTCATAAAAATTATTAATACTCTACCACCTAAATTTTGGAATATTTCTGAGGGTCGGGGCCTTGTTAATGACATTATAAACAAGCTGCCATTTGAATTACACATTCCAGGCTATCAGTATTGTGGTCCAGGCACAAAACTGGACCATAGATTAAACAGAGGTGATCCTGGTGTTAATCCCTTAGATGCTGCTTGTAGAGACCATGACATAGCATACAACACACATTCTGATCTTGACAAGAGACATGTTGCAGACAAGAAATTAGAAGAGGCTGCATTTGGCAGATTTGTAAGCAAAGATGCTTCTTTAAGTGAAAAAATAGCAGCATTGGGAACCACCATAGCTATGAGCACCAAACAAAAATTGGGGTGGGGGCTGTGAATATTTATATAATAAACCTACAATGAAGGCCAAGGGTGTTATGTATCAAATACCTTATGCAGGTCTCAAATCTCTTAAAACTATTGACAGTCTTTTGACCAAAAAGCAGCGCAAGAAAAAAAATTCTTGTATTGCCAAGGGTCATGGTATGAAATTGTTGCTTAGTACCCCCCAATTAAAAAAATTACAGCAATCAAGAAAAAAATCACATGTGGGGGGATTTATATTTACCATCCCTGCCATCTTAGCTGCTCTCGGGGCTGTTGGGAGCTTGGCCGGGGGATCAGCTGCAATAGCAAAAACAGTAATAGATGCCAAGAAGAATAGGGCAGAATTAGATGAGCAGAAGCGCCATAACCTGGCAATAGAGAAACAAGGCAAAGGTGTTAAGAGAGCCATGAATAAGTTTAAAAAAAACAAGAAGCACTTACAAACCAAGATATTGAAACTTTAATCAAACCACTGGGCATCAAACATTTTAGAGGTGTGTACATGTCTGATTCTTTACCAGAACAACCACTCAACAAAGAGTGTGGCATTGTTAATTTGGATGAGTACAAAAATCAAGGCACTCACTGGATTTGTTATCTTAAATATTTAAAAAATGAGGCATTTGTGTTTGATTCATTTGGAGGTGTTCCACCTGAAAATTTAATAAAATATTTAAATTCAGCTAATCTTTATTACAATAATGCCCGTGTTCAAAACTTCAAAGATGTTAATTGCGGACATTTGTGTTTATCTGTTCTTAGATACATGTCTCAAATAAATAAACCATCAATTGAAGATTTTCAAAAAGCCTTGTGGTATCTGAAACATCATGGGGGTATTCCATCTCACCAGCCAAAATTCAATATTGAAACTCAAATTGCATGATGACATAGTGTATCCCAAAACAATAGCTCTCAGGGCATTTTATGGCATGTACTTAATCCCTAATATTACACACCACAACAACACAATTGCAGTTGGGGATGAAAAAATTGTCATCACTCCAGGGCAATATAATCTCTCCACTCTAAATGCTCAATTACCCAGAGGTATAGTGTTAAGTCAAAATTCTGTCACTCACAGAGTAGAGATTGTATCTGCCACAGAAACAGTGGATCTGGCTACTATAGGAGAGCTGTTGGGATTTGAGAACAACACAAAACTTGAACCAGGCATCAAACACACTGCTATGAATATACCTAAATTCTTGGCCATAGAGACTCTAAATATTCACTGTAATGTAGCTGAGGGTATGATCACCAAATCAAATGGCATAGGCACTCACAAACAAACCGGCATTATTGCAACATTCAAACCTAATTCTGAATTCATGGAGCCTATCATCTACAATCCATCCCCAACATTATATTTTCCTGTGTGCCATAATAGAATAGATTATATTGAATTGATGGTCACTAATGAAAAAGAAGAATTAGTTGATTTTGCTGGAGCCACAACAACTGCAATCATAGAGATTAACATTTAAATAAAAATACATACAATGGAAAATATTGAGAGTTATGAGCTACAATCATTCCCCCAAAACAGGAGGACATTTGCAAATTTAAATCAACCCAACACAGAAATTGAGGTTGATCTTGATGTAGGGGATGGCTTTATACACCCCCACAGAGCAGATCTATACATCAAATTTGATGTTGTAAAGCTCGATGGAACAGATTATCCGGCAAATTCAAATATAAGATTGGTAGACAATTTTGTGCCCCATCTATTCTCTGAAATTGAGATCAGAAAGCATGGTGTTGTTATAAACAGAGTGGATTATCCAGGCATTACCTCCACAGCTTTGGCCACATTAAAATTATCCAAAACCGAGGCTTCATACTACAAAATAGGAGGATTCGAGGCTGGTGATAAGATATTATCTAAGAACCACACAGTGCTGTTCCCCATGCGCCTATTGCCAGGATTCTTCTCAGATTTCAAAGATATTATGTGGAAGGGTGGGTTAAGAATCACATTTAGAAGAGCTGCAAATGATAACAATGCTTTGATGAGGTACAGTGCAATAAACCCCACAGGAGAAGCTCTGCCCAATACTCTACCAGATGCAGGCAAATGCATTATTCAGACTATGGAGTTAAGAATACCTGTTGTTGAGTACGAGGCCAGCTATGGTCTTAAATACAAAGCAGATATAATAAAAAATCCACAGATTCCTCTGCAATTTTATACATATCAATGCGTACAGAAGCCCGCATCTGGTTCTTATTATGAATTTGATGCCACAAATTCATTCTCCAGTATTCAATTTGACATGCCTGATTTTGTGGTGGTACTGTTTCAGACTGGAAGACACAACAATCAGGAAAAAAATTCAAGTAAATTTGATAACTGCAACATCAAGAACATATATCTTAAAAATGGCAGAAATGAGGTTTTTCCCAGAGAGAATTATAATTTAGACATGTCCAAGAATGATTTCCTTAAATTATATGAGGCTTTTTCGGCTTTCAAGAGGGTCACTACAGGCAATACTGACATGTACTACACACCAGATGAATTCAAGGCACAGAGACCCATGTTTGTAATCAATGCTTCAAAAAGAAAACAGGTTGTGGTGAATGACAGGACAAACATTAAAATTATCTGTGAATTCCATGAGGCATTACCTGATGACACCATATGTAGTGTTATTCTCATAGGAGAAAAATCATATGTTTACGATGTAAGAAATGAGAGAGTCACAGAGCAATTCTAGAAGAATTACATTGTTTTAATATTGGATATACAAATTGAGCCTGGTGCCCAATTAAACTTAAACTGGAAGTAAATATGTGTGTATATGGGTGGGTGTGTGTATATGGGTGTATCTTGGCCTAGTTTTAAGTGTGGCCATCAAGAGGGGCATATTTTTGACAGGATTATGGACAACAATCTCACAGAAGTGCCTTTTTGTAAGCATAGGCACATCAATCTGAGGGGCTCTTCCTTTCTCATGGAATCCATGAGGGCTTTTTTACAAAAATCTTGGATTAGGCAGGGTTCTACACTAGAGCAAAAAGCTCATATGGGCATGTTGAGCTTGTTTTAAGTGTAGACAATTCTGCTGGAGGAGAGCTCTTCCTTTCGTGAGTTTATAATAGTACCAATACAACTACTCCCTAAATTTCTTTCCGCACCCCTCAGCACCCCTAGATGTTTAATCCTGGCGCCGCCTCTGTATAACAGGCACTTCAAAATCAAGTGTCCATTGCATTTTGAAACACAGCCATTGTAAGAGTTAGATTCCAAGAAATGTCCATGTTCTCAATGAATATGATCTTGACCTCTGGTGCAGTACTGTGAGTGGTACTTGGCAAAATGTATCGAACAGACGGATTGTACAAAGGCGAACAGAAGAATACTCTCCGCGTTCACCAGACCGCACGCCACTAGGTTTTGTGTATGGGGATACATAAAAGAGAACGTTTGCAGTACAAAACACTCTTTGGACAAGAAGTACTGCAATGGCGATAGCTCACGCTTCAAATAAGACCGAACCCTTTTGATCTGCTTTGATCCGAAAGAAAAATCTACATGTTTTTAAAATAACGCAATTGTATTCAAACTGTGTGGTGCGCCTTCATGGATAGTGAGTAGGGTTAGGAAGTTGAAGAAAAATCATTTTTCTTACTCGGCTTTGAAGAAAATGCTAAATCTGATAGTAATCCGTTTTCCGCTTCAGTTAGAAACAGGAAATATTGTTCTCATTTTGCATTTGTTTTTATTTTCCGGGATTTCTAGGCTTTTAGGTAATTTTTCTGTATTCTTTGCCGTTTTTGTTGCACTTTTTTTTAACATTTTCGAAATTTATTTTCGCTCTTTCCCTGTTATTTCGTGAATTTTAAATGCATTTGCTGGCGTAACTCACATATTTATATTCCCTAACATGGTATTTTTATCAAGTACGCCAATAATGGTAAATATGGCCAATGCAAAAGTACAATAATATTTTTAAATGAGATCTTTAGCAATGGATTAAATAATTGTAAATATACTTTTCCTCAGCAAACTTGAAATAATTTGTGTGAAGTCTACTTTTAGGTTTCCTTGGTGGCCACTATTATCGCTTTAATTATCTGCGATTTTTAAAGTAAACTTAGTGACATTAAAAAACTATATTCTGATTCACCCGAAACAAAGCTGTAATTTCAGATGCTGACAATCTATTGTATCGTGCAAAGTCCACTCTGAAACGAGGTCAATGAGTTGTACAGTGTATTTTACGTAACCTTGAAGAATACAAAAAAAGTGCATTAGCACTTAATTGCTTCGATGGTTAAACAACCAAATGACAGATTTTATCAAATTATTCAACGTCTCTTGTAAAATATATATAAAAAAATCAACCTTTCATTTTAAGAGCAAAATCTTTTAGGTCATATTTTAAATAATTTTAAGGTCATTCTACGGGTCATTTTTTTAGATCAACTTCCAAGCCCTAGTAACAAGTGTCCAGAGTTAAGTAAGAAAGCCTTGTGAAGTCTACTTCCCTTCATGACATTTTATCTGTGTGCAACTAGATTTTCAGGCTTGGCGCTGATCAACCAAATACAGGTCACGAGTAAATATCCAGAATGAGATGAGTTTTGCTTCTCTAAATTTGTACCAAGATTTGATAAACCTTGTGACGCCAAGCAAGTTCATTCACAACATGGAGTTTGCTAAGCATTGCAATGTTATTAACATCAATTATCTAGGTTTTTTTACTATCTGTATTTATCCTTTTTTCTTATTAATATAGTATCGCTGAGTGAATTGACACCAGCTTATAAATATTAAAAATTGTACATCACCTGTATTAACCACACATTATGTTTTCATTATTAATATGTGCACCAACAGTAAATAATCACATGAATGAGGGGAGGAAAAAGGTTGGAAACCTCTAAATTAGTGGAAAGCAAGATGTTATGAAACAAGCTGATAGCTTCACGCAACCACCATATAACCAAAAGAGTATTCTAAAACAGAGCACTCCAAAATATTAGTCTAACATGTGTACATTTGTTTTTTAAACAAGCAAATTTTTCAATTCAAAAATGCAGTTTCATGCCAAGCTACCACAGAAATATTCTTGAATGACCACATTTCTTCATTTCGTATCAATCTCTTCTAAATTGAGATTTATAGCTAGCCTGAATTCATAACCCCTGTCGCCAGCCGTTGCTCTCTCAGGCATTCAAAGAATGTCACATCAGTAATTTACAAATCCTTCCTGGTCTATTGGAGTTAAGGTGCTGATCAGCAGGTATTTCAGGGCAACGACCAGGGAAGGAGGAAAGAGAACAAAACAGAGAGCAATGTGTGGTGTGGGGTCTTTTTGCCTGGAATCGCCGAACAAGAAGGAACTGAGGAGATTGAGCCATCAAACACGTTTCGATATGAACAGCTATCAGCGGGGAATTGTATCATCAGAGACAGACAGGTATTGTTACTTCCAACCATGTTGATCTAGACTTGAAGGTATAAATCCGAAAGCTTGTGTTTTGCCATTTCCAAGTGTGTAGTTAGTACCTCTCGCCCATTACCATTAGGCTTACCTTGAAGGGCGAGTGCTCAAATGAGGAGGATGAATGATTAAGCGAGCTACATCACCCCTCTCAATGGTGAAGGTTCTTGGTTCGATCCCACGTACTCAGAGTACGTTACGATTTGAACTACTCTAAGATGTAAATACATAATAATGGATGGATGGAGGTGCTGGAATTTTCATTCATTTCAGTTTGAAATAAATGAAAACTAAGAACATAGAACCGTCATGCCATTTTTGTGCCCGATTTCGTTCATCTCAGGCGGAAACGCAAAGAAAAATAACATTTTATTTTAAATTAGGCTTCCTCACCCTCCAGATAGGTTTTCTCATTTCTAGGCAGAGAAAAGAAAGGATGAAAGTTATAATGAAAACATTAAATGAATAACAGGTGCGCACGTATTTAAAAGTAGAGAATTTATAGAGTTACACGTGTTTTAATGCTAATATCAGAGGGGGAAAACCATTAAGCTATGATAGATGTCGAGTTCTAACTTGAGGATGAATCAGATGGAACCTATAGACCTCAAGTCAGAGTCGGTCACCCGCAAAATGTAAATTACGGAGGAACCTGCGCCCCAGCTCCGTCGCGGTTATCCGCGTCGGGCTGGCAATTTGGTATCAGGAGCGTCCGGCATTCCGCGTGGCGGAAGGTTCGATGTCGGATTTTAGGGAGGCCCATGTCATCAAAAATGTGGCCGGCCCAGGGACGTCCGTGGACGATTCCCTATCAATCTGCTCCTGGTAGCTCTGTGGTTCACTCACGAACCCGGTACCATGGCTACAACAAATTCCCACCTGGGAAATTTTTACCATCCAGAATTTTAAATAAGGAATAAGAATAAGGCATTTAGATTTGATGATTTCTTGCATTGACAGTGATTTTAGAATTTTTTTTATATGATCTTGGATACGAAAATTATGACAACGTTGGTTATGAGGATGCAGTAAGCTATAGTCAGCAGTAAACGATTTTTTACCCTTAACATTTTAATTAATTAACAACGTGGATTAAAAGTGGATTTTAAAGTTATTTATGAATGAGGAAAATAAATTATTGCCACCGAGCCAGAGTCAATCGGCACTGTGGTGCATTTTAACGAGTCATGGCACAGAGGATGCTTGTTTAAGTCAATACATTGTTGTTATTATTATTATTAATTGAAATTTCTTAAAAGTTTAATTTAAATTTTGTTTAAAACTGACCGTAACTTGTAAAGGATTTAGAATGCTTGAACTATAACTGCTAAGATTATTGCAAAGAGGATATTATATTTTTATATATATATAGTTTTGGGAACGTATAAGGTCCCGAGGACCACTCATTTATATTCTTAATGACTGAAGTCTCCTAGCACCTCATGAAGGGAGCTTAGATTAAGGTGATAGTCAAGTTTATACGAGATAGTCACTTGCCTTATGTTACCTTAACTTCCGCATACATTGCCTGAAAATTTTAATCCATGTTAATATGTAAAGAAACGAAACACTAATTATATTCCTCGACACGCTGTACAATTATGTCCGCTATTACGCCAGGCGTATATAGTTAGAGTGGCGTACCGTGATTTAGGGTATAAACCGCCCGATTAATTAAAAGTTCTAGTTGAGAAGTAATAGATGTATAAATAGGCTGCAGTGACGAGAGATGTCCGTTCACAGGTAAGCAGTTGTGACGAGAATGAATCCGTACACAGATATACATATACTTATATGCTTTAAGCAAAGTTAGGCACAGCCAACTTATTTTTGAATAACTAGAAGAGAATTATGAGAGCATCACACGGCGTGGACGTTTCTCACATATTAACGAGATTTTTTTTATGTTAGTATATATTTATATATATTTTTTTCTCTGTCCGAAACAATGTTTTGTTTGACAGTTGAATATTTATCCTTAGCACGTTGTAGCTTCGAATGTTAAAAACTTTAAAATGCAGATTGTTTTAAAATCTTAAATATAAATATTGCAAGTTTGCTCCAAGTTACCGCATTTATTAAAGTGAAACAGGTCTAATATATTAAATGCACTTGCGTGACATAATAATAAGTTATAATAAAATAGCACTAATAATATTAACAATTAAAAGCAGACTTATTATTTAATAATGTGCTTTAGGCACAGAAGTTTTTTTTCAGTATGTAATAATACTAGCTCAGCGAATACATCACTAGAATTTTATAGTTACTCTTCAGAAGAAGGTATATGATTATATTAGCAAAGTTTATTTTAAGCGCCAGTTATGAGAATATTTATACTATATGAATATGTAGACGTCGACGTCAAGATTTTTTTTTGCGCTCCAATAACAAGTATTTTCCTGCGGATATTGGATTGCAACCGATAATCCTGGAAATCCATTCTGCCATCGCAGAATGATAATGATTAAACCACGACGGTTTTAGTTTCTAACTTTGCCACAATAATATGCTAAGCATATTTTAGAATGAGTAGAGGGAATTATAGATTCTTCATTTTTAGTGATGTTAGCATAATATAAAGTTAATTATCGCATGTTTAGAGAGTACTTTATCTTATCTTTTATGGTCGATTTCAAAATACGAAAAGTTAACTAACGAGACTAAAATAATAATTATCTTTTAAATAGTAAAGTTTAAACCTCACAAGCTGAAAAACGGGAGCAGCGCCAAAAGTGTTAACACCGCTGCGGGCGAATCCTCCGCGATAACCAAGCAACCAATCACCGCGAGTCCAGCCCGACGTTATAAACATTAGACAGAGTAAACAGTACAGTTTTAAACACGTGCATTTTTGTATGGGAGCGACCAAAGTCCAGCTCGGCAGCGGAGAAGCAAACCCCTCTCACTCCTCAAACCCCTTGCCATCCCGCAATCCTCCGTCGGTCATCTTTGGACCCAGTCGGCTTGTCACGACACATTTTTTTTTTTTTTTTCCAAACGTTGAATTTAGTCTCCAGTCTTGAAGCCGTCGGAATGAAGAATTTGCAACGTAAGAAAATCACCCCCCTTTCCCTCTTGTATCGAGTTACGCAGCAAGAAGCAGCCACTTCGGCCGCGAAAGACATGTATTCCTTTAACAGGACAACCACGGGAAGGAAAACTTCAATGATAGCAAATTCTTTGTTTGATACAATGTTGCCACATCTCAAATATGTTGCCACTCCGGCGTTATAATTCCCAGAAACGCTTTTACGAACAGAATTTGCTTCAAGCGAAGCAAACTATTAGAATAAATTTAAGCGATTATATATCTTAACGTTTTATTTCCCAGTAAAAGTATGTATATTTTAAACCTCTCTCACCACAATGAGCCAGTACACGTTCAATTTTTAACGATAACAGGACTTGGTCGACTGTCTAGAATGTTCGTTAACAATAATATAATAATAGGCAAAGTAGAGTTTTCAATGTTTATAGCAAGCAATTTTCCATTCAAAAGAGTAGTAGTAATTTAAGTTGAATCAAACGGAAACAGGACATTTCTCATAGCACAAGGGAAATTAAAGAAATAATTTCGATAATTTTAACAAATATTTCATTGGTTTCGTTATGAATTCTCACATAAATATAACTAACCTTATTCAGTATCAATCTAATTACATACCTTATTATTTTATGGTTATTAGCTTTCTTTATATTGTATTATCGTGGTAACGTATAAAAGTTCATACGAGAAATGGCAAAGCAGTTGAATTTCTGTTAATAAGTCTAGATCAACACCCCTTTCCTCATTTCCCGTTTACGAAATTATACTTTATCCTTTACCTAAGTCTGTCTATTCATCACACCAGTCAAGAGCTATCAACAGAAGGATTTTCCCAGCGTATCTATTGGGAATCAACATGCAGCAGTTTGGCCAATCACCAGCGAGGAGAACGGGATTCGAACCCGAATCTGCACGCATCCCGACGGTTTAGCTTCCCAGGACAACAGCATGCAACAGCCATGTGAGCCAGCCAGCCTGCCAATATTTTAGTACATGGAACAAACACTTTCCACCCTTTTTATAAGAAGAAACTCCCAAAGCGGACAAAATTCTTCAGTCCCTTTCCCCATCAATGCTCCCACAAAAGAAGAACAGAAGAGATGCAGAAAAGAAGAACAGAAGACATGAAGAGGGAGCAGGGAAGAGAGCAGAATACCAGAGAGAAGAATGAACACCGTAGTTTTGTCCCCACAAACTACACACAATATGCTCCTGTTCTGGAAGTGCATTGCTTTCCACAAATATCATTCTACATCCATCAAAAGTGCAGCTTACATAATCCAAGTCATCACTGTGTGTAAACGTTCCCCAAAATCTGCCAGTCTTTATAAATTTCACCCAATGAAGAAGCAGAAATTCATCAAGGACGTATCCTAGTGTTTACACTTCTCACCTCTGTACACTTGCATTACAGAATGTACATGACCCCTCCTAAAAAGTCATTCCGCAGTGTTTACGAAAGTGCATTTTTATGTGACATGTAATGCGTCACATTCAACTCTACAACTTTCATGTAAAGCAGTTTTACACCCACAAAGAAGAACCTTCCAGTGTGTGCAACCTGACTTTTAACGTCATGCACAGGAGTGTACTCAGTGAGTTTCAACGTCCCATGTCTCATTCACTTTTCCATAAATGCACAAACTATGCTTATCAACGGTGCAATTTTACATGGTTTAAGTGAATATGCTGCATGACAAAATCGTGTTTCGCCAGTGTCTACAATTTTGTCGACCGTTTCTCACTTAGTTCCTTGAAAGAAACGTTGAAATGAAAATCTGTGTGCAACCAGTTGTGCAACTTTTGCACGGGAGTGTACCATGTGAAAATATTTAAAAGTCGTTTATTCATCATTAAGTACACCGAACAATACTAATCAACAGTGCTTTTAACACATGCCCTTGTCGATCGTTTTCTTACCAGCTTTAAAGAAAACATCGAAGCAAAATTGCTAAGTGCATCAACCTCCAAAGGGAAGTCTCACAGTAACTCGACGGCATGTTTCCCCCAAGTGTACATGTGTGCTTCATGGATTCCAAATATTAATTCATACTTACATCCGTAATTCCAGTAGTGCCGAGAGTGATAACAATCCACTGAACTATCGTGACAACTCCAAACATTTCCAGTGAATGCGTGTGCATCGCAATATAAAACAAGAAGAACCCAAGTGGAAATATATTTATTATACACACATACAAACACTACGTAGTGTATCCGTGAATTTACGGTACCTTTTAACTCAAGTGAAAATATGTGTCGTGTGAGTCCACTTGTGTTGACTACTAACGCACACGTGTGTTCACGCCCCCTTTTGGCGACCTCAGGTCATAAGCAGTCATCATTGTTGCTTGGCCACACCTTTAACATGTTACGTCAGTTATGTCAGTGATCATCACATGTCAATCTTCCGCAGCTATTACAAAATTGACGGTACGCTCATTCCATGCATGATTATGTGAGCGAGTATCAAAGTGCAAGTTAAGCACTGTGCTATTTTTTTTTTTTTTTTACTAAGCAAAGATGCGAGCTTGTTATTTGTTTTTCTTACGGCCAGTTACACCAGACAGTAAATTTATGCCTATGGCCAGTTCTCGCGTCTGAAGTATCGCCAAGTATTTACTCAATTACTATTCTGTTATCATTATTTTCTTTCTTTTCGGTTTTGGCGGAAACTATGGTTTTATTTCATTTTTATTTTTCTATGTTTTTAATAAAAACTTCGATTTATAAGGATAGATCAACATGGATACCTTAAATATAAATTTCAATTCTGGAAATTTTTTCCAGAGGGGGTAATCGTATCAATCTCTTCTAAATTGAGATTTATAGCTAGCCTGAATTCATAACCCCTGTCGCCAGCCGTTGCTCTCTCAGGCATTCAAAGAATGTCACATCAGTAATTTACAAATCCTTCCTGGTCTATTGGAGTTAAGGTGCTGATCAGCAGGTATTTCAGGGCAACGACCAGGGAAGGAGGAAAGAGAACAAAACAGAGAGCAATGTGTGGTGTGGGGTCTTTTTGCCTGGAATCGCCGAACAAGAAGGAACTGAGGAGATTGAGCCATCAAACACGTTTCGATATGAACAGCTATCAGCGGGGAATTGTATCATCAGAGACAGACAGGTATTGTTACTTCCAACCATGTTGATCTAGACTTGAAGGTATAAATCCGAAAGCTTGTGTTTTGCCATTTCCAAGTGTGTAGTTAGTACCTCTCGCCCATTACCATTAGGCTTACCTTGAAGGGCGAGTGCTCAAATGAGGAGGATGAATGATTAAGCGAGCTACATCACCCCTCTCAATGGTGAAGGTTCTTGGTTCGATCCCACGTACTCAGAGTACGTTACGATTTGAACTACTCTAAGATGTAAATACATAATAATGCAAATAAGCAACATTAAAACTTACCGTAATGTACTTCCACAACACGTTTCGCATCCAAAGAAACACAGCTCATGAAAACCTGAAAGAAATGAAGAAACAAGTGAACTGAGAAGACAACAATATATACATAATTTTTTGCCAATTCTGATGACGTCAAGCTGTATTGACGTACCTTAATGTGAGCACTCTTTCGGCATGGAAATTACCATGCGTTTTTTTGTTCTGGAAATTAATTGAGAATAGGATGCATCAATGGTTGTGAAATATGATATATGTATCAAAGGGGAATGATATAATTCCAGATAAACCCTTAAATTTAAATTGTGAAAGTGAAGATGGGAGTAGTTATGTTCCCGGATATGGGTCGATAAATCAATTGATTGGAAAAGATCGATGAAAGATCAATTGATGATAAAGGGCAGTGGACAAGGAAGCATTGTTTGTATTTTGGTGGAAGGCCAGAAATGGGCGGGGTTTGAGATATGGGTCTGGGTTTTGATTGGTTGTTTGGATGAGGAGATGATGACGTCATAGGTGTTTTGAGTTTTGATTGGTTGAAGAGTTTTTTGACCCCGGAACGGGAAATTCCCGAGTTTGATTTCAACAGGAAATTACTGAGTCAGTTGAATGATGATTAAAATGTTGTCTGAGAAAGGTGAAAGGTTATAGATAAGAGGTTGAGGTTTAGAAAATGTTGTGTGAATCACGTGAAAATCACGTGATAGGAAATTGTTGATTCGGGTCGATTCTGAGAATTTCCCGCCAAAATCACGTGAAAGTCACGTGACCGGAAATTCCCGGCTCGGGTTAATGTTCGAGTGAACAAGCAGACATTGTTATTATTTGGCAGGGTTCCAAAAATGTGTGGAGTTTGAGATAGAGGTTAAAAGGTTATAGATAATGGATGGGAATGTTTTACTGTTGTTTTTTATTTTATTATGTTTGTTTTTCGGTACAGAGGTTGATTTAGGTTTTCGAATTTAATGACGCATTCAGTATAGAGGTCGACAACCTGTCTTTGAGAAGCCGGGAAAATGTTGCTGACTCATTTGATTCAAAGATCGTTGTATTAATTTAAGAATACAAAAAGTATTTATTTGGACATGTTTAAGGAAAATGACGTAATAGGAAGAAGGGTATATATATGTAGACGGTATAAAAAGAACGAGAGTGTGTCACAATGGCAGAGTATTACATAACGTTTCCGGAGAAAGCTCTGAATTTCTACGAGATAAGTTACGATGAGTTTTGGGAAGTCATAGAATCCTGCGGCGATATCGATACCGATCGTGAGGCTGTACAGCGAGTGTTGAAACAGTTCCCGTTTATGTACGTAGCACTACGTGAAGCTCCATGGTGCGGATGTTACCTGTTCAATAGATCGGGAGAAGCAGTCCATCATTCCTGCGAGACGTTGAAGGAGATAGTGGAAAGAAAAAAGTTTACGGATGGGAGAACAGGATTTCCCAGTCACAAATGTTCGTGTGAACTCATTCAGAGGAAGGATGAAGATGAGATTGCTGAAGCTTTAAAACAAAGAGTGAAAGAGTGGCTTGCCGTGTTAGTGAACAAAACTATTTTGTGGTGTACTACCTGCAGCCGTTCTCTACTACGTAAATTAGAAGGACATCCCTGTTTTCCAGCGGTATCTTCGAATCGTCTTGGTTTTTCCAGAGCCCTGTTCGATAGTGATGTAGAAGATACTGTGCCGGTACCGTTATCACCAATACCTGGAACCCCATCACCTATTGTATCAGATTGTTTTTCTTTGGCTGATTTATGAAAGTGTTCAGTTACCCCTGCTACCGATTTTCGGGGCATTGTAATAACTACCTATCAGTTGATTCTCGATACAAAACTTACGAAAAGTGGCCTGTAGGATTACAACAGACACCTGAAGAGTTAGTGACTGCAGGATGTTACTATTCAGGCCACGGTGATAGAGTACTGTGTTCATATTGTTTTATGGCTTTTGTGATTGGACACCGGAAGATTGTCCTGTTATAAGACATCTGGCAGCAGTGCCCCATTGTAGTTTTATACAAAGTGTTGCATTACTACATTATAAGGTCGAATGTAAATATTGTGCTAATAGAGAAAAGTCTGCAAAAAAAGTTATTGAAAAAAATGCAGATTCTGTAATGATTTGTAAAATCTGTTTTTTGAATGTTTGCGATATAGTGTTTCTCCCGTGCAGACATTTTGTCAGTTGTCGATCCTGTGCCTCACAACTCGATAAGTGTGCTATATGTCGTGGATCTATTAAAAATACATTGACAGTTTTTACCTGTTGAACAATGGATGTATGTTTTTTGGACGTTCGAGGTTTACGAGGAAAAGACGGTGAATTTGTGTGGAAAGAAGTCGGAATATTGAAGTCTCCTTTTGAATGTACATTTGATTATTTAGTAAAACCTCCATACGGTCTACATTTGTTAAGTGAAAAATATCGTCGTGTGAATTATTGGCTCCGTGCAAACAAACACGGACTCTCCTGGGAAAATGGTTGGGTACCGTATGAGAAGTTAGGAGATCTTTTATATTCTGTACTTGTAAATGAAAATGTGTATGTTAAAGGTACTGAAAAAACTAAATGGTTGGAAAAATGTATCGGAGAAAAACGTATGAGTACGTTAACCGTAGATAATATTGAAGAATTTGGGTGTCCAAAATTGGAGAGTGTGAAACTTTCGGTAGAAAAAAAGAAATGTAGAGAACATAGTGAATCAAAAAATGTGAACAAAACCTGTGCAGTTGAAATTGTTTGGAAAATGTACCATTTCTACTGTAATAGAGAAAAATAAAAAACTGTTTAACCTTTTTTCAAATGTTGTATTTACAATTTAATAATATACATATAAAGATATACATTTACAGTAAAAATACATATTGGATAATAAAGTTATTTATAATATCAATGAATGTCCAAGATTGTGTTGAAGATATATTTCAATCATCAACTCGTTGTACCAGAGAACGTGAAAATGGCTTATCAGGTTTTCCGGTACTTCTTTTCTTTCTGAAAACATATTCTTTTCGATACAATGCACAAAAGTCTGTATATGTGGCTGTAATTTATGATAACGTTCGTTCGTTAATTTTCTTAAGGGTGTGAAAAGTTCACAAAAAAATAAATGTAGTTCCGGGGGTGTAAAAATAAAAGCATCCGGTGAGGAATGTTGATACATGGAAATACAACGTTTTCCGAAAAAATTTACAGCACTGACAGTAATATTCCCTGTGACGAGATAATTAAATCGTCGACCTGTTTCGATGTAATCAAGTACATCAGATTTCAAAACACACAATTCTCTAATCTGTGAAGAATTAATTCGTACGGGTAATCTTCCTTGTTGCGAAAACTCCCATACCAGATTGAAAGGTGTCTGTTTTTCGAATCCTACTGCTACATATTTGGTTTTTTCGGTGTTCAGAAAGTATATATTTGCAAGATAAAGATCCAAACAGACATCTATGTTGTGCAGTTCCGAACATTCGGTTTTATTTTGGGAAGAACTGTTTTCTTGACGTATTTTTATGAAATCACAATCCTTTGTCACATCCGGTTCACTCTCGATCGGTTCAGTTTTTATAACAGGAATCTCAATTTTGGTAGGGGGCAGACGTCTACGTTTTCTGCATCTAGAAACACCATCCTTATGAGTAATACGGTCTAGAAGCTGATCATGTTTTTCCATTGTAGAATTTTTGACCGGGTCCATGATGTTTTTACTAAAGGTGTCAAGATGATACTGAGAGTGAGCAGAATCATCATACATATTTTATATAGAAATCATCTTATACACTCCCGAACTGGTTTGATAGAACGACACACTTGTGCTCCTTTCGGACACTTTGAATGCGGTAAACATTTGAAGATCTGACGAAAACGGTGTAAAATATATTCATCTTTACTGACACCTGGTGGGAATATCCGGATGAAATCCCTGGTTGTGACGTGATGTGCTTTATAATAAGCATATACACAACAGTAATGTCCGCAAGTTGTAGCAAATATTCCTTGTAAGGGGGTATTATTGTGAGTCCAGATAGAGGAATGACGGTTCAAGAATGTTATGAATTCTGGGTAATAGGGGTGGAAACCGTATGAATCAAAATATTCTGCCTTATTGTTTTTGTCGAAATAGAAAGCAACCCAGTGTGTTCCTTTGGAATCGGAAGTATCCGTGTTTGCGATTATCAAAGCAGGGGTGGAGAACGTTCGAGGCAGAAGATCTCTCGGGTAAACACCACAAAAAATTGTTTTGGTGGAACAGTTGTGAGATAAAATATGTCTGATCTGTGATGTGTTCATGTCGGATACGTTTATAATAAAGTACACAAACACGGTAGTCTTTTTCTATTACGATACAGGTAGGTTTCTGTGGCAGAAAACAGGAATACACCAAATTTATAGAGTAAAATTGTTAGGTTTATTAGTGAAGGATAACACCTCTGTCTTTTGTCACATCCAAGGCCACTTCGAATTCAGCATAGAGAAGACAGGTAACATTTTCGGACAGTTGTGGAGAAAACTGCATTTCTACTCCTAAGGTACCTTGTTCCTGTAGACTGATGTGTGTATCGTTTCCTGAAAAATCTGGTGTAATGTCGTAAATTAGAAAAAATGATCCGTTTTCAAACATCTTCCTTGTTATCTGATGTCCATAATTATTGTGATGGATACCTGTGCCGGAAAAGAGAGTTTGGTAGGCACGTGTTACTAAACCGCCATTTCCTCCTGTACTGATTCGTAAAGGTTCAGAAGGTGTGAGCTCTCCATTTTTTACAAGATGGAAAGAAGATAGGTTAAAACTTCTAAAGTCGAACGGATTTTTTTTTACTGTCTCCGAGAAAGCTGGCGGTGGATACCATAGTAAAAAGAATAACATTCGGAAAAGGACCTTGAAAAGCATTGTCGATAGAAATCTGCTGCGTTCCTGCAACGTAAGAGTATGCCTTGATAATACTTCTTGTGAACGGATAATGTGCAGGAGCGTAAGAAAGTGCTCTGTCTATAGCCAAACTGGTGCTAGGAGTAGGAATGACGTGATTTATTTCGAGAGCAGCTTTTAAAATTTTTATTTGTACGCTAGGTGAATCTTGATCTCCCCAGATATAAAAAGCATCACGTGACTTGATAAGTTCGATACGTACTTCCACACCATTTAGTAGATATTTAGGCTGATTGAAAAAATCTATGTGGAGTTTTCCCATAAGTTCCATTTCGGCTGTTACTTCCATAGGATTTCCTGATGACGGAACGTATTGGAAAACATTTTTTCGGGTGGTGAAACCTTCGTTATTGGTTGTGATTTTATCTTGGTTTCCAGGTGTGTCCAGGTACCATAAAGCATTAGTAAGATGTGTATTTGCAGCATCAGTACCGTAATTGAGAAGTACCTCAAAAATCGATTTGTATGCATAATTGTTGTCAGCATTTGTTACAGATATACCATTGATAGCAACGTTACATTGTGAAAATATAGTATTGAGGAGATAATTTACTACCCCACAATTTTTTGTGGTTGCATTATCGGTCGGCAAAGCACTCATACGACTCCCATCTTGTTTGACCATCTCCACCTGTAAACGAAGATAAACAGATGCAAGATCCAGAAAATCTGTTGCTGTTGCAGGTATGAGAAATGGTATCACGTTCTGGTTATCGATGGATGCAATAGGTTTGTAGGTAACAGTGTAGGTTTTTTCGACATTTTGTTGAATAGGTTTTTTCCGAAAAAGATCGAACTGTGAAATCATACACGTGTTGTCCTGCATCATTGTGTAAAAATATTTTTGACTTTGATATTCTTTTTGATTTTTCTGATCCTCGAGGTTCTAACACGGGTACCTGAATGTTTTAACATCGAATGAGTATTTTTTCTTGTAATTCTTCTTCTTATACCCGAACCTGTCAGAGAATCGATTTTTGTAGTGCTCTAGTTTTAAGATTCTGACCAGCTTCACGTATTCGCTGACGAACAATAGTTTTCGGAGTCTGCTGACTTGTTGCAATCTTGGTAACAATATTAGCACCAGTTTTTAAAGCTTTTTGTTCGATAGTTTTTGTATCGTTCCAGAGAAAAGGTTTTATCATTCTGAAGAGTCCAGTAAAAAACATTATCAGACGGCCGCTGTAAACGAAGTTAGACAGGTTCGAGAAACGAAGTTACATTCTGGTTATCGAAGGAAGCAATAGGTTTGTACGGAATAGTATGTTTTTTCTGAAAAAGGTCGAACTGTGAAATTACCCAGGTGCTGTTCTGTATCATGATGTAAAAATATCTCTGACTGATATTTTGTCTGATTTTTCTTTTACGTGTTTTCCTAGATTTCGATGATGTTTTTCGACGTTTTACGGATGTACGTTTTTTCTTGATTCTCGAGGTTCTAGCACGAATACCTGAACGTTTTAACACCGAATGGGTATTTTTTCTTGCAATTCTTCTTCTTATACCCGAACCTGTCAGAGAATCGATTTTTTGTTGTGCTCTAGTTTTAAGATTCTGACCAGCTTCACGTATTCGCTGACGAACAATAGTTTTCGGGGTTTGCTGACTTGTTGCAATATCTGTAACAATATTAGCACCAGTTTTTAAAGCTTCTTTTCCGATAGCTTTTGCACGACTCCAGAGAAGAGGTTTCACCATTCTGAAAAGTCCAGCAAAAAGAGAACCTAATCCTCTTCCTTTCTGAATTCTGTTAGAACGAAAAATGGGTCCGATTCCTCCATGTATTTGGGTTGTGTAATATTCTGCTTGCGAATTCATGATGACTCATTCGTTTACCAATATAGACTGAGAAAATAGTGTTATGTCGGTTTTTTAAAAGGATTTTGTTTTTTTACGAAAATGTAAAACAGCGATAGTAGGAACGGAACCGTTTCTTAAAGGTAAAAAGTTTCCTTTTTGATCGTTCAAAGTAATTTCTATTGTTTCAAAAGAACTTTTATCCAGAGAAACATAGTGAATCGGATTGAATGTGTGATGAGCTACAGGTATCGTACATGTGGTATCTACTTCTGAACATTGTTTTCGAGTAAGACGTAAAAGACGTATCATTTCTTCACCGACCAACTGTTGTTTTACAATATCTGAATATACAAATATGTAAGGATTTTTATCGACAACGTTATTAGATATTACGTGCGAAGAGTAGATAGATTTTAATATATCATATCGAAATTTAGCATAGTCGTCTGTTAAATCTATCGGTGTTATTGTATTGTCTACAGAGGCATCGGGTTCAGGGTCGAGCATTCCTGTTTCGGACAAGTGTTTATATACGGCAGCTTTAAAATAGAATCGAAGATGAGTAGGAATAGCTACATTTGCAGGGTTGGTTTTCAGGAAAAAAATAAGATCATCTATTGTATAAGTAGCTGCAGGAAAATAAAACGGTTGATCGTTAATATATAGTGTGTTATCTGTAGAAACAGATGACTCGAATGAACTCCATTGCGGGTCAGCCAGAAGATGCCAGAATTTGTAAAGCACAGATTTTCGTATTTCTCGATTATCGGGAAGGGAAGTTACGATCGACGAAATCAAGTCGTCAACATTTGTGTATGTTCGAACAGGAAATGTTAGTTGTCCTGAATCTGTTTCCAGAACGTTATCATAAAGAGTTGAATGACATAATTCTGCTAAACCGACTTCCCACAAATCTGGAGGCAGATCGATACGTTTTGCCAATTTTACAGTAAAATGAGTTAATGTGTTGTTTGAAAAATATTTTTCTGATGAAGACGATGGGAGGTAGATATAGAAATTATCATCCATTCTGACTGAACAAGAAGAACTCACTGATTCGAAATGGTGATATATTTCGATATATATTGAGGTTTAGTTGTTTGCTATCGGTTTCAGCGATGATGCCTTGATCCATGAATCAAAACTGGAGGGATAACCCAGCCAACGAACAAGGTATTCTAAATGTTTACCTTTACCTCGTGTTTTTAAAATTTTATCAATTTTATATTCTTCGTCAGGATTCGAATATACTTTCTGAACCTCCTGTTTGTAAAATGTTCCTTTTACAGGTTCACCATTTAAGTCGTCCAATATGTAAACAGGTACCGGCTGCCGTTGAACGACGGAATGAATCTTAAAAAGTTCTCGTGACCACGATTGTTCGTATCCTTTTTCGAAATGTCCTTTAACAACAGAAATTCGCACAATGTCCCCAACTTTCAAATCTGAAATTGTGTGTGAGATACGGTTGTTGTGTCTATTGAGATGTTTCCACACTGTGTAAACATTAGTTTCGTTTACATCTTGAGGTGCCATTCCTATGGAACGATGGATCGCAGTATTGTAACCTTCAAGAAGTTGAGGTAAAATATCTATGTAACGTCTTGTCTGTTTTGCTGTAAAATATTTCCACATTCGTTCTTTTAACGTTCGGTTAAAACGTTCCACTATACTTGCTTCTACAGGGTGGTTAATTGCGATCGAAAAGTCTACTTGTTCATTTTTCAGAAAATTCTGGAACACAGAATTCGTAAATTCTGTTCCTTGATCTGTCTGTAATGTGGCAGGTTTTCTTTTGCTTTGTTCAAAAATGGTTCTGAAAGCTTCGGTTACAGAATTACTTGTTATATTTTTTAGGGGTAATGCATAAGCATATTTTGAAAATACATCGATCACTGTTAGGAGATATTTAAATCCGTCGTTATGTTTTTGTATCGATGTCATATCGTTAAGATCGGCTTCCCAGAGCATATCTATGTTCCATACATTGTAATGGTTTCGAGGAAAACTTTTTCGTGCACTTTTGTGGAGAGTGTATGTTTCCTGGTGCATTAACCAATTTTTTACTGTATCACGAGATATATTCCTATCTCGTACAGCTTTCCATAAACGATCCACAGATGAAAATGAGGCTCTGTGTTGAGGATCGTAATATATTCTAGCAAGAATTTTATCATGTTTTACTTTAGGGACTCCCATGATTGGTCTCTCTGTCTACGACTTTTTCTTAAAGGAACGAGTTTGTATGCATCAGGTGTTCTCAAAAATGGTGAAGTTTTTCTGGAAACACGTAAGACAACATTTTTCTTCTTTTTTTTCGCAGGTTTTCGTTTACGAGACGGACCAGGAACCCCCGTTGGTGATGATGACGATGAAAAATTTAAAGATCTCGGTTCCGGAAGCGTTTTTTCCTGATCTTTTTCGATTAGACGTTGGGCTGTAGATTGATACTCATCAATAATATTTTCTAACTGCTGTCTTGTATTACGTGGTAATGTTTCTACCAGGTTTGGAGGAAAATATGTTGATCCTGGTGAAATTCTAGAATCACCATTATCCTGGATAATAGGAATCTCTAATGGTTCTTTCGATTTTCGACTCAACCATAAATACTCATCCAATTCTTTTCTATAAAGACGCCATTTTTGGTCATCTGGTATATTTTTCATTTTAAAAATTTCGTTCATTTTTTTATCCAGAACAGATAATTTTTGATTTATAGACTGTTCGGAACCGCGAATACGTGTCAATTGTTCTGGTGAAAGAACAATCATTTTTTTGTAAACAGGTGTAATTTTTAATGTGGAATGAGAGTTCCGAGAAGACCTGATAATAGAGATCCTAAAAGTAGGGGTAGAAACCCTCCTTTTTGAACAAGAATTTTTCTTCGTTTCTCGATATTTACTTTAGGTTTTACAAGTCTACGTAAAACAGTTTTGTACGGTGTTAGACGATGCTTTACAGACGGACGAAGTTTTATATTGCCTTTTAAAACATTCAGACAACATTCACTGATAAAACGGATTGTTTTTTTTGGGAGCACTTTTCAATAATGTTTTACGAACTTTTGTTGGGGAATTTTTCAATATGTGCAAAAAAGGTGAATGTGTTTTAAAAGAAATATTCTGTTTAGAACGTAAGTTGGTACGTCTCTTCCTCGTTTTCTTCATCTCGAGGTTTCAGGCATTCCTGAGGAAGATATATGGTTGAATGATCTGTATTAAAAATATCTGTTTGATAACGTAAAGGATCCGGTGTTGACTGGGAAAGATCAATATACAAATAACTGTGAGGTTCTATTGTTGCATCTATATATACTTTTTCAAGTTCCTTCATGCGATGAGGTTGAAGTTGTCGTGCAAAAACAGTAAATTGGTTCATATCTCGTGGATTTTTAAATATAACAAAATGTTTTACGTTCAAAGAAATATCTCTACAATTTTTTCCTTGGTGAAAAAGATTCTGTGTTATAAAAACAACTGAAATATTTTTGTGGTGACTACCTTTCGTAAAAAGATCTGCAACTTTTTCTCCTTCAGCAACCATCATAAGATCATCTAGCACTATAAGGGTAGGAGTTTTTCCGTTCCATGATTGCCAATTAACAATTCCTTTATGATATTCCACATCACCAATATTTTTTGGGATACTATTTTCCTGATCGTAACACCACACTATTTTTTTAACAGGTTTTTCGACAAAAGAAAAAATAGAATTGACAAGTTTTGTCACAAAAGTAGTTTTTCCACTTCCTGATGCTCCACAAACCATCATTGTAAAAGGATGGATAAGTTTAGGAAACATTTTATATTAAGCAAAAATTTTACAGATTTGTATCCAGGAACTTGAAAGAAAATGACGGTTTACCAGACTATTACTACATTTTATATTTATTTTGTACAAGATTATATAATACAAGTATACAATATAAAAAATACTAAAACAAAATTTGAACTTTGGACCTAAAACCTATTACAATACCTATTACAGATTAGAATTACAGACATATTTATAACCTAATCTGTACGGTATCCGAAAGGAAATGATAAATGTCGGTGGTCAAAAAAACGTTTCATTAATACTGGCTGAAACAATTTCTTTTCATTTGTACTGATAACTTGAAACTGTTTTGTTCTTCTAATTCTAAAGATATTTTCTACTGTAACGTCAGATTTTTCATTGTTCATCATATCACACATAGTATCAAAGTTGACCAATTTTGATGTGGAAGTGTTTAAAGTGATCCCTTTAACTTTACAGATATATTGGGGTTCAGAAAGAGGTTTTTTAATTTTCATACTGTAACTTTTTGGTCCTGTTGAGACAAACTCTTCACAAATTGCATCGGGACCGAAATCACTTAATTCATCGGTGAGATCCCCTAATTTATCACCTGTTCGGGGATGATATTCCATTTCAGGACTATCTATGTAAATCACCGAATCTGTGTCACAATAACATACCCTGTCATCCAATTTTTCAAGAAGTTCATACAGTTTCAAACGAGCATGACATGTCGTAAAAGCTGCAATAGGAACGTTTACTTTTCTGTTCAGGGTGATTGCCTCTTCAACATATTTCCAGTTTACTATAACAGTATCCTGATTGATAAATATAACTCCTCCGATAATTATATTAGGATCGGTCATTTTATCGAGGAAATCTTTCGACTCCTTGATAATAGATGTTTGGGAAAGGTTATCTCGTTGACAAAATTTGCCCCATAAAGAATTAAGACAAAGTTTAGCCAAAGTACGTTTTCCAGGATTGATCTCAATATTGTCTTCCTCCAATAGAATCCCCTCTTTATCAAAATAGTCCTGTAGGTATTTTTCTTTATCCATTCTGTTTTGACACCAAGTAGGCCACCCACTGGCTTCCTGTTTTATTTTCAAAAATGTGTTGACATACTCAGCAAACAGTCCTCCAGTTTGTGTAACAGGATTGTACATAGATGTTTCATATTTCCACACTTCCGACATCTCCAATATTCTGTAACCTAAACTGCAAGCTTTACGTACTTCTGCGATAACCCAAGTTCCTGAAAGTGCACGCTGTTTATCTGAATGTTCACAAATACCTTCACATTTTAGTGTGATAGCACATTCTTTACATAATACAAACATCAGTTTTCCATTTATTTTGGAGGGTAAAACAGGGTGGAGAAGGGTTGTAGGGGGTAGAATTGTACATTTAACAAGTCCTTCCATGTTTAAAACTTCATCGACTGGAGGAATAGAATTTCCTAAAAATATGGTAGGATGGCTTACAGGATAGGTACAATATTTGTTCACATAAGGGTACAAACTTGTAAAATCGTTGTATTGTAATTTCTCATTTTCCTTGATTCTGTAATAAGTTCTGACTGTTTCAACTCTTCCGCCATATAAGGCATCTCTCGGATTTAAAGGAATACAGCAGACAATAGGGTGTGTAGATAGATGTCTATCGAGTTCAGGATCAGTTTTTAATATTCTATCAAAATCGCATTCCCACATTGTGACAACATGGTAACCTTCAGAACGTAAAGCTGCAAGTTTACGACATGTTGTTTCGTATCTAAAAGCTGCAGTGTTTAGCATGTCACTATTGGTTTGACCGTCATTTTCCTGGGTGTTTTCATCTTCCGTGATATCTTTAGGATACATATCCTTGTTTGTTGATATGCATCGTCTGCAGCCGTGCCAGAAGCAACCAAGCGCTTCGTACACTGTATTTGTCTCCTCGTGATATCCATCTACTTTATAACGTCCTCCTAAAACATATTTTTCACGAGTACGTCCGCCGTGGAGAAGTATTATGTGATTTTGTTCTTCAACATAGGTCAACCATTTCAACGCAAATTTTGACATTTTATCTGCATGATGGTAACCTCCTTTAGGAATTATTCCTATAGTGTTAGCGGGCATAAATTTATGTCTGTAAATTAATGAACACGCTGATGCTATAGTGATACAATTCCTAAAAATATCTATTTTACATATATCCAGAAAATTCTGTCTCAGTTTCAGACATCCTTGTCTTAACAAAGTAACATCTTTAATACAATATTGGAGTAGTTCTGTTTTGTTGTTGAAAGGCATATTTTTTTTGCATTCAGTATCATACCAAGACATGAAATTTGTCTGATCTTCAATTGTTTTCATATATTCATATCCGTATGCAGAAGGAGGAGGTGTAGGTCCTATGTAATTTCGATTTTTGTATGTGTTCCACAAATGCGGATAATATCCTTTCTGCACTGGAAGACCGAACAGTTTTGAAAACCCTGCAAGATTCGTTTGAACATAATTAAGACTGTCGATAAAGTAGAGATTTTGGTACGTCATACTGATGATTTTGGTTCCATCCTAGATTATACGAGGTTTCATCCCTTTTTCCAACATTTTTCTCAATATAAACGTGCAATCATAACCTCGTGCATTGTGTGCACAAATAGTTATATTGGAAAACTTATGTTGCAGTTCGAGATAGGAGAGAAATGTTTCTACAGGATCATCCCAGAATATAAACTGTCTTGTACCACAGACAGAACACGAAACTGTTAAATCCTCTTCGTTATGACATGCATGGCAGGCTGTTTGTACCACGATTAGATTCGGAACATGAAGAAAAGTTTTTTCTTTATCGCAGTACGGAATATCAGTATAACATTCGAAATCATAAAACACAAATAGAAATTTCGAATTCTGTTTAGCTTTTGGAATGGACATGTAACACATATGATTTATAGGTTTCACACAGTTACAGACAGTACAGTATTTCATGTTACACCTATGTACTTTCTCATACGAATTATTTGTGAGAACAATTCTAAAACATCGAGGACACTGTTGGATTTCACTACATACTGTACCGTTTCGAAATAGTGTAGAAACATGATTTGTAAAACATTTCTCATTTTTGAAAATTCTGTGACATGTTTGACATGTTTTATAAACTCCTGTTTCAGGTACGCATGGAGGGATTGCGCGACACATGGAACACATTTGTTTGCACTGATGAATATGTGGTTTACAAAATATAAGTTCGTTACATCCCTGGCATTCCTGTTTTGCTGCAAAAGCTCCAACACGGTTCACAATAACATCGTAATGCTGCCGAGTACTGTCGTATAGAAGATATATGTATTTGGAGACATTCTCGACCTCTCCTTCAAAAAGAATATCTTTAACAGCACGAAGGTTATTGTACACAGTGATTTTATATTCTGTAAGAACTTGTTGAAATTTTTTGAGTTCAGGAATTCCACTTCCGACACACGTATTGTCTGTTAGATTTACACCTGCCTTTCGCATTAGTTCAAAAACAGGTCTAAGAAGATTTCTATTTCTTTTATATTGTGTATACGATGGATCTTTATCTACATGGGCTTTCCCTATAACCAGAGCTTCAGCTAAACAAAGAGGTTTTTTTCTATTTGGTACACTGACAACACTTCTCTTCAGTGTACTTAGGATATAATTTGGTAAACAATAGGCACGCTTACCGTCTCCTCCTCCTCCGACGGGTATATCAACACGGTCAGCCCGTAAAATTAGACGGTCTGTACTTGAAAATGTTTTTGCACTTTGTAGTATTTTATGCATAACAGTCCATACCATATCACTATGTAACTGATCACTTCTATGCCATCCGATATAAATATATTTTACATTTGGGTCGGATATGTTAGATAGTGTTAAACCTATTTTATCTCCGTCCTTAGCATTCTTTTTCACATAGGTGAGAAGGTTTTCAACACCTTGACGAATCCAACTATGAGGGTCAACATTTTCTGGAGGATGTGAGAAACTGAATTCCACACGTTGTCCCTTGGAACGAAATTTAGGATATTCACGTTCCTGAATATTGTGTAACAATATATTTCCTATGTGTTCACGAGGTATTGTATCACGTTTTCTTTTCTTACCTCTTCTATGTGATTCAGAAATATTCTGAGGTGACTGTTCAACTGTCGGTAAGGGGTCCTCTCTCCAAGACGGTCCAGGTAGAGGTTCCGGGTCTGGTCTGGATACGGCATTCCTTGAAGTTCCTTGAGATGATGCAGTATCGGATGTGTGAATATTCGGTGGCGATGATACTCCTTTTCCGAAAAGTTCGGGTGTTGTTGTTGTTGTTGTTACTGCGCGTAGTAATTGATCATACTCTTCAACTAAAGAGACAGTCTCTCCTTCAATTATCCTTTGTGCAATGTACGCCAGCAGTTTTCGTAACTGGTCAGCTGTTTTGTAATACCCGTTACGATATAACACTAACAATTCGTCAGCAGATAACTGTAAGTCCATGATAGGAGGATAATAGTATTCCAGAAACTACTCACGAAAGAGGGTGTCTATGTTATATACCTCAGCATCACAATACTGATTCTAACGGTTTTACTGTCTGATTTATAGGTTTCCAGGAAATAAGTAACAATCTTTCCGGTATCTACGACCCCTTTTGTTTTAATGATTTATCTAACGGTTTTTTGGTTGTATTGTAAACTTTCTAGAAATGTGTAACGGTTTCCTGGTTCTTATCTATAAACAAGGTTAAAGTCTTCGATAATGAAAAGATATTTCTAATAAATAGAACAACAATTGTAGAGGTCGAATTGCCTGATAACCTAAAACTTGGCAAAATTTCAGAAAACCTAAACATTTCAAAGGGACATAGTCGTGTTGCTGATTGAGTTAGCCTGAAAACCGTTACAGATTCGGAATCTGCACATCGAGACCTTTTAGTAGAGTGGTCGGAAGGGGAGTCTTCGATTGGTAATAAAGGAAGTAGGAAACTGTTGATCCTAGAATGATGAAACCTTTTCCAATAGAAAGAGGATTTCATTCCGAGTTCAACGACCTATCGATCATCCTTCTATCTCAATTAGGCACGGAGATATAACGATTTGGAAATTTGCCAAAACTTAAAAAAAAAAAAAAAAAAAAAGTTCAAAAAATTAAAGTTTGGGGTCAAAGGTCATTCACCATTTTTCAAGGGCCCGGGCCGGCCCTGGTTTTAACACAGTAATAACTTCACCAAACGTTATTCATCATTTCCTAGGGGCCCGGGCTGGCCCTGGTTTTCGATATACATACAGAAATAACGTTACGATGGTTATTCACCATTTTTCAAGGGCTCGGGCCGGCCCTGGTTTTAACATACAGTAATAACTTCACCAAACGTTATTCATCATTTCCTAGGGGCCCAGGCTGGCCCTGGTTTTCGATATACATACAGAAATAACGTTACGATGGTTATTCACCATTTTTCAAGGGCCCGGGCCGGCCCTGGTTTTAACATACAGTAATAACTTCACCAAACGTTATTCATCATTTCCTAGGGGCCCGGGCTGGCCCTGGTTTTCGATATACATACAGAAATAACGTTACGATGGTTATTCACCATTTTTCAAGGGGCCCGGGCCGGCCCTGGTTTTAACATACAGTAATAACTTCACCAAACGTTATTCATCATTTCCTAGGGCCCGGGCTGGCCCTGGTTTTCAACTTGCAGTGAAAACTTCACCAATCGTTATTCATCATTTCCTAGGGGGCCCGGGCCGGCCCTGGTTTTCGATATACATACAGAAATAACATTACGATGGTTATTAACCATTTCCCAAAGAGTCCGGACAGGCCCTGGTTTTCAACATGCAGTGATAACTTCACCAATCGTTATTCATCATTTCCTAGGGGTCCGGGCCGGCCCTGGTTTTCGATATACATACAGAAATAACGTTACGATGGCTATTCACCATTTCCTAAGGGTCCGGACCGGCCCTGGTTTTCAACATGCAGTGATAACTTCACCAATTGTTATTCATCATTTCCTAGGGGGTCCGGGCCGGCCCTGGTTTTCGATATACATACAGAAATAACGTTACGATGGTTATTCACCATTTCCCAAGGTTCCGGATCGGCCCTGGTTTTAACATGCAGTGATAACTTTACGAAACCTTATTCATCATTTTTTAGGGGCCCGGGCCGGCCCAGTTTTTCAATAAATATCATTTCACACAAGGTTCCATATTTTTAAAGTGTCTGTTCTGTGTAGTTTCGTAAAAGATCGACCGCAAATAACCTCCTTAGGGTTTATTCTTCTTGTAAACCTTTAACCCTCATCTCAAAACTGTTGATTACAATTTTTATCCTTAACTTTTAAACATTACTACGTCTACCGAGATATTGAAACACAGAATTTATAAACACCGGAGAATGAAAAAGACTCGAGAGTTTATCGACTCCTTCATTATTTCTCAATACTCTCAAATGTGACAGAGAACCTTCTCGAGACTGCCAATTGCTGCGTAACCTCTAACCTTTAGAATGATACATAGAGATACTGTCAGAGAATGTGAAAACAGCTTGTAAAATATGTTTTCCGATTCCTAATTATAATTTGACCGCTAACCTTTAAATGATACACGGAGGATGTTACAAAATTTGGATCAAACTATACCGTCAATATATGGAATATTTATAGCAGTCTTTCTTCACATTTACCGTCTGCAGCAGAACAGAAATGGAGAACGGAAGCTTGGTAAGTAATTTGCATGTTTGTCTGTTTCAAACTTATTTTATGTAGAAAGACTAATCACAACTAAACCTACAGTTTACACCGGTTCGAATTGCTAGGTCTTCCCGATGACGCAGTAGTTGCGTCGTCGTCTTGTAATCAAGGGTCCCGGGTTCGATTCCCGGTGGAGGCACATAGCGGTTCGGATCCCACTTTAAACTGTATGTCCAGTCCCGATTAGCCTTACTGTGCATGTGGACTTAAAACAACCAATCAAAATAGAGGGTTCGAATTGCTGTGTATTTTTACCGGGTATCAAACCTGGGACCTTAATTACGAGGTATGTCATCATAGTGTCACGGAGACCGGACCTACAGTTTAAAATAGGATTCGAACCATTTTTATGGAATAGTAGATCCGGAACTCTGATTATAAAACAGTTATGTCACCAATGTATTATGAGAAAAACGTAACTAACATACAGGTATTTCATATTAATATAAAAATAACATATTTTCTGAATATATTTTATTATAAACATTTCATATCCATCTAGTTATATTTTAAAATATATACATTTCATTTACTAAATCACCTATACACTTTCTCATTTAATTTTTCGGGTGTAGACAAACGAAAATCGGACAAAAGTGTTAGTGTATTAGTGTATTAGTATTTATTTGTCCAATTTTCTTTTCTTTAGAAGTTCTGACATTTTACTCTCCATCTCCTTTTCATCGTTCTTTTTTGTCTCCTCCGTTTTTTGTTTTCTAATATTTTTGAAAACCTCCATCATTTCGAAACATACACGAAGGGATAAATGAGATGGCACATACTGTGCCTGTTTTACATTTTCCAAAAAATCCCCAAATACTGGGGACGTGTTCTTTTTTTCTGATATGTAACTAAACATTTTAGTGAGCGTGTCGATTTGGACTTCCATATCACGGCAGACCTCCTCCAGGTTCTTCATCAGGTTCTCTGCTAATCCGTTCTCCTCGCAGAAATCTATGTAGCATGCGATCTGTCTCTCCACTTGGCGAGCTTGGACCTTGCTCCACAGATTCCTTCGTTCCCCGGAATGTTCTGTATCTTTTAGATTCCCGTGCAATACATTGAATTCAAATGGTAGGGATGCCATATCTGAAAATATAGAAAATTATGTTAGATATATCGCACGTACACCTTGATTACAGTTATACATTTTTATTTTAGAACAACCGGAAGCTGACCCTTTCGAAACCTTCCAGTTATATGAGATGTCTCCTGTTGCTGCGCCACCTTCTCCTGCTGCACCACCGTCTCCTCCTGATATCATTATCGATATCACCGATGAAGAGGATGGTGATTTATAGCCTAATCAATAAATATATGTAATATTTTCTCTCACCTTTTACCTTTACACGTCTTCAACTTCTGATGTGTCGGTCTCCTCGATGATATCCGGGAATTCACGGTGAGGTGAGGTCAAAGTTCTCATAAACTGTTCTTCTACTTTATGAAGACTAGAAATAAAAAAAGATATACCTCTTACATCATCTCGTAGTAATGGGTTGTAACAATAATCCACTAATTTTTGCATTAACATTACAGATGGTCTCTTCGATGGCGCAGTGATAGCGTCGTTGCCTTGTAATCAAAAGGCCTCAGGTTCGATACCCGGTGGAGGCACATAGTGATTCGGATCCTATTTTAAAGTGTAGGGTTAGTACAGATTAACCTTACTGTGCATAAAGTGGACTTAAAACATTAAATCAGTCAATCAATGTTCGGATTCTACTTTAAACCGTAGGTCCAGTCCCGATTAACCTTACTGTGCATAAACAGGACTTACATCACTAAACCAATCAAGCAATCGATCAATCAATCAAAACATGACAGCAACGTAATAATTTTGGCGCAGTGGTAGCGTCGTTGCCTTGTAATCAAGGGTCCCTGGGTTCGATACCCAGTGGAGGCACATAGTGATTCGGATTTTACTTTAAACTGTAGGTCCACTCCTGATTAACCTTACTGTGCATAAAGTGGACTTAAAACATCAATCAATCAATGTTCGGATTCCATTTTAAACCGTAGGTCCAGTCCCGATTAACCTTACTGTGCATAAAGTGGACTTACAACACTAAATCAATCAATCAATCGATCAATCAATCAAAACATTACAGCAACGTAATAATTTTGGCGCAGTGATAGCGTCGTTGCCTTGTAATCAAGGGTCCCTGGGTTCGATACCCGGTGGAGACACATAGTGATTCGGATTCCACTTTAAACTGTAGGTCCACTACCGATTAACCTTACTGTGCATAAGTGGACTTACAACATCAATCAATCAATGTTCGGATTCCACTTTAAACCGTAGGTCCAGTCCCGATTAACCTTACTGTGCATAAAGCGGACTTACAACACTAAACCAATCAATCAATCGATCAATCAATCAAAACAATACAGCAACGTAATAATTTTGGCGCAGTGGTAGCGTCGTTGCCTTGTAATCAAGGGTCCCGGGTTCGATACCCGGTGGAGGCACATAGTGATTCGGATTCCACTTTAAACTGTAGGTCCACTCCCGATTAACCTTACTGTGCATAAAGTGGACTTAAAACACTAAATCGATCAATCAATCGATCAATCAATCAAAACATTACAGCAACGTAATAATCTTGTCGCAGTTGTAGCGTCGTTGCCTTGTAATCAAGGCCCCGGGTTCGATACCCGGTATTAACCTTACTGTGCATAAAGTGGGCTTAAAACATTCAATCAATCAATCAATATTCGGATTCTACTTTAAGGTTAATACTGTGCATAAACGGACTTCAAACACTAAACCTATCAATCAATCGATAAATCAATCAAAACATTACAACGTAATAATCTACCATCATATACTTACTATGATATACCTGCTAGATCACTGATAGTATCTATTCGAAACTGGCTCCGAAAGGTAGTCTCTGGAAGAAGACGATGGCCACACAGGGTGCTCACTGTGATGTAAACATAAACAGATCAATCGTCCTTATATACCTCATCCTCCCTGTTTATCACGCACCTATTTTCTCTGCGCATCCTCTCGCGCAAAGCGTCCAACGCCCACGTACCCCTCCTATCCTCTTCCCACCCCGGAATACTATACACACTATCCTCTAACGCAAATTGTACTTTTTTTCTATTTACTTTATTTACTCCCTGTTTCTCCACAACTTTTTCCTTTTTCACTTCTCCCTCCATCGGTCGTTACCCTATACGGTCGTTACCCTATACCAACCACACATACAATGACGGCACTATCGATAAACACGCAAAAACATCTCCCGGAAACATACAACGAACTTTATCTCCAACCTTTACACCGTCCACAATACCTCCTTTGTTCTACCCCACTTCCATATCACCCAACAATCCCACACTCACATCCTGATTTCATCATTTCAGACTCTCATCTGTAACCTTTCACCTTTCTCGGGCAACACTCTCACTCATCATCCCACGCCACCAGCTCCCCATACCCCAAAAACCAATCAAATCTCTCACCCATATCTCAAACCCCGCCCATTTCTGGCCTTCCACCAAAATACAAACAATGCTTCCTTGTCCACTGCCCTTTATCATCAATTGATCTTTCATCGATCTTTTCCAATCAATTGATTTATCGACCCATATCCGGGAACATAACTACTATGGGTTTGATTGTGTGAGTGTCCTGTGTAAATGTAGTAAAATAAATTTACAAAAACATAAGAAAATATTAAGTAAATTTGTGTTTCAGAAGATAAAACGTTGTGTACAATTGTTGATGCCATGGGAGTCTTTTTTAAACTCGGTCCTGAATTTGCGACGCATGAGGTATAGCTGACTCAGACTTAAAACTCCATAATATACAAGGCCATTGTCCGTCGTGGGTAGAAGCAATTTTGGGAAAAGTGGTCACATGGCGTCAATGACACTAAAATAAAACTTTTTCAATTACTCTTTTCATAGATACATAACAGACAAATATATATCAATAGCAACACAAGTTACAGCCATTTCAGTGTGAATAACCCTGTATAGCTAACATTAACCCTTGGCGCAACAGCCTTAAGGGCTAAGGCCTACCGACTGCCGCCTTCACTCCAACAAGCTTCAGCAGAGGTGGGCGATCATCCAGATAGTTGAGGGGTGAGGTGTGGTCAGCACGACGAAACACCAGTCGTTGTTGAAGTTTCCATGACCGGTTTACGCTACTCATTCGCAGCTCCCCAATATTCTCACGATAGTGGATGGCCACAGGTCCCATACACGGGCCAAAATCTCAGGAGAATAGTTGTTAGCTTTCCTCAGGAGACTCAAACCAGCGTGCGTTAATGACATGGAATGGCTCATATTTAGTGAAAGATGGTTGGTCTTAATTAATCAATAAAGAATATTCAGTGAAAACAATTTCGATAATTTAGTAGATAGGTATTTATAAGTACTACATATTTAGAATATGTTGCGGCTTCAGACTGTTGCTCATTCTTCACCGCGAATATTATGATAACAAACAAACGTGTAATAACTGCACGTTCATTTAATATAGATAAACGCAAGAGGACTGTTAAATATACATAACAATTAGACAACGAACTATCGCGGAAACTCCCTGCATGTCTTTACTCACGTCCCCGACTGTATTGTTTGTTGTTGTTACACAAAAGGCCAGCAGATGGCACTGGTTGGATTCTACACACTATCACGTTCATAATTGGAATGGAGGAAGAGAATGTTATTCCAGATAATAACAGTAATATGTCACAATTGTCACATGGAAGCAAATTGAACAGTTCGCTTGCTTCTCTGTAATTCCATCTTGACATCTTCAACAACTTATAATTAAGAAACTTTGTTTGAATAAAATAAAAACATTCCCAACAATTATTTTATTAGGGCCCGGATTTATAAGCACAATCAAACAGTAAAATAAGCAAGCTAATAAGCACAAAAAATGAAAATAATAAGTACCAAAATAAGAATTAACAAATACAGGAAAATCTGAAGAAAACTTTTTTTTATTAGATCTCTTACCTTATTCAAAGCTGTTACAATATGTAAGGAAGGTCATCCTGAGATTTTCTTGTGTGAAGCTCCTGTGTCTTTTAGTGAAGAATGATTTGTACAGTGAAAATGTTCTTTCCACGTAGAATGACATCACAGGCGCATCTGAAAAACACCACAGTTCTTCTTCGGTGAATTCCTCTTCAATGTCTGTTTCTTCACCAGAAATATTTTTATATTTTTGACACACTGTTCTGTAACCGGGATTTTTCAGTAATACCTGACTGAGCTTGTCGGACACAATTTTAGCAACACCGTGAGTTTCTGAAGACAACGTTACTGACATTTCATCAATAAGAGAAAGCAAATGTTTCAATGGTTTATTTTGAGTTTCAACAGTGTTATAATACGAGGCAATTTGGAAAAATGATTTTGGATGTACTGTATCTTTTCTTGGATGCCGTTTCTCCCGTGCGGCTATTTAGAAGCATTGATCTTGTCATCCCAATGCCGTCGTGTGATTGAAATAGGATTGAAATATGACAGATTTGGGTAAAATATGCTATTTTAAACCAAAATCATAAAATAAGCAAGCATAACCTTTCCCTGCAGAGATAAGCATTTATAAGCACTTTCAACCTTAGTTAAATAGCTCATCAAGGTATGTAATACGAAGTATAACCTTTCTCCTTACCATTAGAAGTCTGTAAAAGAATATGCATTTCCCTTACAAATAAGGACTCTAGTAATTATCTTCTTGTCAAATGAAAGTTCGCCAGACTGCAAGTCATACGAAACAGGGCGGCAAGAATAAAATCAGCGGCAACAGTAGATATACCAGAATAGTGCAACTACACGTAGACCTAGACCTAGACTGCTCAAACACTCATTGACAGTTTTTGGACACAACTTCCCTTTCATGACAATGAAGCTGTACGCAGCATAGGTCAAACACCAATCCTTCACTGGGCCCACAGGACCCCAAGACCAAACGACACACGGAACCAACGTGAACCTTAAACCCACGCAGAAGAGAGAAACCCCCAAACCCAACATTCCCACCCCCCCCCAAAATAATCCCACAATCCCACAAAAGGACCCAAACACCCAGCCGTACTGCCATTGATATCCTCTAAGGAGGAAAAATCACGTTTATTTAGAAAGCCCACCACCTTCTTCGATTTTCACCAAAATGGTGCGAAACGTTAGTGCATCGTTTGTGCACGAATGTCCGCGCAAAAATTTGTGCACAACGGGAAAAACAACGTTATAAACATTAGACAGAGTAAACAGTACAGTTTTAAACACGTGCATTTTTGTATGGGAGCGACCAAAGTCCAGCTCGGCAGCGGAGAAGCAAACCCCTCTCACTCCTCAAACCCCTTGCCATCCCGCAATCCTCCGTCGGTCATCTTTGGACCCAGTCGGCTTGTCACGACACATTTTTTTTTTTTTTTCCAAACGTTGAATTTAGTCTCCAGTCTTGAAGCCGTCGGAATGAAGAATTTGCAACGTAAGAAAATCACCCCCCTTTCCCTCTTGTATCGAGTTACGCAGCAAGAAGCAGCCACTTCGGCCGCGAAAGACATGTATTCCTTTAACAGGACAACCACGGGAAGGAAAACTTCAATGATAGCAAATTCTTTGTTTGATACAATGTTGCCACATCTCAAATATGTTGCCACTCCGGCGTTATAATTCCCAGAAACGCTTTTACGAACAGAATTTGCTTCAAGCGAAGCAAACTATTAGAATAAATTTAAGCGATTATATATCTTAACGTTTTATTTCCCAGTAAAAGTATGTATATTTTAAACCTCTCTCACCACAATGAGCCAGTACACGTTCAATTTTTAACGATAACAGGACTTGGTCGACTGTCTAGAATGTTCGTTAACAATAATATAATAATAGGCAAAGTAGAGTTTTCAATGTTTATAGCAAGCAATTTTCCATTCAAAAGAGTAGTAGTAATTTAAGTTGAATCAAACGGAAACAGGACATTTCTCATAGCACAAGGGAAATTAAAGAAATAATTTCGATAATTTTAACAAATATTTCATTGGTTTCGTTATGAATTCTCACATAAATATAACTAACCTTATTCAGTATCAATCTAATTACATACCTTATTATTTTATGGTTATTAGCTTTCTTTATATTGTATTATCGTGGTAACTTATAAATGTTCATACGAGGAATGGCAAAGCAGTTGAATTTCTGTTAATAAGTCTAGATCAACACCCCTTTCCTCATTTCCCGTTTACGAAATTATACTTTATCCTTTACCTAAGTCTGTCTATTCATCACACCAGTCAAGAGCTATCAACAGGAGAAGGATTTTCCCAGCGTATCTATTGGGAATCAACATGCAGCAGTTTGGCCAATCACCAGCGAGGAGAACGGGATTCGAACCCGAATCTGCACGCATCCCGACGGTTTAGCTTCCCAGGACAACAGCATGCAACAGCCATGTGAGCCAGCCAGCCTGCCAATATTTTAGTACATGGAACAAACACTTTCCACCCTTTTTAAAAGAAGAAACTCCCAAACCGGACAAAATTCTTCAGTCCCTTTCCCCATCAATACTCCCACAAAAGAAGAACAGAAGAGATGCAGAAAAGAAGAACAGAAGACATGAAGAGGGACCAGGGAAGAGAGCAGAATACAAGAGAGAAGAATGAACACCGTAGTTTTGTCCCCACAAACTACACACAATATGCTCCTGTTCTGGAAGTGCATTGCTTTCCACAAATATCATTCTACATCCATCAAAAGTGCAGCTTACATAATCCAAGTCATCACTGTGTGTAAACGTTCCCCAAAATCTGCCAGTTTTTATAAATTTCACCCAATGAAGAAGCAGAAATTCATCAAGGACGTATCCTAGTGTTTACACTTCTCACCTCTGTACACTTGCATTACAGAATGTACATGACCCCTCCTAAAAAGTCATTCCGCAGTGTTTACGAAAGTGCATTTTTATGTGACATGTAATGCGTCACATTCAACTCTACAACTTTCATGTAAAGCAGTTTTACACCCACAAAGAAGAACCTTCCAGTGTGTGCAACCTGTCTTTTAACGTCATGCACAGGAGTGTACTCAGTGAGTTTCAACGTCCCATGTCTCATTCACTTTTCCATAAATGCACAAACTATGCTTATCAACGGTGCAATTTTACATGGTTTAAGTGAATATGCTGCATGACAAAATCGTGTTTCGCCAGTGTCTACAATTTTGTCGACCGTTTCTCACTTAGTTCCTTGAAAGAAACGTTGAAATGAAAATCTGTGTGCAACCAGTTGTGCAACTTTTGCACGGGAGTGTACCATGTGAAAATATTTAAAAGTCGTTTATTCATCATTAAGTACACCGAACAATACTAATCAACAGTGCTTTTAACACATGCCCTTGTCGATCGTTTTCTTACCAGCTTTAAAGAAAACATCGAAGCAAAATTGCTAAGTGCATCAACCTCCAAAGGGAAGTCTCACAGTAACTCGACGGCATGTTTCCCCCAAGTGTACATGTGTGCTTCATGGATTCCAAATATTAATTCATACTTACATCCGTAATTCCAGTAGTGCCGAGAGTGATAACAATCCACTGAACTATCGTGACAACTCCAAACATTTCCAGTGAATGAGTGTGCATCGCAATATAAAACAAGAAGAACACAAGTGGAAATATATTTATTATACACACATACAAACACTACGTAGTGTATCCGTGAATTTACGGTACCTTTTAACTCAAGTGAAAATATGTGTCGTGTGAGTCCACTTGTGTTGACTACTAACGCACACGTGTGTTCACGCCCCCTTTTGGCGACCTCAGGTCATAAGCAGTCATCATTGTTGCTTGGCCACACCTTTAACATGTTACGTCAGTTATGTCAGTGATCATCACATGTCAATCTTCCGCAGCTATTACAAAATTGACGGTACGCTCATTCCATGCATGATTATGTGAGCGAGTATCAAAGTGCAAGTTAAGCACTGTGCTATTTTTTTTTTTTTTTACTAAGCAAAGATGCGAGCTTGTTATTTGTTTTTCTTACGGCCAGTTACACCAGACAGTACATTTATGCCTATGGCCAGTTCTCGCGTCTGAAGTATCGCCAAGTATTTACTCAATTACTATTCTGTTATCATTATTTTCTTTCTTTTCGGTTTTGGCGGAAACTATGGTTTTATTTCATTTTTATTTTTCTATGTTTTTAATAAAAACTTCGATTTATAAGGATAGATCAACATGGATACCTTAAATATAAATTTCAATTCTGGAAATTTTTTCCAGAGGGGGTAATCGTATCAATCTCTTCTAAATTGAGATTTATAGCTAGCCTGAATTCATAACCCCTGTCGCCAGCCGTTGCTCTCTCAGGCATTCAAAGAATGTCACATCAGTAATTTACAAATCCTTCCTGGTCTATTGGAGTTAAGGTGCTGATCAGCAGGTATTTCAGGGCAACGACCAGGGAAGGAGGAAAGAGAACAAAACAGAGAGCAATGTGTGGTGTGGGGTCTTTTTGCCTGGAATCGCCGAACAAGAAGGAACTGAGGAGATTGAGCCATCAAACACGTTTCGATATGAACAGCTATCAGCGGGGAATTGTATCATCAGAGACAGACAGGTATTGTTACTTCCAACCATGTTGATCTAGACTTGAAGGTATAAATCCGAAAGCTTGTGTTTTGCCATTTCCAAGTGTGTAGTTAGTACCTCTCGCCCATTACCATTAGGCTTACCTTGAAGGGCGAGTGCTCAAATGAGGAGGATGAATGATTAAGCGAGCTACATCACCCCTCTCAATGGTGAAGGTTCTTGGTTCGATCCCACGTACTCAGAGTACGTTACGATTTGAACTACTCTAAGATGTAAATACATAATAATGCAAATAAGCAACATTAAAACTTACCGTAATGTACTTCCACAACACGTTTCGCATCCAAAGAAACACAGCTCATGAAAACCTGAAAGAAATGAAGAAACAAGTGAACTGAGAAGACAACAATATATACATAATTTTTTGCCAATTCTGATGACGTCAAGCTGTATTGACGTACCTTAATGTGAGCACTCTTTCGGCATGGAAATTACCATGCGTTTTTTTGTTCTGGAAATTAATTGAGAATAGGATGCATCAATGGTTGTGAAATATGATATATGTATCAAAGGGGAATGATATAATTCCAGATAAACCCTTAAATTTAAATTGTGAAAGTGAAGATGGGTTTGATTGTGTGAGTGTCCTGTGTAAATGTAGTAAAATAAATTTACAAAAACATAAGAAAATATTAAGTAAATTTGTGTTTCAGAAGATAAAACGTTGTGTACAATTGTTGATGTCATGGGAGTCTTTTTTAAACTCGGTCCTGAATTTGCGACGCATGAGGTATAGCTGACTCAGACTTAAAACTCCATAATATACAAGGCCATTGTCCGTCGTGGGTAGAAGCAATTTTGGGAAAAGTGGTCACATGGCGTCAATGACACTGAAATAAAACTTTTTCAATTACTCTTTTCATAGATACATAACAGACAAATATATATCAATAGCAACACTAGTTACAGTCATTTCAGTGTGAATAACCCTGTGTAGCTAACATTAACCCTTGGCGCAACAGCCTTAAGGGCTAAGGCCTACCGACTGCCGCCTTCACTCCAACAAGCTTCAGCAGAGGTGGGCGATCATCCAGATAGTTGAGGGGTGAGGTGTGGTCAGCACGACGAAACACCAGTCGTTGTTGAAGGTTTCCATGACCGGTTTACGCTACTCATTCGCAGCTCCCCAATATTCTCACGATAGTGGATGGCCACAGGTCCCATACACGGGCCAAAATCTCAGGAGAATAGTTGTTAGCTTTCCTCAGGAGACTCAAACCAGCGTGCGTTAATGACATGGAATGGCTCATATTTAGTGAAAGATGGTTGGTCTTAATTAATCAATAAAGAATATTCAGTGAAAACAATTTCGATAATTTAGTAGATAGGTATTTATAAGTACTACATATTTAGAATATGTTGCGGCTTCAGACTGTTGCTCATTCTTCACCGCGAATATTATGATAACAAACAAACGTGTAATAACTGCACGTTCATTTAATATAGATAAACGCAAGAGGACTGTTAAATATACATAACAATTAGACAACGAACTATCGCGGAAACTCCCTGCATGTCTTTACTCACGTCCCCGACTGTATTGTTTGTTGTTGTTACACAAAAGGCCAGCAGATGGCACTGGTTGGATTCTACACACTATCACGTTCATAATTGGAATGGAGGAAGAGAATGTTATTCCAGATAATAACAGTAATATGTCACAATTGTCACATGGAAGCAAATTGAACAGTTCGCTTGCTTCTCTGTAATTCCATCTTGACATCTTCAACAACTTATAATTAAGAAACTTTGTTTGAATAAAATAAAAACATTCCCAACAATTATTTTATTAGGGCCCGGATTTATAAGCACAATCAAACAGTAAAATAAGCAAGCTAATAAGCACAAAAAATGAAAATAATAAGTACCAAAATAAGAATTAACAAATACAGGAAAATCTGAAGAAAACTTTTTTTTATTAGATCTCTTACCTTATTCAAAGCTGTTACAATATGTAAGGAAGGTCATCCTGAGATTTTCTTGTGTGAAGCTCCTGTGTCTTTTAGTGAAGAATGATTTGTACAGTGAAAATGTTCTTTCCACGTAGAATGACATCACAGGCGCATCTGAAAAACACCACAGTTCTTCTTCGGTGAATTCCTCTTCAATGTCTGTTTCTTCACCAGAAATATTTTTATATTTTTGACACACTGTTCTGTAACCGGGATTTTTCAGTAATACCTGACTGAGCTTGTCGGACACAATTTTAGCAACACCGTGAGTTTCTGAAGACAACGTTACTGACATTTCATCAATAAGAGAAAGCAAATGTTTCAATGGTTTATTTTGAGTTTCAACAGTGTTATAATACGAGGCAATTTGGAAAAATGATTTTGGATGTACTGTATCTTTTCTTGGATGCCGTTTCTCCCGTGCGGCTATTTAGAAGCATTGATCTTGTCATCCCAATGTCGTCGTGTGATTGAAATAGGATTGAAATATGACAGATTTGGGTAAAATATGCTATTTTAAACCAAAATCATAAAATAAGGAAGCATAACCTTTCCCTGCAGAGATAAGCATTTATAAGCACTTTCAACCTTAGTTAAATAGCTCATCAAGGTATGTAATACGAAGTATAACCTTTCTCCTTACCATTAGAAGTCTGTAAAAGAATATGCATTTCCCTTACAAATAAGGACTCTAGTAATTATCTTCTTGTCAAATGAAAGTTCGCCAGACTGCAAGTCATACGAAACAGGGCGGCAAGAATAAAATCAGCGGCAACAGTAGATATACCAGAATAGTGCAACTACACGTAGACCTAGACTGCTCAAACACTCATTGACAGTTTTTGGACACAACTTCCCTTTCATGACAATGAAGCTGTACGCAGCATAGGTCAAACACCAATCCTTCACTGGGCCCACAGGACCCCAAGACCAAACGACACACGGAACCAACGTGAACCTTAAACCCACGCAGAAGAGAGAAACCCCCAAACCCAACATTCCCACCCCCCCAAAATAATCCCACAATCCCACAAAAGGACCCAAACACCCAGCCGTACTGCCATTGATATCCTCTAAGGAGGAAAAATCACGTTTATTTAGAAAGCCCACCACCTTCTTCGATTTTCACCAAAATGGTGCGAAACGTTAGTGCATCGTTTGTGCACGAATGTCCGCGCAAAAATTTGTGCACAACGGGAAAAACAACGTTATAAACATTAGACAGAGTAAACAGTACAGTTTTAAACACGTGCATTTTTGTATGGGAGCGACCAAAGTCCAGCTCGGCAGCGGAGAAGCAAACCCCTCTCACTCCTCAAACCCCTTGCCATCCCGCAATCCTCCGTCGGTCATCTTTGGACCCAGTCGGCTTGTCACGACACATTTTTTTTTTTTCCAAACGTTGAATTTAGTCTCCAGTCTTGAAGCCGTCGGAATGAAGAATTTGCAACGTAAGAAAATCACCCCCCTTTCCCTCTTGTATCGAGTTACGCAGCAAGAAGCAGCCACTTCGGCCGCGAAAGACATGTATTCCTTTAACAGGACAACCACGGGAAGGAAAACTTCAATGATAGCAAATTCTTTGTTTGATACAATGTTGCCACATCCCAAATATGTTGCCACTCCGGCGTTATAATTCCCAGAAACGCTTTTACGAACAGAATTTGCTTCAAGCGAAGCAAACTATTAGAATAAATTTAAGCGATTATATATCTTAACGTTTTATTTCCCAGTAAAAGTATGTATATTTTAAACCTCTCTCACCACAATGAGCCAGTACACGTTCAATTTTTAACGATAACAGGACTTGGTCGACTGTCTAGAATGTTCGTTAACAATAATATAATAATAGGCAAAGTAGAGTTTTCAATGTTTATAGCAAGCAATTTTCCATTCAAAAGAGTAGTAGTAATTTAAGTTGAATCAAACGGAAACAGGACATTTCTCATAGCACAAGGGAAATTAAAGAAATAATTTCGATAATTTTAACAAATATTTCATTGGTTTCGTTATGAATTCTCACATAAATATAACTAACCTTATTCAGTATCAATCTAATTACATACCTTATTATTTTATGGTTATTAGCTTTCTTTATATTGTATTATCGTGGTAACTTATAAATGTTCATACGAGGAATGGCAAAGCAGTTGAATTTCTGTTAATAAGTCTAGATCAACACCCCTTTCCTCATTTCCCGTTTACGAAATTATACTTTATCCTTTACCTAAGTCTGTCTATTCATCACACCAGTCAAGAGCTATCAACAGGAGAAGGATTTTCCCAGCGTATCTATTGGGAATCAACATGCAGCAGTTTGGCCAATCACCAGCGAGGAGAACGGGATTCGAACCCGAATCTGCACGCATCCCGACGGTTTAGCTTCCCAGGACAACAGCATGCAACAGCCATGTGAGCCAGCCAGCCTGCCAATATTTTAGTACATGGAACAAACACTTTCCACCCTTTTTATAAGAGGAAACTCCCAAAGCGGACAAAATTCTTCAGTCCCTTTCCCCATCAATGCTCCCACAAAAGAAGAACAGAAGAGATGCAGAAAAGAAGAACAGAAGACATGAAGAGGGAGCAGGGAAGAGAGCAGAATACCAGAGAGAAGAATGAACACCGTAGTTTTGTCCCCACAAACTACACACAATATGCTCCTGTTCTGGAAGTGCATTGCTTTCCACAAATATCATTCTACATCCATCAAAAGTGCAGCTTACATAATCCAAGTCATCACTGTGTGTAAACGTTCCCCAAAATCTGCCAGTCTTTATAAATTTCACCCAATGAAGAAGCAGAAATTCATCAAGGACGTATCCTAGTGTTTACACTTCTCACCTCTGTACACTTGCATTACAGAATGTACATGACCCCTCCTAAAAAGTCATTCCGCAGTGTTTACGAAAGTGCATTTTTATGTGACATGTAATGCGTCACATTCAACTCTACAACTTTCATGTAAAGCAGTTTTACACCCACAAAGAAGAACCTTCCAGTGTGTGCAACCTGTCTTTTAACGTCATGCACAGGAGTGTACTCAGTGAGTTTCAACGTCCCATGTCTCATTCACTTTTCCATAAATGCACAAACTATGCTTATCAACGGTGCAATTTTACATGGTTTAAGTGAATATGCTGCATGACAAAATCGTGTTTCGCCAGTGTCTACAATTTTGTCGACCGTTTCTCACTTAGTTCCTTGAAAGAAACGTTGAAATGAAAATCTGTGTGCAACCAGTTGTGCAACTTTTGCACGGGAGTGTACCATGTGAAAATATTTAAAAGTCGTTTATTCATCATTAAGTACACCGAACAATACTAATCAACAGTGCTTTTAACACATGCCCTTGTCGATCGTTTTCTTACCAGCTTTAAAGAAAACATCGAAGCAAAATTGCTAAGTGCATCAACCTCCAAAGGGAAGTCTCACAGTAACTCGACGGCATGTTTCCCCCAAGTGTACATGTGTGCTTCATGGATTCCAAATATTAATTCATACTTACATCCGTAATTCCAGTAGTGCCGAGAGTGATAACAATCCACTGAACTATCGTGACAACTCCAAACATTTCCAGTGAATGAGTGTGCATCGCAATATAAAACAAGAAGAACACAAGTGGAAATATATTTATTATACACACATACAAACACTACGTAGTGTATCCGTGAATTTACGGTACCTTTTAACTCAAGTGAAAATATGTGTCGTGTGAGTCCACTTGTGTTGACTACTAACGCACACGTGTGTTCACGCCCCCTTTTGGCGACCTCAGGTCATAAGCAGTCATCATTGTTGCTTGGCCACACCTTTAACATGTTACGTCAGTTATGTCAGTGATCATCACATGTCAATCTTCCGCAGCTATTACAAAATTGACGGTACGCTCATTCCATGCATGATTATGTGAGCGAGTATCAAAGTGCAAGTTAAGCACTGTGCTATTTTTTTTTTTTTACTAAGCAAAGATGCGAGCTTGTTATTTGTTTTTCTTACGGCCAGTTACACCAGACAGTACATTTATGCCTATGGCCAGTTCTCGCGTCTGAAGTATCGCCAAGTATTTACTCAATTACTATTCTGTTATCATTATTTTCTTTCTTTTCGGTTTTGGCGGAAACTATGGTTTTATTTCATTTTTATTTTTCTATGTTTTTAATAAAAACTTCGATTTATAAGGATAGATCAACATGGATACCTTAAATATAAATTTCAATTCTGGAATTTTTTTCCAGAGGGGGTAATCGTATCAATCTCTTCTAAATTGAGATTTATAGCTAGCCTGAATTCATAACCCCTGTCGCCAGCCGTTGCTCTCTCAGGCATTCAAAGAATGTCACATCAGTAATTTACAAATCCTTCCTGGTCTATTGGAGTTAAGGTGCTGATCAGCAGGTATTTCAGGGCAACGACCAGGGAAGGAGGAAAGAGAACAAAACAGAGAGCAATGTGTGGTGTGGGGTCTTTTTGCCTGGAATCGCCGAACAAGAAGGAACTGAGGAGATTGAGCCATCAAACACGTTTCGATATGAACAGCTATCAGCGGGGAATTGTATCATCAGAGACAGACAGGTATTGTTACTTCCAACCATGTTGATCTAGACTTGAAGGTATAAATCCGAAAGCTTGTGTTTTGCCATTTCCAAGTGTGTAGTTAGTACCTCTCGCCCATTACCATTAGGCTTACCTTGAAGGGCGAGTGCTCAAATGAGGAGGATGAATGATTAAGCGAGCTACATCACCCCTCTCAATGGTGAAGGTTCTTGGTTCGATCCCACGTACTCAGAGTACGTTACGATTTGAACTACTCTAAGATGTAAATACATAATAATGCAAATAAGCAACATTAAAACTTACCGTAATGTACTTCCACAACACGTTTCGCATCCAAAGAAACACAGCTCATGAAAACCTGAAAGAAATGAAGAAACAAGTGAACTGAGAAGACAACAATATATACATAATTTTTTGCCAATTCTGATGACGTCAAGCTGTATTGACGTACCTTAATGTGAGCACTCTTTCGGCATGGAAATTACCATGCGTTTTTTTGTTCTGGAAATTAATTGAGAATAGGATGCATCAATGGTTGTGAAATATGATATATGTATCAAAGGGGAATGATATAATTCCAGATAAACCCTTAAATTTAAATTGTGAAAGTGAAGATGGGTTTGATTGTGTGAGTGTCCTGTGTAAATGTAGTAAAATAAATTTACAAAAACATAAGAAAATATTAAGTAAATTTGTGTTTCAGAAGATAAAACGTTGTGTACAATTGTTGATGCCATGGGAGTCTTTTTTAAACTCGGTCCTGAATTTGCGACGCATGAGGTATAGCTGACTCAGACTTAAAACTCCATAATATACAAGGCCATTGTCCGTCGTGGGTAGAAGGGATTGAAATATGACAGATTTGGGTAAAATATGCTATTTTAAACCAAAATCATAAAATAAGCAAGCATAACCTTTCCCTGCAGAGATAAGCATTTATAAGCACTTTCAACCTTAGTTAAATAGCTCATCAAGGTATGTAATACGAAGTATAACCTTTCTCCTTACCATTAGAAGTCTGTAAAAGAATATGCATTTCCCTTACAAATAAGGACTCTAGTAATTATCTTCTTGTCAAATGAAAGTTCGCCAGACTGCAAGTCATACGAAACAGGGCGGCAAGAATAAAATCAGCGGCAACAGTAGATATACCAGAATAGTGCAACTACACGTAGACCTAGACCTAGACTGCTCAAACACTCATTGACAGTTTTTGGACACAACTTCCCTTTCATGACAATGAAGCTGTACGCAGCATAGGTCAAACACCAATCCTTCACTGGGCCCACAGGACCCCAAGACCAAACGACACACGGAACCAACGTGAACCTTAAACCCACGCAGAAGAGAGAAACCCCCAAACCCAACATTCCCACCCCCCCCCAAAATAATCCCACAATCCCACAAAAGGACCCAAACACCCAGCCGTACTGCCATTGATATCCTCTAAGGAGGAAAAATCACGTTTATTTAGAAAGCCCACCACCTTCTTCGATTTTCACCAAAATGGTGCGAAACGTTAGTGCATCGTTTGTGCACGAATGTCCGCGCAAAAATTTGTGCACAACGGGAAAAACAACGTTATAAACATTAGACAGAGTAAACAGTACAGTTTTAAACACGTGCATTTTTGTATGGGAGCGACCAAAGTCCAGCTCGGCAGCGGAGAAGCAAACCCCTCTCACTCCTCAAACCCCTTGCCATCCCGCAATCCTCCGTCGGTCATCTTTGGACCCAGTCGGCTTGTCACGACACATTTTTTTTTTTTTTTCCAAACGTTGAATTTAGTCTCCAGTCTTGAAGCCGTCGGAATGAAGAATTTGCAACGTAAGAAAATCACCCCCCTTTCCCTCTTGTATCGAGTTACGCAGCAAGAAGCAGCCACTTCGGCCGCGAAAGACATGTATTCCTTTAACAGGACAACCACGGGAAGGAAAACTTCAATGATAGCAAATTCTTTGTTTGATACAATGTTGCCACATCTCAAATATGTTGCCACTCCGGCGTTATAATTCCCAGAAACGCTTTTACGAACAGAATTTGCTTCAAGCGAAGCAAACTATTAGAATAAATTTAAGCGATTATATATCTTAACGTTTTATTTCCCAGTAAAAGTATGTATATTTTAAACCTCTCTCACCACAATGAGCCAGTACACGTTCAATTTTTAACGATAACAGGACTTGGTCGACTGTCTAGAATGTTCGTTAACAATAATATAATAATAGGCAAAGTAGAGTTTTCAATGTTTATAGCAAGCAATTTTCCATTCAAAAGAGTAGTAGTAATTTAAGTTGAATCAAACGGAAACAGGACATTTCTCATAGCACAAGGGAAATTAAAGAAATAATTTCGATAATTTTAACAAATATTTCATTGGTTTCGTTATGAATTCTCACATAAATATAACTAACCTTATTCAGTATCAATCTAATTACATACCTTATTATTTTATGGTTATTAGCTTTCTTTATATTGTATTATCGTGGTAACTTATAAATGTTCATACGAGGAATGGCAAAGCAGTTGAATTTCTGTTAATAAGTCTAGATCAACACCCCTTTCCTCATTTCCCGTTTACGAAATTATACTTTATCCTTTACCTAAGTCTGTCTATTCATCACACCAGTCAAGAGCTATCAACAGGAGAAGGATTTTCCCAGCGTATCTATTGGGAATCAACATGCAGCAGTTTGGCCAATCACCAGCGAGGAGAACGGGATTCGAACCCGAATCTGCACGCATCCCGACGGTTTAGCTTCCCAGGACAACAGCATGCAACAGCCATGTGAGCCAGCCAGCCTGCCAATATTTTAGTACATGGAACAAACACTTTCCACCCTTTTTATAAGAAGAAACTCCCAAACCGGACAAAATTCTTCAGTCCCTTTCCCCATCAATACTCCCACAAAAGAAGAACAGAAGAGATGCAGAAAAGAAGAACAGAAGACATGAAGAGGGACCAGGGAAGAGAGCAGAATACAAGAGAGAAGAATGAACACCGTAGTTTTGTCCCCACAAACTACACACAATATGCTCCTGTTCTGGAAGTGCATTGCTTTCCACAAATATCATTCTACATCCATCAAAAGTGCAGCTTACATAATCCAAGTCATCACTGTGTGTAAACGTTCCCCAAAATCTGCCAGTTTTTATAAATTTCACCCAATGAAGAAGCAGAAATTCATCAAGGACGTATCCTAGTGTTTACACTTCTCACCTCTGTACACTTGCATTACAGAATGTACATGACCCCTCCTAAAAAGTCATTCCGCAGTGTTTACGAAAGTGCATTTTTATGTGACATGTAATGCGTCACATTCAACTCTACAACTTTCATGTAAAGCAGTTTTACACCCACAAAGAAGAACCTTCCAGTGTGTGCAACCTGTCTTTTAACGTCATGCACAGGAGTGTACTCAGTGAGTTTCAACGTCCCATGTCTCATTCACTTTTCCATAAATGCACAAACTATGCTTATCAACGGTGCAATTTTACATGGTTTAAGTGAATATGCTGCATGACAAAATCGTGTTTCGCCAGTGTCTACAATTTTGTCGACCGTTTCTCACTTAGTTCCTTGAAAGAAACGTTGAAATGAAAATCTGTGTGCAACCAGTTGTGCAACTTTTGCACGGGAGTGTACCATGTGAAAATATTTAAAAGTCGTTTATTCATCATTAAGTACACCGAACAATACTAATCAACAGTGCTTTTAACACATGCCCTTGTCGATCGTTTTCTTACCAGCTTTAAAGAAAACATCGAAGCAAAATTGCTAAGTGCATCAACCTCCAAAGGGAAGTCTCACAGTAACTCGACGGCATGTTTCCCCCAAGTGTACATGTGTGCTTCATGGATTCCAAATATTAATTCATACTTACATCCGTAATTCCAGTAGTGCCGAGAGTGATAACAATCCACTGAACTATCGTGACAACTCCAAACATTTCCAGTGAATGAGTGTGCATCGCAATATAAAACAAGAAGAACACAAGTGGAAATATATTTATTATACACACATACAAACACTACGTAGTGTATCCGTGAATTTACGGTACCTTTTAACTCAAGTGAAAATATGTGTCGTGTGAGTCCACTTGTGTTGACTACTAACGCACACGTGTGTTCACGCCCCCTTTTGGCGACCTCAGGTCATAAGCAGTCATCATTGTTGCTTGGCCACACCTTTAACATGTTACGTCAGTTATGTCAGTGATCATCACATGTCAATCTTCCGCAGCTATTACAAAATTGACGGTACGCTCATTCCATGCATGATTATGTGAGCGAGTATCAAAGTGCAAGTTAAGCACTGTGCTATTTTTTTTTTTTTTTACTAAGCAAAGATGCGAGCTTGTTATTTGTTTTTCTTACGGCCAGTTACACCAGACAGTACATTTATGCCTATGGCCAGTTCTCGCGTCTGAAGTATCGCCAAGTATTTACTCAATTACTATTCTGTTATCATTATTTTCTTTCTTTTCGGTTTTGGCGGAAACTATGGTTTTATTTCATTTTTATTTTTCTATGTTTTTAATAAAAACTTCGATTTATAAGGATAGATCAACATGGATACCTTAAATATAAATTTCAATTCTGGAAATTTTTTCCAGAGGGGGTAATCGTATCAATCTCTTCTAAATTGAGATTTATAGCTAGCCTGAATTCATAACCCCTGTCGCCAGCCGTTGCTCTCTCAGGCATTCAAAGAATGTCACATCAGTAATTTACAAATCCTTCCTGGTCTATTGGAGTTAAGGTGCTGATCAGCAGGTATTTCAGGGCAACGACCAGGGAAGGAGGAAAGAGAACAAAACAGAGAGCAATGTGTGGTGTGGGGTCTTTTTGCCTGGAATCGCCGAACAAGAAGGAACTGAGGAGATTGAGCCATCAAACACGTTTCGATATGAACAGCTATCAGCGGGGAATTGTATCATCAGAGACAGACAGGTATTGTTACTTCCAACCATGTTGATCTAGACTTGAAGGTATAAATCCGAAAGCTTGTGTTTTGCCATTTCCAAGTGTGTAGTTAGTACCTCTCGCCCATTACCATTAGGCTTACCTTGAAGGGCGAGTGCTCAAATGAGGAGGATGAATGATTAAGCGAGCTACATCACCCCTCTCAATGGTGAAGGTTCTTGGTTCGATCCCACGTACTCAGAGTACGTTACGATTTGAACTACTCTAAGATGTAAATACATAATAATGCAAATAAGCAACATTAAAACTTACCGTAATGAACTTCCACAACACGTTTCGCATCCAAAGAAACACAGCTCATGAAAACCTGAAAGAAATGAAGAAACAAGTGAACTGAGAAGACAACAATATATACATAATTTTTTGCCAATTCTGATGACGTCAAGCTGTATTGACGTACCTTAATGTGAGCACTCTTTCGGCATGGAAATTACCATGCGTTTTTTTGTTCTGGAAATTAATTGAGAATAGGATGCATCAATGGTTGTGAAATATGATATATGTATCAAAGGGGAATGATATAATTCCAGATAAACCCTTAAATTTAAATTGTGAAAGTGAAGATGGGTTTGATTGTGTGAGTGTCCTGTGTAAATGTAGTAAAATAAATTTACAAAAACATAAGAAAATATTAAGTAAATTTGTGTTTCAGAAGATAAAACGTTGTGTACAATTGTTGATGCCATGGGAGTCTTTTTTAAACTCGGTCCTGAATTTGCGACGCATGAGGTATAGCTGACTCAGACTTAAAACTCCATAATATACAAGGCCATTGTCCGTCGTGGGTAGAAGCAATTTTGGGAAAAGTGGTCACATGGCGTCAATGACACTGAAATAAAACTTTTTCAATTACTCTTTTCATAGATACATAACAGACAAATATATATCAATAGCAACACTAGTTACAGTCATTTCAGTGTGAATAACCCTGTGTAGCTAACATTAACCCTTGGCGCAACAGCCTTAAGGGCTAAGGCCTACCGACTGCCGCCTTCACTCCAACAAGCTTCAGCAGAGGTGGGCGATCATCCAGATAGTTGAGGGGTGAGGTGTGGTCAGCACGACGAAACACCAGTCGTTGTTGAAGGTTTCCATGACCGGTTTACGCTACTCATTCGCAGCTCCCCAATATTCTCACGATAGTGGATGGCCACAGGTCCCATACACGGGCCAAAATCTCAGGAGAATAGTTGTTAGCTTTCCTCAGGAGACTCAAACCAGCGTGCGTTAATGACATGGAATGGCTCATATTTAGTGAAAGATGGTTGGTCTTAATTAATCAATAAAGAATATTCAGTGAAAACAATTTCGATAATTTAGTAGATAGGTATTTATAAGTACTACATATTTAGAATATGTTGCGGCTTCAGACTGTTGCTCATTCTTCACCGCGAATATTATGATAACAAACAAACGTGTAATAACTGCACGTTCATTTAATATAGATAAACGCAAGAGGACTGTTAAATATACATAACAATTAGACAACGAACTATCGCGGAAACTCCCTGCATGTCTTTACTCACGTCCCCGACTGTATTGTTTGTTGTTGTTACACAAAAGGCCAGCAGATGGCACTGGTTGGATTCTACACACTATCACGTTCATAATTGGAATGGAGGAAGAGAATGTTATTCCAGATAATAACAGTAATATGTCACAATTGTCACATGGAAGCAAATTGAACAGTTCGCTTGCTTCTCTGTAATTCCATCTTGACATCTTCAACAACTTATAATTAAGAAACTTTGTTTGAATAAAATAAAAACATTCCCAACAATTATTTTATTAGGGCCCGGATTTATAAGCACAATCAAACAGTAAAATAAGCAAGCTAATAAGCACAAAAAATGAAAATAATAAGTACCAAAATAAGAATTAACAAATACAGGAAAATCTGAAGAAAACTTTTTTTTATTAGATCTCTTACCTTATTCAAAGCTGTTACAATATGTAAGGAAGGTCATCCTGAGATTTTCTTGTGTGAAGCTCCTGTGTCTTTTAGTGAAGAATGATTTGTACAGTGAAAATGTTCTTTCCACGTAGAATGACATCACAGGCGCATCTGAAAAACACCACAGTTCTTCTTCGGTGAATTCCTCTTCAATGTCTGTTTCTTCACCAGAAATATTTTTATATTTTTGACACACTGTTCTGTAACCGGGATTTTTCAGTAATACCTGACTGAGCTTGTCGGACACAATTTTAGCAACACCGTGAGTTTCTGAAGACAACGTTACTGACATTTCATCAATAAGAGAAAGCAAATGTTTCAATGGTTTATTTTGAGTTTCAACAGTGTTATAATACGAGGCAATTTGGAAAAATGATTTTGGATGTACTGTATCTTTTCTTGGATGCCGTTTCTCCCGTGCGGCTATTTAGAAGCATTGATCTTGTCATCCCAATGTCGTCGTGTGATTGAAATAGGATTGAAATATGACAGATTTGGGTAAAATATGCTATTTTAAACCAAAATCATAAAATAAGGAAGCATAACCTTTCCCTGCAGAGATAAGCATTTATAAGCACTTTCAACCTTAGTTAAATAGCTCATCAAGGTATGTAATACGAAGTATAACCTTTCTCCTTACCATTAGAAGTCTGTAAAAGAATATGCATTTCCCTTACAAATAAGGACTCTAGTAATTATCTTCTTGTCAAATGAAAGTTCGCCAGACTGCAAGTCATACGAAACAGGGCGGCAAGAATAAAATCAGCGGCAACAGTAGATATACCAGAATAGTGCAACTACACGTAGACCTAGACTGCTCAAACACTCATTGACAGTTTTTGGACACAACTTCCCTTTCATGACAATGAAGCTGTACGCAGCATAGGTCAAACACCAATCCTTCACTGGGCCCACAGGACCCCAAGACCAAACGACACACGGAACCAACGTGAACCTTAAACCCACGCAGAAGAGAGAAACCCCCAAACCCAACATTCCCACCCCCCCAAAATAATCCCACAATCCCACAAAAGGACCCAAACACCCAGCCGTACTGCCATTGATATCCTCTAAGGAGGAAAAATCACGTTTATTTAGAAAGCCCACCACCTTCTTCGATTTTCACCAAAATGGTGCGAAACGTTAGTGCATCGTTTGTGCACGAATGTCCGCGCAAAAATTTGTGCACAACGGGAAAAACAACGTTATAAACATTAGACAGAGTAAACAGTACAGTTTTAAACACGTGCATTTTTGTATGGGAGCGACCAAAGTCCAGCTCGGCAGCGGAGAAGCAAACCCCTCTCACTCCTCAAACCCCTTGCCATCCCGCAATCCTCCGTCGGTCATCTTTGGACCCAGTCGGCTTGTCACGACACATTTTTTTTTTTTCCAAACGTTGAATTTAGTCTCCAGTCTTGAAGCCGTCGGAATGAAGAATTTGCAACGTAAGAAAATCACCCCCCTTTCCCTCTTGTATCGAGTTACGCAGCAAGAAGCAGCCACTTCGGCCGCGAAAGACATGTATTCCTTTAACAGGACAACCACGGGAAGGAAAACTTCAATGATAGCAAATTCTTTGTTTGATACAATGTTGCCACATCCCAAATATGTTGCCACTCCGGCGTTATAATTCCCAGAAACGCTTTTACGAACAGAATTTGCTTCAAGCGAAGCAAACTATTAGAATAAATTTAAGCGATTATATATCTTAACGTTTTATTTCCCAGTAAAAGTATGTATATTTTAAACCTCTCTCACCACAATGAGCCAGTACACGTTCAATTTTTAACGATAACAGGACTTGGTCGACTGTCTAGAATGTTCGTTAACAATAATATAATAATAGGCAAAGTAGAGTTTTCAATGTTTATAGCAAGCAATTTTCCATTCAAAAGAGTAGTAGTAATTTAAGTTGAATCAAACGGAAACAGGACATTTCTCATAGCACAAGGGAAATTAAAGAAATAATTTCGATAATTTTAACAAATATTTCATTGGTTTCGTTATGAATTCTCACATAAATATAACTAACCTTATTCAGTATCAATCTAATTACATACCTTATTATTTTATGGTTATTAGCTTTCTTTATATTGTATTATCGTGGTAACTTATAAATGTTCATACGAGGAATGGCAAAGCAGTTGAATTTCTGTTAATAAGTCTAGATCAACACCCCTTTCCTCATTTCCCGTTTACGAAATTATACTTTATCCTTTACCTAAGTCTGTCTATTCATCACACCAGTCAAGAGCTATCAACAGGAGAAGGATTTTCCCAGCGTATCTATTGGGAATCAACATGCAGCAGTTTGGCCAATCACCAGCGAGGAGAACGGGATTCGAACCCGAATCTGCACGCATCCCGACGGTTTAGCTTCCCAGGACAACAGCATGCAACAGCCATGTGAGCCAGCCAGCCTGCCAATATTTTAGTACATGGAACAAACACTTTCCACCCTTTTTATAAGAGGAAACTCCCAAACCGGACAAAATTCTTCAGTCCCTTTCCCCATCAATGCTCCCACAAAAGAAGAACAGAAGAGATGCAGAAAAGAAGAACAGAAGACATGAAGAGGGAGCAGGGAAGAGAGCAGAATACCAGAGAGAAGAATGAACACCGTAGTTTTGTCCCCACAAACTACACACAATATGCTCCTGTTCTGGAAGTGCATTGCTTTCCACAAATATCATTCTACATCCATCAAAAGTGCAGCTTACATAATCCAAGTCATCACTGTGTGTAAACGTTCCCCAAAATCTGCCAGTCTTTATAAATTTCACCCAATGAAGAAGCAGAAATTCATCAAGGACGTATCCTAGTGTTTACACTTCTCACCTCTGTACACTTGCATTACAGAATGTACATGACCCCTCCTAAAAAGTCATTCCGCAGTGTTTACGAAAGTGCATTTTTATGTGACATGTAATGCGTCACATTCAACTCTACAACTTTCATGTAAAGCAGTTTTACACCCACAAAGAAGAACCTTCCAGTGTGTGCAACCTGTCTTTTAACGTCATGCACAGGAGTGTACTCAGTGAGTTTCAACGTCCCATGTCTCATTCACTTTTCCATAAATGCACAAACTATGCTTATCAACGGTGCAATTTTACATGGTTTAAGTGAATATGCTGCATGACAAAATCGTGTTTCGCCAGTGTCTACAATTTTGTCGACCGTTTCTCACTTAGTTCCTTGAAAGAAACGTTGAAATGAAAATCTGTGTGCAACCAGTTGTGCAACTTTTGCACGGGAGTGTACCATGTGAAAATATTTAAAAGTCGTTTATTCATCATTAAGTACACCGAACAATACTAATCAACAGTGCTTTTAACACATGCCCTTGTCGATCGTTTTCTTACCAGCTTTAAAGAAAACATCGAAGCAAAATTGCTAAGTGCATCAACCTCCAAAGGGAAGTCTCACAGTAACTCGACGGCATGTTTCCCCCAAGTGTACATGTGTGCTTCATGGATTCCAAATATTAATTCATACTTACATCCGTAATTCCAGTAGTGCCGAGAGTGATAACAATCCACTGAACTATCGTGACAACTCCAAACATTTCCAGTGAATGAGTGTGCATCGCAATATAAAACAAGAAGAACACAAGTGGAAATATATTTATTATACACACATACAAACACTACGTAGTGTATCCGTGAATTTACGGTACCTTTTAACTCAAGTGAAAATATGTGTCGTGTGAGTCCACTTGTGTTGACTACTAACGCACACGTGTGTTCACGCCCCCTTTTGGCGACCTCAGGTCATAAGCAGTCATCATTGTTGCTTGGCCACACCTTTAACATGTTACGTCAGTTATGTCAGTGATCATCACATGTCAATCTTCCGCAGCTATTACAAAATTGACGGTACGCTCATTCCATGCATGATTATGTGAGCGAGTATCAAAGTGCAAGTTAAGCACTGTGCTATTTTTTTTTTTTTTACTAAGCAAAGATGCGAGCTTGTTATTTGTTTTTCTTACGGCCAGTTACACCAGACAGTACATTTATGCCTATGGCCAGTTCTCGCGTCTGAAGTATCGCCAAGTATTTACTCAATTACTATTCTGTTATCATTATTTTCTTTCTTTTCGGTTTTGGCGGAAACTATGGTTTTATTTCATTTTTATTTTTCTATGTTTTTAATAAAAACTTCGATTTATAAGGATAGATCAACATGGATACCTTAAATATAAATTTCAATTCTGGAATTTTTTTCCAGAGGGGGTAATCGTATCAATCTCTTCTAAATTGAGATTTATAGCTAGCCTGAATTCATAACCCCTGTCGCCAGCCGTTGCTCTCTCAGGCATTCAAAGAATGTCACATCAGTAATTTACAAATCCTTCCTGGTCTATTGGAGTTAAGGTGCTGATCAGCAGGTATTTCAGGGCAACGACCAGGGAAGGAGGAAAGAGAACAAAACAGAGAGCAATGTGTGGTGTGGGGTCTTTTTGCCTGGAATCGCCGAACAAGAAGGAACTGAGGAGATTGAGCCATCAAACACGTTTCGATATGAACAGCTATCAGCGGGGAATTGTATCATCAGAGACAGACAGGTATTGTTACTTCCAACCATGTTGATCTAGACTTGAAGGTATAAATCCGAAAGCTTGTGTTTTGCCATTTCCAAGTGTGTAGTTAGTACCTCTCGCCCATTACCATTAGGCTTACCTTGAAGGGCGAGTGCTCAAATGAGGAGGATGAATGATTAAGCGAGCTACATCACCCCTCTCAATGGTGAAGGTTCTTGGTTCGATCCCACGTACTCAGAGTACGTTACGATTTGAACTACTCTAAGATGTAAATACATAATAATGCAAATAAGCAACATTAAAACTTACCGTAATGTACTTCCACAACACGTTTCGCATCCAAAGAAACACAGCTCATGAAAACCTGAAAGAAATGAAGAAACAAGTGAACTGAGAAGACAACAATATATACATAATTTTTTGCCAATTCTGATGACGTCAAGCTGTATTGACGTACCTTAATGTGAGCACTCTTTCGGCATGGAAATTACCATGCGTTTTTTTGTTCTGGAAATTAATTGAGAATAGGATGCATCAATGGTTGTGAAATATGATATATGTATCAAAGGGGAATGATATAATTCCAGATAAACCCTTAAATTTAAATTGTGAAAGTGAAGATGGGTTTGATTGTGTGAGTGTCCTGTGTAAATGTAGTAAAATAAATTTACAAAAACATAAGAAAATATTAAGTAAATTTGTGTTTCAGAAGATAAAACGTTGTGTACAATTGTTGATGCCATGGGAGTCTTTTTTAAACTCGGTCCTGAATTTGCGACGCATGAGGTATAGCTGACTCAGACTTAAAACTCCATAATATACAAGGCCATTGTCCGTCGTGGGTAGAAGGGATTGAAATATGACAGATTTGGGTAAAATATGCTATTTTAAACCAAAATCATAAAATAAGCAAGCATAACCTTTCCCTGCAGAGATAAGCATTTATAAGCACTTTCAACCTTAGTTAAATAGCTCATCAAGGTATGTAATACGAAGTATAACCTTTCTCCTTACCATTAGAAGTCTGTAAAAGAATATGCATTTCCCTTACAAATAAGGACTCTAGTAATTATCTTCTTGTCAAATGAAAGTTCGCCAGACTGCAAGTCATACGAAACAGGGCGGCAAGAATAAAATCAGCGGCAACAGTAGATATACCAGAATAGTGCAACTACACGTAGACCTAGACCTAGACTGCTCAAACACTCATTGACAGTTTTTGGACACAACTTCCCTTTCATGACAATGAAGCTGTACGCAGCATAGGTCAAACACCAATCCTTCACTGGGCCCACAGGACCCCAAGACCAAACGACACACGGAACCAACGTGAACCTTAAACCCACGCAGAAGAGAGAAACCCCCAAACCCAACATTCCCACCCCCCCAAAATAATCCCACAATCCCACAAAAGGACCCAAACACCCAGCCGTACTGCCATTGATATCCTCTAAGGAGGAAAAATCACGTTTATTTAGAAAGCCCACCACCTTCTTCGATTTTCACCAAAATGGTGCGAAACGTTAGTGCATCGTTTGTGCACGAATGTCCGCGCAAAAATTTGTGCACAACGGGAAATCCGAGATGATGCCAAACGTTAGTGCATCGATACGTGTGTAGCCAATTAGCTCATAAATTCCCTGGCATTTCACCTCCAGGTAGTGAGACGGTTAGATGTCTTGTCCTTACATTACGAAACACTGGATCGTTAAATTTTAGAACCCCTAATCAAAAACGACGGATTTTTAACGAAGAAAAACTCGACGAAATTTATGCAGCGTTAGAGGACTCTCTAAACAAACCCCTACTCCGTGTTTTATAGGAGGTGGGTGCTTCAAAATCATCAGCACATACAGCAACTAAGCTACTAAAATTAAAACCGTATCGAAATAATCCTCATAGTATCGACGAAGTAAAAGACAATATGAGGGTAGAACTTGTAAGAATTACGGAAGATCTTTTGCGTGTGAATCAAAATGTCATCAAACGATGGCAGGAATGGGTCAATGTAGGTGGACATCTCTTTGAACAACTCTTATAACACAGGTTAGTGCTGATTGTTACGTGTCCATAGGAGGAATAATAGGAAAATGTTTGGCTTATGCAATAACAGATAGCAGCATCAGTGAGAAAGAATATAACTAATTTTAACAAAGTAGAAAGGCGTAAAGAATAATTAAAGCAAAGATGAAAAATTAGATAATTTTAATGAGTGATTGAATCGAGTCAAATGTGTAACAATGAATTATAAGAATAGAGGAGAATGTTAAAGAGAGTTAACAAGTACACTTACGATATGCATAGAAAATCAAGGAAAGTTGAGAACCGATTGCGATTTTTGTCTCGTTTTTCGTTCCTCCAGGGACGAGTGGGCGAGGGGTTGACCAAAAATTCCTCTGCCCATCCGATTGCCAACCTGAACAAATTCAAGAAGTAATCATAAATATTTAGAAAAATACGAATGCTTCAATAAAAAATATTCTTATCTTAGTTTCGTGTACATTTTTCTTTCGAATATTGTCAATAATAGAAAGGCCCATAAATTATCATCCTGTAAGTTTCGCTGTCTTTGGAATGATTACATTAGTTTACCGAGTAAGAAAGCGAAAATCGTAGCAAAGTATTGTGACGGATAATCAATATTATTTATAATTACTTTTATTCATTATTTAAAACTTGAAACTTAAGACTTGTGATCCAGTTTACACTTCCGTTTCTAGAAGTATTGCAATATCTGGCTACAGTCAAAGTGCATTTTATTTGAGGTGTGAGTACAAATTCATACAGGATATGATTTAAAAATATCTAAAACAGCCAAACATATAAATAAAAACTTCTTCGCGTTACTTCCATAGACCTCTTTAACCTAGCGTTTGACTTATTTCGCTCGTGTGGTAAATGTAATAATTGAAACTATTTCCAAGACTTTCAAGGCGCTATGAACAAGAAAAACCCCATCTGTATGAAAGGTTAGTTGTGAAGAAAAGATGCTAAGTAGCTCCCATGATCTAATTTGATTATTTTTTTGTGTAAATTACTTTCGGCACAATTTTTAGTTTTATTTTGTGTAAACATGCACGTTTGTATGCGAGAAAAACCTCCCCCTTCTACAGTTTATGGTCTTTCGGGAACCTCGTGTCTGGGTGGACACTGAAACTGTACCTCCTGGCCTTAATGCAGAATGAACAAAAGTAATTTAAAACTTTCCTGCAAATATTCATATAAACGTATCAATTTTTAACACCTCTGTGAGACAAGTAAAAGGGTTGTTCATTTACCCTCAACGAAGAAGCAGTGCTGTTTTCGATTAACTCATAATAACATTAAAACTGTATATTCAAGATCATCCATCATAACTTCACTATTGTATTCACTATCACAACTGGAGAAAACATTGAGTCCCTCTCCTATGGATGGCTGCAGTATCACACATACTCGTACAAGTATAAATATGTTCTTGCAGCTTTCGGTATCACTACCAGTATAATATTATTCTCTGTAGAGATTGTATTGTGGTCTACCCACGTGTGTTTGTGACTGTCCGTTCATCCATTTCATATTATAACAATTCATCCTCATCTTCGTGATTAGCCAACAGTGAAAGAAATCCGAAGTACACAGTGAGTAGCTGAAAGAAATGGACAAGGAAATACAATGAAGGCTAGGAAAACTCAACGAGAAATAGAGAGATTATATCAAGATTGTCACAGGAAAGATTGGAGTGATAGAGAAGCGGCTTTACAACAGATGACGACATCGAGTCCCTTCCCTACTTTTTATAGACTGGAGTGGATAGAGACAATACAAAAGAAAGTTGATCAGACGATTTGACGAACAGAGAAAGCGAGAAGGAGAGGGAGGGAGGGGTATAATACAACCAGAGGATAATTGTGGAAAAGGGTAAATAAGAAGGCGTGCAACAGCAAGGACAAAAGGCGAGAGAAATATAATGAAATTCACAAGAGAAGGGGGTGAATGAATGTTGAATTCTTGTTTTAAGTCCAGTTTATGCACAGAAAGGCTAATCGGGACTGGACCTACAGTTTAAAGTAGAATCAAAACCACTATGTGCCACCGGGTATCGAACTCGGTACACAAGGAGTTACACAGAGTGTGAGATAATACTTGTTTGTGAAACTCAAACTTTACATCTGGCCACCCTAATTTATCAATAGGTATTTGGCTCATGCCCACCCGGTCAAAATTTTCTGGCGCCGCCCCTGCGTACCTCTTAACGAGAAAGGTCTCGTTAAGAATTTTGTTCGTTCCCCAGCGGTGGCTCCATTTCTTCGGGCAACCCTCAAGCACTACGGCTTCCGCATTCAATATGTAGCACCTGGTTCGGCAGATGCGCGTGATTGGACATTGCTGTCCCTACATTGGTTTATAGTTAGTTGCGGCGCAGTTCTTCATACAGAGACCCAGAAAGGCGGAGTCAGGTAGATTTATCTCCAATGCCTAAGAAAAGATGTAAAAGGTCGGAGAAGCAGAAGTCTGTGTTCATGTGGAAATAGAAGTTAATGTTCCTGTAGAAGCTGCATACCTGCGTAGAAGCAGAAGAAATCCAATTATACCTGCGGGGAAGTAGAAGTCCATGTTCCTGTAGAAGCAGATGCTATTATTGTATACCGCGGAGAAGCAGAAGTCTATATTCAGGTGGAAGCAGAAGTCCATGTTCCTGTAGAAGCAGAAATCCATGTTTCTGAGAAAGGAGATATTTAATCAGTCGGCGTAGAAGTAGAAGCCATATTCATGTAGAAGAATAATTCAATGTACGTATATAATCAATAAGAAAATTATCAAATAGCAAATTGTACATGCTAATAAAGAAACATGCCAAATATTATTGATGTAGAATATTGATGATCTCAGCTTATATAACGATATTTAGTATATATCCATTATAAGTTACCAACGTTGTTTCCTTTCGATATATGTATATCATAAAGAACCCTACCCTTAGGTATCTCATGCTGTACTGATGTCCTAAGCCGAGCAGGTTACATCGTTTTGCAATATTAAAATAAAATCTGCTTGCTAAAGATATGCCCATAAAAATAAGCGGGACGTTACTGGTTGAAAATTTCGGCATATCCGCTAGCGCCGCCCGGCACACTTCTCCCGATCTCTCGGCCTCGCAAGGAATTGGACGCACTGCCTATGCAAATATGTATATAACACATTTTAATATTATAATTTTAAGTTAATTGAACATTTATTATATGTGCTTGAAACGAGTAAAATATATTATATTAGTGCAGTGAATTTCTCGTTTATTGTTAGTGTAACTCATAAAATTCGTTCATATCATTCTTCGAGTCAGTCCATTTATCACACTAGATTTGCTATTTTTTTGAAGAACAGCAAACGCTCATACGTGCGAGTAGATACAAAGATATATATATATATGCTAGTAAATAAGTAGAAGAATACAGTAATAGGTTTATGAGTTTATTTTAGAGTGGCTACGAGTTATTAATCAATAAAGACAGGCCTCCCGATGGCGCAGTGGTAGCGCCGTCGCCTTGTAATGAAAGGGTCCCGTGTTCGATTCCCGGTGGAGCCGCAGTGGTTCGGATCCCACTTTAAACTGTAAGCCCAGTCCCGATTAGCCTTGCTCTGCATAAAGTGGACTTTATTTATATGATGATTTACGTCAGAAGAAGACTTACTTCAATGGATCAACAACTGTCAATTGCCAAGTTCTTGTTTATAGAAATCAATATGATGATAGAAAAACAAAGAAAGAAACTGGCATATTTTCAATTTCTTGATGCATAATTTTTATTTTTATTTTTAATTAACATTCTTCAGAAATACTAATCAAGAAAATAGTCTTAATGTAAATTCCAAGTGTATTATGTGTACAAATTACATCTGATATATGAAAATAAGAATCAAGTAATGTGCTAACTGTAACATATGCACATACGTACGAGTACAAAACAAAATTTAATATTACAATTTTAAGTAAATTGAACATTTATTATTGATGTTAAAAACGAATAAAATGTATTTTTTAGTGCATCTCATAAAGAAATCTTTCATATCAGTCTTCCAGTCATCATCACTATAAAATTATTTCATATTGTAGACTTCCAGTTTGCAAACTACGTAAAGTCAATATATCACACTAGATTTGATAATTTTTTGATAACCTGTGTGTAGATGCAAATATTTATGCTACTATATAAGTAGAAGAATAATAGGATTATGAGTTGCATCTAGAGTGATCCAGCATGCTAACTGTTATGAGCACAGATTCAATCAAGAAAGACAATGTACTACTTGCTGGAAGGATGGATATGTAGATGTACACATGGATGTATGTAATGATTCAAATAGATCTTTGTTTTTTTACCGTAAAGGAAAAGATTGATTTAGTTTATTATACAGGGTGTCTACTATAAAATAACTCCGAAGTTTTAAACAATGAAAGCGCGGAAACGGTATTAGGTAACTCAGGTTAGTTAATTACTTTGAAATCAGTAGCTCATCAAGTTTTATTCACGCCGTTTGGAGTTTATTCCAACAAAGGTTGGCAACGCTGCGCAGCGTTTACCTTGAAGTGGCCGAACCGAGCCTAACCCAGTCAGTGCAGTTCAGTGCAACGACGACGCCACAACAGAAGGCCCAGTGTGTGATATGGCTTGTAAAAACTGCATCTGTTATTACTTTACAGCGGAACTTTCGAAGCGAGTATGGTGGTGTTTAGCCTTCGGACAAAACCATTCGTCAATGGCTTAAGGCGTTTAAAGAAACTGAAAGAGTGCATTGGAAGGAAAGAGCCTATTCCATTGCCTCCAAGAAGTTCGGACCTTACTCCCTTAGACTTTTTCCTATGGGGACATGTGAAGATCATGGTATATGCAGAGAAAATTCAAGATGTCAACCATCTAAGGCAAAGAATTATCGCATCTGTGGCAACCATCACCCCAGATATGCTGGCCAGAACGTGGCAAGCAGTTGCTTATCGTTTGGATGTGTGCCGTGCTACAAACTGGGCACACATTGAAATTTACTAAATTGTAAACAAAACTTGATAACATTACCTTCAAAAATATGTATTTACTTTCTCCTGAGTTTCAGTTTTTAATAAAATATTTATCTTCAAAACCCCGGGTTTTCTTTTATAGATACCCTGTACTTAATTACACTTGTGGCTAATTTGAAGAAGGGGTGAGTGATGATATGATGAAACTGTTAAATGGACACTCCCAAAAGCCCATGTCCAGGCCAGGATTCGAAAAGTTGAGGTGTTAACATCTCGGATTTCCCGATGTGCACAAACGACATTTTTGCGTGCACATTCGTGCACAAACGATGCACTAACGTTTGGTACCATTTTGCTCAAAATCGGAGAAGGTAGGAGGGCTGTCTAAATAAACGTGAAAAAAAACTCCCATTGCTAATCAAGAAACAGCCACTCGGAGTGGACAAAATTTCCCTCCTAACCTATACATCTTTTCAGCCCCAGTTAAGTAAAGGGGCAAAATCTCCTCCCAGCCATTCCACCCCACCCCCTTGCTGCAGTCGCAAGGGGAAAACATAACACCAAAACAAATACCCTCCAACAAGAAACTCCCTTAAAAACCCACTTCAAACAAAAAGCCAATTCCAAAGGGACAGAACTTTGCCCATGAGCACCAGATGATCACAATGAATATTTGTAAAATTGGACAAGATATCGTTTTTTTTAAATCCTAGCTCTCCTTGATGAAGATCAATTTGTTCACATATACAGGGTGTCGCGAAAGTTCGGTTATATAGGGAAAGTCGGAAGTGTTGAAGTTCAAATTGATGCCCCTCTTGAGCTCCTCAGTTATGGAAAGTTATGGAAAGCTCTTTGGACATTGCGTAACATTGTTGGTTTGATAGCGTGGCATGCAGCAGACCCTGTGAGAGGTATCTCTGCTACAGAACCAGTCTCCTGGAAGCATATCATCATTCGACTCATAGATCGTTATCCAGGTTTCCGTTTGTTTGGATGACAACGGCGAAATCCATCACATGTTTGTCGTTGGGAGAGACGTGAGGCAGGCAGATTCGCAATTTCGACTTTCTCTTGTATATTGTACGTTCCACCCCTGACATCCATTTCATCTACATTCGTTTACCTGCAAGAAATTATCATTACTTCATTATGTCAATTTTTCTTACTTTCCCTATGAGACCGGTCTTTTGGGACAATTCTATTGAAGTGTTGATTGCTCGCTCATATGATGAAATTAACAAACAGATCCAAGATTTTTGACAATTAACGTCACTTTCATCATCCAGATCCCTCACCTCCGATAAAAGTTGAGTTAGAACTTCAAACCCCGAGGACGAGAGTCGCTTTAACACTTCAGTTCCTGAATGCTAATTAGTACTTCAAAAAGTTAAAGTTTGTTGAATCCCACGTTTTGCTCAGATAGGCTAATTCGGTCTGGATCTTTAATTTAAAGTGGGATCCGATCCACAGTGTATCGCCACGTGGCATAAAACCCAGGACCCCTTGATTACAAGTAACACTGTTATCATTACGCCAACGGGAGGCTCTTTATCACTTCAGTCCCTAAAGATACGTCTGACGTTAGCACCTCAGTCCGGAAGTTACGTTAGCACTTTAGTCCATCAAGAGTGGCTTTAATACTTCAGTACCTCAAGATGAGAGCTATGTTAGCACATGAACATGAGAATAATATTAGCACTTCATTCCATGAAAATGGAAGTGGACTTAGCACTTCACATTTTCTAAACATGAGAGTGGCATTAGCACCTCAGTCACTCTGGCGACGAGGGTGACGTTAGAACTTCAGTTCCTGAAGATGAGAGTTAATTTAGCTCTAGAAATTGTAGGATCTTTCTTCTTCAGAACTCGTCTGGGATCGTTAACCCGATACAGCCTATTCATTATTCATCACCACGAAAGTTTTAACTGTTGAAAGTTTATTCTTGAAAACATTCGAGGTGAAGATTTGATATTTAGGCCTTTCCTTGTTGAAAGTGATGCTTGAGTTTACCGGGCAAAAAGGATACTTCCTTGTCCTCCTTCAGAACCAGAAACATTAATTCCTTCGCCACGGGACGGTGGTTCAACAACCATACAAAGAAGCTCTGTTGCTAGCCAACTTCGCACACTCACAGCGCGTATAAAAATCTGTTTATGAGTTTTCGTAGGAAGCGTCGATGTGTTTCTGGGCCTGCCATTTGATTTAAGAAACACGCGTGTTTCCACCAAGTCAACGACCTTCTATAAATAGTTGGATCGACTGAAAATCCTTCCATTTACGATGTGTGAGGCACTAACCATGATCAAAGGCTCTCCATCGGAAGAGAATCCAGCAAAACTCCTCCCTATCATCTATTTTGAGAACAATATTACCCAAGTTCGGTTTCGGTCCTAATTGAAGCTCGACGCCAATGCATAAAAACAACACACGCACGCACGCAGAAGACCGTTTTATTTGTAGAATAATAATTGTCAGCAACTTTACCAAAACAAGGTCTTCCCCGATTATGTAGCAGTAAGGTCGCCTTGTAATCACGGGGTCCAGGGTTCGATCACAGGTATAGTTACAATGCACAGTGTTTCCGATTTCATTTTAAATTACACAGTCCAGTCCCGTTTTGCGTATTTGAACATAAAATCAACATGAAACAAACTTTTTACCTTTTTACCAAGACAAAATATCACAATCACATCTAGATACGTGGTTCTCCAGTTGACAGGGTATATGTATAGCCTTGTAATCAAGGGGTCCCGATTAGCCTTTGTGTGCATAAAGTGGACTTAAAACAATAATTCAATCAATCAATCGACAGGGTGTATACAGTGCCGGATCTATAAACCACAAAACCCCGTAGTGCGTGGGGGGGGGGGCTGAAATGATCAATCTTTTGCGGTGCCTTTGCCATGCATATAATACAGGGTTGGTACTCAAGTAAAATATAAAACAAGGAGAATACTTTAAGGAATCCCGTTCATTGGAATTTATTTCGCTGTAATTGCTACCAGTTTGTGTTGGACATAATAAATACACAGGTTGTCGCCATACATATAGGTGGATCTAGAATTTGTGCCATTCCCAGAATATACAGGGTGTCATTTTAATGGCGCCCACGGACCACGGAAACGTATAGAGGACATCAAAACAAACAACTTTTTTCAGTAACATTTTTCTCGTTCGTGCATCGTTTCGGCGCTACAGTAGTTCAAAACAGCCCATTTTCCCGCCTGAATGCTGGCAACCACACACAATATTTGATTGTATTTGTAACGTCATGTCCCGTCGTGAAGCGAGGTGACGTCCACATCCAGGATGTCCTAATTCGGGATCTCTTTGAAAAGTGTCTCGATTCGGGATGTGTTTATCACAGATTTGATGCCTCAGTGGAATTTGTCCGGATTGAGGATGTCCTTTAATTGCTTAAGACCGGTTTCTTGAGAATTTCGACCTTTAGGAGCAAGAGAAGATCATAGTCAATATCACATTGAAAAGAAAAAAATTTCTTGCCAAAGTTCACACTCATACACATTACTTTGACAAAACATACAGGCGCAATATTTTTTATTTTGAACTAACTAATAAACAAGCCAATATACTATGTCAATATACAGGGTGTCCCACGAACAGCGCAACTGGGGAATTAAGAGTGGCGTTACTTTGTAACCGAAACCTGTACATACATAAGTCATACACCAAATGTTAGCCCTGTCCAAGTAGATATTTTTAAACATAGAAACAACAAACGGAGTGCAGTGTTGTTCATGCAGTGTTGCCAAATGGAAGTGAAAGTGTAAATTTATTTTTCCACAAAGCATGGAAAATTGCATGTCAAACATTCGTACGAAAATTTGGACGTCAATTTCCACCTTGGGTAGGTGGACTATTTCGCCATCTATAGTTCAGAGAAGAAAACCGATCGTTTTCGCGTAAAGCCAATCCTGAAATGCCCCGTAAAGGCGTACCGGTCCAAATGGGTGTTTTAAAAAAAATATGAGGTACAGTGGCAACACTGTTGATGTTTGGAGGCAACAAAAGGTGTGTTTAGTGATGGTCTATGACATGGAAATACTGGAAATAGGAAAAAAAGAAAATGAAAAAAGTGTTACCCGACTTGGGTCGGGTGGGAGGTCGGGGGTTGCAAGGACTGCTCGACTTCTGACACCCTTTCAATATTGCCAAACTTACATGGACGAAAGGTCATTGAGTTCGAGTGCGTCTGTTGTGTATGTTGTTTGTACCGAAATGAAGGGCAAAACCTTACATAGTGAGAGCCGAGAGGTGATTTCGAATGTTGTTAATTTTTTTGACAACGAAGCGAGAGAAGGATGTTACACGTTTCCGGTCAATGAAGCTACAAAGCGTGCGGCGGCTCCAGTTCGAATGTCGGACACTTTCATAAAGAAAATTAGAAAGGAAGGAAATTCCGGGGGGAAATTTAGGACACCAGGTAAGCACAGGTCTGCCGAAAAGCGTAGAATTGTTGTAGACGACTTTGACAAGTGTTTGATTCGAAGAACTATTGGTAATTTTTATACGATTTAACATGAAGTGCCAACATTAAAAAAAGTGCTTTCGAAATTAAAGAAATAAATTTATTTTCGGAGTAGTCGTGAAACTCTTCGCAACATTATTTGCAATGACTTAGAATTTCGTTTCCGAAAGCGCAAAAACGTGAGAAGTGCTTTGGTGGAAAGGAGTAACATCTTGTCCAATGGAACAAGTTTTCTGAGGGCATTGAGGCGAAATGAGAAGAGTGACGTGAAAAGGCCAGTTACATACTTGGATGAAACATGAATCCATGATATCTACACGGTGAAAAAGTGTTGGCAGGGTGAAGGCAGTGTACATGGTGCTTTATCAAATACCAGTGCTGGAAGAAGGGTGATCATACTTCACGCCGGGAGTGAAAACGGTTTCGTACCAAACTGTCTACTTATCTTCAAAGCTAAACAGAAAACCGGAGATTATCATGGGGAAATGAATGCTGAAAATTTTGAATGATGGTTTGAAAGTCAATTGTTACTGAATATTCCCTCCAACAGCATTATTGTCATGGACAATGCGCCTTACCATTCTGTGCAACTCAACAAATCTCCCACAATAGGCAGCAATAAAGATGCAATGTAGGACTGGTTCAAAGAAAATTAAATTGAATTTTCAGATAACCTAATTTTCAGATCTAAACCCTATTGAGTATGTTTGGGGTATCATAAAGGGTTGTATTGCATCACAAAATGTGGATCGTAATATGGGCAGAGTACTGGAAGTTGTAAGAGAAGAATTGCAGAACTTTCCCAATGAAGAATGAAAAAGGTCTTGTGAAAAAGTAAACGGGAAACAAGAGGAATATTGGGTCCAGGACGAAATTATTGAAGTACAAGTTAACAAGTTGGTAATCGAAGACTGATCGGAGGATGAAAGTCACATGAGCGGTGAGGATTCGGATTCAGACGAGAATGGTTCGGATTCAGACGAGAGTGGAAGTACCATTGAGGTTGACAAAAGGTGCGATAATGACAGTCAGGTGAATGTTAGTGACGAGTCGGATTTGGATTGCACTCCACTGTAAATGGTAAGTTTACGAAACAAATCATTCTTTAATAATTCTCGAAGCTTTCCTGGCGGCTAATATTGGTGAGGTTTTCTCGGGCAATCAACCAGGTGATTTCCGGATAGGATTCCGAGCTTTCGAGAGCTAACGTCACTCTCATCTTCATGGATTCACTTCAAATCATTCTTTCTTTTTAAAATGTAAGCTGTGTTGTGTGTATATTTGATGGGTTATTTATTTACATAAATATTGTTTATGCGAACCTTGACCCCCAATTTATCTAAAATTTGCGCTTCTGGCCTGGTACCCCCAATCACCGCCACTGTCTCTAAGGATATAATTATAATTATAATGAAGATAAAATCTGTTTCTTAGATGGTAATATTTACTATCGCATAGTAAGAATCACAACCATGACAATAGATTTTATTGTTATTAATTATTTAAATCGGGAATCGTCACGAACGCTATCCATACTTCTTCAACCACTGACCGCGCCACCCTGAACCTGAACGTCACGTTTTGCGGCAGGTCCGCCAGAATTTCATCTGTCAGAGAACAGCTGTGAGGCATCGTGACAACATCGTGCCATTTGAGAGTAGACGAAAAGAAGAATTTCCCCCATATTCTCGCCTGACGTTCACAGCGACAGAAACAAGTGGGGGTGGATTTTAGTTCACATATTTTCCGGGGGTTTTCTCTTCTTTGCTGCACGTGTTTTAGCCGTAATGTAACATCGTGAACCTCGGATACTTCCGTTATCAGCAAAAGTACCACAAGGCATGTGGATACAAACCTGTAGATATCAACCTTGCAACGAGATTTGCAAATATTTGACATGTAGCTGGGCGTAAACAGCCACATGTAAGCTGCAAGTCCAATAAAATTTATTATGGTAGATATTTGATATCTAGGCCAGCATCCAGGCGGCAAAATGGTTTTTTTTAACGGTTGTAGCGTCGAATCGACGCACCAACGAGAAAAGTGTTACTAAGAAAAGTTGTTTGTTTTTATGTCCTCTATACGAATCTGTGGTCCGTGGGCGCCATTAAAATTACACCTTGTATATACAAGGAGTATAGGTAGAAAATAAGAAGGGTATAAAACTGCCACCCAGGCGGCTCGAGATGAAGTCTAGAGGTGGGTGATAAGTTAGTGTTTTCTGCACTGATGCTCCACTATAATCAGTTTTTTTATTTACTCTATGTCTTAGTAATGGGTACCTGGAAGCGAAAAGATGGCCATACTATAGACTTGATCGCATCGTATTGCCTATGTCCAAGACTGATGAAATCATACCCCATTTATGTGCAACGCACAGGGAACAACTTTACGTTGACGTTACCTCACAATTATGATTTACGACAGGGATTTTCAAACTTTTTGCTGTCGTGTCTCCCCTCAGCTGCCAAAATCTGCAGATGCACAGTTCGCATTAACCAAATACAGGGTGATCGAAAAAGAATGCAAAGATTTAGAAAAGCTATAAAACACTTCAATGTACCGAAATGAAGCAAGTCTTAAAATGAGGCAGAAGAATGTGTTTTCTTGAATTTGTGAGACGGGACCTCCATCTCTAGTTAGTCACACTGTGGACTGACATTGATTGACTCACAAGATCGAATATAGTTTTCGAGGTCTAGCGTGCGATAAGTAGAAACCCACTGAATCACACGAGGCTAGATTTCCTGCTGGATTCTTCAGTTGGACTTGGACTAGTTGTGTGGTACTGGCTCATCTGCTAGTTTTCGCCTCACACGATACTTGTTTCCGTACTTGACTTTATGCTATTATTCCCACAAGACAGTGCGTAAAGCAGAGAGCACACAAGTTAAAAATATGGACGAGCGATTTGAAAAAACTTTGTAAGAGAATTGCTACTGCTGTCATTAAAAATTAAAATAAAATAATTAAAATATGGGCTAGATATGTGTACTAAATGGCAACCAATGTGTACTCTAAAAACTTGTCTCTGGCATGTATTGTATTCATACATGAGATTCGCAGAATTCATTCATAAAAAATATTTTGCTCAACAAAATATTTAATACACTGGTAACAATAAGGATTTTCATAATCGGCTAATCACATTTGTCGCGTACGTACTAATCCCTAATCCCATCATCATTTTGGATAAATTCCATTAATGAACCTCTTACTTTCTCATTCACCGAGCAGGGAACAAAAACAGCAGACAAGACACTTTCACTTACCGAAGTCACAGATTATCTGCACGTGACCAAACTTTCGCTCTGATTAGCACAGAAAGCTAGTTGCAATTAGAAAATATATATATATATATATATATATATATATATATATATATAATTAGATGTATTCCCTGAAAGGGGTTAAAGTAGAGGCAATTTTCAATAAATTTGACCACCTGATACCCCGTCCGAAAATTAGTAGTTTTGGAGATAATCGAATTGCTATTGTTTTTTTTAAAAAAAATGACAATTTTCTACATAAATATACGAATTGAGAAAAAAAACAGCTCATTGTATGGCACATATTTCAGCGTTTTCTGATAACAAACAAATAAGTGGTTGGTTGGAAAAAAGTTTGTCCCAAATAACAACCACATGTGAGTAACGAGTGGATCTAAACTTACAAGTGGTGATAAAAAAATCCAATCTTAGTTTATTTGGCAACATATTAATAACAAAAATGGTATGACATGAAGCGTACAAATTACTTAAATTACTTCCTTGTGTCATCAGCTATCCAACAAGGTACAAATGTTGCTAACATTCACATTTGTGTACAAGGAATAATGCTTCATTCATCTTCATGTGGATGGAATCAATGAACAATACAACATTATAAGTCTTGCTCAAAGTGGGCACCTCCGTTACGAATGCAGGCACGCAGGTTTTTACGGACATTTGTTCTCTTAACTCGTCATGTGATGGTATCCTTGATGTGTTGACCAGCTGTTAAGATCCTCTCCCTGAGCTCGTCTTGCGAGTTTACTGGTGTCTTGTAAACTAAGTCTTTCATGTGGCTCCAAATGTAAAAGTACATGTGACGGGTGGCATGGTCTGACAATGGTAGCGAACCAGTAACCATTTAGAAACCTTGTCACGAATAAACAGCTGTTCCGCTGGCATTCTTTGTACATGATCTTATGTACTATGTCCAGTGTTTGTGTTTTGCTATTTACGTACGTAATTCCTCACTTTGGAACACCAACTTCAGGGGTCGGAATTGTTTTGGTCGCCATTTTGAAACCGGTCAGTGGATTACAAAATCATGTTTGTATCCTTTTCTGTGACCTTTAAAAGGAGGAATTACTCGACCCCCCTTGCCATTTGAAATTTTCGAGTTCTTCCCTAACTTTAGACCCCCTTTTTTGGGTCACGCGGTTTCATCCATTTTTAGTCCCGCAGTCATCATATGGCATATCGTTGGAAAGCTTGTGTCCTGCACTTTCCGAAACTGTTATGGTACTGCACTTATCTTAATTGTTAAGCTCGGTATACTCGATTTGGCTCACCTTGCTTTTTTTGCAAAACCATTTTCTACACGGAAAACGGTAGGTGGTACAGACAAATGTTTCATATGACAATCGTACTTTTTCCCCGCCTTTCCGAATCTCTATTCCAAACATACCCTTCCCATTTGAAAATCGCACAAACGGGGCATGTGCCCCTCATTAAAACCACAAAGGGTGGCTTTCGGGCTGTTGCAAATACTTTCTACGGATACTTTGGGCCCAACTTAGTGGTGCATTTTCAACTTGATACGATCTTCCGTTCTCGAGAAAAAGGTAGTGTCTGGGTCGCTCTGAAACACCCTGTATATATATATATATATATATATATATATATATATATATATATATATATATATATATATTATATAGGCTATACTCATTAATTAATTTTAATATAAGCCATTTTAGTTGGTCATTTGCTGAAATATGTTATTTTTACAAGTATAGAGTAAGAGTTTTATTTGAAGTCCACTTTATGCACAGATAGGCTAATCTGGACTATACACTTACAGTTTAAAGTTGGATGCAAACCATTATGTGCCTCCATTGGGTATCGAACCCGGATCCCCTCAATTACAAAGCAACGATTACCATTATGTATCAGAAAGGTCGCTACAAGTATAGAGAAACTATTTAAAATTCAACAACAAAGGGCACGTTCACTACAATTATTGTCACAAAGTATATTGATGATATAAATCGGTGGAAGTTTGGGGAATGGAGGTGAATAAACAAGTGGTCCTCCTTGCGATGAAGGAGCTCGCCTGTGACGCGCGGAGCTGTCAGCGGTGGGCAGCGGCCGGAAAAGATGGATGTGGTCCATCGTCCGCTACAAAGCACACAACCATTTGTATTTGACTTCCTCCTGTCCTGGAAGACTTTGTTTCCTGACCTGCGGAGGACGTCGGGCGATCCATTACAAGCGCAGGCAGCAAGTGATGCCACGCATCTGTGTCCGCCACGGTTCATCAGAGACCTTCGGACAAATCTCGCTTGCTTTTGTCCTCTGTGTATGTTTAGGATACTGAAAGCGAGGTGAGAGAGAAGAGGAAGACAGACGGAGAGAGGTTGAAAGTCGAGACATAGGATGGGAAATGGGAGTATTTCATTATTTGCAAACGTCTAGTGAAAGAACAGAAGGATAAAGTACACTGTAAAACGGGAGAAATGAACATCTTGGACCGTCAATTTCCGCAGCCATCATACTACCATAAGAAAATGACCTAGTGCGGGACCTACTGTCGGATTACAAATTATAGATACGCGAGTTTGAACTCCTATTAAAAATTAACCGATTTTATACAGATTTGTATGCAACGGAGTAAGCGCGTTTGGACACACACCGATAACATCGGCTGCGATCCCTACCTCGATACCGAGTGCACCAAGAAACAACGGAGCTAAATGGGCCAGGCGCACACGTAGCCCGACACGACAAATTTCCTGGAAGGAAACCCAGAAGTGTCCGTGACTTTACGTATTTGGAAACGAGTCTGAAAGATGCGGGATGTATTGTAGGGATTGTTCTGCTGTTTTAATTTTCTGACGTAAGCAGGGACGTAGCTAGGTTGATCAGTTTGGGGGTGCCCAAACGTAAGATTTTTTTCTATCAAACTATTTATACACCATATAGGCCTATACTGTATACATACATTATACTATATGTATGTATGTGTGCGTGTGTGTATATATAGTGTTGGAAGGAAAAGGAGCAAGGGCCTCCTCGGTGGCGCATGGTAGCATCGTCGCCTTGTAATCAAGGGGTTCTGGGTTCGATACCCGGTGGATGCTCATAGTGGTTCGGATCCCACTTTACACTGTAGAATAAGTCCCGATTAGCCTTACTGTGTATAAAGTAAACTCAATCAATCAATAAATTGGAAAGGAACATCATTTTCTTCTGTAGCCCCCAACAGTCTACGGATATACTCTTGCGAAATCCACAGCCATTATTCGGGAAACTAAATGCAGGATGAACTTATTAGCTTAATGGCTGATACACCAAGAACAATGTTATTAGTCTTCAGATTTGCAAATTTGCTGGAAGAAAATTGAGAAGTATATAAAACTTTTTCGTAGTTTTAGATATAAAGTGCAGGAACCAGGTTTACAAGTATTGACAACAGTGCAAATATGAAATGTGTGCGTAATGAGTTCAAGCTAGGCATCTCATGTATACAGTTTCTACCGGAATCGAATCCGGTATCTCTTAGTTCAAGACGACCGCGTTAAGCACGATTCTATAGGGCGGACCCGAGTCTTCTATGGCATCTGATTGTTCACTTGGAGAATGATGACGATTGAGAATGATGACGATTAAGAAATTTTATGCACACGTCTAATTTCTTAAAATTAATCTTATTTGTGTGTGGAAAACTGAATATATGATGCCACTGGATAAAACAAAGTTCCCACGTGCTCAAATGATTACGCTCTCGTCTTTGGTTTGGCAGGTTCAACAACCTGAACTGGTTCGATTCCCGAAGGAGGCACATAATTGTTCGGATCTCACTTTAAACTGTAGGTCCAGTCTCGATCTGTGCATAAAGTGGACTTAAAACACCAGTTCAATTAATCTATCAATCTAAAGGTTCAAGGTACGATCCCTGGTGGTCAGGCCGGTAGCCAGAATTTGATTTTGAAAGGAGCTTATCCCTTATCGGCAGCCGCCATCTAAAGACGAAAAGGTTGGATGGAGGAGTAAATGCGCTGAAAATGAATTTCTTGGTATATTACAACTTACCATATACAAGATGTTTAATCCTGTTAATGAAGTAAATTTAATTCCTACTACACATTATTAAAATCAGATATTTGTAGGATTTCGGGAAAGGACTGCAGCCCCCGAGACCCTTCCCTGGGTATGTGCCTGCTTGTATTAGTTCCAAACTTTCTGTGCTGTTCTAACATCGTGAGGACAATTTGGGAAGTACTCGAAAGCGATATGGAAGCAAATTCTGCTCTCGAAACAATTTGACTCGATGTGATGACCACGTGCAACCGAAAAAAAGAACTTTTCGCAGGCCTTGTCCCTCAACATTAATTTTACTGTTTAATTTTAAGTTTTCCTCGGCCTCCTCGATGACGCAGTGGTAGCGTCGCCGCCTTGTAATCAAGGGGTCCAGGGTTTGATACCCGGTGGACGCACATAGTGGTTCGGATCTCCGATTAGCCTTACTGTGCATACAGTGGACTTAAAACACGAACTCGATAATTGAAAGGTTTTAGAAGAACTAAACATGGCTTTTTATGCATCGTACAACTTTGCTTCTTTTCACCCTACTTTTACAGTTTTTTCTTCCTAAGAATTCTAGTAGGTGAAACAGGCGATCCTAGAACTACCTTTTGACCTACTTTCTCACCTTAATGGATTTCTCGCGTAAGGCACGAGCAGTGTTGCCAACTTCTTACTCGAAAAATCACCAAGGTTTTTGTTTTATGCACTAAACTAACCTACAATGAGAGAAAAATGGAGAGAAGAAAAGCTCTGGTATTACTTTTTAAGCTATTTTTTATGCTAACTCGTTTTTTGACCCACATTTGAAATGACTTACGATATTTTCCTATAAGGCTACCTCTCTTTTACTGTAAGGCCCCCCCCCCTCTTTCCCCTCTTTTTTAGTGTAATCTACTACGACCTGCTAATAGGCTTTTGCTCTCAGCGTAATCCGTTTTACGGGGTAAACTAACCTACAATGAGAGAAAAATGGACGGAAGAAAAGCTCTGACATCAGTTTTTTTTAAGCTATTTTTTACCTTCTGCAAATCTTGCTCTTATGCTAACTCGTTTTTTGACCTTCATTTGAAATGACTTACCTATAAGGCTGCCTCTCTTTTACTGTAAGGCCCCCCCCCCTCAGTGTAATCTACCACGACCTGCTAATAAACTTTTGCTCTCAGCGTAATCCGTTTTACGGACTAAACTAACCTACAATGAGAGAAAATTAGGCAGAAGAAGAAAAGCTCTGGCATTAGTATTTTAAGCTATCTTTTACCTTCTGCAAATTTTGCTAACATCGTTCTTTGACCTATATTTGAAATGACTTACGATATTTTCCTATAAGGCTGTCTCCTCTTACTGTAAGGTCCCTTAGTGTAATCTACCACGACCTTGCACTCTCAGCGTAATCTGCTATATTGTTTTGTTATTAAAACTCTCAGGTGTGATCTTCTACAATGTGTGCGTGTGATAATCAAAATTTATTTTTTTGTTAAGGAAATCCCTGGCCCCCAAAAAAAGAAAATATCCCGCCAGGGGTGCGTGGTGCCCAACACAGTTCTAATGGCCACGGCTAACAAAGCCATGCCTTTGTAGAGTTTCATGGGTTCTTTTTTTTAAACCCTCCCATGACTCCCTACAGAGGACCTCCGTGTGTAATGTGTGTGTTTTATGATTGAAGAGAAGAAAAATTTTTTGGTTAAGAATAGAATGTGTAAGAACTAAAAAAAGTTTCCGTAGGGGGTGCAGCACCTGAAAGAAATAAAAAAATATCCTCAAAATAGTGTACATAATATGATAGAAAAATATAAAAAAAGTGTGAATGCAAAAATTAGTGTGAATGATTGTTTTTTTTAAAAAAAAAACGATAGAAAAATATTAAAAAAAAGTGTGAATGATTGTTTTTTTTTAAAAAATAATAGAAAAAATATAAAAAAAGTGTGAATGCAAAAATAAGTGTGAATAATTGTTTTTTTTAAAAAAAAAAGTGGTGCAAGAAATAATACATACTTTTTTGATTGAGAAGTCTAATGGTGCGAGCAGGTTTCTTCCTCGTCATGGCATCCCCATTCTCGGGTGTGGATGTTGCAGTCGAGTAGCCTCAATTTGGTGTCGCGGGGATCAAGCGCCACTTTGTTGATTGTGGATGTACGCAACTGGTTGATGGTGCTCGTGATCCGATGTTCGGTCATGCGTTTGATTTTTTTGTCGAACAAGCACGACTTGAAATGTTCTACGGTCAGTTTGTTTGTGCTCGAACGCCCCACCCCCTTTGCTTTTTTTATTTCGGTCTTGTCGTGGATTTTGATGGCGTACATTTTCGCTCGAAGACCAGCAAACTCTGTGATGATGCGGCCGTTGACTTCATCCTTCATCTTCCCGATCGTCATTTTCTGGCTGTCGTTGAAGAGAGCGTGATCTTTCGGATAGTTAGAGAAGTCGAAATGCTGGCTCATGTTTTTCAGATCTTCGTATAGATCGTCGGTGTGGATGTTGTACACGAAGCTGTCCGTGTCGGTGTACGCCACCTCGATCGCCTCTCCATAGCGTGGTTTCATGATGTCGTAGTGAAACTTGTACATGGCCAGCTTTGACAACTCGAGGATCGCGACTCCCACGGCGATTGGTTTGTCGAATGTTATGTTTCTGAGAGCACGTTCGATCAATACCAACGTGTCGCTCAGTATCGTGAAGTTCTTGTACGTGGGCTGAGCGACGAGCTTGTTTATTTTCTTCGGGTCGGAGACCAAGTTGATATTTCTTCTTTTCCTCGCATCTTCCATGCTCTTGCCGTAGATGCTGTTGTTCATTAATTTGTATAGGTCTTTGTCTGCGGAAGAAGAAGCTGATGCTCGACGTTGAGTGTTGCCGTCGATATAGGGTGCTAGCCACCTGGTCTGTCTAAACTTCAATCCCGAGTGCACGTGCTTCAAAACCAATCCATGCTGGAGGTAGAATTGTAGGAGACGATAATGCACCACGTAATTCTCTTTGCTCTTGAAGGTGAGCATCAGCTTCTTCTCCGGAGCCGATTCCATCACAGGTGCCATCGCAAATCCATGGTGTTCTCGATGAAGCGATGCAGGATATTCCAAATCTACTTTCAGGAAACATCCATTTTCATGATCTTCGCCCCATTCCAAACAATCTTGAAGTTCCTGCTCGCTCATCCATTCGTATTCTCCGATGGGCAGAGTCTCGGACATGGCATAACCATACAGGTTGTTCATGTCCCAGTATGCCAAGAAGTTTGTCGGTTTCTCTGCATCGAAATCGGCAACATATGAATTGTTGGCTTTGACGTATCGAAGGGGGCACTGGACGATTCCACCGCGTTTTGCCTCTTCGACAAACAAAAGTTGATTGACGTCCTTGATGAGTTCTATCTTCACCTTCGTGGATTTTAACATTGCCTGCCAAGAATAACCCGGTGTGGTGTAGCTGAAAGCGGGGTCCAAACCATATGCTGCCATTCCTCTCGAGCGATGGAGATGAAAACGGTCGCTCAATAGCGTAACATCCAGTTTCAGATACACATCGTGATAGTCGGCCATGGTTTGACAAGAGAATGTAGACCACACGAGCTGAGCATGATGGTAGTCCTCTTCGCTGCAACGGGTGTCGCTAAGACGACTGTAGAATGCTTCTCTCGGTGGTAACGATGTATCTGAGAATTTGGAAGCATCCGTCATGTATTCGTACGGGTAAACACCCTTGCGTCTCAACAGTGCTAAATGTTGGTCGCCGAAACATTTCCTGGTGGCGATCAAATCATCGTCGGTGAGTTGAGACGCAAGTGTCGCCAAACTCGAAGACAGAAAGTTGTAGGAGTCCAAGAAGCGAATTTCTACGTGATTGCCATTTCCAACGTCCACCTTCTTGCTGAATGAAATGAATTTCTCATTGGTGCGAGCTATGACGCTAATGGGTTGAGCGTCGCATCCCATCTCCTTTATGAAGATTTTGGCGTCGTAGCCCTCCAAATTGTGAATGAATACTGGAATAAAATTCGGTTTCTTGATTTGTAGATTACAGTTGTTGCACAGGGGGGCTACATATTTTCCTGTGTGATGGTTATGGTGGCGAACTTTGACATTTTCGAGGGTGAAGTTACTTTCGCACACACCACACTGAGAGGCAAGGTCGTATGCTTCCTCCTCTTCCTGGGTAAGAGGCTCCATTGCTTTGTCTTCTCTTAGTAGAGGAGCGAATTGTATGGCCATCCGTTTCAAGGTTTGAACGAATATTTGTGGAGCATCATTGCCACGATGTAAAATAAGATTGTCTGTGTTGTTGACTATCAATCCAAAAGCGCAGGCTTCGTGATGTAGAATTTCGGTGGTGCTCGATGTGCTGGGATTCGGTTCGCATGTGGCGAGTGGAAGTTGGAAACTTTCAAAGTCGGCGCATATCACCACGGGATGCCAGAGTAACGCCTTGTAGTTGGAAAATGTCATGTCATGAGAAGGCATTTTGATAGCCGTAGCCGGATGTTTACTACACATTTCATGATGATCTCGGAGTTCTTCATCGACATTTTTTTTCCCTTGACCGTAGAATATACTCAGGCATCTGTCGCATACTTGAATTTTATGTTGATGTGTGGTAATTTGACTTCTTGTTAATTTTGGAAGATTCTGAATTAGACAATAATGATAATTATCATCATTTTCGATCAGAAGTAATCTGATGACACGATTACTTTTAATGTTGCTATGTCTGAGAACGTAGATGGTGTTGTTTTTGTCTAATCCGAAGATGTGTACTGCTATACTTTCGTTTTTATCTGTCTTGTACTGTGTCTCAAATTTACTAATGTCTCGTAGATTTACGGGGTAATTAATGCCAGCCATAGGTTTTTCAAATTCTGAGAGATATTCTGGCTTGTTGTAGTGGTATAAACGATGTTTGTTATCATTGGCTGGGTGATGATCGGCAATGATGCACCACAAAAAGCATCTGTTATCCTCATTTTGAATGTTGATGATGGCTTTCTTAGCGGCTATTTCCCGAGGCAAATCGATGTAGCTGGATGCCCCCATCGGGTTGTATCGTGCCACCTTCAAAGTTAAAGTGTGAGGTGAACCGCAAAGTGTCCAACCCGATCCACGTTGTTCGAAAGTCTCGTGCTTGTTCAACAAAGCGTCAAACATCTGGCTGCAAATGGCATCCACCTCATCGACGTCGGCGGCGTGGAGGCTCTTTACACCAGTGTAATGATGGAAAGTTTCTCGCTCTTTTTTTACGTTTTCATACATGACGGAAACGATGAGGTGGATTTTCAACGAGCATTGCAACAAAACTTCGGTGATAGACGAAATTAACTTGGTTTTGACCGAGCGAAAAAAGTTGTTTAGATCAGATGTTTCTTCAGATTGGAAAGTCTCCTCGATTAAAATATTTCTAATATTTTCGCCGGCACTCTTCTGCTTTTTTCGTGGCGCTTGATCGTCAACATCGAGCTCTCTCTTACTTGATCCTTCCCCATGCACATCCTTCCGATGTCTACTCAAGTGAGAGATGGATATATATTTCCCACATTGGTCGCATGCACGTTTCGCTTGCTTCTTCTCCATTTTTTTGCTAAGAAAAAAAATGAAGTTACTAAATTGCACACATTTTTTTGTGGTGTTATTTATATTAGACCCCGAAACCCATAAATGATCTACCATAGATAAAGTTACTATTTGTAGTAATTATTTATATTAGACCCCCAAGCATAAATAATCTACCATGGATGAAGTTACTATTTGTGGTGTTATTTATATTAGACCCCAAAACCATAAATGATCTATCATAGACGAAGTTACTATTTGTGGTGTTGTTTATATTAGATATGTTCTCAATTTTTTTCTTAAATAACCAGCATGAATCTCTTTGGTTTTCGAAAACAAACCAACATGGAGGCTGTACACCGCACGACGACAGATCTACCTTCCATGTTAACTAAACTCAATGGTCTGTTGATCATTCACCTCAACAGCATTTGGACGAAATTAGATGATGATGTGGGCAAGATGTTTTATGTTTTTAATAATAATTTACATTTCTACGAAATTCCGATCGATGGGAAACTTCAAATCACCGTGAATCCGGAAAACGCAGGCGAAATCAAAATTTCTACCGGCAAGAACATTTTTCGAATCAAGCACGACAAGATGCTTTCTAACATTACGTACGATGTGTCTGCAGGAGATTATCTTTACGTTCAACTCCTAGGAGATTACGATAAACTTATTCCTCTCTTCGTAGAATTACGAATCGTCTATCCTATTATAAATAACCGTTAACCAAAAATGCCTAACGACATTTTCGGCAACACCAAGCGTGTAGACCATGCAGAAGAGATTCTCATGTTGGACATTCGAGTTAAGAAGTTGAGGACCGATTTGATTGCTTTGCAGGAAACCTTAAACAAAAGTTTAGAGTCGGAAATCGCTACGCTCCAAACGCAATGTCTCGACCCCATTCTGAAAATCGATTCCGAACTGAAAACGCTGATAAAAAATTATGTCGACGTACCTTCTTACGACAACGTTCAAAATATACAGTTGAGCGTGGATTCGCTTCAAAATGATTTGGCCAAATTACAGCAATTTCAAGCGAAAAATGAAGATTTGGAAAAATTGAAACTCGAAATCGAAGAACGAACTTCCGCAATAGAAAAGAATTTCACTGAACTTCAAACCGTCGTGAACGATATAGACGCAGAACGCTTGCATGTCGTCGTTTCCAAATTACAAGAAGAATTCACCAGCACGTTGGAAGAAATTAAATCCAAGTTGCAGACTTTGGAAGATACAATGACGAACCTACCATCGTCGGACGAACTGCAGGTCATCGGTAAAAGCGTCGCGAACATAAAAATTCAATTGGAGGCCTATCAAGATTTCGAACACATTCAAACCACCATCGCTACGCTTCAGGCGTCTCTGGAGTTGATCAACGAAGAAATTAAAAATATTCACGCTGAAGCAAGTGTGTTGACGAGTATTCAGGACACGTTAATCACGGTTCAGCAGAAGATCGAATATTTAGAAAATTTGAACGTCGAATCCAATCTTGCTCATTTTCATCACGTACTCGACAACATACAGGGTGACTTGGAATCGTTACGGACGAGCGTACCTTCGAGCGAAGATTTGGAAAAATTGAAAACGGCGGTGACGGCACTATCCGAATCGAGCGACATCAAAAGTTCGTTGAGCGATCTCGAGAGTAAAGTGGCCAATCTGCCCACCTCCAAAGAATTACATGCTTTGAAAAGAAACATATCTCGAATGCTGAAACGATTGGAAACGGAAACGGCGAACGTGGAACAGATTCGAGACGAACTTGCTTCGCTGGTGTCGACGCTGCCCACTTCGCAGAGCGTCGCCGATCTTCACACGCAGTTCACAGAGATGCGAAGCATCGTGAACGATCTTACCGAGAAAAGTTCGAAATTGAATCAAGTCGAGAACCTTCAGAGTATTGTCGTCAACATCAGAGATCAAGTTGGAGTGCTGGAATCCACGCAGGAATCGACGCTGGCTTCTTTCGGTGCCAAGTTGCAAGAACTCAACGAAAGCTACAAGCAGTTGAACGTGGAAGTGAAAATCAAACCGTCATTTTCTACCGTAACGGATACCATAGTCGAGCATTTGGTGCCCGTACAAAACACACTGGGTCAGCTTCACAGCAACCTCGTTAGCATCGATACTAAATTCGCTAAACTGCATTCTCTGCAAGCCATCGAAATCAACAGCGTACCCAATCAACAGAGAATCTCCACGTTCGTCGAAGGTAACAAACTGTACATGTTGCATCCTTATCATCCGTACTACAAGTTTCTCCTCGATGGCACGATTCAGATAAACGAATTTTCGTACTGGTCTCACGGTAGAAAAGCTAGCGTTCCCACCATGACTTTGATATCGAATCGTGGTGTCCAGAAAGCAGGAAACATTCCTCTGGCACGTTGGAACGAAACGCGCAACATATATGAAATACACGAAGACGAAGATCTCACCGTTTTCGACGTGAGTGCCGGCGATAAGCTGATCATTCAAAACACGAGCGAAGTGCCACCCTCTTTGAATCCCATCACGCTTGTGCTTCTCTTGAAACGTAATCTTTAAAAAAATGTCTAGGCAAGCCATCGTCGAAGAATTGCATAAATCTGCACGCCGCAACTACGAACGTTTGGCTGTGGTAACCAAGGGCATCGACGACCTCTGGCAAAGCGACCTCGTGGAGATGAGTAGCGGCAATTTGAAAAACGTACATAAATTGAACAAGGGCAACAAGTACCTCCTCACCGTCATAGACACGTTTTCGAAATTCGCATGGGCTCTACCTTTGAAGGCGAAAACGGGAACGTGCGTCACGGAAGCATTCAAATTAATTTTTCGCGAAAGCGGCGGCAGACGACCACGGTTTCTGCAAACGGACAACGGTAAAGAATTTTACAACGCCGTATTCCAAAAGTTTATTCAAAAACATGGCATTCGACATTATTCGAGCTTCAGTCACATCAAAGCCAGCATCGTGGAAAGATTCAATCGAACCTTGAAAACACACATGTGGAAACGATTCACGCTTCGGGGAAATTACAAATGGGTCGACATCCTGCCGGAACTCGTTGACACCTATAATGATACAGTACACAGAACAATAGGCATGAAGCCAGTTGACGTTACCAAGTCCGACGAGCAGCGTTTAATTTCTACCGTTTACTGTCCAAAGTACACACCCACGACAAAAAAAGCTAAATACAAAATTGGAGACCAGGTGAGGATCAGCAAATTCAAACGCACCTTCGAGAAGGGATTTACAAAAAATTGGAGCACGGAACTTTTTACGGTGGTTCGAGTTTTACCCGGAAACCGACACACGTATATAATAAAAGATAGTAGCGGCGAAATTTTGAAAGGAAGATTTTACGAAGAGGAACTCTCTAAAACAAAACACCCTGACACGTACCTCATCGAGAAAGTATTGCGTAGGAAAGGTGACAAACTGTTTGTCAAATGGCTGGGACTTCCAGAAAAGAGTTGGATCGACGCGAACGAAGTGATCTTGTAAGTACGTGGAACGTGGTGAAGCGTCTACCGGATCCGGAAAGTCAAACGAGAAAAAAAAAGAACGGCAAGTTGCTTCCCGACAGCATCCGCTGTCTGATCGTAGGTCCTTCGGGGTGTGGGAAAACGACACTGCTCGTGGACAATTTTCTCCTCGCACCGAATTGGTTAAATTGGAAGAACAGGCACCTGTACGTGTTCTCGAAAAGTTTGGAGCAATCCAAATACCAGCAACTGATGAAACTGTACGATGGTCTGGACATTGCAACGTTCGCCTCGGAAATAAAACCACTCGACGATTGTCGTGAAAATTCAGTCGTCGTGTTCGACGACGCCATCCTGGAAAATCAAAATGAAATTCGCAACTTTTTCACGCAAGGTCGTCACAAAGGAATGGATTGTTTTTACCTAGCTCAAACGTTTTCCAAAATTCCAAAACAGTTAGTACGCGACAACGCTAATTTTATATGTTTGTTTCGTCAAGATCACACCAACCTCAAGCACGCGTACGATGACTACGTAGGCGGAGACATGAACTACAATCAATTTTCGGAAGGCTGCTCTACTTGCTGGAACGGTGACGATTTCGGATTCGCGACGATCGACATGACGAGGAAACCCAACGACGGAAAATACAGAAACAAAATCAACGACTTTCTAAACGTTGCAACGTTGTGAGAAACGACGTATATAAATAACGTCATGACGAAACGAAAAATCGAAGACGAAAATCTCAAGCTTCGCGATTACCTCGCGAAACGCTTCAAAGGTTGGAAATCTGAGAATCGCGGATTCTACGAAGAGAAGAAACGTCAGGATCAACCCGTGATCGATGCCATCAGCGGTCTAGGTAAAGAAATTAAAAGTGTCACGGAACAAAATAAAAATTTGATTAATGAACTCGTACCGCTCGCAGCTAAAAGTTACACCGTACCCACGCCCATTTCGAGCATTCCTTCGACACCGTTCGAACTGAAGGATGCACCTGCACGACGTCGAGCCATAGGCAGCACGTCGTCGTCTTCGGATAAGATCGAGTTGGGACCTTTGGCACGAGACTACCTGAGCACGGGGAAATTCGACAAGGATGAAGTGTTCGGATTGTATCCCAGCATGGAAACCAGCGAAGGCGGCGGTGTGGTGTGGAAGATTGGGAAATCGAAGGTGACCTTCGAAGGCAACGACATTAAAGTCAATTTAGGCGACAAGGATAGTTGGAACAGGTATCCGGGTACGGTTGGACTGTGGGAACTCGTCGCCAAAAAGCAGCCGAAAGATTACACCGACGAAGATTACCAGAGTTACAAGGAAATTCTGATCATGACGGATGCCTTGTACCAGAACAACGACGCCTCGCAGAATAGGGTGAAATCGAGCAGCGGCGAGAAGTACAGGAATCTCATCAAACCGATTTGGAACCAGGTCAAAACAGGCAGCGGCGTCAAACGCTACAACACGCTACCCAAAGAATTCGTTTGGGTGGACGACGTTAGGAAACTCGTGGACCGATTGTTGGTGATAGCCGGCGAAGAGAATGCAGGCAACCGTAATTTCTACAACGAGAAGGTTGGCATCGTGGACATGATCAGCACGAAACTTTCCAACTTCATCGTGAACGACGACAAGGGCATAGGTTACCTGATCAAAATCATCAACACGCTGCCTCCGAAATTCTGGAACGTGGCCGAAGGAAAGGGACTCGTGAACGACATCATCAACAAGTTACCTTTCGAGATGCATCTACCTGGCTACCAGTACTGCGGACCGGGTACCAAACTCGAGAAAAGATTGGAGAGAGGAGACAAGGGTGTGAATCCGTTGGATGCCGCATGCAAAGATCACGACATCGCCTACAACACCACGCAGACGGATCTGAATGCACGTCACGAAGCAGACAGAAAGTTAGAGCACGCAGCTTTCGAAAGGTTCGTGAGTAGAGACGCATCGTTGGGTGAACGGGTCGCTGCACTGGGTACCACCATCGCCATGAACACGAAACAAAAATTGGGGTGGGGTATATAAATAACATACAGTAAAAAAAACAACATGGCTTGCATAACTGATTTGCCACCCGAGCTACTATCTAAAATATTCAAAAAGGTAGTTAACGGAGATGTTAATAAACTTGTAATCATGGCAAAAACAATGCCGGAATTTCGCATCCCTTGTGAAATGGTTCTCAAGGACCTTCTTCGGGAGATCAGCGGCCTGAGGTGCGGTGATCTCAACATTCTGCTTTCGGCTGCAGGGGAAAAATTAAACGATAGGTCGGACGAACTGTACGAGGCGATGCAGGGAAGAAGACAGTATACTGATGATTGGTACAAGTCTATGCAGGAGAAGGAAGATATCACTACGCACATCCTCGCGTTTTCCGAAGCACGAACTTTCTTCCTCTGTTAAAAAATAATAATATATATACGTGTCAAAAAAAACTTGATATATAAATAACACACATCATAAAAAAATAATCTTCGGTATATATAAATAACACACATCGTGAAAAACAATTAAATTTCTCTCTAACACTTTGAAATTTTTCTTTGATATGACGACCGAAAAAATAAGTGATCTCCAAGCATTAAAACAAATGCTAAATTTGTCAGTCGAGTATGTAAAAATTCAGGAATTGGAAGTCGACAAACCTTACACGATAACTTCCGGTTCAATCGTTTCTACCCAGTATGGTCCCAAGGTACGCCTGTTGCTCAACGCACAATACAGTCTATTTTTACCAGATCGATACGCTAACATGTTATCCGACGAGAAGCTATCTATTTTAATCGAGAACAAAACTCGAATCGTGTACAAGGGGACAAAGGAACTTCTTGGCAAGAAAACGAAGCACGTAATAGAATTTGTGTAACGACTGCGAGGCCTTGAAAATATATAAATAACATACCGTAAAAAACTACACAAGAAAAAATCTCAGAATATATATATAAATAACATACCGTGAAAATAACACATAGAGCATCAACATGAAGCCCAAGGGTGTCGTGTACCAGATACCATATTCGAATCTAAAAAATCTAGGTGCCCTCGATGGGTTACTCACCAAGAAACAACGCGAGAAGAAACGTTCTTGCTTGTCGAAAGGACACGGAATGAAATTACTTCTCAGCACACCTCAATTGAAAAGATTGCAGCGTTCGCGGAAACAGCAAAAGATCGGAGGTTTCATATTCAGCATCCCGGCCATCCTGGCAGCATTGGGGGCCGTTGGAAGTTTGGCCGGCGGAAGTGCCGCCATCGCGAAAACCGTCATCGACTCGAAGAAGAACAAGGCCGAGTTGGAAGAACAGAAACGTCACAACCTGGCCATGGAGAAGAAGGGGAGAGGTATAACCAAAAAACAAAAAAGCAACCTCGATGCTTTGAAGAAATATAAAAAAAAGAAACAGAAGCACTCACCAACCGAGACATTGAATCTCTGATTGAACCGTTACAAATCAAACACTTCAGAGGAGTTTTCATGTCCGACTCGTTACCTTCAAGCGTGAAAAAAAGAGAATGCGGAGTAGTCAACTTGGACGGCCAAGAAAATCCAGGCACGCATTGGATATGTTACCACAAAAACGATAATAAAGCATTCGTTTTCGATTCTTTCGGAGGTGTTCCACCTACAAATTTAGTTCATTATCTGAAAACAAGCAAAACCTCCATATACTACAACGACGAACGCATTCAAGATTTCGGAGACGTGAACTGCGGTCATCTCTGCCTCTCCGTGCTCGCGTTTCTCTCTAAAATAAATAACCCTACGATCGAGGATTTCCAGAAAGCATTGTGGAACCTCAAACAGCATCACTAGGATGGGCGTGTTCCATCTCACGAGCGAATCTTCCATCTTGAAACTCACGCTGCACGACGACATCGTCTATCCTAAATCCGTGGCTCTGCGTGCATTCTACAGCATGTACCTCATACCCAACGTTACGCAGCACAACAACAAAATTAGCGTCGGAAGCGAACACATCGTCGTCACGCCAGGCCAATACAATCTTTCCACTTTGCAAGCTCAATTACCCAAAGGCACGTACCTTTCTCAAAATTCGGTCACGCACAGAGTGGAAATCCTGTCGGCGACGGAGACCGTGGACCTGGGCACCATGGGAGAACTTTTAGGTTTCGAGAACGACACCAAACTCGAAGCTGGCATCAAGCACACAGCAACCAACATTCCTAAATTCTTGGCCATAGAGACTCTGAACGTACACTGTAACGTGGCAGAAGGTATGATCACGAAATCCTCGGACGGATTGTTAGGAAGTCACAAGCAGACGGGAATCATAGCCACTTTCAAACCAAGTTCCGAATTCATGGAACCGATCATCTACACGCCCTCTTCGCCGATCTATTTTCCAGTATGTCGCAACCGCATAGACGACATAGAGTTGGTGGTGACGAACGAGAAAGGAGACGTGGTGGATTTCGCAGGTGCAACAACTACTGCCATCGTAGAGATCAACGTATAATAAATAACCATACATGTAAAATGGAGCAAATCGAAAGTTACGAATTACAATCTTTCCCTCCCAACCGTCGCACGTTCGCCAATCTCAACGAGGCGAACAGGGAGATCGAATACGACGTGGACGTAGGCGACGGGTTCATTCATCCTCACAGAGCAGACCTCTACCTTCAATTCGACGTGGTGAAGAAAGAAAGCGGAGACGCGTTTCCCGCAGCAGCAAACTTGATACTCGTGGACAACTTCGTGCCTCACCTGTTCTCGCAGGTGGAGGTGAGGAAACACAATACCGTCATCGACAGAATAGATTATCCAGGCATCACGTCGACGGCAGTGGGAACGTTGAAATTATCCAAAACGGACGCAGCATACTATCAAGCGGGGGGATTCGAAGCCGGGACCAAAATATCGACGAGAAGTCACACGGTGCTCTTTCCCATGCGTCTGCTGCCGGGTTTCTTCTCAGACTACAAGGAGATCATGTGGAAGGGAGGACTGCGCGTTACGTTTCGAAGAGCGGCCAACGACAACGACGCACTGATGCGATACTCTACTTTGGGTCCGGACGCCACCACGCCGATAGCCAACACTTTACCCGAAGCAGCCAAGTGCGTCATCCGGAGCATGGAATTGAGAATGCCGGTGGTGGAATACGAAACGAACTACGCCCTCAAGTACAAAGCGGAGATCTTGAAAAGTCCGCAGGTGCCGATTCACTTTCACGGTTACCAGTGCGTGCAGAAGATGGCGTCGGGAAGTCACATGGAATTCGACGTGACGACGCAGTTCAACAACATACAGTTCGACATGCCAGATTTCGTCGTAGTGCTCTTTCAGACCGGGCGCAATAACAATCAGGAAAAAGATTCCAGCAAGTTTGACGACTGCAAGATCAAGAACGTTTATCTGAAGAATGGACGCAACGAAGTGTTCCCGCGCGAGAATTACAACCTCGACGTGGCCAAAGACGATTACCTCAAACTTTACGAAGCTTACACGGCTTACAAACGCGTGACCGAGGGAAGCGTGGACATGTACTACACCCCCAGCGAATTCAAAATCCGCAGACCGATGTTCGTCATCAACACATCTAAGAGGAAGAAGGTTGTGGTCAACGATCGAACCAACATCAAGGTCGTCTGCGAGTTCCACGATGCCTTGCCCGAGGATACCCTATGCAGCGTCATCCTGATTGCAGAGAAGTCCTTCGCCTACGACGTGAAGAACGAGAGGGTCACAGAGCAGTTTTAAAAAATATCGCCAACAAGCAAGAATAGCTTTTCTACATTCCCCAATTACAAAATTTTTAATCTAAAAACACATCCAAAGCACTCCAATAGGATGCAGAATGTTTTTTAGGATCAAATCGAATTTCTTAAACAAATTGAGGGGGGGCTTGCTTGTAGTTGAGTAGTTATCATCAAAACCTATCCAACAAACCCACAATCATCATCCTAGCTCAATTAGGAGCCGAGAAAATCAATGTCTTAGAAAACGTCTTAAGATAATTGTCTTAAGAAAATTTTCTTGACAGACCGGAAGTAACATCTTGACAGACCGGAAGTCGACTTTCTTAAAGATTAAGATATTTGTCTTAAGACGTTTTCCAAGACGTTGATTTTCTCGGCTCCTATGGGGTCTGGAACCATGTAACTTTGATCTATGTATATACCAGTACTTGCCCAACCCCTGTGACCGAGTGGTTAGCACATCACGCTGTGACGCCAAGGGCCCCGGGTTCGAATCCCAGTCGGGCTTGGTTGTTTGTGAATATCTATTCATCCATTTCATCACTCACCCCCAATCTTCGCAAATTAGCCAAAGGTGCAAAACGCGAATTAAAATAAACTAAATCAATAAATCAATTAATATACCAGTACTTTTTCTACATGTTCACTCACTCACCTTACAACCCCCACCTGATCAAAAAATAAAATTTACCCCCTGCGCGCATGCGCACATGTATAAATTTAAATATAAGCTCGATATTAAAACAAAATATTATTCCTGCAATTATTTGCAATCTTGGTTAGAGAGAGAGGAGGAGAAAAATAATATTTTAGACTGTAGGTCTGGGTCACCCGAACCGGACAACATTTAAGTTGGTATTTTTTTTTAAGTCCACTTTATGCACAGTAAGACGAATCGGGGGTGGACCTACAGAGTTTTAAAATGTTATCCAAACCACTTGTACCTCCAGCGAGTATCGAACCCTTGAATACAAACCTACCTACCACTGCACCATGGAGGAGGCCGCAGACAACATATTTGCACTACAACAAGTAAAAAATAAATTCATATCTGCGCATACGGGAAGTCCAATACATAGTTGGTAATATGTGATGTGATCAGCACCAAACATTTAATTTTTATGTATGTCCGTGTTTGCCCCGACCCTGTGGCCGACTGGTTAGCACATCGTACTGCAACGCCAAGAGTCCCCGGGGTTCAAATCCCGGTCGGGCTTGGTTGTTTGTGAATGTCTATTCATCCATTTCATCACTCACCCCCTATCTTCGCAAATTAGCCAAAACATACAAAACGCAAAGTAAAATAAACTAAATCAATAAATCAATCATTAAGTTCCGCGTGTTGCAATCATGAAATTAAATTTTAATTAATTTTTTTCCTATCCATCTCTCTCTCAAATCTATATAGCCTGTTCATATTTGGCATGTCGCCCCCATTTTGTTTACGTGGTAAAAAAAATCTCAAACCACTTTTTGCGAATGCTCGTTCTGTAGCCATAAGTATAATTGGATATAGTTGTCAGATTTTATTTAATTTGAGGTTTAATATCAATAAGCATGCATAAAAACTAAATATTTTAAATAAATAAGATTCGAATAACTATGTACTTTCACTAGACTTTGCGATGGCACAGCGGTAGCGTCGTTGCCTTGTAATCAAGGCTTCGATACCCCCACAAGTAGTTCTTGAAACTGTAGGTCCACCCCCCGATTCGTCTTACTGTGCATAAAGTGGACTTAAAACATCAAATCAATTAGTACTTCCACTAGCCTCTGCGATGGTACAGTGATAACATCGTTGTTTTGTAATTAAGAGTTCGATACCCCGGTGGAGGTACAAGTGGTTCTTAAAACTGTAGGTTTAGTTTCAAAAATTAATTTATAAAAACAAAACCACACTTATAAATTAAAGTTAATTTGTGTAAGCTAAGAAACAAAATTACTTACCTTTGGAAAATACTGCAGAAATGCTCTTCACTATCGTTTAAAATAAAAACAGAACTTTCTACACCAGTGTTTTAAGTTTTATACGGTTTTCTAATAAGGTCAAAAGTGAAATGTTAGCCAACGCAACGTGGACCAATAGAAATCCGACACAATCCGCTCTAGAAGATTCTTCCCCCACATTTCACCCACGTTATTTTGAATAATACATCGCATTGCATTACTGCTATCTATGCTGCTAACTAACGTCACTATATATACTTCCGTCATCCCAAGGCCTACCCATTGTTGAATTTGCATTATTGCGTCAATGTTGATAGCACGCGAAATCCCCCTTTCGCATTGCAGGTATTTCAATGTAATGAAATTCTAAAGCTTTAGAATTTCATTAGAGATAAGAGGACTTGCATCACTGGCATCTATGCCGCTAACTGACATTACTATATATACTTCCGTCATCCCAAGGCCTACCTATTGTTAAATTGACCTTATTGCGTCAATATTCATAGCACGCGAAATCCCCTTTCGCATTACAGGTATTTCATTGTAATAAAAAGCTTTAGAATTTCATTAGAGATAAAAAGACGGTATTTCGAAACCAACACAATGCAATTTCCTGCTCATTCTCGTAACCTACTCCATATTCGAGTGAACATATTTTTTGTTTAATGTCGCAAGTCATTTCAAATATTGGTCAAAAAGCGAGGTACCATAAGAGCAAAATTTGCAGAAGGTAAAAGATAGCTTAAAATACTAATGCCAGAGCTTTTCTTCTTCTGCCTAATTTTCTCTCATTGTAGGTTAGTTTAGTCCGTAAAACGGATTACGCTGAGAGCAAAAGTTTATTAGCAGGTCGTGGTAGATTACACTGAGGGGGGGGGGGGCCTTACAGTAAAAGAGAGGCAGCCTTATAGGTAAGTCATTTCAAATGAAGGTCAAAAAACGAGTTAGCATAAGAGCAAGATTTGCAGAAGGTAAAAAATAGCTTAAAAAAAACTGATGTCAGAGCTTTTCTTCCGTCCATTTTTCTCTCATTGTAGGTTAGTTTACCCCGTAAAACGGATTACGCTGAGAGCAAAAGCCTATTAGCAGGTCGTAGTAGATTACACTAAAAAAGAGGGGAAAGAGGGGGGGGGGCCTTACAGTAAAAGAGAGGTAGCCTTATAGGAAAATATCGTAAGTCATTTCAAATGTGGGTCAAAAAACGAGTTAGCATAAAAAATAGCTTAAAAAGTAATACCAGAGCTTTTCTTCTCTCCATTTTTCTCTCATTGTAGGTTAGTTTAGTGCATAAAACAAAAACCTTGGTGATTTTTCGAGTAAGAAGTTGGCAACACTGCTCGTGCCTTACGCGAGAAATCCATTAAGGTGAGAAAGTAGGTCAAAAGGTAGTTCTAGGATCGCCTGTTTCACCTACTAATTCTACTGAGTATAACACGCTACGAAACCAGAGGTCCAAGGTTCGGACATTGGACAGGTATGGTTGTATCATGTCTGTCCCATCGCCATTCCTTCGGCTCATCATTCATCCTCATCGTCCCATTTAACCCATGAGGTAGAAATATATAAATGATTGATTTGGTTTATTTTACTTCGCTTTTATGACACTTTTTGGCTAATCGTGAAGATGAAGATGAAAATGAGTGATGTGAAATTGAAGAACATACACGCCCAGTCCGGGATTCGAACCCATAACCCCTGGCATCGTAATGCACCTTTTTAACCACTGCACAACAAAAAGAAACAGAAAATGCTTGATAAGTTATTTGCTTCTCCATAACTCATGATTATATTATAAGTATTATTCGCTGTATGACTAATGATTAATTATATTTGTATGTCTAGTCAACCTAACCACCTAAGCAGCAACAGCTTCCGCATTTGCAGGTGGAAGGTAAATGAAGAAAAATCACAGAAAGTCAGAAAGATATACAAATTTTGTAACATAATACTTATAGAGCATGCAGACGACTGTAAAAACAATTGCTACATACCTAGTTTTCTTCCTTAATTGAAACGTGGTTTATTCTTCATTATACATGAGATCAACCACCCTGGGAATCGAACCCAGGATCTTGTGTGGTAGTCAGACTCTATTTTAGAATGCCAATATGTTGGATATTTGGTCATCAGTCGATCCTGATCCATTGTTTCCAGAGGAAGACTATCTGGCAGCTTCTCATTCGACATTTCACTCGCGATGTAGGAAAACGAGATCACAAACACGTCGCGAATCTATCTTCTCGCGTTTACAGAAGTTTACCACCGCTCGGACCGCAAATCCTACTTCAAACTATCTGACATATCAATTGTCCACCAAATCAACAGATGAACCGACCGCTTCGATGTTTCTCCGAATTTTCAGAAAGTGGCATTTCCCCAACTTTGCAGAGCAGGTCATTAGCGCAGAAGGGTTGAGCGCATGTGAGAAGTACCGCTATTTCATTCATTCCCGCGTCGAAAAAGAGACAAGCAATAGAATTCTGTTATTGGAATTTGAAACGCATGGAGATATCTTTTCTGAACCATAAAATAATTAACCCAGAAAGTTCTAGCCACCCGTAGCTAAATCTTCCTGTTTGTGTCGTCCTTTCGGCGCCCATGGTGCCAGTGCAGGGCCAGATGAAGGGAAAGTGCGGGTTTTGGGGATCCTGGTTCTGGTGTGCAGCAGGGAGGAAAAGTGCATTTTCAATAGGTCTCAGACTTCCCTGACCGGGGCGGACCACAAAACCATTAACTGCATCCCCTCCCAGTACATCTGTTTGTGTTCAACAAGCAAGAAACAGTGAAATAAGATAGAAATGCTTTGCTTGGGTTCGTGCTACTGAAAATTGAAGAAGCGTTTCAAACTCCAAGCAAAATTTACTGAAGAATTATTTTGCAATATTTGTCATCAAAGTAAAATTTCCGGCAAATACACAACAGTTTCCCGGGGCCACGTCGACGTTTGCCGGGGCCAGTGCCCCCGCGTGCCCCCCTCTAACGACGTCCCTGGACGTAAGAGATGCTTGACTAATTCTTCTTGAGTCATATACCGTCGTGCTTACGCATATCATCTAACAAGTATTTTAAATATTGCATTTGCTGATGAGGATAAATACTTTATTTTTAAACTGTATGGGAATGGCTTTGTGCCCGACCCCTTGATGCGTGGGGCCTCGGGCAATTTGCCTCCCCGTAAGGCCGACTCTGACTAACGGCCATTACATAATTACTCCAATTAATGTAATTGTAATGATTCAGTTTTTAAGTATATTTATGGTGCAAAAAAACAATTTAAAATCATTATCTACTTTTATGAATGGTAAAATTTCAATTTAAATAAAGAATATTTATCTCCGATTTCCTGACAGATCCTTTCGACTCTACCTACTACAACTGAAGAATTGCTCAGATTCCTGTGGACATGTTATGTTGAGCTATGCAGGATGTCACTCGACGACTGCAGGAATGATCGTCATCTACTGGATGTCATCATGAAGTCATGAAAATAACCATCTCTTCAGCGGTATGCAATTATGTAATGCCAACCTTTTGCACTATTCATTTTCATGATTAAATCCCTTGTAAGTATTTATTATCTTCTCTATACCTCCGTTTCAAAATATTCCGTCTTTTTTAAACATCCGTTACAATATTAATAGTAATGATTACCAGCAATAATAATAATAATAAGGTGAAGTTCAGCCGCTGGCTGCTCTACCACTTAACTCTTGTCATGTTGAATAATAGTGAATAAAGGGTAATACAGTAACTAAAAGGTGATACATACATAATTAAAACATAAGGAGGTTTTAGACAGAAGCGATACGAGACACATGCCGCTTGATAACGAACCAATGAGCAGCTACGTTTCACACCGTAGTTCCATGAGAGGCCGCACAAGCCGGCGTTCGATTCGTTACATCCAAGATCGATATCTTGTATAATTTTGCACAAACTTGTTCCAACTTGCCCAGACCTGTAGTTGGACTTTGTTGAGAAGACGTTTTGCCAAAGGAAGCGGCAAGACGGTTAACTTGAGGAAACGTGAGTCAAAGTGAAGCAAAATGGACAAAACGAGGAGTATCGGGGGGCAAGGGGCACACCGCACACCGGATCTGACACAACGAGTCACGAAGAGTCACGACGTGACGCAACACAACACGACGGGACACAAAGCGACACTGCTTTTTTCTGGAAAGAAAGTTTTCGGTACAAGTTGGTTTGTTGTTATTATTTATTATTGTGCTTATCATAAGAACTGCTCTAAATATTGTGGTATATAAATGATCATGTATATATGTACTCACACATACTTTTTTCGTTAAAATAAATTTCCTTTTAGTTTCATTCTCACATATAAAGGTTACCGGTACGGCGTGCTGTTGCGTACCGCCTGAGAAAAGCGCCGATTATTATTATTATTGCATGCAAAGTAAATGTATAAACACAAGATCTATGACATCTGTCATTTTAGGAAATTAGGATCTCATTTGCATCTTAAACGAATAGCAGTCACCGCAATATATTATTTCTTTCTACATTTCCACCGCCAGGAGACAAATTTAGTAAAATAACTTTATTTTATACCTTTCATCTATTCTTTACAAGAATTAATGTAACGGATAATGACTTTTGTATTGTGCATTAAATAAATAAAATGGATGTTCAATGTCGCAACAGGAACCGAGTTTTGCCAGAATGGAGTTCCTGTGCATTCCGGCTCACTTTAAACGCTGCTCCCCACCAAAAATAAGGAAAAAGTTTAATTTGTGCAATAAATATCAAACTGACCTGAACATTGTTTTTCTTGTACAATTTGCTATATGTTTTGTACATTAAAAGATCATTTCTAATAAGCCTATTTTTGTCACGTAATGTAATTGTAATGTAATTCATCTCCTGTGCCACTTCATTCCACAGCGCATCAATTTTGTCCTTATTATGGAGCTCAGTTGATGAATAATCGTACAGCAGAGGCCTCGCTTGCACAAGAACGATTAGCTTCTGTATCAAGCTCTATTTTTAACCTTCATCGCACTGTCAAACTTACATATAATATGTGCTGTCAAATAATACAGTGATGGGTCACATCCAGGTGGTGCGCTGAGAAAAAAGGATTCGCACATGCGCAGAGCCTTTTGTCGCATCGTGCTCCTCCGAGACCAAATTCCCGGGGCCTTCATTGTTTTGTCGCAAACCGTCGCATCGTGACTCGAGTCAAATGTTTCATCCAGCGTGCGGCGACTCATAAGAGCTCCATGTTAAACGTTCCCTTGAGAACAGAAATGACTCGTCGTGTCGGATCCGGTGTGCGGCTGGCCTAATAGGTGAAGACGAGGGAGACAGATTCTGCACGATATCGAACAGGGTGAATTATCATCATTCCTCTACCTACCATTCTCAGTGAGGAGGGTTGCGATAAAACAACTGTTATATCATTTATTTAAGTTAGATCGGCTACCTCGTATCTGGTCCCTGTCAGGGCGTCGCGGCAAGCAAGTGGTGCAATTTATGAGGTGAGCTACTCCCCCCAATTGGTTTGATACCCCGTTCTACGGGGTAGAACGTAACGGATTCGTGAAAACCTGAAGCGACACGTGTAGCCTTTCACTTTTCGCTTCGGTGTGAATTCTTGCTAATACATAAACAACTAACATACAGCTGCGGCGATTAGGGAAGGTGTGGAGGCAGGTGCAAAATAGCCTTATGTGATGATATCCTCAATAAACATCGTCTATGTGCCTTCATGGCACTGTGCTATGAACATATATATATATATATATATATATATATATATATATATATATAATTAATCAATTAAATCAATCAATCAATTTTGACGCAATTTACAACTCCAATTCATAGACACATCTTAAAACAGAACACAGTCATTTCAGCCACAGTCCATTATAATTTTTACTGCTTCAGTGACTACACCCAGTGGCGGCTATTAAGGGGACGCTACACAACTTTTTGCTACTTTTGCTGCATAACTATACTAAACGTAATCTACTAATGGAAAATAAACTGTTCTTGGCCCGCTAGTTTTAGCACCTTGTCCCCATAGTTTTGGAACCCAATTGACAACACTGACTGCACCAATATTATTATATATTAGTCATGACGAGATACACCCAGTGACGACGATTATAGGGCATGGGGGAACAGTGCCCCCTACTTTTTGTCACTTTTTTCTTCGCCTATCCTTGTCCCTTCTCCCCCCCCCCCAGTTTTGGGACCCAATCACCGCCAATGGCTACACCCATGTGCTCAGAATAAATGTCTTGAAACAGAGTAACAACAATGACAATTCAGACGATGCAGTCGTTAAAAGGACCATAGGCATGGCGGCAGCAGCAACCTTGCCACCACGTTCAGCCATAAAAATGTCATTCAGAAATCCCATACTACCGTCACATCTACTGTGGACGATTTGTATTCCACAACCAGAACACCAACTTCCGGATTAAGACGAGGCAGGCGTCCTCAGGAGGTAAATCGTAAAACAACGTATTTGGTGGCCGCCTGCCGTTCGCACGCACAAAGACTCAGTACGTCTGAGAAGAACTGAAAGGCTCCCCAGTAAGTTTTACATCACATTTGGAGCGTTTTATGTTGGCAACACTGCCTACGCACGTGGGCACTGGCGGCAATACGAAGTTATGATTGCTTCTGCTTCCATTGTTGCTTTACAGCCTCTTTGTTTCTTCTTTATTGCTGCTCAACAGTGGCTTATAATAGGCAGTTTACGAGCCTTCATATAATAGTATACAGGCCTATTGACTTTTCTTCATTCATAGTAGGACATATTGTACAAATTCGCTGGAGAACTGACAGTATAAGACAGTCAATTTCCGCTGCTATGCGGTTACCTTAAAAAAATTGCATGACTGTTATTAAAGTATTAACGGCCGTTACATACTAAAACTAATTAAGGAATTTTAATGATGCGGTTTAAAAAATATTTATGGGGCACAGAATTGCAATTTTCAATTATTACCTATCCTTATACATGCTAAAAAATTCAAATATAATTTTTGTCTTGTAAGTCTCAATGATGTATTGTCGGTGCGCGCGCGAGTGTGTGTGTACAAATATATTTTAAGGTTTATGAAGACCCAGAGGTGTTTATTTATTTATTTATTTCACCTATAACAGATCTTTCGGTTCAATTACAATACGCTTATATACAGGGTGTTCATACAGTCTCACCCTACCCTGCGTTTTGTGAGAACGGCTGTAAATAGGAAGAAATGGCGAAAGTATTCCATGATGTTCAGGGGGAAACGTTTTGAGGCCAACCATTCCCTACCCGGGCCCCCCACAAGGGGGTAGGCTGGGATCGACTCAATTTTTTTCAAATAGCAAGAGGGTCGAAGAATATGTTGTTTGAAAGGTCTTATCATAACAACAATAATACAGCAAATCCGGGATCTCTACGTAGCTCCAATTGACAAAGGCCTGAAATCAAATGTGGAACATGACCAGCATTGGACAGGACTCCAACTCCTACAGTAGTAATCCTAGACAACAGTGTGAGCTGGAAAAATGTTCCTACACTGTAGCATGATTTGGAGATATCCTAGCAGTGTCTACAAATACGACCCCCCCCCCCTCTCTCAAGAGATGGCAAGCGTCCGTACACAAAACCGCATATCATCGCGCCACCTGAGATTTCTATCCGGAGGACACGGACCGACATGCACAATCGCAACTCAAGTCAAATGGTGAAGGAGGCACATAGTTACATGTACAATGTCAACTGAAGGCAAATGGGGGAGGGGTGTTATAAGATGTTACAACACGTATACCACTAAAAGTCAAATTGAGCTTACCTACTATTTACAGAAGATGTTCGAAATGAGCCCCATTCACTTCTTGGCAGTAGAACAGACGAGTATGAAATGCACGTCGCACTTTGCTGAACGTGTTTGCTCAAATGTCTCTACAGACTGCTATTATTCTTTGTTGCAGATCAGCAAAACTGCTAGGTTCTGTTTTGTACACAACATATTTAAGGTGTCCCAAAGAAAAAAAAATCGTTCGGAGACAAATCAGGCGATCACGACGGCCTATCTACCTATTGGAATAATGTTCGTTCAAGTTCTCACGTACGTCCCGGCTGCGGATTTTCTTTTTCCAGTCAACTTGTGAATGCGGTTTCATTTCTTGCTCTCTGATTGGCTGTTGGAAAGTTACGGTGTTGTGATTGTGAGAATGTCTTATTTCCTATTTTTAGCGCAAATTTGCTGCTTTCTAATCTAATCTAACCTTACCTAACCTAACATAACGCACAGCGCAAACAAGAGACAAAGCGTCGACTGAGTCTGACAAATTTCAGAACACTGAAGAACTTCTAAATAGGTAAGCCTCTTAGTTATTAGCGTGTCTTGCATGACGCCGAGGGCTGATCTGGGGAAATTTTCTTTCTCCAGTCAACTTGTGAATGCGGTTTCATTTCTTGCTGTCTGATTGGCTGTTGGAAAGTTACGGTGCTGTGATTGTGAGAATATCTTGTTTGCGATGTACGTTAGGTTACGTTATGTTATGTTAGGTAAGGTTAGATTAGATTAGAAAGCAGCAAATTTGCGCTAAAAATAGGAAATAAGACATTCTCACAATCACCGCACCGTAACTTTCCAACAGCCAATCAGAGAGCAAGAAATGAAACCGCATTCACAAGTTGACTGGAAAAAGAAAATTCGCGTCCCGGCTGTAGTGTGCAGGACATCCATCTTGCTGAAAAACGATATCGTCCGCATCAAATTCAGGCACACCGTTGACATCGACTGAGTTTGTACAAGATCCGTTACCAATAGATTCACTGTGCCACGTAGAATTTGCAGGAACAGATTACCGTTTATATGGCCATTAAGAAATAGGGGTCCAATTATGTGGTTTCCTAAAATACCTGCCCACACATTAACCTTCTCAGGTTTTTGCGTATGGCCTTCCCTCACAACATAGGGATTAACATCTGCCCATACTCGAACATTGTGTTTATTAACAAAGCCATTTAGGGAAAAATAACTTTCGTCACTGAAACAGATGTTGTGTAAGAAGTTCTCGTTGTTAACAATACCGTCGCACATAATTTCGCAAAACTCAATTCGTCTATCGAAATCATCATATCCTAATTCTTGCTTTATCTGCATTTTGTAAGGATGAAATTTGTGTAATTTTAACACCTTACTGATAGAACTCCGTGGAATGTTACTTGCTTCTTCTATTTGTCTGAGAGACGTTTCATGGTTTACAGTCAAGCGTCCTATAACTTCCAAGATATTGCCTCATCGATGTGAGGTCGTCCTGGACGTCGTCTGTCATTGCCGCTTTACGTTTCACGGAATTTTTTCACAAGGTCTGAAACATACTTATGGTCAATACAAGGGCGTTGGGGATACCATTCGTTAAATCCTCTAGCAGTGGCACGGTAGTTTCTGCCACATTCACCGAAAAGAAAGATAATTTCCACTTTGTCTGCGCCAGAACGTGCCCTTCCGACACCATTCAATTTTCTCGTCGTTGCAAACACTTTAACCACAAATACACAAACACAAACAGAACCACGGTAACGGAAGATACAGGAAACACGTTAGTAGAACACAGTGTGTACGACACTACAACTCATCTACGTCCGGTATTTCGAAGTCACTTCGAACTTTTGCAGTCCGGTCTGTTTGCTTACGAGAACACAAATAATTAGAACGGTCCTGTTGAATCTTCATCACGCTAGTAACACTGATTACTTGGTCTGGTTCGATACTCCGTCTGCATTCTCCTTGAAACTAGTGAATGAGGCTCGTTTCGAACATCTTCTGTAAATAGTAGGTAAGCTCAATTTGACTTTTAGTGGTATACGTGTTGTAACATCTTATAACACCCCTCCCCCATTTGCCTTCAGTTGACATTGTACATGTAACTATGTGCCTCCTTCACCATTTGACTTGAGTTGCGATTGTGCATGTCGGTCCGTGTCCTCCGGATAGAAATCTCAGGTGGCGCGATGATATGCGGTTTTGTGTACGGACGCTTGCCATCTCTTGAGAGAGGGGGGGGGGGGGTCGTATTTGTAGACACTGCTAGGATATCTCCAAATCATGCTACAGTGTAGGAACATTTTTCCAGCTCACACTGTTGTCTAGGATTACTACTGTAGGAGTTGGAGTCCTGTCCAATGCTGGTCATGTTCCACATTTGATTTCAGGCCTTTGTCAATTGGAGCTACGTAGAGATCCCGGATTTGCTGTATTATTGTTGTTATGATAAAACCTTTCAAACGACATATTCTTCGACCCTCTTGCTATTTGAAAAAAATTGAGTCGATCCCAGCCTACCCCCTTGTGGGGGGCCCGGGTAGGGAATGGTTGGCCTCAAAACGTTTCCCACTGAACATCATGGAATACGTGTTTCGCCATTTCTTCCTATTTACAGCCGTTCTCACAATACCCAGGGTGGAGTGAAACTCTATGGACACCCTGTATATTATAAACAATTAATCAGTTAGTTCACCTGCACTCTCCAGCCTAACTATTGCCTATTTTGGGGAAAGCAGGCAAATTTATTTAAAGTCCTTGCCTTCATGTAATTTTCACCCAACAGCGGTAGGTGCCGGGGCTTGCCACGAGTTAATGCCTTCCTGGAGATGAGGCCTGCTCGAAGAAAAGGTATTTTAAGATGTCCCATAATATCCAGGACAGTCCGTTTTTTTAGCCTCTGTCCGGATTTTTCCTAACGTACACGGGATCCAAAATGTCCCTTTTTTGTGATAATGACTTAACGGCTTAGAATTACTGCAACAATACATGTTCTCTACTCTTCCAATGAACTGTGGCATTGTTAGGTAGAAATTACTTCACATTTCAATTTCAACAATGTGCCATATTGCAATTATCTAAAATATTGGAGTTTCTTCTCAGTTTACCTGAACAAATGCCTCCAATGAACGAGTGTTTTCGTACAAGAATGGTTTGTAGACAAGTGGCAAGAACGCTGGTTCAGTACAAACTTTGAAAGCTCTGTTGATTAATAAGGTGAACTTTAATCATAATTACACGTGTGTAAACGTTTACAAAGTGTTATTTGAAAAGAAGGATGTTCCGAAGAAGGAGGATGAAGGTAGAACCGAACACATTTGTGAAGGTTATATGCTCGGCTCTCTCCGGGATTTGCGAGTTATGTCTTGTAGTGAACCACAAGTTCATGGAAATCAATTAGCCAATCCGACTGTGCAGAGCGGATCATTGCATGCTGGGAAGTGGAAGAGTAATCGTGAATTTCCAGGCGTCAGTAGACCATCGAAAGTACTCCTGAAGTTCGATCATTCAGTAATCAGACCAGTAAGAGCTTTATCGATAATTGGATAAGCGATTTTGCAGCTGAGGAAAAAACTGAAGCATCATTTCCCGGTTAATTGGTGCATGCATATTATTCTCCAATGGCAACCGTGATTACATACGGTGTTAGGCCACATACCCGTCTCTCGTAATCCGCTTGTGAAGTGTTCAAGTACAGAAGCGGCGTCGCTGTATGGCTCATTTACTGACTAATAGACATAGAAACGTGGCTATGCCATCTGAAGGAAGACGACACTGATTACAATGTTTCAGAAAATCTGTTCCTCATGAAGGATTCCGTGGTTTTCCTCAGTTACTCTATGCAAGTACTGGAATCGTACCTTCAATTAATGACATGGGCGTGTTTCCCCCCTCCCCACTTCCCGTCAATTTGTCATAACTTCTGAAAGCTTGTTTTACTACTGCTTGAATTACAGATATGCTATTCGAGACTGGATCTGTAGGCGCCGCCAGGATTGTTTTCTCGGAGGGGAAGCAGTGCTCAAACAAATTCCTTAAATCCCCCTAGAATAATTTGCATAGGCATGCCTCACCCACTGCAATTTTTTCATGTTGATCCACACAAGCATCCCACTCCTTTTCCCAAACTAGGGAATTGCTGCTAGGAATTTTCACTTCGAGCACACATAGTAAGGTTTATTTATTTATTTATTTATTTACTTCTTCTTTTGGATGGCGAAGTTAAGGCACAAGCCTTTTCTTACACTTAACCATCTCTACTTCACATTTTACAAATTTAGTTGAAATATCTAACAGTTTACGAAACATAAAAGATCAAAATACCAAAGAAAATAAAAAAACACAAGAAAAGAAAAAAACACAAAAAGAAAGAAGAAAAACACAAAAAAGAAAAAAGAAAAAGAAAAAAACACAAAAAAGAAAAGAAACACAAAAAGACAAAACACAAAAATACACATATATGCTGTAAGAAACGTAAAAAATGCACGTACAGCATGAACACACACATAACAAAAATACTTAAAATACAGAAAAGTCGGTCGGTGTTTGGCCTGCAAATTTAGATCAAGAGAGGTTTCATTTTATTTTCTTTCCTTGTTTTCAGTACTGATAAGTTGCCTCCAGAAGATTCTTTCTTAATTTTGATTTGAAATTGCCTAGAGAAGAAGAGTTTCTTATGCCATTAGGGAGGTCGTTCCACGCTCAGGTGGCAGTGACCGTGCAGGAATTTCCGTAAAACGCTGTCTTGTGGGAGGGGATGGTGAGCAGGGAGTTGTTTCGATCATAGAAACTCAAATTTAACCTTTTATTATTAAGTTTTACAAATCATTAAATTCAAATTGAATTGAAAAATACTACCTTGGTGTTGTCAAGGTCAGACTTGAGTCTACTGTTTTTATAAACATTGTATTCGACTTGCTTCTTTACATAAACACCTGTCAGTTTGTTCATGATCAGTTTTTGTCATTTTGTGCTTTTTCACGATGTACAGAGATCAGAGACCACTTATTCTGCTGTCTTTCATGGCTTCCCGCTTTCATGTTTTTCACGCTACAATTTCACCAATTCGAGTTATACCACTTTATCGTGATATCTCACGGGGCAAGTACCCCCTTAGCACTGTAAGTTCCCTTGTTTAAGTTAAATGGGGTCCGTAACATTAACGTTCCATTTCAGCCGTACTGCCACTTCGTCTCTGCAATGTAATTTTAAAAATAGTGACGCCAACTAATTCAACTAGGGAAACAATAAGAAATTGTGTTCACAGACACATTATAATTGTGGGTCTAGACATTTTGGATAATCATGACGTGAAGAAGCCTCCAATATAAACTGGGACTACGTTACAATATAACTTTACATACAGAAAGCATGACATAAATAGCAAAACTTCACGAACACATTATTTATTAAAGACAACGAACATTTCCAAAACTTCTAAAACAGTGGGAACTTCTTTTTTCTAAATAAAGAAAGAAACTCCATTCAGTTTCGCGTTACGGCAAAAGCACAGCTGAAAAATCACTTCTTTCGTGTCTTCCTTTTATCTCTGGATCGACGCCAACGTTTCTAGGAAGCAAGAAATTATAACAAGATTGCTGAAGGAAATAAAATACTAGGAACATTAGCAGACTTTCCGACGAGAAGTACAGAAACTTTCAATATATTTATAAGGTCAGACATAAAGTATGACATTCCCACTCTCTTTATGCAAAAAGAATATGATGGATGCGATACCACTTTTCATCACTGGCCTTACGGGCCTCCCAGATGGCGCAGTGGTAGCGTCGTCGCCTTGTAATCAAGTGGTCCCGGGTTCGATTCCCGGTGGAGGCACATAGTGCTTCGGGTCCCACTTTAATCTGCAACGTTCGTACCCGGGCGAGAAGCGGTGGTCACAACAGTACATCTCGTCGGGCTGGGCGACGCTCGTCTTCCTCAACCACGGAGATGCCTAGTTGCATAAACTACCCATAATACTAACCTTTTTGACAGTCGGGGCATGTGATTCCATTATTTATTTATTTATTGAACTCAACAGGTACATACCTAATTACAGAGCCCATATGAAGGATACATAGTCATTACTATTACATATATTTCTGTAATATAGAGATAGAAATTATATATATATATATATATATAAAACATATTAAAATATGTATTTTTTATTTATATATATATATATATATGTGTGTGTGTGTGTGTGTGTGTGTGTGTGTACACTTTATCACACAATTTCAATACTGACTTATGTGTTTAAGCTTAGGCCATTGTGTTAATAGTGGCTTTACTGAAGTTCCTTAGGTTCATAGAAAAGATGTCAATGTTGTTATTCTTGCTTAGCAAGTTATTGTAACTGGTGCACATTCTCCACAATAGAGATTTCTTTTTAATTTCGGATCTAGCCTTCTTTATAAGAACAACTTCATTCTTTAGTCTAGTTTTCGACGACGGGATTCGAAAATTAATCTGGCAGAGTAGATGTTCAGCATCTATTTCGTGATTTAACAATTTCCACAAGAATACTATTTCATGTAACCTCCTTCTGTGACACAGCTTTGTAAACCGACATTCATATTTAGGTTGTCGTAGTGTTAAAATGTGGGGTAAACTTTCTGAAATTTGTATTTTAAAAATCTAAGAAATCTCGATTGGACTCTTTCAATTGCTACACTGTACTTTGCTGTGTCTGTATTCCATATAACAGATGCATATTCGAGTTTGGATCTTACATATGAATAATACAAAACTTTTAGTGTCTCTATACTCTTGAAATCCCTCCCCATTCTAAGAATAAACCCAAGGTTCTTGAACGCTTCACTAATTATTTGTTCTACGCGTTTATTAAAAGTAAGATTTGAATCAAAAATAACCCCTAAATACTTTACTGTAAAATTTCTTGCTAGACTATTGTTGTATATTTTATACTGAAATTCAACTGGGTTTTTCTTTCGACTATATATTACATAATGGCATTTACTGATATTTAGTGTTAAATCATTGATTTTTGTCCACGTTTCTAACTTTGTAACATCATTTTGAAGTTGCACACTGTCATCTTGTTTGCTTATTTTCCTGTAAAATTTCAGGTCATCTGCAAACAGCAATTTGTGTGAGTTTTCAAATGAATCCGGCAAATCGTTAATACGTAATGGTAAAAGAAGTGGCCCAAGGTTAGACCCCTGAGGTACTCCTGAGGTGACTCTTATCTCGTCGGATGTGTGGCCTTTATACGTTACGTACTGCTTACGGTTCTGCAAATAGGAAACGAACAGTTGACGCAGTGGTTCAGAAATATTGAAGCATGCTAATTTACTTAATAGAATATCGTGGTTAACCAAGTCGAACGCTTTGCAAAAGTCAGTATATATTACGTCAACCTGACCTCCTTCGTCCAATGTTGAACTAATAAAATTGGTAATATCGGAGAGATTGGTCAACACCGATCTACGTGGTACAAAGCCATGCTGAAACGATGATATTACAGGTTTTACGTGGGTAAATATGTAACAGTGCATGATTTGTTCGAATATTTTTGCTGGGGCTGATAATATACTTATTGGTTGGTAGTTTTGTACGTCATTAGTGTTATTGCTTTTGGGAAGTGGACAAATTGCCGTGGCTTTCCATTTTTCAGGAAATTTGTGTTTTGCAAGCATTAAATTGAAAATGAGATATAATGGGTATATAAATATATCACTGCAACCTTTGACTACATAGGGCGGTATCTTGTCCGGTCCGGCTGATTTCTTAGGTTTTAAGTTTTTAATTGCTTTTTCTACGTCTTCAATTCGTATCTCTGTAATATTAAGATTATCCAAAGTTTCATATTGTTTATGGTTAGGCAATACTTTCATGTCATATCTAGGGGGATCTTTTTTATACACCGACTGAAAATGCTGTGCAAAAGCTTCGACTACTAATAGTCGGTCTGACAACACTTTATCTTGGAACAGTATAGGATCTTTGTTACTTTTCCTGCGTTTATTTGTAAGAAACGACCAAAACTGAGTGCTATCTTTTGCAATATTTATTTCCGAATTGGCAACATAACTGTTGTATGCATCAATAATTTCCTTCCTAACTGTTTTTCGAAATTTGCTAAATTTATTGTAGGGGTATCGAAAGTCTACCGCCTGTTTTTCCCACTTCTTGTGGTGATAATGTTTCCTACTTATATTTTTAATAATGCTGCTCGTAAACCAACACGGGTACTGTCTTTTGCGGCTTTTCTTTAAGGGGATACATTCATCGAATATTTTATATATAATTTCATAAAACACGTCTGTAGCTTGATCAACGTCATTCTTTGTTTTCAATGCATCCCAGTTCGTGTTAAGCAGCTTGTGATAGATGGATGGAAAGTCGCTTTACTAAAGTTGTACTGTAGCTTATGACAAGTTTTGTCGCGGGTTTCTTTGACATAATTAATATCTACTAGCAGCGAGGGATGGTGTGTGTCTTCAGGAACTAGTGGCTGTGTGTTTCGTGTTACTGTTATTCCCTGCCCATTTATCAAAAACAAATCGAGTGTTTTCCCATTGCTATTTTTAATGTCGTTCAAGCTTTTTACTTGATATACATTAATAAAGTTGTTTAAATCGAAATACATTGTTGCTGATGAACTAGTTAGATTGTAATTGCTACCAGTTATATCTGTCAGATTAAAGTCCCCACCTATCAGTAGTTTAGCGTCACCAGGTTGACAGTGCAGTCTATATTCGGATGTAAACACAGCGAATCTATTAATGCACTCTTGACGTTTGATTTCACTGCAATGATTACACCACCAGCCATTGTTTTACCAGACACTTTTTTGCTTCAGTCCCTACTCAGGGTTCTGGTGTAAGGGCAATACAGTGAAAACTCAAGAAAAGACTTTTACACATAAAGTTCATTCAACACCAAATGTAAGCAAGAATTTAGCTTAGACCCTTTATAGTAAGGTTATACATTAAATCTGTAGTTATGCAGTTATAGGTATGTAAATCTCCACTGTTACAACTTTTTTAAACCTTTCAATCATCGAACTACACAATTTAACTTTTAAAGAAATTGATACATGTATACCCATAACAGTTTGAGAACAACCTCTTATATGATACTTAGTATCCCTGTTAGATGGCAATAACAAAGGTTTAAGACAAAGTCGCCGAAAAGAGAAGGCTTGTGGTTACCATGCAAACGCGTTTTTTTTTTTTCCAAACGTCGGAACAACTGGGTACCACGCTGGATAAGAACTATGTGAAGTAACTTTTCCCAGTATCGATACGACGGGGTATCACTTTAAACTCCCAGCGACCAATAGACGAGGTTTTAAAAAGAGGCATCTTATCTAAATTTCTCTCGCCGGTTAGGCGGAGTGGATTCTCTCGCACTAAAGTGGAGTGGATTTCTCTCACCTGGAGGTGGAGTGTGTTCTCTTGGCCGTAGGCAGAGTCGAACTTCTCTCGCCCGCAGGCGGAGTGCAACTGAGCTGCTAGCCAAGCTCTCGCCTTTATAAAGGGTCGGCGACGCTAGCGTATGCGAATGGAGGAAATAAGAACTATAAAAAGTGTATTCAACCCTGAATATTAACCATATACAAAAATTAAATTTTCAATATATTCTAAGAAAGCTTATTCATATAGAGGTGGAACTCGTACAATTTGTAACGAGACGGGTTCGTTACAAACTGTAGCTCCAGTCCCCATTAGTGAACTTAAAACATCAACTCAATCAATTTATCAATCACTACTTTTACAGAGCTGTAAAATTACAGGCCCATAGAGATATTGCATGGTTGCTAATGCATCAGTCATCATGGGCGTAGTGGTAACGTCGTCTCCCTGTAATGAAAGTATCCCGGATTCGATAACCGGTGAGGAACATAGAAATCCAACTTTAAATTGTAGGTCCTGTCCCAATTAGGTTATTGGTGCTTAAAGTGAACTTAAGCTCAAACAAATATGTTATTGCTTCCTTTAGGTCATAATGTACAGTTCCTATTTGAAGAAGTCGAAGTAAAGCATTTTCTGACCCTCAGTAATATCCACCTTTGGAAACAATTTTCGCTAACCTTGAATTTTCAGATTTATACAGGGTCCGGCAGGGAAATTGGCGTTCTTAAAATTGTTGTAGTTTTGGCAACGGTGGTAGAAGGACCACATACTTGGTGGCGTTCGATAGCATAAAAGTGACGATACCATTTCAGTCGCTATGGAACAGTGCTTTTGTAATCGAGACATGTTTTGAGAGCAGTGACCCCGTTACACTTGAATACAGCGACAGTTTCGTTCACTATTGCGTTCAAGAGTAACGAAGCGCGTGGTTGCGTAATTAAGAGAAGATTTCGCTATTCAATTGACAGTAAAATCCATTGCATCGTGCTGTGGTGAGGTGCAAACTAATGGTGTGATAGAGCCGTACTTTTTTGAAGAATGTTCACACGAAGTAACAGTTAATTCGGATCATTATATTTCCATGTTGCAAAACTTTATTTTGCCAGAACTGCACAGACATGAATTTAACGTACAAGGTGTATGGTTTCAACAAGATGGATCGACTGCACATTCCAAGATCTTCTACGCAGGTTTTCAAAGAAATATTTCCTGATCACATTTTCCAGTGCGGTAAAATTTGCAGAGCTTCCAAGTTAGTTTACGAGAACGTGTGTGGAAAAATGAAAAATATTTGGATGACGTTATCATCAAGACTTAATGAAAAGTTACTACGTTAATAAATAGCAGGCATTGTTATGTAAATTTACAAAATAAGATACAGTAAAACCTCGTCAATCCGGACCCCGATAAGCCGGAGTTAGGTTAATCCGGACAGTCAAAGGGGGAAAAGAAGAAGAAGAATGCAAGGTTTTAAATGTGGCTAGCACTGCATTGCCGTATTGTTTACATTTTACTGTACTGTATAGTGTATTTAGGCCTACGCCCTTTAAATACACAGTAATGAACGTGTTTTGTTGCTATAAACGGAGTTTTAATACACTTTCAACTGTTCTTTTAGGTTATTTCAGTTAATTAGAACTTCGTTAAACCTGTCAACTTATCCTCCCCATTAGTTCGGATTAACAAGGTTTAACTGTATATTAATGGAAATAATTATCTCCATAGTGTCCATTTACAAACAGCCAGGTTTCCCTTCCAGGCTTTGTAATAGAACAAGTATAACACACGCACAGAGGTACTGATGGGGCTACAGTCCTACAGTCCTTACCGAAATTGTGAGAAAATCAAAATTTTTACATGAAAGCAGTAAAGAACTCGCTAGAAACCAAAGTGGTAAATGCACCCCCCTTAAAATAACCTCCGATCCGATTACCATTTTTGTGTCTGAAAAACAACATTCACAGCGAAGGTTAAACATGGTAACTACGAAATATTTCATTGTGTATGCCGCCCCTCCTTAGAACGCAGCTTTGTAATATCCACCTTTACAATTCCAGTCCCCTCCCAAAAAAAATCTTCAGTACGCTAATGCAGGGGTTCCAAAACTTTTTCGTTTCACGGTACCCTTAGTGTTTCAATCAAGATCTTTCCGCGGCGCCCCAGTCAGAATGTAGGCCTATCTAACATTTACAACGCTCATTTAGTGTGGTTAGGTTGCTTGCCTGAAGTTAAAAAGAAAAACATATTTCAAATTCATTCAGAAACCTTTTATGTGTAAAAAGTACTACCAGTAAATAAGAACATATTTGGAACAATCATATAATTTTAGTGAAAATATTGGAACATTTCGTTGCGTACCTGTAAGCCAGCCAGTGGCTTGGTACCCACTGCTCTAGTGCACAGAATGATAGATATAGAAATAGAATCTAAATCTACCACCGTGGAGTAATTTCCAACCAACTTATCCGGGCTCCATGGAGGAGTAGTTAGCACACCGCACAATGTCTCGCGTTCGAATCCCTGTCTGGGCCTGAGTGATTCTTCGTGAATTTAATGCAACGATCCTGCTAGATCGTTACAACGTTACGCATTTGTTCTTTTTATTGTCATTGTTGAATAGCATTGTGTAATCTTATCTGTTCTGTTATCGCTTCTGCATAGCATTTCACTGCTATGCTGGGTAGAGAACGTAGTTCTACCCAAGGTTATTAGAAGTATAGGTTGGGCCAATCCGTTGTTTACTCGTGATGACGAAACGACGGTAAGAGGTGAATTTATCCATGAAATGAATTCCAAATCTATGCGCTAGTGTTACACTATGCAGATAGGAAACCATGCCAGAAACTGAACACACGAAATCGAGTAGCTACAGAAATGTGCATTTCCACCCATTTACAATTTGTGGCTTCAGACAAATTGATATCGATAGGTACTTACTGTTATACGGGACAGAATGTTATTGATCGGAACGGAAATTTTTTAAAATCCCGACACTCGGGACGGGAAATATTCGTAATTTCTTGACTAGTCCGGAGTTCGGTGCTCTGGAAATCTCAAATTCTACCCGTCATTTTCACTTTAAGTGATTGTCTTTGCATTTCTGGAATGAAAACTAACAATTTCCGACAAGTTCCAGACACTTGCAATGTAGAAAACGTCAAGAATTAATACCGTTTTAAAATGACCATTCGGTACTTCCCGACTGCTTGGGATCCAGAAAAGTAGGGACGTCATTTGCTGAAGTCGGGATCGGGACGGAATTTTTCCGATCCCGGTTCCGACTTTTCGAGATACCGCACACCACTTGTTATTATTATTTTTTTTTAGTTCAGCACAAGACACATCTTCCAAGTACGTTGAACATAATACAGGGAGTCCATAAAGTCCTGCAAAAAACTAAAACTCTATAACTTGAAAACTATTAAGTTTATTAACAAACTATTTTGTGTGTACTTACAGCAAGGTTCAAAGTTTATTTCCTGCTTGTTAGGTTCATCGCCAAACCTCCAATTGTGCACCATTCACGTCCAAACACTGTTGCAGTCTTTTTGTGAAACCGAGAATTGCGTGCTGACGGTGCTCTCCTGGGATATTCAGAATCATATATCTTATTTTTTTTCATTTAGGATCCAGATTAGCTGGTTTCTGTGAATACACCTCGGTCTTTACATGTTCCCACAACCAATAATCGCAAGGTGTCAAGTCTGATGATCTTGCAGGCCAAGGTGTGGGCCCTCTTCGGCCAATCCATCTAACTTGAAATTGTTCGTTGAGAAACTGCCGAACTTCAAGGGCAAAATGCGGCGGCTCCCCATCTTGTTGCATGTGGACGTCATTGATGATGCCTAACCTATTAAGTTCTGGCACAGGGAATGTCTGTAGCATGTTCAGATAGTTGTTGCCATTTACCGTGTCTTCCTCGAAGAAAACTGGACCAATGATGCGGTCCATTGAAATCGCACACCACACATTCACTTTGGGACTACCCCGAGTTTGCACTTCAAACTCGTGTGGATTTTCAACCCCCCATATGGGGTGGTTTCCCATATGTTGTCTGGAACTTTCCCTGCACTGAAACACAAGATTTTAACTCTGCAAACCACATAACACATTGTGCCTTTTCCTGGATGGACGCCATCTTAAGTCATATGATCACGTGATAACCAGTGCAAGCGTCACTGAGCAGTGTGGCCAGAACAAAACTTTAAACGTCCACCCTTCTCACCCAAAAAATGTGTATTGTTAAACGCAACAGCTAAAAAGTTATAGAGGTTTAGTTTTTTGCAGGACTTTATGGACTCCCTGTATATGTGCATACCAGAAAACAAAAGTGCAAAAGAGCATTTATGTACGCTATATTTACACTAGGCTATGCACTAGTATTTTTTCTTCAGTGATCATGTTTCCGCAAATATATCAAAGTTTGCTTAGCATGAAATGTAATACCTACTGTTCAACTTTGCTTTCACGCAAACTTGGCATGAAGTAATATTTCATTCTCTCAGGCAGTGGCGTGCCCAAGGGGGGGGAGGTTGGTGGGGTTTATAACCACCCCTTTGGCCCAGTATTCCTAAAAAAAAAGAACGCTAAATGTAGGAAAAGATGGCAAAATGAGGGATGACTACCAAAAATAGTGTACGTAACCCCTCCCTTTCGAAAATCCTAGGCACGCCACTGCAGTCTTAGGTTAACATGCAAGGGCACATTCTTTCCACCTTTTGATGTGTAGTCTTTAATTTCTGCAGTAGAAACCAAGTGTGGCTTCTTACCGATTTGAAAAATGATTAATACGGCAACTTTCGTGTCGGTATTTTATAAGCACAAAATATACACCAAGTTTTGTTCAAAGCTAAGTTGCGTCACTGCGAAGCCGTAATTAGAATTTGATCAGCTGTAGGAGTTTAGCTTAATGGTTTAATTTTTGCTTTGTAACTTGGCCATAAGGTAGAATTCAGTTGCAGAAGTAGCCTATTGTATTTTTTAATATGGCTTATACGTTCTATGAAATAAATATTACTGTGTCTATAATAGTCTTACAAAGTAATATATATTTTTAAGAATACTTCAGTGAATTTTGAAATATTAATTTAAATCAAAATTAAAGGCGTACAGCCAGCTACAAAGATTAATTCATTGATTTCCATTCACTTGATCATACAAGTATAAATTTCACTATGATATGGGATATGTCAATAATACTAATGCCTAATTTTGAATACAAGGAAATTAACCTATAGTCAAGTTATATCTATTAATTAGTAAAAACAATAATACTTTAAGAAAGTTAAGAAGTAATGTAGTGTATTTTGTAGTAATAAGAAAAAGTTTAAAGTTAATGTCCATTAATGGAAAATGTGACCCAAATAATCTTCTATAAAACAAATGTTACATTAGCAAGCTCTTTACTGTGGTTCTAAAGTTAGATGTATTTTTATTCTTGAATCGATAGATAATAGTAGGCAAATTGTCCATTGCTATTTTCATTTTTTTCTACATCCTGTTGTGTTTTAAATAATGAAGAGCAGATGTTGTCCTCTGCTTATTTCAATTTGTGATCACCAGATTGGGGAAAACAGACTGGAGGAAAATGGTGATGGGCAATTCGCCTACCATTTCTTTTGCCATTGGTGTACAATTCTCTCTCGCTTTTCCCTACATTATTTACATAAAGCAATAAAAATTCAAACTGTTAATTTTTCATTCTATTTTGGTTATTTATTAAACGATACGTTTTATGACGGTTATTGTCATATGGTATCATAACATTACAAGAATGTAATGAATGCTGAGAACATTTAGATATTTTACTTACGTCCGTAAACCGGTACATTACGAAGTTCAGAAAATAACGCTAGATGGCACTATTTGTAATTCATTATAAATTGTAAAATTCTTAAATCACATTGTACGTGAATGTTATTTCGAAGTTAAATTCAAAGTCATGGTATTGCAAGTGCCTTTATAACAAGTTTTAATCTCTTGTTGTTGAAAATCTCATTGTCATAAAATTTACCGCCAGAAACAGTTTGCTTTCGTTATGCACAAGGACATTTTGATGTGACGGCGGCTGCACGCAAGGACAATTTGCAGTGATGGCGAAAACCTATAAAATTTACAGCGTAATATTCTCCATTATTGTGCTTGAATAAAATAACTATAATCAATTAAGTCTTTATTACATTAAGATTATTAATACATACATATATGAATATTTGTACTTAATATTATGTTCAGTAAAACTTCTCGTGTCACGCGGAAAACGTGATGTATAAAGGAGAAATGAAAAAAGAATGGACGTGACGAGAAGGAGGAAGTGGAAAAAGAAAGGAGAAGAAAAAGGAGAGAAATAACGGAACCATGTGGGAAGGAATCCTCACTGATTAACTTACGGAAGATAAGTGTTCGACAGTGAAGGAATGTACTGCACTTTGTACAACAGGAGATCGGCCGTTGGATCGAGCAATTGATGGAAGTAAGGTGATGCGATTAGGCAGTTCCATGACAAAGGTAGGGTGTGAAAAGGATCACGTGACCCACCGTTTCAGGAGGTAAGCTGCAGCAGTTTAATCACTTTTCATGAGCTCATGTTTATATACTTCAAAGGTAGATCTACCTAAAGTACGTTTCGAATAAAGCATGCTAGCGTGTGTATCTAGTGTGGAAAATAAATCGAAAATTTAGCGTTCCGTATCTCGTGGTTGACAGCTAATGGCGGGCGATGCCGTTACATGTAAAAATGGAGTTTTCTCCAATAATTTGAACATGATCTGATACAATACATCCAGAGAACCTTGAATAAGTGCATATCCTTATAATTTTAAATCTGGGTAGTAATCAGAGACAAAAGGTATTTTATTGCGTCTGAATATTTGAAGGTCACATGTCGTAATGCAGGTGAAGATATTTAATTCTAATTCAGCTGTTCGTACTAAATTAAGTTACGAGCTGAGTGCAAGTGAATATATAAACAGCTCCTGTTAATGATCAGGGAGAGGTGTAATTTCTCATATGAATAAATGTTTAATTATTTCGAAACTCCTATTTCATTCTATATAGGCTATGCTTATAAAATCGGTATGTGATAATTGCATGTTAACATATTTTAATATTGTGTGTTTTCTTTCAGAGGGAAGAACTTTGTGTGTCTTGCCAACGTAACTCATATTATTTCATGCTTGTAATTGGTTTGGCAATCAGCTAGGGAAAGGTCAGGTTGTTGGGTTACTACAAAATTTGGTATTCCGTTAGACAGGTTTGAACGGTATGGAAGTAGACTGGATAAAACATGTAAACTGCATCACATACATTTGTACTAGTTCTGAATTTGATATCCAAGACTGAATTATATGGTGGCTGACAGGCATATTCTTATTTGAATATTGATCTTATTGAATAAACTTATATTGTTCACATAAAAGGAATCCCTTTCGAGGTCAGTTGTCCTCCACAGTATATAACAAATCAGCGCTGCCGGCGTTACTAGGTAAGACTCGTGGGAGCTATCTGAAACAAATTTGAAGTTGCTGTAATTTTGGTGTTGAGAGGATTGTTTGGATGCTCTCATGACGTGATTGGTGCAGGTGGCCCTCGCCTCTGATTACGGAGACATTAATTGGGTTCTGGACCATCGTAGTTTTTGTATTTAGATTTGATAAATTTACTTTGCTCTTCCGGCCATTTAAGACAATTGAGATGATGAAGAAGTGATAAAATAGATGAATGACCAATCACAGTTCCTCTTACTTATCAGAGCGATCACAAGGAAAAGAACCTTCGTCGAAAAGTCCCAACGCACCTTCCTCCTCTTCCGTTCAACTCGGGCTATAAAAGACCATGCTCCACTCTTCCCCTACCCTCCACACTGGAGTACGGTGCACAGGAGTCGCGAGTCTGCGCAGGTTTCTTTGCTTGTGGTTCCACTATAATAGTAATATAAAATTGTACACTCACCTCACTAAGTTCTCCGGCAGTTTGTTTCTTAATACAGCATATTTGGAGAAGATACAATTCAATCTATAGGTGTACACTGTATATAACACACCTTATTACTGACTTCCTTGACCCTGGATGTACAGGGTCAAGGAAAACAAAGAAATGAGCATAATTTTCTCTTCGGAGAAGATGTTGAACCTAAACCACAAATAACACAAATAATGAACTCGACAATGTAAATATTGATGAGATTTAGTAAATCATTTGATGAAGTGAACTAATTCTGAGTGGACTAATCGCAAAGGACATAATCAGCTCAGATCCTATTACTTCTTCATGGTATGTGACGTAAAGTTCCCGCCAAACCGTAAGACGGCGTTAGTGGCTAACGCATATCCTTTTCCACAGCCTGTAGTGCAGTAGTGGGATTGGCTATAGGATAAACCCAGGAAAGTATGAACCCCCCTCAAGCAGGTTTGGCTACACTTAAAACTAGCTCAACATGAGCATATGAGCTTTTTGCTCTAGTGTGGAACCCTGTCTAATCCAAGATTTTTGTAAAAATGTCCTCAAAAATTTCCTGAGAAAGTATGACCCCCCTCAGATTGATGAGGCTACACTTATAAAAGGCACTTCTGTGAGATTGTTGTCCATAAATTTGTTAAAAATTGATATTTTTTTGGCTACACCTAAATCTAGGCTAAGACACACACACCCACACCCACCCACCCATACATATTTACTTCTGGTTTAAGTTTAATTGGATACCAGGTTCAATTTGTTTATCTAATATTAAAACAATGCAATTCTTCTAGAATTGCTCCGTGACTCTCTCATTTCTTACATCATAAACATATGATTTTTCACCTATGAGAATAACACTACATATGGTGTCATCAGGTAATGCCTCATGGAATTCACAGATAATTTTAATGTTTGTCCTGTCATTCACCACAACTTGTTTTCTTTTTGAAGTGTTGATTACAAACATGGGTCTCTGTGCTTTGAATTCATCTGGTGTGTAATACATGTCAGTATTGCCAGTAGTGACCCTTTTGAATGCCGAAAATGCCTCATATAATTTCAGGAAATCATCCTTGGACATGTCTAAATTATAATTTTCTCTAGGGAATACCTCATTTCTGCCATTTTTAAGATATATGTTCTTGATGTTGCAGCTATCAAATTTACTTGAATTTTTTTCCTGATTGTTGTGTCTTCCAGTCTGAAACAATACCACCACAAAATCAGGCATGTCATATTGAATACTGGAGAATGAATTTGTAGCATCAAACTCATAATATGCACCAGTTGCGGGCTTCTGTACACATTGATATGTATAAAATTGTAGAGGAACCTGTGGATTTTTTATTATATCTGCTTTGTATTTAAGAGCATAACTGGCTTCATATTCAACAACAGGGATTCTTAACTCCATAGTCTGAATAATGCATTTGCCTGCATCTGGTAGGCTTCTCCTGTAGGGTTTATTGCACTGTACCTCATCAAAGCATTGTTATCATTTGCAGCTCTTCTAAATGTGATTCTTAAACCACCCTTCCACATAATATCTTTGTAATCTGAGAAGAATCCTGGCAATAGGCGCATGGGGAACAGCACTGTGTGGTTTTTAGATAATATTTTCTCACCAGCCTCAAATCCACCTATTTTGTAGTAAGAAGCCTCGGTTTTGGATAATTTTAATGTGGCCAAAGCTGTGGAGGTAATGCCGGGATAATCCACTCTGTTTATGACAACGCCATGCTTTCTGATCTCAATTTCAGAGAATAGATGTGGCACAAAATTATCTACCAATCTTATATTTGAATTTGCCGGATAATCTGTTCCATCGAGCTTTACAACATCAAATTTGATGTATAGATCTGCTCTGTGGGGGTGTATAAAGCCATCCCCTACATCAAGATCAACCTCAATCTCTGTGCTGGGTTGATTTAAATTTGCAAATGTCCTCCTGTTTGGAGGGAATGATTGTAGCTCATAACTCTCAATATTTTCCATTTTCTTCTTGTATGTATTTTTATTTAAATGTTAATCTCTATGATTGCAGTTGTTGTGGCTCCAGCAAAATCAACTAATTCTTCTTTTTCATTAGTGACCATCAATTCAATATTATCTATTCTATTATGACACACAGGAAAATATAATGTTGGGGATGGATTGTAGATGATGGGCTCCATGAATTCAGAATTAGGTTTGAATGTTGCAATGAGCCCAGTTTGTTTGTGAGTGCCTATGCCATTTGATTTGGTGATCATACCCTCAGCCACATTACAGTGAATATTCAGAGTCTCTATGGCTAAGAATTTAGGTATATTCATAGCAGTGTGTTTGATGCCTGGTTCAAGTTTTGTGTTGTTCTCAAAGCCTAACAGCTCTCCTATAGTACCCAGATCCACTGTTTCTGTGGCAGATACAATTTCTACTCTGTGAGTGACAGAATTTTGACTTAACACTACACCTCTGGGTAATTGAGCATTTAGAGTGGATAGATTATACTGCCCTGGAGTGATGACAATTTTTTCATCCCCTACTGCAATTGTATTGTTGTGGTGTGTAATATTGGGGATTAGGTACATGCCATAAAATGCCCTGAGAGCTATTGTTTTGGGATACACTATGTCATCATGCAATTTGAGTTTCAATATTGAATTTTGGCTGGTGAGATGGAATACCCCCATGATGTTTTAAATACCACAAGGCTTTTTGAAAATCTTCAATTGATGGTTTATTTATTTGAGACATATATCTAAGAACATATAAACACAAATGTCCACAATTAACATCTTTGAAGTTTTGAACACGGGCATTATTGTAATAAAGATTAGTTGAATTTAGATATTTTATTAAATTTTCAGGTGGAACACCTCCAAATGAATCAAATACAAATGCCTCATTTTTTAAATATTTAAGATAACAGATCCAGTGAGTGCCCTGATTTTTGTACTTATCCAAATTAACAATGCCACACTCTTTGTTGAGTGGTTGTTCCGGTAAAGAATCAGACATGTACACACCTCTAAAATGTTTGATGCCCAGTGGCTTGATTAAAGCTTCAATATCTTGGTTTGTAAGCGGCTCTTGTTTTTTTAAACTTATTCATGGCTCTCTTAACACCTTTGCCTTGTTTCTACATTGCCAGGTTATGGCGCCTCTGCTCATCTAATTCTGCCCTATTCTTCTTGGCATCTATTACTGTTTTTGCTATGGCAGCTGATCCCCCAGCCAAGCTCCCCACAGCCCCGAGAGCAGCTAAGATGGCAGGGATGGTAAATATAAATCCCCCCACATGTGATTTTTTTCTTGATTGCTGTAATTTTTTTAATTGGGGGGTACTAAGCAACAATTTCATACCATGCCCTTTTGCAATACAAGAATTTTTTTTCTTGCGCTGCTTTTTAGTTAAAAGGCTGTCAATAGGCCCAAGAGATTTGAGACCTGCATAAGGTATTTGATACATAACACCCTTGGCCTTCATTGTAGGTTTATTATATATATATTCACAACCCCCACCCCAATTTTTGTTTGGTGCTCATAGCTATGGTGGTTCCCAATGCTGCTATTTTTTCACTTAAAGAAGCATCTTTGCTTACAAATCTACCAAATGCAGCCTCTTCTAATTTCTTGTCTGCAACATGTCTCTTGTCAAGATCAGAATGTGTGTTGTATGCTATGTCATGGTCTCTACAAGCAGCATCTAGGGGATTAACACCAGGATCCCCTCTGTTTAATCTATGGTCCAATTTTGTACCGGGACCACAATATTGATAGCCTGGAATGTGTAGTTCAAATGGCAGCTTGTTTATAATGTCATTAACAAGGCCCCGACCCTCAGAAATATTCCAAAATTTAGGTGGTAGAGTATTAATAATTTTTATAAGATATCCAATCCCCTTAGTGTCATTCACTATAAAATTAGACAATTTGGTGCTTATCATGTCCATAATTCCAACTTTTTCATTGTAAAAATTGTGGTTCCCAGCATTTTCCTCCCCAGCTATCACCAATAACCTATCTACAAGTTTCCTGACATCATCAACCCACACAAATTCTTTAGGCAGGGTGTTGTATTGTTTGATTCCACTGCCAGTCTTGATTTGTGACCATATGGGCTTGATTAAATTATTGTATTTTGCCACACTGCTCGACTTAACCATTTTTTGTGTGGGATCATTGTTCTGGTATAGGGCATCTGATTTTATTAATATTTCTTTGTAATATTCATAATCTTGATCTGTATAGCTGCCAGGCCTTTTCCTAGTCATCAGTTCCCACAATCCAGGTGTTCCGGTGTACTTAACAAAAGCACCTTTTTCTCCAAGATGAGATTCTGAATATACAATAAGATCATCCCCCATAAATGTTACTCTGAAATTGCCAATTCTATGTATGATGCTGCCATCAAGCTCTGTGTCAGCATATAAGCCAAACACCTCATCTTTATAGTCTTTAGGTGTAGTTAAATATTTTTGAGCAAGAAGACCCAATTCAATAGGATCCTGAGTAGCTTCAATTCTTCTAGGAGCAATAGGACTAGGTGTATGAATACTGGAAAGTGGGGTGAATGGATAATCTAATATGTTCCTTGCAGCTACAGGTACAAGCTCTGTGATCAAATTTTGATTTTGCTCTGTAACAGTTTTGATATTTTTACCTAATTCACCAATAGCATCAATTATGGGCTGTTCTGTTTGTTTGTGTTTTTCATAAATTCCTCGGTTCTCTGATTTCCATCCTTTAAATCTTTTTACAAGATAATCTCTTAATTTAAGATCATCAATTATTGGCCTTTTCATGGTTATTTATTTATGTTTCAATGTCTAGAAAATTGTTGATTTTATTTCTATATTTGCCACTATTGGGTGTTCTTGTCATATCAATTGTGACAAACCCATAACTGTCCTGGTTCCAGCACCTGCTGCAAAACTTAGAAAAATCATTGTAGCTCAAGTCCCCACCTACATATTCATCATGTATGTGTTTGAGGTTGGTATGGTCTTGATGAAACACACATATAAAATTGCTGTTGTCCCGGATCAGTTGCTTCGGTATTTTTGAAAAAGTCTGTGCCAGGTAGAAGCAATCAATGTTTTTGTGCCGGCCCTGTGTAAAGAAATTTCTAACCTTGTTTTGATTATCCAGTATAATGTCATCAAACACAACAACAGAATTATCGAGACATTCATGAAGTGGCTTAACATCTGGTTCAAAAGTGGCTATATCCAATCCATCATATAGCCTCATCAGCTGCTGATATTTTAATTGTTCCAAGCTCTTAGAAAACACATACAAGTGCCTGTTTTTCCAGTCTAACCAGTTGGGTGCCAATAAAAAATTATCAACCATTAGTGTAGTTTTACCACAAGCAGATGGCCCAACAATAAGACACCTAATATTTTCAGGCAGCAATTTTCCATTTCTCTTATTTTGTTGTTCAGGTTCTGGCAGCCTTTTTATAACATCCCAGGTGTTCATATTATTATTTTGTTTGCATCGATCCAGCTGTGTTCTGGAAGTCCTAGCCATTTGACAAGTAACTTGTTGCCTTTTCTGCGGATGATTTTTTCTATGAGATATGTGTCAGGCTGTTTAGTTTTGCTGAGCTCTTGTTCATAGAACCTGCCTTTGAGAATTTCTCCTCGGTGATCCTTTATTATATATGTGTTAAGGGTCCCAGGTTTAATTTGAACCACTGTAAATAATTCAGTGCTCCAGTTTCTTGTAAAGCCTCTTTTGAATAAGTGCTTATATTTGCTGATTCTTACTTGATCACCCACCCTGTATTTGGCCTTTCTTGCTGTTGGCTGGTATCTAGGATAATAAACAGTGCTAATCAATTTTTGCTCATCAGATGAAGTTACTTCAGAGGGTTTCATGTTGATTGTGGAATGGACCGAGTTGTTATATTTATGTAGAAGTTCTGGAAGAATATTAATCCATTTATAATTACCTTGAAGTGTAAATTGTTTATACATATGATTTTTTAAGGTTCTGTTGAATCTCTCTACAATTGAGGCCTTGAGATCACTATAACTCGAATAATGTTGTATTGACTGGCCTTTAATAAATTGTTGAAACACTGAATTATAAAATTCTTTGCCATTATCTGTTTGCAAATAGCGCGGGGATCTTCCACTCTGATTGATGATTGTTCTGATGGCTTCTGTAACACATTTTCCAGTCTTGGATTTGAGTGGCACAGCCCAGGCAAATTTTGAAAATGTGTCTATTACAGTGAGTAGATACTTGTAGCCCTTGTTGATTTTGTCTAAGTTTTTCAACTGTCCACTTGCCATTTCAATCAAGTCGCTTTGCCATAAATCATCTATGCTCTTTGTGACTACTGGGAGTCTCTTAAAATTATGTCGGGCTTGTCTGTGTAATTCATCAACAATAATTTGTCTAGACATAATATGTAAACAAGAATATTGCAACTATAGGGTGTTCAGCAGCTGATACTGCAGGATTTTCTAAATATAATTTATCCCCTATTTGTATTTTAAATTCCAGAGACCCGTCATCTTCAGTATAGGCTGTTTCTAATGTATTGGGATCTGTAAAATCCTCCAATTCTACACTGGTGATTTTCACTTTGTTATCAGCATTTGTTATTGATAAGGTGGGGTAGTGGTGTGCCTGTGGCTGAAGCCAATATTTGATCTTGATTGGTCTCAATGTGCCCCCAACAAAAAATTGGTAATAAAATTGTGCAGGGGACAGCATATATATTTTGCCGCCTGGTGTAAATGGAGAATCATATTCTTTGTTGGGGATGCTGTACAATTCAAGAATTACTGTATGTTTTAGATTCTCAATTATGCCTGTTATTTCTTTTTCTGCTGTGAGCAATCTGCTTGTTACAGATTCAAGGTGCTCATTGATAGTTCTAACAACATCATCATGGCCTGGCTTGATTTTTATGTCCACAACAAGTTTCTTGTATTGTTGCACAATTTCTTGTAGCTGGGTGGCAAAAACAGACAGAGCATTTGCTTGATTGGATTCCATGGTCCCTAGCTGTTGCTTGATATTAGCTACAATTTGTTGCAAATTTTCAACAACTGCCAATTTTGAATTTTGAGCAGTAAGATCATGGACCTGTCTTCTGATATCCTCAAACAGGGCATGCAATTCATTAATATGTTGATTAGTTGGAAGAGTGGCCACTGCCTGAGTGAGATGTTTGATCTCTGCCTGGATATTCTTGATATCTTCTGATTTCAATATCCTATTCACTGCTCTCTTAATATTTTTAAGTTCCTGTGATGTAGGAAGATTTGACACTGTATTTTGCAAAGATTCAAGTGCCAATTTTACATTGTTTAATTCAGAAGCATCAGCCACATTTTGCATAGCATTTTGGAGCAGGGGTATATCTGCCTGAGTGGATGTGGATTGTTGTAAAATTTCAAGTTTTGTTTGGATATCATCTATCAAGTAATGAAAATGAGATAGTTCAGATTCAGTGTTGAGGTTTTCAAGCTTTGTGATTTGTTGCTGGACACTAACAAGGGTATCTACAATACCGGGCAATCGGGATTCTAGTACATTTGTCAAATCATTTTGCACTGCTGCTATTGTACCTTCAAGATGGGTTATGGAACTTTGAATTTTTCCAAAATCTTCATATGTTTCAAGTTGCAGCTTAATATTTGCTACACTCCGAGTTATTGCATTCAAAGCATCAGAAGATGGCAAATTGTTCATAAAATTTTCAAGTGTCTCAATTTTTTCTTTAACCTCGGCTATGGCATTGTTCAGAGGGTCCAGATTAGGTATTTGGAGTGACTGAATCTGTTCTTTTAGAGTAGAAATCACTAGATCAAAATCTGCTTGTGATTTTATGCTTTTGACAATTGTTTGGAGCTGTGCCTGGACATTATTTATTTGCTCTTCCAATTGTTGTTTCAATTGCTCAGAATTGGTGGCCTGGGTCTTAAATCTGGCTTGAAGAGCAGCTACAGCCTCTTCTAAACTTTGAAAATTATCCAATGTGGCCAAATCAGTATATTTCTGAAGCAGCAATTTGAGTTCAGAATCAATTTTAAGAAGAGGGTCCACGCATTGTGATTGCAAATTTGTAATTTCTAATTGAAGACCGGCTTGAGTGTTGTTTGTAAAGCTTGTAAATCACTTCTTAATTTCTTGACTCTGACATCAAGCATCAAAATCTCATCACTGTGATCTTCATGCCTTGTGTGGCCAAGAATATCATTAGGCATTTTTGTTTTAGCGGTTATTTATTATTGAGTATCTGATTCTTAATTCTATAAAAAAGGGTATAAGCTTGTCATAAGATCCAGGGACCTCAATATATAAGCAGTCACCAGCAGAAACAGTATAAACAGTGCCAGAAACCATGTTTGAGTGCTTAATTCTGTAAATATTTCTCCCTATTGAAATCTTGACATTGCCCTCAGGAGTTGTAATAAATTGCAATTGCCCACCTACAGGTAATTGGTAATGATTTAAATTATTGTTAAATATGTACAATATTTTGCCTGTTTTATCATCAATATCTGTAAGTATGCTGTTCAGATGAATAATTAACAAGCCACTCAGTTTAGATATTATATCAGGAGAGGCTTGTGGTGTTGGCAGGTCCATAATACCTTGTTTTTTGAACCCAAATAAGTTCATAGGCATGTTTATTTATTTCAAATCATGCTCTGTGCTTGTGCATTGTTTGCCATTTTTCAAATCACAATGACCCCATGGTAAAGTATGTATGCCACATGATAAAATGAATCTCTTATCATCATGTGGGTCCAGAGCCACTTTTCTTACAATATTGCTAGTCAATAAGTGATCCACACTCTGAATTCTGGATTCTGATGTTCTGATTAAACTCTGGGATTTGAGACAATTTTTATAATCTTCAAATTGGAGCTCTTTTTCAACAGTTACTCTGCCAATGCCCTTGGCTTTTTTGGCAACAGCACCACTACATGTCTCAAAACTATACATCTTGGCACTTAACCCAGCAAATGCCACAATAACATCACCAAGTGTCTCATCTTTTAACTTGCCAGGCACCTTTTTGTTGTGGGGTTGAATCCATGTATGTTCACTGGTATCAAAATATTCAAGCAATTCAGGCTGGGACATATCTTTATAAACATCTTCTGTTTGAATATCAAGAACAAAACTATCCGTGTCCATGTACATCAATTTTACACAATCACCATAAAAAGGTTTCAACACATCATAATACAATATTAACATATGTAATTTGGCCAATTCCAATATCGCAGCCCCTACATAAATAGGTTTATCAAACTTAATTTTTGTTTTTTTCATGTTGAAAAGTGCCATATTTTCATCATAAATTCTTCTATAATTGAAATTAGGCTTTGCAACCAATTTTTTGCTCAGGCTGGGGTCAGTAATTATTTTAACATCGGTATGTTTTCTGACATTTTCAATTGTTTTGCCATACACAGAATTGACCATCAATTTAAACAAGGCCTTATCAAATTGGCTCTTTGCAGATGTTCGAAGCTCTGTATTTGTATTAATATATGGCTCCAACCATTTTGAGTGCATGAACCTCAAAACTTTTCCAATTTTGGTTACTTGAACACCATGATGCATCAGGAACTGGAGGTTTTTGTAATATATGACATAACCCTGTTTTGGCTCCAGTGTCATCATGAGCTTCTTCTGTTTAGAGCCAGGTGAGCACTTAACCTCAGGAATTGGGGGCAGATCAGAAAATTTGTTGTGTAAATCATCAGGAATTGTCAGATCAACCTCTTAGAATAGGCCATAGTGACTGTCATCAAAGTCCTGAAGATCCTCAATATTAAAATCTTCAACCCATTCAAGCCCTGCATGTGGCAGTTTTTGCATCATGGCATAACCATACAGGCTGTTTGCATCCACATACAATATATAATTTGATGGCCGTGCTGGATCATAATCAGGCATATATTTGTTATTTGCTCTGGCATATCTCTGAGAACATTGCACCATCCCCCCTCTTATACATTGCTCCATAAACAGATACATATCTTGATCTTGGATCAGATCCAATTGTTTTTTAGTGTTTAAAAACATTGCAGCCCATGCTAGGCCTGGGGCACTGTAAAAATATATTGGATCCAGTTCATAATTTTTCATGGAAGATTTTCTGAATGCTTGAAGTATATCAGCTAAGAGGGTCACATCAAGTTTCAAATATGCCATGTGATAATCACCAAATGTCTGGCATTTTAAATTGTTCCACATCAATTGGGCATGGTGATAATCATCATCAGTGATTCCAGATCCTCTGATTTTGCTGTAAAACTGTTGTTTTGGTGGCAAAGAACACTCATCAAATTTAGAAAAATCTGTAACATAGTCATATGGATATACACCCTTCCGCCTAATTAATTTCAGGTCCTGATTTGGAAACAAAGCACATGTGATTTTGAATTGATCATCAGATAATTGAGTGGCCAGTGTAGCCAGGCTAGCAGATAAAATTCTGTAGGAATCAAGAAATCTTATGTGAATAGGAACACCATTAACTTTAATTATTTTGCTAATAGCAATATATTTTTCATCATTTTCTGCTAAAATATTCAAATTCTGCTTGTCAAACCCCTCATATCTGATCAGATGATGGAAATCATAATTGGATGCTCCATGGCAAAATATTGGGACAAATTTTGGTATCTTGATCTTAATATTACAGCTATTACACAGGGCCATTTTGAATTTACCATCTGTATGAGAATGGTGTTTCACCTTGATTTTTGTATCTGAAAATTCAGAATCACATACCGGGCATTTTTCTGCATTGTTGAAATCTTCAATCTGTTTCTCTGTTAAAGGCAACATGGGTTTTGATTTTAATAAGATGTTAGATGCTATGTCATGGCACTCATTTTCTATTCTATGTGCAAATATTTTGATGGCATCTGGTCCCATGTATGAATCTTTTTTTTACTAACAACACCATCCTGTACAATCACATAATAAAAGCTGGAAGGTTCATGTAACTGGTATGGTGTAATTGAAGATTCTTCAGGATCTGGATTGCAGAATGCAAGAGGTTTGAGATTTGATTCAAAATCACAGACAATATATGCTGGGTGTTCCAACAAGGCTTCAAACTTATTGAATTTTGCATTTTCACTTGGATTGGGCATCACCATATGAACAGGTTTATGATTTTTACAGTATTTAAAATGTTCAATTAACTTGTTTTTGGCAATTTCTGCATTCACTTCCCGAACCACATTTACCATTTTCCTGCCATCAAATACACTTAATCATCTTCTGCACAACTTGAATATTGTATTGGATTTGTCTAGTTGTGTTCTCACTAAAGCTTCAAGATTATGTATCAGAGTGTAATGATATGTGCCATCCTCTTCAATTAAGAGCAAATCAATTGGAATAGCAGATTCATCATCAATTGTACTGATTCTGAGAGGTTCTATCAAGCAATTATCACGACCAGTGGAACAAATAAATACATTAATAGATAATTGTTTGCCATTGATATGCCTGGCCTTTTTTTCAAATTTATCAATATTCTGAACAGACATTGGATATTCTAAACCCTCCATTGCATCGTCAAAAAAGTGTTCATGGTGTTTGTAATAACTTATTCTTTCAGGATGCCTTAAAACTGGAAACAAAGCAGCTAAAATACACCACAAAAAGCATTTCTCATCATTATTTTCAATATTAACCACGGCTCTTTTGTTTTTAATATTGGCCGGTAATGGCAGATGTGTAGAACCTTGTAATGGGCTGCATTCAGAAATATTAACATATAACTTGTGTGGAGATCCGCATAGGCTCCATCCAGACTCTTTTGCTGCAAATTCAGAGTGTTTAATATTTAATTGATCTATCAAACTGCTTATTATTTTGTCTGAATTTGCATTTGAATATACCGGTACAGTTTCTGTTATGTGGGGCTGTGTAAATTTTGTGCCATTTGGTTTCTTATATTGAGTATACAATTTGAGGGACAGCTTATAAGAGCCATTTTGTGCATTTAGAATTGCGTGCACATCAGGATTTACACTGTTCAAAAAATTCTTAATACCACATCTTGGCTCTGATACAAACCGATAATCCCTAAGTTGGGCATTAAAACTGCTATGGATGGGTGGTTCATAGCGTGGCTGCTTTGCAGGTCCAGCATTAACAGGTGCTTCATGCTTCCTTTTCAGACCAGATGTAGATGCTTGTGGGGGCAATGTTGATGACTGTACAGAACAAGTATTTTTATGTGTATATGTGAAGTATTGCATGCTATATTCTCTATGGCATTTGGGGCATATTTTTGTGGGAGTTCTGTATTTGTCTGGGTCACAAATCTTTTGGTGCTTGGCCCAATTGGGGCTGGATATATTCTTATTGCATTGATTACAATATTTTTGACTTGGCATTTTTGTTGTTGTTTATTATATACAATTTCTTGGGATTCAAATCAAAATTCTATGCTTAATCAGTTGGGTTCAGCACTGTGCTTTGTGTGTGTGTTTGTATATATGTGTGTGTGTGTGTGTGTGTTAATATTTTTTGGCTTTGGTATTTATATAAAATTTCTTGGGAATCAAATCAAAATTCTATGCTTAATAAAAAATATCAGTTGGGTTCAGTGCAGACAAAAAAACTGCATAGCTCTATGTCAATTAGTTCTTGAGATTTTGTATTTAGGAACCACTTTGGCCCCCCTGCCAAAAATTGGCTTTTATTGTATCAGTGTATATTGTTTCTATGATCAAAATTCTATGCTTAATAAAAAATATCAGTTGGGTTCAGTGCAGACAAAAAAACTGCATAGCTCTATGTCAATTAGTTCTTGAGATATTGTATTTAGGAACCACTTTGGCCCCCCCTGCCAAAAATTGGCTTTTATTGTATCAGTGTATATTGTTTCTATGACCTTACTTGGGTTATTCCGCCAAATTATATGCTTCAAGTCTCTTATATTTTGGTGGAGCCTGTTCAGGTTCTGCCCCCCACTTGTGGGTTCCACTGCCGATCCAGCAATGGTGAAGAATCTGCACTGTGCCCTGGCTTATATAGATTTACAGAGCCAATAGAAACACTGCTTATTTAAACCAATCAGAATATAACACATAATCACATTATGTCATAAGCAACCAATCAGAAAACAACACGTATCTAATAATTTATTGGATAATAATTTGTTGCACAGCATGATGCAATATAAATAAACCAGAAATAGGCCACAACTTGGCCACAAGTGGACCGGAAGTGGACCGGAAGTGGGCAGAAATGGTAGAAATGGCCAAAAATAGACCGGAAATGGACCGAAAGTGGACCGGAAGTGGGCAGAAATGGGTAGAAATGGCCAAAAATAGACCGGAAATGGACCGGAAGTGGGCAGAAATAGTTAGAAATGGCCAAAAATAGACCGGAAATGGGCAGAAATGGGTAGAAATAGCCAAAAATAGACCGGAAGTAAATATGGGTGTGTGTGGGTGTGTGTGGGTGTGGGTGGGTGTGGCTTTTTGGCCTAGTTTTAAGTGTGGCCAAAAAAAATATCAAGAAGGGCATATTTTTGACAGGATTATGGACAACAATCTCACAGAAGTGCCTTTTATAAGTGTAGCCTCATCAATCTGAGGGGGGTCATACTTTCTCAGGAAATTTTTGAGGACATTTTTACAAAAATCTTGGATTAGACAGGGTTCCACACTAGAGCAAAAAGCTCATATGCTCATGTTGAGCTAGTTCTAAGTGTAGCCAAACCTGCTTGAGGGGGGTTCATACTTTCCTGGGTTTATCCTATAGCCAATCCCACTACTTAGTGCACATCCTCATCTAGACATTTTTCTTGTTCTGGTGTTTAATATCTGCATACTGCAACACTATCGTTCTGTCACTTCACGTGACTTCACATTGAAGTGATGCATTCACTTGGCCGGTTACATGTCATCGCACGCAAAAACTACAACCGTTACCATGGATATGGGCCAGGGCTGGTTCTACCACATCTCACTAGGGAGCGTTTTTGTTCTAATAGTTCATTGTTACTGTATAGATGGCACTCAATGTTAAGCAGCCCTCTCGTAGTTCACGAGTATCCACTAGAGGTGCTGGCGCTGCGCTCGGAATTGTATATAAGCAGCGACGCGGCCCCGGCCAGTGAGTTCTGTGTTGACTCTTCGAAGACTGTTGGTTGAGCTCTGCTCCCGCAAATAATCCAGCATTGCTAGCACACGGGTGCTTAAGATTACATGAGGGAATTTTTCAGTGTCTCTGGTAGATTATACGAAGGGTGATGTTCATCGATAGTTAATTTTTCATGAAGGGAAAAATAAGCAGTGTTTATTTACTGTCTTTAGCTTAGCATTATTAAAGCAATTAATTAAAAGTAAATAACGTTTAACTAAGCATTATGCTTTATAAGCTTATAATAAATTTCCGTTGCTTTGTTTGATATTACTCTTTACTAGGAAAGCAGATTTCAATGTTCCTTGAGTCGTTAATTAATGCCCTATTATCCCCAATGTCAACACAGTTGTATTCCAAGGCCCTAAAAGAAAAATAAGGTTCCTTATTCCCCACTGGACGAAAAATTGAATGGTCCCTGTCCTCCCTCTCCAAGATGTCTGCAGAGGAGATTCGAACCTGGAACTTCAGGAACGACAAAGTGCAGTGAAATCGTATCAGGAGATATTGTGACTTTGTGTTTGTGTGGATATCTAATTTCACCCAAGTGTAATAAACTTGTTAAGTCGACGCTAACTTTCATTATATATAAATATATACCCGAACCCTGAGTGTATAAGAACATCATATCTTCGGCTAAAGAAGAGCTAACATCATGGGTAAAACTGAATAATGTTCCCCGTCACAACGTCGAAACCCGTTGCAGTCAAGTAATATTCTGAGATACCGTAACTGCAACCTTGTGCCGAGGGTGTGTGTGCAGGCGTCCGGGGGCGTTTCATTCATCATACCAAAAGTGTCAGAAATGCGATGTAAGATAAAACCAAATAAATCAATAAAAGAAAAGCAACCAACTTTAATTTCTCTACAACCATATTTCCTTTCATAAATCATTGGAAAATTAGATTTTTGAAAGCAAAAGTTCATATTCGGCATCATCTTTCATCTCTTGCATTTTCTAATCTCAAGTAAGTTTTGATTATAAATATTGCGGTGAAGATTGCTCATGAATTCTACTTGGTAGCTTTTATAAATCTTTCACCAGATAATTTCTTATCTTTGCTTATAAAGGGGATTGAATAATTATGTAATCACTGTGTTCTTTTTTTTTTTGTGGAAAGAACAAGCAAGTTCATAAAATTGTGTGAGGGCTAGATTCAAGACACGGAACATATAAAGCAAGAACGAAGAGAAGAAGCCCCATCGTCAGGATAAAAATGGAATGAATATTTATGCACTTCCCAAACAAACGAAGCACTCCAAATTTTCTAATTATCCGCTACGAGTAGGAGCCACAGATTAACATTTTCCATGGATGAAGGGGAGCGTACTTCAGTGTTTCTTTTCTTTTTAATATTTGGAAGATGAAGGCAAGCTTGTTTCTTTAAACTGGCGAAGATTGAGAACTCGTTACTTCAACCTCTAAGTTAAACAACCAAGCAAAATATGCCGAGGAAAGGTACACCTGACTTATCCGAAGGACGTTTCGGTGAATTAAACACTGGAGTGAAGAAGACATGAAAAATGTAATTGAAACAATAAATAAAGACGGGGAAATGTGGATGTAATTCCATTGTTTCTATTTTATGCCAGCCTTAGCTTAACAATTGAAAGCGGTACGTATCTCTAGCCCTCTCAATATTTAAAGTGAACCTTAAAATTTGAAAATATTAATTTATTAATAAAGGAGAGATCATACAGAACATAAAATATTAAGAAACTAATTTTGGGGCAATCCCGGCATGAAGTATGCTTTCATTCTGTTGAAATGTGATGGTAACGAAATGCTGTGGTTGCTGTCTTAACTTGTGAACCCTAGCTTACCCGTGGGAGGAAGGGGAAGGTGGGGGGGGGGGGGGGGGGGGCTGGCAGGTATACCACCTCTTGTTTTTTGAACTGAAATCTTTTACAAAAGACTGAAAATAAAATACATTGTTCCCTAGCGTTTTCGCAATTTTTCTGTGTTACTTTTGTTGACAAAACACAAAAGTAATGCACATAGAAGGCAAAATTCACTTGGTGGGACAATTTGGCTCCCCTGTTGGATGTGTGTTCTTCATTACATTCCTTTAAGTGACAGAGTTCTGTATCTGTACCTATGTATGGAAGAAATCATTGATGAAAAATTTATATTGTTTTTTCGAGGTTACATGAATGATAAAATATGTATGTGACACTCATGAAATAATTTTTTATTATCTTTTATCAATGATGGTAATTATTATTATTATTATTAGACCTGTGAGCCCCCCCTTTCTGGTAAATAATAAACCTCTCGTCAGTTGCTCATAGACTAGTAGTATCGGATAACATTTGTGTTCGCATGATATGGAGAAAGCCGAAAGACCACGAAAGTGACTTTTTTCTGCTTGGTTTCTTCAGTCAGTTAAGGTTTCTCCAAGAAAAAATAATGGATCATCAGCTATCCAAATATTCCATCTGCAATTAGGCATGTACCCCACAGGAAAGAACTTGTAATTCCTCGACCACCAGGCCCTTATCTACTGGACTTCATAGAGGAAGAAAATATTCTAGAGTCTCAAAATATAAAGAGCCATGTACATCTACAGATCGAGATTTCTTGAGGGCAAATGATGAACGAACACCTCATAAAATAGCTCAGAGTGAACGGGAATAACGTTGTAAATGCATCTGTCGTATATTCTAATTTGAAAACATTCCCATAAGGCTAGTCAATGAGGGGTCCCATAAGGAAAGAAAATCAGAACAAGCGGAACAAATTTTATGATCTTCCTAAATTGATTGATTGATTGAGTTGGTGTTTTAAGTCCACTTTGTGCACAGTAAGACTAATCGGGACTGGACCTACAGTTTAAAGTGGAATCCGAACCACTATGTGCCTCCACCGGGTATCGAATCCGGGACTCCTTGATTACAAGGCAACGACGCTACCTCTGCGAAATCGGGGAGGCCCTATTATCTTCCTAAAAAGATACTTAACGACATATTCATTTTGCACCCCTGTACCACACAGGATTTGGCCGCCATCCTTGAAAAATGGCCCTCAAAATCAGCATTTTGCACATATCTCGCTTGCAAAGTATTTTACAGCAAAACAGGTTATGATGAAAAATAAATCTACATAAAATTCTCTACAAAAAAAGGTTCTGTGCTTTCTTCTTCTAGGATGCGCCGTTTGGGTGCTAGATGAACGAGAAATTGTATGTTTTTTTTTCCGCCTCGTTTTACAAGTGCGGAACTCACGGAAATATATTTTACATGATGTTTTGTTGTATTTTTCTTCTATAAAACTGGATCCCACTTTAAACTGTAGGTCCAGTCCCAATTAGCATTACTGTGCATAAGTGGAGGTAAAACACCAACTCAATCAAACATCAATCTTCTATAAAACTGGACTTATTACATTTGTTCTTTCTTACAGAATGTGATTCATGGCTTTAATTGCTTTCATCATTTCATAGAGTACTTTATAGGAAATACGTAGTTCAGTGTCACCTGTGAGCGGGAGATAATATGTTTGTTTTAACAGTTAAGGTATCTCTAAAGGAACATGTTGACTTTGTGCAATAGGATTATTTAAGAATAAAACGCCAATCTAATCAAGGAGACCCGGGTTCGATACCAGGTGGAGTCCATTTTAAACTGTAGGTCCAGTCTTGATTAGCCTATTCGTGCATAAAGTAGACTTAAAACAACAATTCAAACCACAAGAACACGATCAGAAAAGTTTTAGTCTGTGATCTGGTCAGATATGCGATTGAACCTAATGCTCTTCATGAAGAGTTGTGGTGGATTGCAGAGGAGTGACCGACTCAATGTTAACTAAGTGGATTTTTGGCATGCAGTTCTTTGTCAGTGATTCTCATCTCACCCACCATTCCCTGATTTTGATGGTATAAAGCCTATAATTACATAAGTAACAATAATTAAACCAATCCCTCCGATGCTTATGACGTTCGAATGTCTTCAATGTTAAGTATTTGGCAAATGTCAAGTTTGAACGAAACAAGAGAGATAATAACTGGAGTGATCACTTCTGAAGTGAAAATCAGAGATGTATTGTATCCAGTTGATACAGAATATTTATAGCTAAAGTAATATTTTACTAAAAAATCACAAGACCAATTCAGAGAAAACTTAAAGTACAAACTTGCTCCGTACCCGTTTGAGCTGATGAGATAGAAATGCCGAAAACCAAGAAGCCTTCTCTTTATGATTCTATTTGTACCACTCTCTGAAAGTACCACAACAGACAAAGAAGCTGTACCGCCAGAGCTTCTTTACATTATATCCTGAGAACGTCTTAAAGGTTGCACGGGGGTCCTTGTAGCTGTAGGAAAATTTGACTAAAACGTTCAATGATCTGTGAACATTGCAATACATCAATGTGTTCAAATCTCACACTGTTCTGTAATCTGTCTCGGGAATCTCTGGATCAAGGCTGCGCATTATAGTAGAGAAGGGGAGAAAACGAGTGGGAGGGTCGAAGCAGTACACGACTAGTAGCTACAGTTCCACGCCAAGCAATCCCGTTTCCTCTCATGCGTTCATTTGTCTACTCTTCTCGAGTTACTCGAGAGATTTTTCTTGGCTCGCTCTCCCTAGAGATTCCAGAGAGAGAGTATAAAAGAGGAAGGTAGCCCTCAGACGTGTCTCTTGGAAACCAATCTGAAGAATTAAATGCAACTTTTCGAAGTGAAGTGGCACTTCAAGCTGCACGTGTAGCTCCAACTGGGCCGTGCATCGTAGAACCTTGCCTGTTGTTCGCGCTTGCACGGTGAATGTTTAATGTTTTTCTTTAGACTAAAGGAAGCCGTGTCATCACTTCGGTTTGAAATCCCTGTGTAGATTGTGGCCTGTCGCTTTCGCTTCGATCTCACGACAACGTGATGATCTTGTTCATGTGTACTTATAAGAATTTTTGCTGGTAGAAGACAAGGGATGGTTTGGTTTCTAACAGTAGCAGAAATATACTACACATTATATTCATTGCTTTATATTCAATACATATTACAAAATTATTGTTTAATTAATACTATAATTGGCACTTGAAAATACATTTTCAAGAAAAGTCCTTAGAACATTTAGAATAGATATTTTAATAAGAAATAAGGCCTCAAGTTACCGCGCTAAAACGCTTCCTTGTCTTTCGCTCTTGCAAAATGGAGCAGGAAAAAAAGTTGAAATTACTCGCTCCTCTAGCACCCTAATGGTGCTTCCTAGAAGAAAAATGCACAGAATAATTTTTGTAGATTAATATTTGTCATAACCTCTTTTGCTGTAAAATGCTTTCCAAGCGAGATATTTGCAATAACTGATTTTGGGCGCCATATTTCAAAGACCGCTTGTAACGTTGTACGGTAGGAAAATGGATATACCTTCTGAGAACGGATTTAAGGCACCTTTTGAAATAGTAAACACTTCTTGTGAAAGGGAAACTATACTAAGTGATCTTTCTGTGAGTTTCATGAACATAAGCGACAAACCACTATTAACATCTACGCACAAATGGAAATCTGCTGGAGAGATGGAATATTTATGCTCACTTTTCGACATGTCCGACAAAAGCGCACCCTACTCACTCTTAACCGTTCCCTTCTCCATTTAAAAGGGCTTAGTTTTTCTTAATTGTGTCTCTTACAAGGAAAATATCTTTTCAGCATTTCACATTAAACCATTAGTATTCAGCTTCCGAGTTGTTATCGAATTTCATACGAAAATACGGGACTGTAGATGCTTATTGATATTTCTCTACAATCTGACTTATTTTGCTAGGATGTTTAAATTGCACATTCGAATTCATCACACATCACATCGAAATCATGAAGAAATGAATTATTTTATTTCTGAAGCAAACAAAGTTGAAATTTGTAAAGCTGTGTTTAGGAAGATATTTTTCAATGGAAAATGGACTCGAGAGGTAAGTCAAAATTAGGAATACAAATATAACGGATTTTTTAACGTTGTGCACTAAGTTGATTAGATAAAAATGTTCCTTTGTACCAGATTAAGAGAGCCGTTACACTGAGATGCCACCTACCGATACTTTCGGCAAACGTCGGAACTAGTAACATTGCCAATTGTGAAGGGTGTCATTGGTTCTTCTGTAAACTACCACGATTCTTTGTCTGGGGTATGCAAGTACCAGGATAAACTTATCAATAATAATAATAATAATAATAATAATAATGTTATTATTATTATTCATTTGTCTTGTAACAAATGATTTGCATTTTTTTTTAAACGTTCAATTTCATATTAACTAATAATGATAAACATGCACGCAAACTGTATTTTTGAATGGGAGAAATTGTATGACAAATGCATTCCGAATACAACTCTCCCTTTCTCTCTACATATAACACGCATAGGCCAAACTTTCTGTACAACATATGTTTTACATACATGCAACATGTTTTACACATATGCAACATGTTTTACACATATGCAACATGCTTTACACATATAAAAAATAAAATTAGATAATCAACTCATCCACCTCATAATAAACCAACAGCAAATATTATGTAAATTGTCTCTCAAATGTGCACGCTCTTCTTCCTGAAAACAATTTTTCATGCATTTAAGACAAAATCAATTAAGACAAGTCTTATTTCTCTCTACAATAATTTGCAATGTATTACAGAAAACAATGAAATTGGGAGCGAAGCGAGCAAGAAAATTTTTAGATCCAAACTTTCCATAACTGAAAACAATGTTGATTTAATAGTAAATAATACAGACACACTCTTCTTATAATTGATCTTGATCCTCCATATCTCGGTCCATCTCTGAAAATCTCGCAAATATCTTTGTAACTTGAAGGTACACATGCGGAAGTTAACACTGTTGCTGAAGATTGCTGTGTCAGGAAAAGCATGACCTAAGAATTTTATATGTGGAGCACAACAATGTTTAACATTCAACAGTAATTGTTCATTGTTGAGGCTCGTTACAGTTGCTATGGAACTACAGTACATTGAAAAACTGACGGCCCGATGCGTATAATAATTCTATTCTACTTTTACTTAAGGTTTAAGTTCTTAATACCGGATTTCCATTCAAAAGTGGAGAGATTCTGGCAGCTGCAGGATAGTTCGTAAGTTTCTTAATTTTATTATTTTCAGTCGCTTTTCTTCAATTTCTGGTTAATAGCGGCGATGCGGTTCAGTGATGAAGTGATTAAATTAATGAAAGGAGACTTTACAAATCCCCTTGGTAACGATAGTATAAGCCGGAGACGGATTTCTTAAAATTTACAGGAGAAAAGACGAGAAAGTACTTACGGAATTGCGTTCTTTAGGACTTTCTGAAGCCGGGGAAATTGTTTTTTTTAGAATCGTGCAACGTATTTTGCCTGTAAATAAGGTATTTTTCGTCAATCATGCATCTCCGTTGTACGATAGCTCGTGCCGCCATTACCGTCGACTACGTGAATCAAATGTTCCGTGCGTTCGGTTATGTAACCCCCTCACAGTGTAGCAACCACGCGGAAGTTTGACAAGATGACGTGTGAGCGGTTTTTTTTTTTTTCAATGTAAGGTAAGACATAGTTTACGTCCTTTTCCTAAGGAATACGTGTCATATATCGTTGGAAAGCTTATTTTATAAGGAATTGAACAACGTAAACCCCAAAGCGAGCAAAAATTTCCTGAAGGAGTAAAACGAGAAAATACGATTTTGTCCGGATATGCGCAATTGAACGTACTGAGGAATTTTTTAGATGATGAAGCACATATTTAGGGGTGAAATGAGTGCTAATGGAACCTAACCTAACAGGCCTAACCTAACCTCGTAGGCATACCTCGACCCCGTGAATGGATAGTGGGGCTATCGTGAACAGAAACTGTAAAAAGAAAAAGGTACTTACCCGAAGAGATGCTTGGTGCCGCACCACGAACGCAAAGAAGCAATCACCATGCAGATAAGGACGTAAAGTAGAGTCTAACCTCAATTTTCGCTTAAAAACCTTTTGTGAATAGTTTGTGCGGCATTTATTGGTTCATAAGTTTTGAAACACTGCACATCAGCTGACGATACTGCATATCAGCTGACGATAGACAACGTGAGTCAAAATTTGCCCGCCGAATTAGCAACGAACAATAAATGATTATAATGTTAAAAATAACGCTTTTTTCATGGAAAAAAAGTGATCCCCAGCTTGAAAAATCTTCCGCTATGCATATGAGGTAAGTAGCAATGATTTTTATTTGAAAACAAACGAGTTTAATGTGTCTCCGGCTTATACTACTGTTACCCTTAATTTTTTTATTTTCAGTCGCTTTTCTGCAATTTCTGGTAAATAGCGGCGATGCGGTTCAGTGATGAAGTGATTACATTAATGAAAGGACACTTTACAAATGCCCAGATTAAGATTCGAGCCTCGGCACTTTGGTGTCAAGATCGAGAGCCGAACACTTAACACACTCAGCCAGCGACCCGCCGTGTTTATATTATTAATGCTACATTGATTTGGCTTATTTTGACTTCGCTTTTCTTCACTTTTGGCTACTTGCGAAGATGAAGATCGATGGGACATTCATATAGAACACCCATTCCCAGGCCGATATTCGAACCCGGGACCCTTATTAATGCTATATACGTATGTTCAAAGGCGTTTGTATGTAAAATAGACAAAGCTTGTAGCCAACAAGTCTTACAGTGCCAAGGTCTGCCAACCAGAGACGACGCCTAGTGAACTCATCGAGTCCTATCACCGCTGCTGGGCCTCCCCGATGGCGCAGTGGTAGCGTCGTCGCCTTGTAATCAAGGGGACTACTATAGGGAGCTGATGTGGACATTTTTCAAAATATGTTTTATATAGGATAAAAATCACCAAAAACATAAAGAGAAATATGCAAAATCAAGGTAAAAAGTATTAAAAAAATAAAATAAAAATTTTGTTATATTTTGTCACTTTCTAGAGCAGTACAAAAAATAACCAAAAACATAAAGAGAAATATCCAAAATCAGGACAAAAATTAAAAAAAAACAAGCTAAAAATTCTGGCCGTTGTAGACATTTTTCAAAATATGTCTTATATAGGATAAAATTCACCAAAAATATAAAGAGAAATATGCAAAATAAAAATAAAAATATTAAAAAAACAAAATAAAAAATCTGCTACATTTTTGTCACTTACTAGAGCAGGCGCCAATAACCGCAAGGTAAAAAAACCCAAAATCAGGGCAAAAAGTATTAAAAAAAACAAGGTAAAAATTCTGCTATATTTTTGTCATTTTCTAGAGAATTATTATTTTTGGAGGAAACCGATGGCGTTGTTTATTATTCTATATTATCTGATTCCGCTTTGATACAATAATCATCATGGTTTAACAAATTCAAGGTCATGCTTTGATTGCTTATCAAAGAGCTCTTTTTTACCTTTATATATAATTTTAAATTTATCGTCAACAAGTTCTTGCATCAATTCATTAGTTAAGGTTTTGCCATATCGATCTGGTAAAAACAATTTGTTTTTGTTATCTAATGTAACGCGTGCTTTTAGACCATGCATTGTATTTACAATTTCACCATTGGTGATTTCATACGGTTTACCTATTTCTAAATTTTGCATCTTGATATACTCGAACGACGAATTTAACATTTTTTCTAATGATTTAGCGCCTAGGTATTTGTGTGATGACTGATTCATTTATAAGATAAAAAAATTATAAATAATAAATGTACAAGTTTATTTTATTTAATATCCATAAGGAATTGTGTCAATAACACCATCTTTTTCCGGTAAGATAACCCGTTTATTGTATTCCAATTTAAATTTCTTTTGAATTGTTTTGTTAACCAAAGTATGGGTTTTTCTGCTTTTTGTAATTTGGTTATATTCTAAAATAATTTGATCACTTTCTTTATTTAAAATCTTTATCATTTCAGCCACATTTAATTTCTGAGAGTTTATGTAGTTTAATGTGAATCCTTTAATTTTGCACACAACTTTACCTTTTGATGTTTTATATGCATAGCTCTTTGGTCCTGTAGATATGAATTCTATTATGTAATCACCGCTTAATTCGTCTGTCCATTGTCCAAGCATGCAACCTGTTTTTACAGTGTTTGTACCATCATCAATGTATATAATAGAGTCAGTATCGTAATAAACTACTTTGTCACCTAGTTTGTCAAGCATATCATATAATCTCAATCTAGAATATGAGGTTGTAAATAATGCAATCAATATGTTTGTTTTAGTAGGATCTTCCAACCAGTCATTCTTTGTTTGATACCTAACCTCAATCATGTTATTGTTGATTAATGAAAGGTTAATACATTCCAGTTTAGGATTCAATAATATATCATACAGATCTTTTGCTGAGTTGATATAATCTGTTGATTCCATTTTCCTACGTTGACCAAATTTACCGTAGAATGCGTTTAATAATAGTTTAGCCATTGCACGTAAAACTGGATTAGGTTTAATGTTATCAATGTCTAATTCGATATCTAATCTATTTTTTACATCTTCGCCATTTCTTTAGTGCTGTAATTATTTTCCCATTCACTTGTTTCTAACTTTATTTTTAAAAATTTCGAAATATAGCTTTTGAACATGTTGGTGCTAGTTTCTTCAAAATGCCAAACTTCATATATCTTTGTTATTTTGTACCCTATTTCAAGTGCTTTATTAATTTCAGGTGTGCTCCATGTTCCATTAAATCTACGTTCAATATCTGTGTGATTGCATTCACGACTTTTAGAATAAACGCATTTTCCACATAATGGAAATATTAGTTTTTCTTCTTTAATAGGTAGTACTGGATGATATAACTTTCTTGGCGGTTGTACTTTGCATTTAATTAATCCAAACCAATTCGGGTTGTAAATTTGAGAATGTAATATTTTTACTGGATGACCAACAGGAAATTTATCATAGAACATAACTGTTGGATACAAACTACAAATATCAATGTATTTTAACTTTTTTCCACGAACGTGTAATTTACTTGCATTTGTTCGTCCACCGAAATAAGCCTCTCTAGGGGATAGTGGTGTTACTATATCTTTTATTTCGCGTTTACGTTTTTTGTATGTAGGTTCCCAATCACACTCCCACATTTCTATAACATTGTACCCTTTATCTTTTAATTGCTGAGTAAAAAGTTTTGTTTTTTCATGAAGGTCACCCATGCTTTCTTGCTTCTTGTTGTTAATTATATCATTTTTGTAACAGTTGGGACAACCATGCCAGAAGCACCCATGGAACTGATAAACTGTGTTGGTTGTTTTATCAAAGCCATCAATCTTCCGTCCTAGTATAGTTTCTTCCCCACTGTTTAAAGCGTGTTTTATATTATCACCTAATGTTCTTAACCATGATATAGACTTTTTACTATACGTTTCATGGTTGCTATCTTTTAATACAGCTATGGTATCGGATTTTATATGATGATATCTAAATTCCGCCATTGCCACACTTGAGATTGTTATATATTGAAATGGATCGATGTTACACGTATCTAGAAATGTTTGTCTAAGTTTTCTAACTGCTTGAGTAAGTATGTCTACATCTGACTCACAATACTCACTCATTTCTTTTTGAAAGTCAAATTTGTAATCCTCTTCTACTCGTTCACGATGCCACTGTAAAAAGTGATTTCTTGTGTGCCAATGTTTACAAGTCGCATCAGGTTTGCATTTACTACATCTTTTCATAGTGCTCTCTCCATAATATTCAATATTCGGTATTGGTCCCATATATGTCTGGTTTTCTGTTGTGTTGAAGAAGTGAGGAAAGTATCCCTTTTTTAACTCGGCTAATTCAAATGTTTCTGGGAATGTACTCAATGGTTGTGAGATAAAGTTGTAGCTATCTATGAATCGCATATTTGCATTCCTAAGAATCATGGACATGATTTGGCAACCTTTATAAATTGTGAACGGTTTGTATCCATTTCGCATACAGTAGTTCATAACGAAATACCAATCATATGATCTAGCGTTGTGCGCTATAACTGTATAACCACGATGATCTTTAGATATTAACCATTTACAAAATTCATCGCTATCTTTGAAATGAATTTTTTGTCCACTTCCAAAAGCATACTCAGCAACCACATAATTGGGTTTGTGTTCTCCAGTTTCTTGGTTAGCCTCAAAATTAATTGTTATATATTTTTTTGTATATGTGCATGTAGGTTTTTGTAATGTATTCTTTTTACAAGTATCACATGTTTTCACTTTTGAAAGTGGAACCTTTAAGGTTGTGTAGTTTTTACATTCTTTACATTTGTACATATATCCATCTACTTTAGTTTTCTTTAAAGATTCAACATAACGATCCACAACTTCTTCATCGTAATCAAAATCAGGATAATAGTTTTCTTGTATATATTCAAGTGCAAGTTCATTAATTTTTTTTTGGTATATTTAGTTACTATATGTACATTATTTGGTGAGCATTTTTCACATCCTTCTACGTAACAGTCATTATTTAATTTTCTTATACATTTTCCACCCTTACCTTTTTGCCACTGCATATAACACACATGAGTTTTTGTTTCAACTTCTTTTTTACAATTTACACAAATTTCGTATCCACATTTATGCTCTTCATTTCTTTTACATATTTTATTACATTGTAAACATTTGTAAACTATTTGACATACCTTTTTTTTGTGTTGCACAAAACACTCTTCGTTATAGCAATATCTATTGCAATCTTTGCAGTATTTGGCAGATTTGTTACCAAGATGAGTACGACCGCAACATGTTACACATAATGCTTTGCATTTATGATTTTTATGCTTATAAGGTGTTTCACATCGATCACAGAAATTCGACATTCCTAAAAACGCACTCATTTTAGTAATCACGTGAAAATGATTTTTAACTTTGTATAAATATATAGTTATATCTCGTTCACCTATTCCTTTGTATATAATGGTGTTAAAGTTTTCGGCACAGACAATTTTTATACACACGTTTTTAAGATAGCGTTCAACTTTTCTAAAAGAACTTAGATCAAACGGTGCACCAGGATCGTGTCTAATTTTGTTGCATAGCTCTATTGCTAATTTTTTTTGTAGAGTTCGCCCTTTTCGTATATAAGTGATATCATTATTACTTAGTTCTCTGTCAAGTATAATGTTTGTCTTATATGTCAATGCTGCAATAACAGCTCTTGGTCCACACAGGTTGTCGTTTAGATTTTTTATTTGCAGGTCTTATTTTGTAGGTCTTCCATCAGTTGGCATTTTAACTATTTGAATATAGAATTTTGTATCTTCTAAAGCAATCTCATCATATTGTTCCATTATTTCGTTAAAATGGTTTACCAGAGCACCATGGTTGATTCTTGTACTAAACCCTGTAGAGAAAGCTTTACTATGAAGCCTTGGATTTTCAATAACAAAGTTTATTCTATCTACGCCTTCTCTAAACCCAACACCTTCTTTTCTTTTCTCAATAATTTGATTAATAATATCATGTAATGCAAAGAAATCTACATTATTGTTGTCAACTATAAATTCCACTCTATAGCGAGCATCCGAAAATACTGTAAGGTGTCTAACAGATTCTTCAATAGCTACAAAGTTATCATTGGATGCATCAGTATCAATTGGAGACATATTAAATATATCCTCAACATCAACAGTGGATTGGTTTGTCACCAAAGTATCATCTAATGGGCCTGATATGTTAAATATGTTGTTATACTCATTATCAGTTTGAGAACTTGGTGTAAATAGATCATCACTGTTGGCAATATCTGTAAATGGCAATTTTTCTAGTTGAGTTCTTATGTAGAACCGAAGGTCACTTTCTTTTTTATATTTGCTATACCCAGTAATTCCATTATCTCTAGCAAATTGTTTTAAATTATTTATACCCTTGGTGATATCTAACAAGTCAACTGGTTGTGGAAATTCAATATTACGTCTTGCAAATTGTTGTAAATCCAGCATATGTTTTATATAATCCCTTAGTTCCTCGATTGTTTTATATTTGGTGCATCCAGTTATATTATGCTCTTTAGCAAACTTAACTAAATTACATCTACCTTTTATATTATCAACAGCATGAGTGGAAGCCTCTTGTGTTAGTTGTCTTCTTATGTACTTTCTTAATCCGTTTATTGTTGTGCATCTGTTATACCCTTTGATACCATGCTGCTTAGCAATATTTATTAGAGCACGCTTGGTTCTTACATTATCTAGATCCATTGTATTATTTATATTAGAAGTATTGTGTTGCACTATATCATTTTCAGTACTCATTTATTACTAAAAAATTTTAGCAATACATTTTTAACATACCGTAACTACACGAGATGTATTAAATTTGATATAATTATTATTTACTAATAATTCATGTATTTTTGTTTTAGTGTGATTTTTGAAATGCATTTTAGTAATATATCTATTACATGGTTCACAATATACTTTTTCAAGCTTTTTCATATTAACTAATTTTTGACAGACATAACATGCATATCCATGACCATATTTCATTTTCTTATTTTTGACAAACTCATTAATAGATTTAACAGTTTTACAGTAAGAACACTTTCTGGAAATATCTTTTGGTACCTCCATTTAATAGGGTAAAATTTTATCTTATATTAATACTGTACTCTTACTTCAATGTGTAGACAACCAAACTTAAACAATAACATCTTTTTTAGGAACCCAACTGTTGTGTGAACTATCAAAACCAAGCCATTTAACATAGACCATATCTCCTTTTTTACGTAATACTTTCTCAACCAAGTATATATCGGGGTGTTTTGTTTTCTGTAGTTCTTGTTCATAAAATGTGCCGATGATTTGTTCGCCCTTAGAGTCCTTGAGATGATAATATGGTGGATAGCTTTTAAATACTTTTTCAATCGTAAATATCTCAGTAGACCAGTTGGCTGTGTATCCTTTCTCGAATATGCCTTTTATCTTACTAACACGTACATGATCACCAATTTTATACTTAGGATAACTTTTTGCTACTTTATTACGATACACACTGTTGTAGATCATCTCTTGGTTCTTTAAGCTGACCTCAACAGGTTTCAGTTTGATAGTGCTATGTACTGTATGATTGTAGTTATGCAATAATTTTGATAATATGTCTATCCATTTATAATTACCTTGTATGGAGAACTGTTTCCACATTTTTTTTAAGCGTTCTATTGAATCTTTCAACTACAGATGCTTTCATTTTTGTATAAGTAGAATAATGATTGATGTTATATTTATTCATAAGCTCCTTAAAGTCCTTGTTATAGAACTCTTTACCTTTATCGGTTTGAAGATTATTTGGTTTTCGCTTATTCAATATGTGTTCGAACGCGTCGGTGAAGTGCTTTCCAGTTTTATTTTTTAAAGGAATAGCCCAAGCATATTTAGAAAAGACGTCTATAATGGTTATCATGTACTTGCACCCTTTGTTGATTTTAGAAATTCCTTTAAGATTGCCAGAGTCCATTCCAACCAAATCAGCTTGCCAAACATCGTCTATTCCATAAGTTAAAACTTTTCTTGTAGGATAATTTTTTCTAGCTGGCTTATGTACCTCATCAATGATCTGTTCCCTCTCATCAATGATCTGTTCCCTCTCACCTAAGTTTTTTTTTAAAAGTAGATTTTTTGGATCCACATACAGTACACTTTGACAGAGTATAAGACTTTCCATTTTTAGATTCTTTTAGTAACAGAATTAATGCTGTTAGTTTTGTCTTTGCATTTAACGCAATATGATGTGATCATTTATTATGTATAAAAAACTGCATGTTGAAATTATTCAATTATGCAAAGAAATTGCGTATTGAAATTATTCAATTATATTTGAATTTATTCAATCATTGTATGAAGAACAATATAAACGACAGTATGCTCTTCCATTTCTGCTAGCCTATGTGGTTCAAAATGTAAAATATCACCCTTTTCAAATTGATATGGAAAATTTTCAATTATATTTGAATTTATAAAAGCATGAATATGAGCATCATGATCAGATTCGAAGTGTAATAGTGATCCTTTGTATGGAAACTTAAATTGGGTAGTACCGTGAGTAAATTTAAATATACCTGGTTTATCACCTTTTAACTTACCAATTAAATTTATTTTATTAATTTTTGTATTTCGCATTATTAAATTATGTAGCTGGAAATTTACATTTGAAATTTTTGTATTTGTTTCATTAATTGAATTTATAAACTCAGAATAATAATTATACCACTTTGTATTAATTTTTTGATCAATTGAATTTTGAAACTCATTTATAATTTTTGTATTCACAAGATCAGTTAACACCTGATCGTTTAACACAAGATCAGTCAACACTTTATCCTTAAATCTGTCAAAATCTTTCTTAAGTCTATTGATACTAACATTCTTTGATGTGTTTCCATAAATATCAACTCCCATTTATATAAGTGATAAAATCATCTTTGATTTTTCTACATTCTGATAAAATCATCTGTGATTTTTCTACATTCTGATAAAATCATCTTTGATTTTTCTACATTCTGATAAAATCATCTTTGATTTTTCTACATTCTGATAAAATCTTTTATTTTATTTCTGTATTTCCCATCATCTCGTTTGCATGTGGGATCTATAGTAATAAAACCATAATCCTGATTCCAACAATCACTACACAGAGAGCTAAATTCCTCGAAGCTAAAGTCACCACCAACAAAGTCTTTGTGTATATGTTTTAAATTGGTTTCATCCTGCTTAAATATGCAAAGAAAATTAGCATTGTCCCTAATTAACTGTTTTGGTATCTTACTATACGTCTGCCCTAGATAAAACACATCAATCTGTTTATGTCTGCCACGCGTGTAATAGTCTCTCACATTATCTTGGTTCTCCTGCATAAAATCATCAAAAATGACTATAGAATTGCTTTTACAATCATCAAGCGACACTACGTTTTCATTGCTATTACGGAATGTACATATATCTTCGCCTAATACTTGTTCAACTTTTTTAAACAGATTCTGTAAATACACGTACTCTGGTTGATTTAAACTTTTTGAGTATATGTACACATGTCTGTTCCTTTTATCCAACCATCCTGGGGACAACAAAAAGTTATCTAGCATTAGAGTCGTCTTGCCACATTTCGATGGACCAACTATAATACATCTCATATAATCATCATTTGGTAAATATTCACCATTTTTTCGATTCAAAGATGATCTAGGTATAATGGTTTTGATATCCCAGTCCGTCATTTAATAGCACAAAATATTTTATATCGAACTGAAAATTATTCTTAATAAATGAAACCACCTGTTTCCGAAGCGAAGCATGCAGAAGCGAAGCTTGCAGAAGCGAATAAACTATTACAATTACGAGATCAATTAATTGAAGAATTTAAAAGTATCAAAAGATCCAAAACAGGTATATATAACAAATATAAAAAACAAGAACAACCCATTATTGATGCCATTAATCACCTTGGAGATAAAATTGAGAAAGTTGTTGATAACACATCACTTGTTCCAGTAACAGATGCGAAGCATGCAGAAGCGAAGCTTGCACCAACACAAACACAAACACCAACAAAAACACAAACACCAACACAACCACGTGTTAAGGCGTTAACTAATTATACTACAATGTTATTAGGCCCGATTGTTTCCAAATACCTAAACACTAGAAACGATAAGTCATTTGGGATAGTTGGTGGTAATGAAGGTAAGAATTACATTGGTAATGCTGAAGTCACTTTTGACAACGATAATCTTATTATTAAAGGTACAAAATATAAAGCAACTGAAGGACTAATGGCTTTGTTAACAATAAATGATATTCCAAATGATCTTGTAACACAAGAAGACGCAAGAAATTACGAAAACATATTATTTGATTCAGATGTAATTTATCAGAATAACGATCCTAATACTAAACATAGTAAATCAAGTAGATCAAAAAAATATATTACATTTATTAAACCCATATGGGATATGAGAATGAAAAAATCCAGTAGCGGAAGTGGATTGCGCAAATACACAGGCTTGCCTAAAGAATTTGTTTGGATAAATAATGTTAGAAAACTAGTAGACAGACTGCTTGTTATAATGGGAGAAGAAGAGGCAGGTAACGATAACTTCTATAATGAGAAAGCTAGCATCTTGAAAATGTTGTGCGATACACTAACTAATTTCATTTTACAGAATCCTAAAAATATAGGTCACTTAATAAAAATAATTAGCATACTACCTCCTCGATTTTGGGATAAACAAGGAGCAGGATTTCTTAACAATCTACTTAGTATTAAAGGAATGCCTGAGCTACATTTACCCGGATACAATTTCTTGGGGCCGTATACGAAGCTGGATGAAATATTGGCTCGGGGTGACAAAGGAATAAATCCATTAGACGAAGCAGCTAAAGAACACGATATTGTTTATAGAGATAACCAAGATTTAGAAAGTCGACATAAGGCTGATAAAGAATTGGAACATAAAGCATTAGGTAGATTGTTTAGCAAAGATGCCTCAATTGGTGAAAGATTGACCTCTTTAGGAACCGCTGTTGTAATGAATAAAAAGGTTGCTTGGGGGTGGGGAATGCCAATGTGATGTAGTAATTTTTATTATTATATAAAAGATGACAGATTTGCTGATCACAGAAAAATTTCTTAAAAATATAAAAAATAGTAGTGGTATTAAAATACAAAAAGGTGGTACTATTTTCACATTACCTCTACTACTATATAGTGTTTCTGAATTACGAAAACTTTTAGGTCCAACCAAAATAGGGAGTGGTGGTGTAACTTTAGCACTCCCCAAAATAGGGAGAGATATTACATTAGCATCATACATGAAAGCAGTTAATAACCTTAAGAAACTAAAAATAGGTAGTGGAATAAAAATACACAAAGGTGGCTTCATATTTACTCTTGCCACATTGTTTGCTGCACTTGCTGCTGTTGGTTCATTGGCAGGAGGAGCTGCTGCTATTACAAGTGCTGTTCATAATAAACAGAAAAATGATGCACAACTTGCTGAAATAAAAAGACATAATACAGTCATAGAATCAAAAACATCTGAACCCTCGAACGTAATACTTGGCACTGGTATACAGAAGCGAAGATCCACAACAAAAAACTTGATAGGATTACGCCTTTAAGTAACTATAATATCATAAAATTGTGTAGTGGTATTAAAGGCTTCAGAGGCGTTTACATGATAGATGAATTACCGAGTAAACCTAACAATTATGAATATGGTGTTGTTAATCTTGATGTCTCTAAAAATATAGGTACTCACTGGATATGTTATATTAAAGTTCGTGATGAAAGTTTTGTATTTGACTCATTTGGGGGCGTTCCTCCAAAAAAATTAGTAATATATCTTAATAAAAACAACAACAACAACAATATTAAATATAATAACGATAGAATACAAGGTTTTGATGAAGTTGCGTGTGGTCATTTGTGTGTTACATTTTTAAAAATGTATGACGGGGGTTACAAGATTAAAAATATTTTATTATTATTAAATGCCAATAGACATATTTGGAAAAACTATTACAACCGGAAACCTTGAATTTAAGAAAAAATAATCTTACTAAATGGCATAAGTATTCAAATTGTCTGAACAAAACTCCATCTTACAAAAAACCTTGAGCCATCCTATCACTAATGACAATTTAAAAATTGCACTAATAGGTTTTTATACTACATATCTCACTCCTAATATAACAAAACACAATAATACACTGTGTTATGACGTTACAAAAGAATTGGTTATTCCACCTGGTCAATATAGTATAACCGCACTTGAAGAATACATAAACTCACAATCGCCATTCAGTTCACAAAATATATCAATAAAAGGCAATGATGTTACTAACCGAGTTGAGATAAAATCACCATTCAAATTGAATCTTAACAATGTTTGCGGTGAAGTACTTGGATTCGATATAGAATTGGAACCTAATAAAGATTATACTGGAACTAAGATTCCTAAATTTCATCCATTCGATACAATCAATATTCATTGTAATTTAGCCAAGGGGATGATGTTAAAACATGATGCTTACAGACATAAAAAATCAGATATCATTGCATCATTTAAAACTAACGCAGAGTTTAAAGAATCTATTATTTACGAACCAACATATCCACTATTTTTTCCACTTCAACATATAGAATTTGATTATATAGAAGTGTCTATTTTAGATGAAAATAATGATGCAATTAATTTTGGAGATAGTCTTGTTACTATAATTTTAAAGGTTTGCGAATAGCACTAAATTTTTATAATATAAATGGAAAATAATATCATCAAGTATAGTTTTCAAGAATATCCACCAACACAAGAGACTAAAGGTGACTTAAATTCACCGAATAAAGATGTTATTTATGAAATAGACTCAGGTGATGGGTTTATACATCCTTGGAATGCTGACGTATACATGGAATACAAATAACTTGTTAGAGAGGATGACACACAATACAGCGATAACGATAAGGTTAGGATAGTTGACAATTTCTTCTGTCATCTTTGGTCTCAAATATTAATTGAAAAATGTGAGTATCTTGTTGACAGAATTGATTATCCAGGTATTACTTCTACAGCTTTAGGAACTTGCTTTCTTTCTCAAGCAGAAGCAAGAACATATAAAATGTCTGGATTTGAAACAGATGGGCAACTTAAAAATGCAAACAGAACAAAAGAGGTATTATTCAAACTAAGGCTTCTTGGTGGGTTCTTTAGTGGATTTCAGGATGTATTATATAAAGGAGGGTTGAAAATTACGTTTAAAAGAAATAACAATGATGATATGGCTGTCCATGTCTGGGAAGATGGAAAACCTGGAAAAATAGTAATTCAAAGTATGGTTATCAGAATGCCTGTAGTAAAATATGACCCATTAGTTGATATAAAGTTAAAGAGTGATCTAATCAAGCAAGATTTTCCTATCAGCTTTATGAAAAGTAAAACGGTTAGACAGTCTATAAGTGGAAAGTTTTCAGATATAGATTTAACAAATTCTTTTACAGCTGGTATATCTGACACTCCAGAGTGGGTTATAATAGTATTTCAAACAGATAGAAATAATACTAACCAGAAAAATTATTCAGCATATTTCGATCACTGTAAATTAAAATCTGCTTACCTAGAAAACGGAAGAGACGAAATATTTTCTTCATCTCTAAAGAATTTAGACATTTCAAAAGGAAATTTTTTAAAAATGTATCATGCGTACACAGAGATTAGAAGACTTGATGGTGTAAATGATGACTCATATTACACATTTGAAGAATTCATCGAAAAAAGACCCATGTATGTTATAGACTCAACTAAACGAATGAAAGTTGTAGATAAACAAAAGACTAGTTTACATCTCGTTCTTGATTTCGAAGAGGATGTGCCTGATAAAACTCTGTGCTATATCATAATGTTGAGCTACAACGTTTTATCGTATGACATCAAAAATCAACGAATCACTGAAAAGATTTAGATGGGTGGAGGAATATTAAATAGATAAATGGAAATACCAGATAATATACCCAGAGAAAAATTGATTCAATTATTAGAATCATTAATAAACCAATATGAGATGATGTTAAAGAAGAAAAAGAAGAGGTATAAAGCTCTAAAATATTTCTATTATTGTTTAATCACTCTATCGATAGCTTTATCAGCTGCAACAGGATTTGTAAATGTTTTAATACCACTAACCACATATACAATTATCAGTACTAGTTTTACAACCATTTCAGCAGTTATCACTGGATTAAGCATTAAATTTAATTTGAATAAAAAGAAAACAGATTATCAGAATATAATTCAGCTGATCAAAAATGTTAAAAATGAGTTAGAAATCCTATTAACTCTTAATGGGGATATGAATGATGAATATATTAAAAATCTTGTTGAGAAAATTAAAGATAAATTGTTTAAAATCGGGTCACACATTTGAGATTTTTAAAAACTGATACTCCCATTGAATTCTACGGAAAATTTTATTAAAAATAGGATTTTGAAGTCTTCAAATATCTTAATTAGCAAGCGAGAAAATAATAAAAATTTGTTTTTGCCCCTGAAAATTATGCAACCCGTATTGCCCCTGTAAGTTATGCAACCCGCAATACATGGGTGTTCTACCCAAATCTGAAGTCAGATTGCCGAAATATCTAATGGAAACCAAGATAATGCATTTCTTATTTCTGGCCGCTGTGCATTATATATACACAACATTTTTTGAATTTGGCGCCGTACCCCTTAGAATTAGACCGCCTGCTCGACATATTACGCAATATATGTATCGTAGCAAATCTTCGTCGCCGTGACGGCAAAGGGAAAATATTTTACCTTATAGTGACATCTAGTAGAGAATTGTGGAACTTGTTAGATGTACACACACGTGGAACTATAAAAAACCAATTTATAACATAATATTCTTGCTTGACTCTGTGGCTCAGGGAGTTAAGGCAACAGTGTAGTTAGCTTGGTTCAACCGATAACATAGGTTCGAACCCGGCTGAGGAAGAACAAATTTATACACCCGGCCGGGTATAAATTTACTTCCACGTGACTGTTAATGCAACTGAGTATTGGTGGAGATGTGGGGTATATGTATGCTCTCTCAAGTTAGCTAGTCTACACTTAGAGTTGACGCAATAAATTAGGGGCCCCTAACAGGATGTAGAAAGTTGGAAAAAAATAATGAGAAAAAACCTGGGTGTCCATCTGGGGGGGAAAATAATAAAAACCAGCGCTGGTCCTCTCAGATGGACATCCAGGTTTCTCCAAACACGGAGTTTTGCTTCCGTAAATAACAGCCCTGGTAAAAATTCATTGCATAACTCCATATCTCAACTAAACTTCACCACATAATCATACCATAGAGAAATTGAACCTCTGGCGTGGACGTAAAGTCCCGTAAGTTAATCAAGTAATGAGTAAATGAAGGTCACTGGCGAGAGATTAAGTTCTCCCTAAACCTGTGTGGGCACAGCTGAAACCTCTGGCGTGGGCGTAAAGTCTCGTAAGTTAATCAGCTTTCAAAAAACCTAACTAAGGGAGTTAGTCTCTGGTGAGGTTTCCTCATAAGAGGTTTTTTAGTGGTCTTAAAATGAATTTAATTCAAGTTCATTTATTGCCGATTTTAGCTTGTTTAATATTTCTACAAATGAATGAGAATGTTTGGGACAATTTATATTAAATAATTGCAGGTTATTTCTTCCCGCTCTTATTAGTTGGTTAGAGAATTCGTTAAATTCATAGAATACGTTATCTTTGAAAAAATACAACATTCCGTTATTGTATCTGAAAGAAGAATCCACGTTTGGTGGTAAACCGGGGAAATTTCTGGTTATTAGACCATGCTGTTTGGGTCTTAAAGTGCATTCATCTATTTCTGTAAAATATATGTCGTTATAAAATATAAACGTGCGACCAGAATAAGTGTTTAAAACAGTATGAATTCTCGATCTTGAATTGATGCCAAATTCCCTTATAGATTTAGGATAACCGTCTAATAAAATTAAACTGGGGTAATCGAACATGTATATCATATTTGTTTTCTGTTTTTTAATTATTAATACTATTTGTCCTGAGGGTCTTTGATAAACTGCGACAACTCTTTCAAAATCAGATGGTAAAAATGTTAACCAGTCAGTGAGTCGTTGCGGCCCAATTGCAACTGTAGAATTATCAAGACCTAAAATCCAAACCCATTTGCCATAAAACACGTACAAAAATTCATTTACAATTACAAACTGATTAATATTCGTTAATTCGCATAATTTTGGTTGTTCCTCTGCTGCCTGTTCTTCTTCTTCTTCTTCTTCTTCTTCTTCAACATGTTTGTCTTCGATAGTTTGTTTCTTTTTCCCATATAAAGCTTGTATGGCGAGAATATCATCATTATGTAATTCTATTTTGTTTGTGTTAAAAGCGAACATAAGCGAATCTTGATTATTATTATAAGATATTCCAAGAGCGTGTCCAATTTCATGCAACAATACAGAGAAAAGATTTGTTTGATCACCAGATGTATTATTGTCTACTTTTAGATACCATGATTCGTCTTGATCGAGATGGATTTCGATAGGAGTATTCGCACTGTTCGGATAAGTTGCATGGCCTAAAACACCTCCTTTTCCATCTAGTACAGAAGAACAATAACCGCCTATTTTATGATTTCTGTGTGGAGTCCCACGCTTGTTAGATATAATAATATCAGGATTTTGTGAGTCTACTTCGAAATTTAAATCTGTGTGCTGACTCCATGTTTCAAAAGCTGCCTCTGCTATCCCTTGGATTTCACGACTAATTATTGCATAATACCACTTAATTGTTTTACTGTTCCATTTATATCGTAGCATGTTAAATTGCATTTCATCATCTTGTACCCCACACCTGGGACGATTAATTAATTCTAAAGTTGGTGCATCCAAAATTCCATTTGACTCTAAATGATAGTATTCTTGAAAAATTCTTAAAGCATTTTGAAACGTAAGCGAATCTATTTGCGTGAGTTCGTTCATGGTATTAGGTAAATATCCAAAATTATGGAGATACGTTATTGCTGATAAAGTCTGATTAAGTTCACATAACCCAAAATTTAAAAATAACAATAATGGAATAAACTTGTACATTTATTATTTATATATTTTTTATCTTATAAATGAATCAGTCATCACACAAATACCTAGGCGCTAAATCATTAGAAAAAATGTTAAATTCGTCGTTCGAGTATATCAAGATGCAAAATTTAGAAATAGGTAAACCGTATGAAATCACCAATGGTGAAATTGTAAATACAATGCATGGTCTAAAAGCACGCGTTACATTAGATAACAAAAACAAATTGTTTTCACTAGATCGATATGGCAAAACCTTAACTAATGAATTGATGCAAGAACTTGTTGACGATAAATTTAAAATTATATATAAAGGTAAAAAAGAGCTCTTTGATAAGCAAACAAAGCATGACCTTGAATTTGTTAAACCATGATGATTATTGTATCAAAGCGGAATCAGATAATATAGAATAATAAACAACGCCATCGGTTTCCTCCAAAAATAATAATTCTCTAGAAAATGACAAAAATATAGCAGAATTTTTACCTTGTTTTTTTTAATACTTTTTGCCCTGATTTTGGGTTTTTTTACCTTGCGGTTATTGGCGCCTGCTCTAGAAAGTGACAAAAATGTAGCAGAATTTCTATTTTGTTTTTTTAATATTTTTATTTTTATTTTGCATATTTCTCTTTATATTTTTGGTGAATTTTATCCTATATAAGACATATTTTGAAAAATGTCTACAACGGCCAGAATTTTTAGCTTGTTTTTTTTTAATTTTTGTCCTGATTTTGGATATTTCTCTTTATGTTTTTGGTTATTTTTTGTACTGCTCTAGAAAGTGACAAAATATAACAAAATTTTTATTTTATTTTTTTAATACTTTTTACCTTGATTTTGCATATTTCTCTTTATGTTTTTGGTGATTTTTATCCTATATAAAACATATTTTGAAAAATGTCCACATCGGCTCCCTATAGTAGTAAGGGGTCCCGGGTTCGATACCTGGTGGAGGCACATAGTGGTTCGGATCCCAGTTTAAACTGTAGGTACAGTCCCAATTAGCCTTACTGTGCATAAAGTGGACTTAAAACACCAAATCAATCGAATCAATCACCGCTGCTGTATAGCTTGCTAGATTAGATTACAGGATGAATGCTAGTTAATCTCTTTATCTGCTGTTTTCATTGTTGACAGTAGCTTATTGTTTAGTGTACAAAAGATAACACAGAGGATTTTCCTGAAGTAACTTGGAGTCTCGCGGTAAAATGACTAAACCTTGTGTCCATATCAAATACACTGCTGACCAAGACAGTTTCATTAAAAATTAAGAGCATTTTGCACGTTACTTTTCCACCCCATATCTCATGGATTTCTGTTATTTGGATGGCAGGTAAAACTGTAGGACCTCTACCGATAAAGTTTCCCCTACCATTTGGTAGGAGACGTCGTGGAAGTTCCACCTAGGACAGCGAGCCTCCCTCTGTGATGCTGCCCTATACTAGGTGTGATTACATGACGTTTTCCGAGCTGTACGAGTTCGTCAGCTCTGGAATATTGCTGGGTCGGGAAGGCTCTACGTTTGGTCAGCATCCACTGTTGTTATGTCGGGGTGAACTTGGACAGCTTTCCACGGTATAATTACAGTAATATCAGAAATTCCTGAGATATTCTCATGTCACTTCAGGCAAATGTAGCTATGTAATGAAGTAAGTATTCGTAGCCAGTATGTAGGTATTCAGATAATTGGTATGTAATGTAATACCACTAACGGTTCTTCCTTTTGGGCCTACGAAGTAATTCCTTAAGCTTGTAGGTTATTTTGAGTGATAGGTATTTCAAGTGCTTTATGCAATTTTTATCATCTTCGATTTAAACATGTCGGTATTTGCAGACTCAAAAGGAAGAATGGTGTATTAGAAGAGATCGCTGTGTACGTACATGAAAGCGAGATCTTTTTATACACAGATGCAATCGACATTTGTATCGAGTGTATTTGTAGCCGATGTACCAAGTCGATTGCAGTTGGTTCTCCGGCGCAAGGCTGTAGGGTACAAATGGCTTTGCGTCCCTCTTCCAACTGAAAAAAAGAGGCCCTCACAGATGGTAGAGACGTTGACGGCGTTATGAGGCTTTTAACCGACATCTACCTGTACCAACGCTAGTTGGCCACATTTTTTTCAGGATCTTAAGAGACATAGATTGCCGGGAACCAGCGATAGACTTCTGGAGAGCTATTGCGCCGACAGGAAAGCATATCAGATGTCCTAACTTCACGGACTCAAAATCAACAACACAAATCCATACTATATCCCGATTGTGGAATCTAAACTTGAAGCCAGCTCTTTAAAAATTAGGAAATATTTCAGAGATCAAAGAGCCCAATTGACTACGTTATAATTTTAATGAAAGTAATTCAAGAACAGAGTTGGAAAAATAGTCCAGGTTATGCGATATACTCTCTCGACGACTTGTGTGACATATTGCACCTCTCCAACGAGGAATGGCAAATGGATTTACGGTAAATCGTCGATCATATTCACGGTTTCCAAATTCCTCAGCGCACAAAAATAACTTTAGGTATACATTCTGCATCATATGAGTAATGCTTCTGCCTCTCCATTTTCAATGTCCGTTTAATGTGCACTTTACAAGAGCTGACTCACTGACCACATATTTACTGCAAACGGCATAAGAACAAACCCTGTTTCTTCGTTTCCCTTTCGTGATTTTTTTTTATAAATATGTATTTGTTATTTATCATTTCAGCTATACACCAGATACATTTGCTTTACATTACATATTTTTACAATTTCATAATTTTATAATAGTACAATATTATCTCTTCTAATATAATTGGTAAGTATATATTTATTATTTTCTTCATCGGATTCTTCAAAAGTGTTAACAAGACGTAGGCCCCATAATATCCTGTTTCCTTTAGTTCTCTTAAGAAAAAAATCACGCGTAGTTTTGTTGAGAGGACATTCAAATATAATATGATCGGGTGTTCAGTTGCACCACAATATATATAAATATATTTATTGGTTGTGGACAAAATCTATGCATCAGTTAACAATTTATCAATTGGTATTATATACATGTATGCACATAATATTTACTCACAATTATTCCTTTCATAATAAATAGTTACCAAATTTCATTACACTTTTACAGAATTATATTCGACTTATTAAGATATTTTGTAAGAATATTGATTACCGAGGATGAAGGAGAAGTCAGTAAACAAGGCAGTGCCAGTGGCGCTTGATGTCCACTCCTGTACAATTCCTGTAAAAATGGTTCTCTGTAAGTTTCATAAAGTTTGCACTGAAATATAATGTGGTTTGGAGTTGCAGTGTATTCATTGCACAAACAAACTGGTGAAGTCACGAAATTCTTCTTGTAAAGGTGAGCTGCGGCGATAGTATGATTTAACCTGCAGCGCATTATAGTTGTGAGGGAACTCCGGGAGAGTTGAATCTATTTATACCAACATTCCATTGGAATTCTTTCTTGTATAGCTATAGAATAGTAGGCCTTACCGCATTGAGTACCAGTATTTGTCCACAAGCTTTGCCAGTCAGTAAATAGTATGTTTTTAGTGTGTGATTCCAAAACTACGGACGGAAACTTTATTGAAAGCGGCCGTTGGATTGTTAGATTCGCTGCATATTTTGCCAAAGTATCTGCTATATTGTTCCCTTCTATTAATGAATGACAGATTGAGGATGCACAATCTTCCTAGTGTACAATGCTAAAAAGAGACTGACTCATTGTTGCGAAATGTTGATTGTTGTAACAAAATTCAACAAATTCAAAGGGAACAAAATTTCGTTAAGGGCGAATCTTTACCTGCACTTCGGTAAAACATCGAGGAAAAAACTTGATAATTGAAATTTGGAAATACTTCATTCCATATTACACTACTGTCATGGTATATTTATACACAGGGTTAGAAAAAACTATCAGGAGCCAGGTTTAATTTTTTTCAAATATGGTCTAAGAAAGCCATGAATCCAACTAAGATAAAGCTACACATTTTGAAATATGGTCTTAAAACATTTAATTTAATAATTGAATTGGATTTAAATGTAATTATTTCTTGCGCGAAAAGTAGCCTTCCTCAAGAAGGCTCAACTGGTAACAGCATGAATAAACTCCAATACATTCTAATACGGTGAGATTCAAAAGTCCTCGAACTCTCATTTTAAAAATTCATTGCCATAAAACTAGAAAATGTTGCTTGTGCTGATATGTGGATTACCTTGGAAACGTGCTTCACCACGGAATAGCTGCACGTGACAGCGCGCTCGCGCGGGAGTTGGCAAAAAGTAAAATCCAGTGTGCCATGAGTCTCGCGCAAGAACAGAGAATTGCTATGTTGGAAGCTTATTTTGTGACTCGCGTACTGTCGACGTGGCCTTTGGCCACGTCTTGTACGCTCGCATGCGTGACCTTCGGCTACGTTGTGATCGCAATCATGTTTTAGATGGGGTTCCTCAATGATCTTAATGACTTTGAAAATGTCTGCATGTTGTATTGGATGATGGGGAACATGTGTACAAGTTCGCTAATTTGAAAAGTTTAGAAAGTAACTTTATGTGTGTATGGGCTCTAATAAGGTACAAATATTCAAACTATTATTGTCTATTTTCTTTATAATGAACTGAGTAAGTAATAACCGTTTCAAGATAAGTAGTTGGATGTTTTGCATAAATGAATTGATTTGAATTGATTTAGTTTTTATTTTACTTCGCGTTTTGTGCCTCTTGGCTAATTTGCGAAGATGGGGATGAGTGATGAAATGATGAAATTGATGAATGGACATTCACAAACAACTAAGCCCGACCGGGATTCGAACCCGGGACCCTTGGCGTCGCAGCGCGATGTGCTAACCACTTTTTTTTTTTTTTTTTTTTTTTTAAGTTTTATTTCACTATTCTGTTTACATCTATGAATTGTTTTCTTTCATGTATACATACAATTACATTACATCGAGATATTTACCAAAATATTGTGACAATCTGACATTTTGTTTTTTTGATTGTTTCCATCTAGATCTTTTAAGATACATTGTATATAGGGTAATATTTGGTTCAAACTTTTTGCTGTATATATAGTATATTGTATGTGCTATTAGCCACACAATGGCATTTTGTTTCTTCACAGGGAAATGTTTGAAGTCTGGTAATATACATATTTTTGCTTGAAAGCATTGTGGCGATATACGACATATTTTGGCAAGGCACATAATGAGAAAGGCCCAAATTTCTGAAATTCCTTTACATGTAGTGAGGCGATGTTCATTTGTATCCACCTCTCCACATTGTTTACACTCATTTGTTGGTAATCTTTTTATTTCATTTAGTCGAACATTTGTTGGAACTAGATCATGCACCAGGGTATACCACAAACTTCGTATGTCCGTGTCAAGGAACGGTTTGTGGAGATTTTGCCATACATTTGACCAAATAACATTAGGAAATTTTTTCTCTATTCGACTCTGCTGCAAGATAAGTTGTCGTTGAAAATGTTCATACAAATATTTTGACAGAGTATTCTCCTTCAAATCCATGGGAAACTCCACATAACTCCATTCTTGTACAAATATTCGTACATACATAGAATTCTTTGTTAGTCGAGACAAGTTGGGTGGATTTTGTGGTGGAAACGTATCGGTAAATATACGCAACCACATTGATGTAATCGACCCTTCAGTTAAGTACAATTTATAATTTCTAGCTAAAAATAGCGACTTACATTTATTTTCAATATTCCATTGTTCTAGACCACCTGTCATTTGTGTTTGACACATGATCGGGAAAGGTACCCGAAAAAATTGTCCGTACCACATGAACCATCCCACAGCAGACTTTATTTGTCGGAGATATTGCTGTGTGATTGGCAACACTTGCGCGACATAATTTATTTTACTAAAAATAAAGGTGTGTAGGAACCAAACACGCTGAATTAAGTTGAGTTGTCTTCCTCTCATTTGATAGCACTGTAACCTGATTTCGCTTACTATTTTCGTCCAGTTTAGATCCAACATTCTGGATTCGTTACTATGATAAGTGATGCCTAATATTTTGAGTTCGTTCACATATTGTATCCCTATGTCCGGATTGTCTTGTTTCCAGTTGCCAACAGGTAAAGCCTTTGATTTTGTCATGTTTACTTCCGCTCCGCTGGCAGAACAATACAAACACATTGCATTCAGTATATTTTGGAGCTGGTTCGTTGTTGTTACACAAGCTGATAAATCGTCTGCGAATGTAAACACTAGCGTTTCAAGGAAAGCACTCGCTGCCGGCGGGGCTCGGCACTGAATATATCGAAGTAGCGGGTCCAAGGTCAAAGCGAAGAGAAGCATACTCAAGGGGCACCCCTGGCGAATGGATCTCGTCACGTGTATTGCAGGAGTCACGAATCCATTGATAAGAAGACGGGAAGTTGCCTTTCTATAGAAACTTTGCAAAACAGATATAAAGCCTTCACTGAAGCGATAGGCTCGAAGTACTGCAAACAAATATTGGTGAATTACAAGATCAAAAGCTTTTGTAAAGTCAAAGGATAGTATACAAGCTGATGTTTGTTGCATTTCATAATAAGACATGATATCACGTATACCCGCCACCGTTGAAAATATATTTTGAGTTTTACTGACACATGTTTGCCGTGAACTGAGTAAGGAAGATAATATAGGTTTCAGTCTATTAGCCAAAACTTTTGCCATAATCTTATAGTCACAGTTTAACAAAGTAATGGGCCTAAAGTCAGTAACTGCACTCGGACGCGTTTTTTTGGCAATCAGTACAATTATACCTTCATTTTGAAGCACGCATTTGTTTCGAAATGCATCTTGTATTATCATGACCAATTCATGTTTTATAATATCAAAAAACCGTATATAAAATTGGTAGCCTATGCCATCGTTCCCAGGAGTGCGCTTAACGTTACAAGTACGCAGTGCCTCATACACCTCCTCGACGGTGACGTCACTGTCTAACAAAGTTCTGTCTTCGTCCGTTAAAAAATTATTTACCGATGTGAGCAATTGTTGTACAGCCAATTGATCTACTTCTTTACCAGTATACAAATTATTATAATACTTGTAAAACGCTTGTGATATACCTTGTTGGGTTCTAAGTGTATCTTCGCCGGAATCGACAATATTATTTATCAATAGAGCTCTCTTTTGTTTTTGTGTTTGTACATAGTGAAATAGAGAGGTTCGTTCATCTTGCAAAGATGACGCATGAGTAGCTCTTATCTTTATACCCTCCAAGTGATGCCGTTGCAACGTAAGGATTTGTGCTTTGTATTTTTGTATCTGTGGATAATGTTCGGTGACATCAGGTCGCATACATAGCTCATGTAAACATTTGTAATAGAAGTTCAACATTAAGTTCCGGTCACGTGCACTCTCTTTCCCGAGCCATTGAAAATAGGATTTAATTCGAGGTTTTACGTATTTTACCCACCACGTATTGTAATCAGTATAGTGTTTTTGTTGCCGGCACCAATACTTCCATTTTTCTTCAAACATATCATTCACATTAGGTTGTTGAAGTAGGGCAGAGTTCATTTTCCAATAGGACGGACCCCAAACTAATTTAGATTCCTGTAGATTAATACTCATTCTGATTGCTATATGATCTGAAAAAGGTACCGGCAAAGCATCTATTGTCGTCACATATTTTATAGTATGACCAAGTGTATAAAATCTGTCCAATCGCGAACCTGCTTTGTTATTGAAATAGGTAAACACTACGTCCTTTCGTTTTTCGGTCCAGATGTCCTTCAGCTGTAAGTCGTTGATTAAGGTCGTTAATGCTAAACTATTTTGAAACTTGCCTACACAATCACATGATCGCATCACTTGATTGAAATCACCACCTAGGATTATACACGAATCATTATTTGGAAGTAAGTATATTAGCTCATTCTGGTAAAATTGTTCCCTTTTCCATCTGTTTTGCTGTCCGGAGGGGGCGTAAATATTAACAAAAGTATAACGTTGACTTTGAAAACTAATTCCCCTCCCATCGACTAATTTCTTTACATTTCGTATTTCTATACCACTTTTGATTAAAATTGCCGTCCCTCTCCCGCTTGTCCCCAAGTTTACAATAGCCTCGTACCCATGCAGGAAGGTAAAATCTACAATACAAACTTCCTGCAAGTATAAAATATCGATCGAGTGGATTCGGACAAAGTCCGCAAGCAATTTGCATTTCACTGGCGTAAAGATTCCATTTATATTTAGGGTACACAGTCGAGTGCTGTAATTCATGCACAATAAGATGTTATAAAAAACTGAATATAAGAATACCACATAAATGTGCATTTTTGGTGCTCAATTTCACGAAAGTAAGTATTTGTCCTAAGTGGTTTCAGAATGATAATAATCGTTCTTGTGCATGACACAATTTGCACTATTTTTTCTACCTGTTATTATATCGATATTCATGTTGTAACTCACTAACATGTAATATGGAACTTTATACTGTACACACTGGGAAAGTAACTAATTTATGTCTCGCACTACACCCGGAAATCATTCTCATCTCAAAAGATAAACAAACATTTCTCCTTACACTAACTACAACACTATCACACGCATCATTAATTTTCATGAGGAATTATCTTTTCACTAGCACTAACACTAGCACCTAGATTATTAACACTTTGGGACCGGGTAATTCGCACTGGGGAGGGAGAGAGGGGGCGTTGGTCATCTATCTTCTTGGTCGGTGGGTTGATTTCCGCATCCCTTTGAGAACTTTTCTTGCGCTTCTGCTTCTTCAACTGCTTCTGCTGTCCTTCCATGGATAGCTTCCTTCTGGTGGCATCCTTCAACGGGGCCCTTGAAACAGCAACAGGCTTCACATGACTTGGGACTTGATCGGGAGTCAGCTGGATATCAGAATTGTCATGCACATTCATCTGGTCTTCACACTTGATTTGGTGGACACCCTCTGGTAGATCTTCATGTAGTTCCATTTGTACAGTTTCTTCCCGTTCTACTTCATCAGCCCATAACAGTGAATTTTCCATGGTTTCGTCCGTCGCGTTGTTCCCCGAAATTGTTACCACTGCAGGATCGTCTTTCGGTGCTTTCTCAGTTGACGCTGTTGGTACATCACCCTCTGTCTTCTGACTCAATGTCGTTCTGGTGGGTATTGGCAACACTGTGGGTCGAGAGTCCAATTGTGTTTCTTTGACGGTAAGTTGCGTTGGTGGTCGATTGACACGTTGTGCATAGGTGCTGGGTTCCTGGTTGTTCATAGATGTGCCCGCTTGGACTGCGGTTGAACTTGCTACGGTAGGAGTAGTGCGTCGTCGTCTTTGGGGACACATGGCTGCTGCGTGTGTCAATTCGTCACAGATCTTGCAAGACGGCTGCTGCCCATAATATGTAACCCAATATCTCGCACCTTGGATCGTGACGTAAGACGGTATTGACTGCTTCAATACCATCCTCAACACTTTTATGCCCGTGCGGGTACGATAGATATGTTCCTGCGAGTAAGTCTCGTCGTCGATAGACTCTATTTCTCCATATTTTATGAGTACCGCAGATAATGCCTCATCCGTAACTTCCATCGGGATGACATGAAGTCGCACCATTGTTGATATTCTGTCCGCCCATTCCAATCGTACATCATGATCACCATCCTCATCACGAAACACCAACATTCGTCCACACGTCCGTATTATTTGCTCACCTAACAGGTATGATACCAGTTTAATGTATACACACTTACGAAAATGGTCAATTTCAATGCTTAGAACCTGGTCTTCGGTGAGAGCCAGCGTTTCACTAATCCAACGGTGTAAATTCACTGACGTGGGTCTCTTTTGAGCACTCGAAAAGGACAATTTTAACGTGTTAACACGACGTGTTTCCATTATACAACAGTCCGAATTACTTCTATTTAACTCGTAACTAATATTCCTTCCTACTCACCAGGACACGGCCTCGTTCGAACCAAGCTGCAAGCGCCACGCGAAACGATGCTGCTCGTACGGCTGCTTCCGCGAGACTCTGGGCCACATTCAATGTCTATGAGTTGTAAAATAAAATATTTGAGTTTTTCTTTCAAATGTCACCAATTTCAGTTACATACGATTATCCAAAGCGACGTAATACCACTTTAAAATATGACAGTATATTTATGGACACGCTGTATATTGGATGTGATGAAACCTAATTTCATTTGGACCAGCATGTTAACAGTCAGAACCCTCACGTCTGGGCTTCAGGAAGTGGATTAAATATGGTGCATTTGCATTTTAAGTGTATTTATTTTACATATGTGTTAGAAAAATATATAAATGTTGAATTTTATGTTATTCGAAGGGGTAACATCCACCCAAAAAAATCACGATGGTGCAGTCTGCGCAGTGATCCCCCGCTGTGGGCACCCCTGTCGCCAAGAGATCTATCTGCTAGTGTCAGCTACGAGAAGATTCATCTTCGTAAATGACCTGTAGTACAGTAGGATCCATGAGAATTACCGTACAAATTGTCCTCCAGCATGTTCGTGCCGCGGTGGCTTAGTCGGTAACGCGTCTGACTACCATGCTCAAGGTCCCGGGTTCGATACCCGGCCGGTTCAAATTCGGGAACTTTTCTAACGTTGGAAGCGGCCCTGGCGCCCACCCAGCGTCGAATAACATGGATACCTGGGGGAAACCCTGGGGGGTAAAGGCGGTCAGGGGCGTGATGCTGATCACATCACCCCCACTCATGACCGTATCAAGAAAGTGTGGGGCGTTACCCCCACACCCCCTATACGCCTTCATGGCGTGGTGCTAAGCATAGGGGAGCACTTCACCTTTTACCTTTATCATGTTCGTGCACTTTATTTGACCCAATAAGAGCTTCAAGAATTAAAAGAAAGCTCAAAACAAGCGGTTGAGAACTTCTGCACCAGCATGAATAAAAAATTCATCGCTTAGGATGTAAGAGAAAAACACTGGGGAACAAAAAAAAGATTTTATTTTGCGGCATAAACTTTAATAACAGTTTCAGCACACAAAACACCTGTGATTGCCAATTGTATGATTGGTTCAGTTGAATTGACTCCAGTTATAAAAATAAACACACCATGGAAAATGTAGGAGGTAAAATTACTCTACGCTTTTCTCGGTAATATCAAAATTTATAATAGGCTGAAATTCCCATAAGAAACTTATTTATTTATTTGTAAATTGTTGCTAGGCAACTTATGAAGCATTGCTAGGCAATATATTGGACACTCAACAAACCTTAAGGAAGAATACCAAAACATAAAAATGGTTTTAGAAAAAAATTGAATATGCTGAACATAAGTGGCTCGTGTGTGTGGATTTGAAGATGGTGAATTTTTTACTAGGACAGCAAAGTGGGTACACAAAGTATCCCTGTTTCCTATGTTTGTGGGATAGTCGTGCTAGAGAAAAGCATTGGACGATAAAAGTTTGGCCCCCAAGGGAAAATATTAGTGGGAAAAGCTAATATGATTCATGAACTGCTGATAGATACGGACAAAATCATCCTTCCGCCACTGCATATTAAACTTGGGTTGATAAAACAGTTTGTCAAGGCCTTAGATACAAGTGGTGATTGTTTCAAATATATATGCCACACTTTTCCAGGACTAAGTATTGAAAAATTGAAGGCAGGAATCTTTGACGGACCACCACAGATTCGTACACTTATAAATTATGCCAATTTTACGACTTACATGTCTTACATCGAATCTGAGGCCTGGCTGAGCTTTGTGTCCGTCGTCAAAAACGTTTTGGGGAATCACAGAGCAGAAAAGTACCCCGATATAGTTGGAAATATGTTGAAAAATTTTGAGAAATTGGGAGCTAATATGAGTGTGAAGATACATTTTCTACATAGCCACATTGACAGATTCCTTGAGAACGTTGGTGATTTTAGTGAAGAACAGGGAGAAAGGTTCCATCAGGATATAAGGATAATGGAAGAAAGGTACCAGGGACGGTGGGATCGCCACGTGATGGCCGACTACTGTTGGAGCTTACAGAGGGATTGTCCTAAAAAGCAATACAGCAGGAAATCGTATAGAAAACGTTTCACATAGTTTGTTACTTCATTGTCTACATATTTTCTGAATTATTATGATCATAGGCCTATATAAATGTATTTTTATAATAATGATTGTAATCACAAAAAGAAATATTAAATTGTTGTTGGAAGTTCATTTATATGTATATCTTATGTTTCCGCTATTTTGGTTTAGTTGCATTTATTTCATAAATTAGAGCCAATTCAGGAAATATATTATTATATCATTATTCAGCAGCATGAAATTGCCCTAAATTAGCTCTCAAACACTGTGCCGCAATTTCACTGTTCCCCAGTGAAATTAATGAAAATAGTCATGGACAATTTGCACGGTAATACTCAAGGATCCCACTGTACCGGGGAATTAAAAGGATGTGCAGAAATTTTATTGGCCGGTTGGTAGGAGCTGTGGTGTGTGATTGTATGAGAGTCTCTTCGGCTACTGTGGAAGGTTTGAAGTTCGACACAACCACACAACAAGAGATTAGTGTGTAGAAGTATTGTCTTTTAATGCAGGATGGGCTTAAAGTCATTCCAACATTACAGGTTTATTACAAATAAATTATTACAGTTGCAGCTGCATGATTTGTGGGAAAAGAAAAAGAGGCTGACTAAGTTTTTCCCCCTTGTTGCATGTAGAGGATGAATTGGTAAAGGCTGGAACTGAAAATGGCGTTTTTCCGACATGTGGATTCGGTGCTATGCTCCGACATCCTGTCCAACACAATAACTAGACATAACTTCCCTCGACTTTTACCTTTGGGGTTATGTCAAGGACATATGCAACACGTGTACCTGACCTGGACACATTGAGAAGAAGGATAACTGACGCTGTTGCTGGTGTCACACAAGAAGGGTTGCCCACATTGTGTGAAATTGAATAAGACGTCACGCGGGCGATAAAGGTGGCACACGTGGAACAGTTTTGACATTGTAAGACATTGTAAATACACTTTGTGAGTATATCTTTCTTTTGGCACAAGCCATGCAGCGGTAACTGTAACAGTTTCTTTGTAATACACCTTTGTAATGTTGAAAATACTTTATTAGCACCTTGTACTTCTTCAAGATCGAGTTGTTGCTCCACGAGAGAGAAAATTATTGTGTTATGCAATGCGAGGGGTCTTCGAGGACGGCATTGAAGTTTAAATGTGCTTGTTGCGTCATCTATTAATAGATTCACCATTTTTTTAATCATGCGTATTACAAAAAGGTAATGCAAGACGAGAACATACAACCTCTGCGTAAAAATCACGAATCAAGACGATGCTTATCACTTTCTTTGACAGTGATGGCATGATCCACAAGGAATTCCTGCCGGAGGGAACAACAATTTTTCCGTCTTGGCCTTCTTCCGACGGGGTGATGCAGGAGAACGCCATTCCATGCTTTGGCGTTTCGTTTCAGGGTCGTACCTCACACACCAGCTCTCATCCTCTGTAGCAATGCATTGCAAGAAATTTGGATCTGAATCCTCCAGATTTGTTTCTCTTCCCACGCCTCAAAATCGCTTTGAAAGGTCAGAGATTTGATGATATTCCGGACATCCAACGGAACGTGACGAGGGTCTTGAACACCATCCCGAAAGAAGACTTATCTAAACGTTTCCAGGACATGTACAGCCGTTCTCAATGGTGCATAGCCATGGGAGGGGCCTACTTTGAAGGACAGTAAGATAGGTTTCATTAAGAATTCGTCTACTTTCGATATTCAGGATCATTCACCGAACTTTATTGTCAGAGGTTGTAGATTGAACTACAAAAATGGATTATTCCATCAACGATATTGTCTTTCTCAATTTATTTTTCCTTTCGGCCCGTAATGTAATAATTTTCGAGGCAAACAGCTATCTGGCATCCTCTCAGAACTAAGGCTACTACACTTAAATACAGCAAAAATCTAATAAGATTTCCATTCCTGCATTATTTTATCAAGGTACAGAATAAATAATAATGAAGAAAGGCCACATCCTTGTCTTAGTCCTTGATTTATATCAAAGGCTTCTGTACTCTTTCCATGATCTACTTTGATTTTCACTAATAAAGATTCATGAAGATTCTCTTCTCCAAAATTTTGAAAAAAACCTTCAGTTGTTCAGACTTTTCCACCATATACTACATATATGGCAGGAATGAATAACTGGCGAACCTTGTTGGGTGTTTTTTGAACTGGAAGAAATTCTTCGTAATGGGGATCTGGGAAATATATCTTTCATGGGGGAAGGAGCTCTGCTAAAATCCTTCCCTTTCACTCTGATCCTCAGGATCAGGTATCCCAGCATTTCTGAGCAGCATCATTTGGCAAAACCCAGATATCCATCCGTAAGTCCCGGGAAGTCCTACGAGTGGAAATCTCGTTCTCCCTTTTAAAAGGGATCCGTGGAGTGTCTTAATCCCGCCCAGATTGGATCGACGTTTCCTGGCGCACTGCCTCTCCGCCATTGATTCTCATTACGTTGTGCTTCTCTTTTCTTCCTTTCTTCTTCCGCCGGAAACTTTGACTGAAGGGAAGAAATCCTGTTGGCGAGAGCGGTTATTCTAGTTCTAGGTTGAAATTCTAGGGTATAGAAAGATGCCCGATGCTGGTAGGATATAGATATGATATCGGCAGGCCACCATCCATTCCTTAAATTTGAAATCTCATTGTCAATCGATAAAGAAAATCTTCAGGTATATGTCAGCAAGATGTTATCATCTTTTTTAAATTATTGATTTCACATTAATATTAGGGATTTTCTCTATAGTCTTTAATGTGAAGTTTTTTTCTTTCAGTTGATTCCTGTTTTCTGTCTTATGGAAACAAATGCCGTGGAGAGCCAAACAAAGGAAACAAGTGCTAAGAGTCACTTGTTGCCGCGCACGATGTGGCAACGTTCAGTGGGCATAATACCAACAACAATCACAAACTTAGTTTTAAAAATCCAATACATGAATGAAGCTATACCATATATGTAGGTTTCGAAAGAATTTTAACAGATACAGTACAGAAAATTATTTCTTTAAAGACCCCATCACCATGGGATGTCAGCAGGATTTTTTTTTTCCAGGGAGGAGCAATCAAGGTATTTTTTCGGAGCGAGAAGCAAACGAGGCACATTTCCCCCTTAATTGTGTTGTCTCCTCAAATTACATTGTTTTACTTTGGTTCTGCAACGTCATTACAATAATTACAATATATAACTATGACTGAAATTAAATTACTGTGTATGAAATATATAATTTTTGGTTGACTTCCATTTCAATAGGGGCCGTGACGCCTTCCTGTTTCCCTTCCGGAAGTTCGATGCCTATCATTAACAAGATGACTCGCCTTGTTGAATCTGTGACAGTCATAAAATATTCCGCAAATATTTGATAGCAGCAATTGAAGAAATAGCCTAACACACCAAGGACGCCCGCAAAGGAGAGCCAGGGGGCACTTGCTCCCCCCTCCCACCTTAGATATTCGGAAAGTCTTCCCATAATTAAGATTTTGAAATTGTAGCAAGAAAACATAGACGAGGGGTGTCGTGAAAGACAGTATATTACGTGCCTATGCAAAGATCCTAGTGTTGAGAATGCTTGATGCGAATTCAGTTAACTGGGGGAAGGCATCAGACCACGTTTCCCCAACTTAAGGCCTGCTGCCCAATTGAGAAAAAATCCTGCAGGCGGCCATGTCACGCCCAAACCTATCTCAAAGCGAAAGCAAAGGACTGCTTTATGCTAAGAGATACTGACTCATTTTAAGTTGATTGTCATAGTTAGCAAGACTTTATATTCATCACAAATTGACCTGCTTTCGACAATTAATAACGCGAGATAGCTTAAAGCCACTTTACAAAACCTACATGAAGCTGACACATGGTACGTACACAAACACTGTCGTAATATGTAATGACTCGGATATAGAAATTCCTCCAGTCAATATAAAAAAAGTGTCTCACCGACTAGATGATACGCAAAAATAATAATAATAAAAAAATAAGTCCAGATAAATCAAAAGGGGAAGATTTCAAAGTACAAACACTGCTCCTTCCTTGATTCCCTCGATGTACGTTTCAGTCAGAAAACTGTAAATGTGGTTTATTTCAGTAGGCAGTCTAGCCTAATGAAGATGATATCAGGCTTATTTCTGCTCAGTTGATTGTATCCGAGATTGAACTAGATGCGAAAGTCTGACTTCTAAACAGCTCTAAAGCGACTTCCATGGGGAATATTGCTTAAGTCGTTGAGTGATTCTGATACTAGATCAACTGCTACATATACAATTTTTTGTAAAGTGCTGAAGACATTTCATGTGTTTTTCTGTGACAAGTTGTTCGTAGGAAGGAGTGTTCTCTAAGATATCGCATGTAAAAACCAAATTGCGATCAACATGAGATACCCTTGCTACAGCGCCTTGAATAACGTAGTGTGGAAAACGACCTAAACGTTGAAAATATAGATGGCAGTGATAGGAACAGGTGCTAATTTTGATATGAAAGTGATGCGGCTTAGTTAGTTTTTGGAATATATTGTGTAGATTTGTTTGTCTAGAAAGGGGGTAATTGATTGAATTGATGGAAAGAGTTATATTTGTGGAGTGATTTGCAGTCACGAAATGACATTAATTTGGAAAGAATAGCAAAATAAAATTAATAAATAAATAGCATGCGTAACACAAGAAGAAACATCGCAAAGTGATTCCGAACGTCAGGTGTTGGACTGTGTACTAGAGTTTTATTTTTCTATGTTATTAGAATATAAATAGTCCTGAGAGATATTTCATACCGAGGCGACAAACCACAAGTGTCGCTTGGAAGCGAGCAGCCTGTAATCAATGCAGCCTTTCGAACCGTAGGGACACAAGTTTTTACTGCACCATTGCCTCAAGGAGATTTTACACCAAAGCGACACGCGACAAACGATAAGAGGATTTCACACCAAAGCGACACGTGTCATTCGGTCCAAGGCAACTTTCATACCGAAGCGACACATGTTGCTTGGAAAGGAGCCTATCAAGAGCAACATTTCACATCGTAGCGGCATGACGGGAAGCACAGGCCAGCGTTCCGTTGGTGAAATCCTCAAGCGATAATTGTCGCGTGCCGCTTATCGCTTTGGTGCGCAATCTCACTAAAGCAAGACACTCATTGCATCGCGTATGCGCCAACAACAAACCACGGCAACACGTTGCAAGCTATTGAGGAAATGGCCCAGTTTGAGCGACGCAGAAGCGACAAAGCGACACGTGTGGCTTATCGTGTCGCCTAGATCTGTTGTTGTAATGTGCGGTTTATCGTGTCGCCTATCTGTTGTTCGCAAGCAACGCTTGCTAATAGACTGAAGGCACCATGTCGTTTGTCACTTAGTTAGGAACACACACACACACACACACACATATATAGTAGGGTAAACGGTAAATCTAGGCCACCCCCGAAATTTTAGTTCACTTTTATTGTGTACACCTATACAGTAATATACTCAAAATCGAATTTTGACTGTTACAAAAATGACATAATACAAGCGCAAAAAAAAAAGTCAAAGCTCAAATTCCAATTTTCATAGTGCAAAATTGCTAATTTTCGAAAATCCCTCTGTAACTTTTGCTAAAATTTTATTTTTCAATAATTAAGGCGAAGTGCTAAGTTAAAAGTAAGTGCTAAGTTACTTCCGGTCTACTTCCGGTCCACTTCCGGTCCACTTTTAAATTATTACAAATTTTAGCAAAATACCCCAGCATCTATTCGGTTCAGATCTGAACCGAAGATCCTGTATTTGTATATCTCTATATCACCATATGTGTACTAATTTTTATTTCTTAAAATAATTAATTATCTAAAATTTTATAGTTTTGAGAAGAATCCGAAACCTCAACATATTTCATGCAAATATATTAATAAAATAACCATATAAATATTTCTAATTATGCCAATGAATGTGTTTGGGTTTAAGAAACAACATATTCAACAAATAGAGAAAATTCCAGTCAACATGGATATTATAAAAAATATTCTTAGTAAACTGAGAAGTTTGGTCATCATTCATCTAAATAGTATCTGGTACCAAATTGATGAAGATACAGGGAAACAATTACATGTATTCAATAATAACAAACCATCCTATAAAATTCCTGTCAGTGGGAAAATGCAAATAAGTATCTCTCCATCCAATGCAGCACTTGTACACATAGGTCGGAATTTGTATAGAATTAAGCATAATGCAATTAGTCCCGACACAACATACGAAGTGCAAGCAGGTGAATTCCTGTATGCTGAAACAATTGGGGAGTATAATAAATTAATTCCTCTCTTCATCGAAATAAGAATAATCTATGAATCTATGAATTTATGAAATATATAAAATACCGAAAACAAAATAATAATAATAAATAAATAAATAAAATAACAAATATATTATGGACATATTTGGGAACAGGAGAAGACAGGAAATACCGGATAATTCCAATGATATTGCTAGATTAGATGAACGTCTAAAAAAACTTAAATCAGATTTATTAATTTTACAAAATTCATTAAATGTGAATATACAAGCAGAAATCACAAATCTTCAAACTCAACTGATTGACCCCATAGTAAAAATTGATGGAGAACTCAAATCTCTACTGGAAAAATATACCAATTTAGCATCCATAGAAAATCTTCAAAACTTGGAGGAAAGTGTAGCCAAATTAAAAAATGAACTCGATAAATTTCGACAAATGCAGATAACCAATACCGAACAATTGAAACAGCAATTAAACGAGCAAGCGAATAGTATTCGCACCGAACTGCAAACCATTGTCCAGGGTATCAAAACTCAAGAGGAATTTGAACAAGTAAATGCGAGTATTACCAAATTACGAGAACAGGTTCAATCTTTCGAGATTCCTACACTGGAAAATATTAAAATAGAACTGCAGACAGATGAACTGCATTCAGCCATAACCGAAGTTCAAACCAAACTTCAAATTTTGGAAGATTTTATTCATAATTTGCCTTCATCTACTGAACTCAATGCCATTGCTCGTAGTGTAACAAATATTAAATTGCAGCTGGAAACTTTTGAGGATTTTGGTAAGATACAAGCAACCATAGCTCACATCGAAGATGCTCTTAAAACTATGAAAAATGAATTAATTACTGTACAGGAAACTCTGGAATCAAAATTGCCAGGTATCACCGAAACTTTAGCCCTAGTACAACAACAAGTTGCTAAATTAGAAAATCTCAATACCGAATCTGAATTATCTCACTTCCACCATCTCATAGATGACATACAGAATAAGTTAGAAACACTGCAGCAATCTACGCCTACTCAAGATGACATAACCCAACTGCAAGAAATTTTCAAAACTGTTGCATCTGAAACCGAACTGGATGCTGTAAAATTAACTCTGACCACACTTCAGAATACTGTAGCAGGGTTGCCTACTTCACAGGAAATAAGAGCCATGAAGAGAGCGGTAAATCGAATACTCAAATCTGAAGATATTAAAAATATTCAGGGGGAAATTGCACAAATCAAAGAAACTGTTGCTAATCTTCCCACCAACCAAATAATTAATGAACTAAACTTATTATTTATGGACATCAGAAATCAAGTACACGATCTCGCTAGCCAGAGTTCGAAATTGAAACTAGTAGAAAGTTTACAGCAGATTATCTCGAACATTAAGGTGCAAATTAGCACCATTGAAGCAGCACAAGAATCGAACTTATCGAATTTCGCCAATCAATTGCATGATTTGAAAGAACAATTCAAACAGGTATATGTGGATGTGAAAATTAAACCGGGTTACGATGAGTTGGTTCGTACTATCAGCGAACACCTGGAACCGGTATTAAGCAGATTAGACGATGCAGATTCTCGTCAGTTTTATTCTATGGAAATTGTTAGGTTACAAAGTATTCCAAACACTCGAGGGCACTGGACATATGTTAATGCAGGTAATGTTTACAAATTATACCCGTACGCACAGGCACACGAATTTTTTGTTGATGGCCAACTTAGATTTTTGAAGTTTAGATTTTTAAATAATATAAAACATGTCGAAGTTCCCAAATTTACTATAATAAGAAAAGATGGTATACACAAAGCAGTTCAAATACCTATAGCATACTGGGATGAATCTGCCAACAAATATAAAATACATGAGGATGAACAATTATCGCTTTTTCATATTGAAACTGGTGATAAATTAATTTTTGACATAAGACAATTATGCCCTGAGGTTAATCCATTTTATGTAATATTTTCTCTTCGCACTAGATGTCTAGACAAGGTATAGTTAATGAATTACACAGACCAGCCCGTCGTAATTACAAACGATTATCTGTGGTAACAAAAAGCATAGATGATCTGTGGGAGGGTGATCTGATAGAAATGTCTACGGGAGTTTTAAAAAATTTACATAAGATAAATCATGGTTACAAATATTTACTTACCGTGATAGATACATTTAGCAAATATGCATGGGCAATTCCTATAAAATCTAAAACAGCAACTTGTGTCGCTGAATCTTTCAAATTTATTTTCGAGCAAGGTAGGATACCGAATTATTTGCACACAGATAGAGGAAAAGAATTTTACAATTCCACATTTACCAAATTAATGAATCAACATAATATTAAACATTATTCTACATACAGTGATCTTAAAGCAAGTATAGTAGAACGATTCAACAGAACATTAAAAAATCTCATGTGGAAACAATTTACTCTACAGGGTAACTATAAATGGGTAGAAATTTTACCTGACCTAGTACATAATTACAATAATTCCATGCATAGAACCATACATATGAAACCTACCGAGGTAACTAAATCTGATGAACAACGATTGATTTCTACTGTTTACTGTCATAAGTATAAATACACAACAGAGAAACCCAGATTTAAAATAGGAGATAAGGTGCGAGTTAGTAAATTTAAGCATTTATTTGAGAAAAGTTACACAAAAAATTGGAGCACCGAATTGTTTACAGTGGTTAGAGTTTTACCAGGCAACAGGTATACTTATATATTAAAAGATAATTATAATAAAATACTGAAAGGAAGATTTTATGAAGAGGAACTCAGTAAAACAAAATATCCAGATACATATCTTATTGAAAAAATATTAAAGAAAAAGAATAACAAATTGTATGTAAAATGGCTAGGATTGCCAGAAAAAAGTTGGATAGAGGCAAACCAGGTGATTCTATGATACCAACTTGGAACGTTGTGCAACGTTTGCCAGAGTTAGTAGAAACTAGTAAAAAAAAATGGTGAGTTGTTACCAGACAATATTAGGTGTCTTATTGTAGGCCCATCCGGTTGTGGTAAAACTACACTGCTGGTAGATAATTTCTTGCTTGCGCCTAATTGGTTAGACTGGAAAAATAGGCACCTGTATGTATTCTCAAAAAGTTTAGAACAACCAAAATACCAGCAACTCATGAAATTGTATAAGGGACTGGGTATAGCCACATTTGGATCAGAAATTAAACCTCTCGACCACTGTTTAGAAAATTCTGTTGTGGTATTCGATGATGTGATTCTGGAAAATCAAAATTTAATTCGAAATTTCTTCACTCAAGGTCGACACAGAGGAATAGATTGTTTTTATTTGGCTCAAACATATTCTAAGATTCCCAAACAGTTACTGAGGGATAATTCAAATTTAATATGTTTGTTTCGTCAAGATCACACTAACCTTAAACATGTTCATGATGATTATGTGGGGGGAGATTTAAATTACGACCAATTTTCCAAATTTTGTTCATCCTGTAGGAACGATTATGATTTTGGATTTGTTACAATCGACATGACTAGAAAACCTAACAATGGAAAATATAGAAACAAAATCAACGATTTCATGAACGTTAAATCGATATAAAAAACGTTAAAACGTTATAAAAATAACCTCTAATCAAAAAAATATGACAAAACACAAAATAGAAGACAATTCTAAATTACGTGAGTACCTCACCAAACGATTCAAAGGTTGGAAATCAGAAAATCGAGGATTCTATGAACAACACAAACGTCAAGATCAACCAATTATAGATGCAATTAGTGGTCTTGGTAAAGAAATTAAAGGTGTGACAGAACAAAATAAAAATCTCATAAATGAATTGGTACCTCTTACTGCTAAAAATTATGCAGATTTTCCTCCTACACCATTATCTAGTATCCATACTCCCCTAACACTCCAACAGCCGCCTATTAAAACTATAGGTGAACCTGAGAAAATTGAGTTGGGTCCTCTGGCAAGAGATTACCTAAGTACTGGAAAATTTGAAAAAGATGAAGTGTTTGGATTGTATCCGACCGTGGAACCAAATGAAGGTGTAGTATGGAAAATTGGGAAATCTAGAGTAACATTTCAAGGCGATGATGTGAAAATAAATTTGGGTGAAAAAAATAGTTGGTCGAGATACCCGGGAACTATAGGGTTGTGGGAACTGATTACCAAGAAACACCCTAAAGATTATACAGATGAAGATTACCAGAGTTACTCCGAAATTTTGATATTGTCCGATGCTCTATACCAAAATAATGATGCCAGTCAGAATAGAGTTAAATCGAGCAGTGGCGACAAATACAAAAATCTAATCAAACCGATCTGGAACCAACTTAAAACCGGTAGTGGTATCAAACAATATAATACTTTACCTAAAGAGTTTGTCTGGGTGGATGATGTGAGAAAACTCATAGATAGATTGCTGGTTATAGCCGGAGAAGAAAATGCTGGGAACAATAATTTCTATAATGAAAAAATAGGTATTGTAAACATGATCAGTGATAAATTAGCCAATTTTATTGTAAATGATCCAAAAGGTATAGGATACTTAATTAAAATTATCAATACTCTACCTCCTAAATTCTGGAATGTATCAGAAGGTCGAGGTTTGGTTAATGATATTATAAATAAACTTCCATTCGAATTACATGTACCTGGTTACCAGTACTGTGGTCCGGGCACCAAACTTGATAAACGATTAGAAAGAGGAGATAGGGGAATTAATCAACTTGATGCCGCTTGTAAAGATCATGATATTGCATACAATACATACACAGACCTCGACAATCGTCATGCAGCCGATCAAAAATTGAAGCATGCAGCATTTGGAAGATTAACCAGTAGAGATGCTTCTTTGGGTGAGAAAATAGCAGCATTGGGTACAACAATTGCTATGAACACAAAACAAAAATTAGGGTGGGGTTTGTAGAAAATTAGTTAATTTTAGTTAGTAATTTAGTTTGTTAATATATAAATAAATACCCTTAAAAAAATAATTTAAAAAAAATATGAAACCGAAAGGAGTAGTATATCAAATTCCATATCGGGATCTCAAAAATTTAAACATTGTAAATTCAATTTTAACTAAAAAACAACAGGAGAAAAAAAAACAATGTATATCCAAAGGAAATGGGATGAAGTTATTACTTAGTACACCACAATTAAAACGATTGCAAAATATAAGAAAAAAAGCACATAGTGGTGGATTCATATTCAGCATTCCTGCTATCCTAGCTGCTTTGGGTGCCGTGGGAAGTTTAGCTGGTGGCAGTGCTGCTATTGCCAAAACTGTACTCGATTCAAAAAAAAAATAAAGCCGAATTAGAGGAACAAAAACGCCATAATCTGGCTATGGAGAGCCCCCTACGAGCGGGTAGTGGTGTGAAATCCAGAGTACTCAGAAAATTAAAAAAAAAGAAAAGCCGCTCACGAACCAAGACATTGAATCTTTAGTTAAAATATTTAAAATTCAACATTTCAGAGGAGTTTTCATGTCGGATTCTCTCCCTAAAAATAGTCACTCTCGAGAATGTGGTGTGGTCAATTTGGATAAGTCCGAAAATATTGGTACCCACTGGATCTGTTATTATAAACAAAACAACAATGCTTTTATTTTCGATTCCTTTGGAGGGAGACCACCTAGAGAATTAGTTAATTATTTAAAATATTGTAATATTTATTACAACGACCAGCGCATACAAGATTTTGATCAAATTATATGTGGCCATATTTGCATTACGATGCTCAGAATATTAAATAAAATACCACACATAAAATTACAAGATTTTCAGAAAGCAGTATTATACATAAAGTATGGGAATTTTTCATCTTTCTAGTGAAACTTCGATCTTGGAACTGCATCTCCACGATGATATTATATATCCAAAATCTATAGCTCTGAGAGCATTCTACAGCATGTATCTGATGCCGAATGTAACTAACTACAACAATACTATATTAGTAGGTAACGATAAAATTATTATTCCTCCCGGACAATATAATTTATCTACTCTACAATCTGAACTTCCTAATACTGTACTACTCTCTCAAAATTCTGTAACACACAGAGTGGAGATTGTATCCACCAATGAAACAGTAGATCTATCTAACATGGGTGAACTTCTAGGATTTGAGAACAATTCAAAATTAGAACCTGGTACTAGACACATAGGTAAATTTATACCGAAATTCCTAGCTATCGAGACGTTGAATGTTCACTGTAATATTGCTAAAGGAATGATTATCAAAGCCGAAAAAAATTCGATTGGCAGTCACAAGGAAACAGGTATTATTGCTACATTTAAACCGAATTCTGAATTTATGGAACCTATTTTTTATTCCCCAATCTCACCAATCTATTTTCCTGTTTACTATGATAAAGTTAATTACATAGAGATAAGAATTACAAATGAGAAAAACGAGATAGTCGATTTTGCTGGTGCTAATACCACTGCAATAATAGAAATTAATATTAAAAATTATATAAATAAATACCCAAAATGGAAAATATCGAAAGTTATGAGTTACAGTCATTCCCTCCAAACAGGAGGACATTTGCTAACCTCAATGAACCGAATAAGGACATTCAATTTGACATAACTATAGGCGATGGTTTTATTCATCCTCATAAATCCGATCTGTATATAAAATTTGACATCGTCAAGAAAAGTAATGGTGAAGAATATCCCCTCCCTGGGGCTAATATAAAACTTATAGATAATTTTGTTCCATTCTTGTTTTCTCAAATTGAAGTCAGGAAACATGGTACAGTTATTGACAGAATTGATTGTCCTGGAATTACATCCACTACTGTGGCAACATTAAAATTATCAAAATCAGAAAGTGTATATTATAAAATAGGTGGATTCGAAGCTGGAACAAAAATTATGACAAAAAGTCACACAGTACTGTTCCCCATGAGATTGCTATTTGGTTTTTTCTCCGATTATAAAGAAATTATGTGGAAAGGTGGTTTAAGCATCATATTTCGCAGATCACCCAATGATTATAATGCTATAATGAGATATAAAACTTTAAATGCAGATGGAACAGCCAACGACGCTAGTTTACCCGAAGTTGCAAAATGTGTGATCCAGTCTATGGAGTTACGCATGCCTATAGTTGAATATGAATCGAATTATGCTCTGAAGTACAAATCCAACATTTTGAAAAATCCTCAAATTCCAATACAATTTTATACATATCAATGCATACAGAAACCTGTAGAGGGTAAATTTTTCGAGTACGACATTACTAATCAGTTCCAATCTCTACATATGACATGCCAGAATTTGTAGCCGTATTGTTTCAGACAGGGAGAGATGACAATCAGGAAAAAGATAGTAGCAAATTTGATAACTGTAAAATTAAAAATATATATCTTAAGAATGGTAGAAATGAGGTATTCCCACGTGAAAATTACAATTTAAATATTACAGAACAAGATTATTTAAAATTATATGAAGCATATTCTGCATTTAAAAGAGTAACTGAAGGAAATATGGATATGTATTATAACCCAGACGAGTTCATAGTTCACAGACCTATGTTTTTAATAAATGCATCAAAAAGAAAATTGGTGGTTATAAATGATCGAACTAATATTAAGTTAATATGTGAATTTCATGAACCATTACCTGAAAATACCATATGTAGTGCAATTTTAATTGTGGAGAAATCATACATATATGATGTAAAAAATGAAAGAGTGATAGAACAATTTTAACAGTGCTGTATTATTAAAAAAAAAATAATTAAAAAATTTAAAAAAAAAAAATAAAAAAAATAAAAAATTAAAAAAAAATTAAAAAAAATTAAAAAATTAAAAAAATTAAAAAAAGTTATTAATTATATAAAATAAATTATGTAATATTTGAATTAATTTTTTTGAATTTATAGAATAATTTTAATAAAAATATAATAGAATAAAATAATTTTAAATTGTAATATTTATGTTAATTTTTGAATTTATAACATTTAAAACAAATCTTTAATGTATTACAGTGTCCATATTCTCTAGTATGGATATTGCAATTTAATACTTGCAATTTATTATCATTCCCATCAAGAACTACTTTATTTTCTATTGTAGTATAAACACCATCTAATTTACTAGTAAGATGGTAGGCAGGCATGTATATTTTTTTATTTTTATTTTTTAAACATTGTTTGAAATCATCTATTGCAAGTTTTCTTGTACATGCCTGTTTTACACCCTTAGCTTTTTTAATTTCTTTTTCTTCCCCATCCATTTTCATGCAATACATTTTCGATCTGAGTCCGGCAAATTCTGATATTATGGACCCTGCTGCCTCATCTTTCATTTTCCCAGGGATCATCTGGTTTTCAATATTGTATAATGGATGATTTTCTGGATAATTGCTAAAATCAAAATATTTATTTAGAGAGAACAAGTCATTGTATAAATTATTTGTTTCTATCTCATATACAAAACTATCAGTATCCATATAAGCTACTTTAATTCTCTTTTCGTATTTAGGTTTCATAACATCATAATGAAATTTATACATTTCCAATTTTGATAATTCTAAAACTGTAACACCGACAGCTATCGGTGCATCACACATTATATTAGTGTTGGATCTTTCAATAAGAATTAGATCATTAGTAATTTTTGTAAAACTTTTATATGTGGGGTCGGCAATAAGTTTCAGAAGTTTTTTTCGGTCTGACACCAAATTACACCTCACTCGATTTCTTTTGTTCTCTAAACATTTTCCATATATGGAATTACTCATTAATTTATAAAGATTTTTTTCAACTTTAGAATTTGTTTGTATTCGATTATTTGTATTTTTCTCAATATATTGAGCTAACCATCTTTCTTGATCAAATTTTAACCCTTTATGGATTTTTGTTAATTTCATACCATGTTTCAAATAATACTGTAACAGTCGATAATGAAGTACATAATTATTTTTATTTTCAAATGATAATATCAATTTTGTTTCCTCTGTACCTGGTACTTTTTGAGAAACTGATGCCATAGCAAAACCATGGTGTTGGTCATGTAGATGTGATGGATATTCCAAATCAACTTCCAGTAGACAACCTTTTGCATGATCTTCAGACCACTTTAAGAAATCTTTGTCTTCAAGTTCTGTATCTGTCATCCATTCGTAATTGTCAATTGGTAGTGATTGATTCATGACATAACCATATAAATTGTTCATGTCAATATATAAAATATATTTAAATTTTTTATTAGCATTATAATTTCTAGATAAATATTTATTATTTGCTTTTGCATATCTTAAAGGACACTGGACTATACCACCATGCTTACCAGATTCAACAAACATGAACTGTTCGATATCGGTAACAAGACCAATTTCAACCTCTGTATTTAAAAGCATAGCTTGCCAGGATAAACCAGGTGTTGTATACATAAAAACAGGATCCAAATTGTATTTCTTGAAACAACGATTTCGAAAAATCTCGAACACATCGGCTAACAAAAGACCATCCAGTTTTAAATATATATCATGATAATCTCCCATTGTTTTACAATTTAATATATTCCAAATTGTCTGTGCATATTGATAATCTATTTCACTACATTCTTCATCCTGAAGATGGTTATAAAATTTACTTTTCGGTGGTAACTGTGTCTCATTAAATTTATCAAAACTATCCATGTATTGATAGGGGTAAACTCCTTTTCTTTTTAGCAATTCCATATTAACATTATTAAAATATTTTCTTGTGTGAATAAATTCATCATCGGATAATTGTTTCACCAGATTTGCCAAACTACTAGATAGAAACTGATATGAATCTAGAAACCTAAGTTTAATTATTTGTCCATTTTCTAATCTGATAGTTTTTTCTATGGTAATATATTTATCTTTACTGCGTGGTATAATATTAATATTTTCTGTATCATATCCTAATTCTTTGATAAATAAATGTGCGTCAAAATTTTGTAAATTATGAATAAATACTGGAATAAAATTTGGTTTCTTTATTTTCAAGTTACATGAATTGCAAATTGTTTCAATATATTCTCCATTAAAATGGTTATGGTGTTTAACTTTTGGATTAAATAAATTAAAATTATTTTTACAATATTTGCATTGTTTGGTATCATAATATTTCTGATGTTGTTCTGGTGTAAGTTTATTCATCAATTTTGTATTATATAAAATTGGAGCAAAATCTTTTACCCACTCTCTGAGTTTTCAATAAATATTCGAGATGCATTTTTACCTCTATAAATAAATAATTGTTGTGGATTATTTTCTTCATAAGTTTTTACTAATTTTAGTACAAAACCACAAGATTCATGGTTAGCTATATTTGTTGTATATGATTCATTTGGATCGGGAAGACATGTTTGCATCGGTATCTGTATTGTTTCAAAATCAGCATAGATTACAAATGGATGTTGTACCAGCGATTCATAATTAGAAAATGTTATACTTTTGGATGGAAATTTGTAAGTTGCATGGGGATAATAATAACATTTTTCAATATGTTCCTCTAATTGCTGTCCACATGATTTGTCACCTCTTCCATAAAATTTTGACAATCATCTATCACATATAGCAATTTTATGACAATTTGATGTTATTTGATTATGCACCAATTTTGTTAGATTTTGTATGAGACAATAGTGTTTCTTATTTCTCTCTGTAACATATAATAATCTTATGATATGTGCACCAGCAGATGGTGGATGGTGTCTGAGTGGATAAATATTATTATTTATATCATAACCATAAACATGAACATTTATTGATTTTTCATTGTATTGTTGATATTGCTTTTCAAATTTCTCAATATCTGAGATTTGTACTGGATATTTTATTCCTGACATGGATTTTTTAAATTCTGTTTCAAATTTTTCATAATGAGAGACACGATATTTGTGATCATTATAATTTTTAACTGGATGAAAATATGCTATGATGCACCAGAGGAAACATTTATTATCATTATTTTGAATATTTAATACAGCAAATTTGTTTTCAATCTCTTTAGGTAATTTAATATAACCAGATCCTCCAAAAGGGGCATTTTTTGCTATTTTCAATTCAAGTTCATGGTTTGTATCACAAAGAGACCAACCTGAATCTTGTTTTTCGAACTGTTGTTGTTGTAACTTAAGTTCTTCACAAATTCTATCATAAATATTATCTAAATTATTAGTATCATTATAGTATAATTTTAACACGAGTCTGATGAAAAAATTTTTCTATTTTATTACCAGGATTAATATAATTTGATGATAAAATACAATATAATTTGAGAGAATATTGTTTAAGTTTATCACAAATTAAATTTTTAAATTTAGGTTTAAGTTTAGCTAGAAAATTTGGAATATCTAATTCTTCATTATCTACATGTGTTGTATTATATACATGATATAAAATATCTTGGTTTGGATTTTTAATTTGATTATTCATTTTGTTATAATTGGGTTTTATATCTATATTTTATAATTGGGTTTTATATCTATATTTTTATAATTTGGGTTTTATATATACAAAATATTTTTTTAAGGATTCTTGTCAAAACAATAAAATTTTAGGTAAATTAATTATTTAATAAATCTCTTCTCTCAATTTCTAATTCTCATATAATAATTGAAAATAGCAAAAAAATTTGTATTTATAATCTCAATTTATTAATCAGTAAACTTTTGGTTTATATCTATATTTTTATAATTTGGGTTTTATATATATAAAATATTTTTTTAGGATTCTTCTTAAAACAATAAAATTTTAGGTATATTTTTGCGACGAGTTGTAGAAGTTACAATTACCTAACGTATTTTTTTAAATATATTTGTAAAATCTATCTAATGTCTGAATTAAAAAAAATATTATATTTGTTAACTGTTTAAGGAAAATTTTTGCAAAATACCCCGACAACGTTTCAGCTACTAGGACCTCATTACCATGAGCCTAATCCTAGTAAGCCACATACACACCTGTTCTTCGTATCGCATTTGCTAGTAAGTCAGATGACATCATGGGAGAATCACATTTCCCCCAATGATCCCACCCCAACAAACGTAGCAAATCCTAGAAGAAACAGGATCAGGATATTTTATGCTAAATTTACGGCTGCCTGTATGCAGTTATAGGCAAATCATTAAAAGAGCGCTCTAATATACAATGATTTTTCTTACCATGTACCCTAACATACAATTTAACATAACAAGTAAAATTTCGATTCGTCTATATATACCCAACGAAACTCAGAAACTGTCATACGCGAGAGGTATATTTTGCAACAACTATAATTACCCAACACTAGCAACAAGAACAAAAAAATTATATCAATTAATTGTATAATATTAATTAGTAACTTTAGATAATATTAATTATTAGTTTTCATTTGTAATTAATTTTAAAAAACAATTAATAACATGATAGGTGATGATAACCAAATGCAAAAAGCATTGCATTTCCTTTTTACACACAAACAAAGCACCACTGTTTGCGGATTCATTATGTACACCTATATGTGAGAAAAAGTATGAATAGAATCTATGTTCGGAAATCCAAAATGGCGACCGGAAGTGGGGTTATCTTGGAAACGGTAAGACTTAGGAAAAATCTGTTTGGTGATTCATCACGTACGCCTATATGTGAGAAAAAGTATGAATAGAATCTATGTTCGGAAATCCAAAATGGCGACCGGAAGTGGGGTTATCTTGGAAACGGTATGACTTAGGAAAAATCTGTTTGGTGATTCATCATGTACGCCTATATGTGAGAAAAAGTATGAATAGAATCTATGCTCGGAAATCCAAAATGGCGACCGGAAGTGGGGTTATCTTGGAAACGGTAAGACTTAGGAAAAATCTGTTTGGTGATTCATCATGTACGCCTATATGTGAGAAAAAGTATGAATAGAATCTATGCTCGGAAATCCAAAATGGCGACCGGAAGTGGGGTTATCTTGGAAACGGTACGACTTAGGAAAAATCTAAAAAAAGATTATGTGGAAGGGAGGACTGAGAATCACATTTCGAAGAGCGGCAGTAGGGTTCATATTGCTATTATATTGCCGGTCGAAGCACTAACAGTATAAGAAATAAAAATTAGTACACATATGGTGATATAGAGATATACAAATACAGGATGCTGGGGTATTTTGCTAAAATTTGTAATAATTTAAAAGTGGACCGGAAGTGGACCGGAAGTAGACCGGAAGTAGACCGGAAGTAGACCGGAAGTAACTTAGCACTTACTTTTAACTTAGCACTTCGCCTTAATTATTGAAAAATAAAATTTTAGCAAAAGTTACAGAGGGATTTTCGAAAATTAGCAATTTTGCACTATGAAAATTGCAATTTGAGCTTTGACTTTTTTTTTTGCGCTTGTATTATGTCATTTTTGTAACAGTCAAAATTCGATTTTGAGTATATTACTGTATAGGTGTACACAATAAAAGTGAACTAAAATTTCGGGGGTGGCCTAGAACATACCGTTCTCCCTACTATATATATATATATATATATATATATATATATATATATATATATGTATGTATTAAATAGACATGTATATTGCGCTCACACTGTACAATAATAAGGCTCTGGCCACAATCTTCTTTTTCTATTTTACGTCAGTTTCTACCTCTTGGACCTGTGGCTTCATAGTGGGTTATGCTGTCAAATCTTCCAGGAAGGCTGATGTTTGTATATATATATATTAAATGCTATAACTTGCCCAATAAAGGTACATTATAATTGTCTCATTACAATAACAATAGCTACCATTTTTCTTAAATGTGACTTACATACAACTCCAGCGTTTCCCCTTTTTGACACGACCCACACGCCACTTCAACTTAAAAGTAACATCTAATAACACTGTTCTATAAATTTTCAATTTTTTGTGTTACTAAAAGGAAAATAGCTGTTTCTTTCTGAAATTCACCTCCTAAACACGATATGCACTTCATTTTCTAAGATTGGCTCTTAATTTGAAGTTACGGCATAATTCATGTTACCCATAAGCAATGCATTGGCTCTTATTATCAAGATAAGCATAATTTATGTTACATAACAATTAATCATAAGCAATGTAAGCATAAGTTGATAAATGTATTAAGACTGCCCGCAAAAAGAGACCAATAGGAATTTGCTCACCCGGTCCGAGACATATGGGAAGAACTAATACAATTCAAATTTTGAAAATTATAGAGTGAAAACATAGATGAGAGGTGCCGTGAAAGACAGATTAAGCGTCTGTTACTTAGTGCTGGTGATGCTTTATGATAATTCTCTTAACTGGGGAAAAGCATAACTCTATGTTTACTCCACTTTAAACACTGCTGCTCCCCCTTCCCCACATCTCAAAAAAAAAAATCTGCAGGGGGCCTCGGAATAAATGGTTACTGAACCCTCGACAAGAATGTTTTTCTGTTGTGTAGAAGAGAGTGCCCTTTCTTTACTGAAATAGATTCCTTGAACAGTAAAAACCACTAACAGCAAATCACTAAGAAATAAAAAGTAATTAAGAAATATTATGAATCTCGAGTTCCCACCCAGTCTTCTTGTAAGACATCAGAAGATTCTCTACGAGTTGTTCATAGTTATTTGCTCTCCTGTTCCCCAAAAACATATGACACACTTGTCGTTGATTGTTGATTTGTTGTTTTAAGTCCACTTTATGCACAGTAAGGCTAATTGGGACTGGACCTACAGTTTAAAGTGGGATCCGAACCACTTGAGCCTCCACCGGGTATCGAACCCGGGATCCCTTGATTACAAGGAGAAGACGCTACCACTGCGCCATCGGGGAGGCCCTGACACACTTGTCAAAATGCATTCCATGCAGTTCACTCTCCATCACCGAAGATTTTGTTTTTTCATGTTTTCACAAGTTTCCTTAATGTTAACTACATGGACAACAGGAATTGATGTTAGAACATTACCGTTGTGCAGCAAAACTGCTTGAAGACAGAACTTGGAGGAATGAATAAAAGTCTCGAGTCTGCGATCTATGTAATACAGAGTGTCTCAAAAGTCGCGCAAGCCAAAATTTGAAAATTTATATCACGAAAACCGTAAGAAATATCTACACCGAGTTTACTGCATTATAAAGCCTAATCCATTAAGATATTTTTCAATGCTTAGCATTATCAATTTATTACATACAGAAAATTAAATAAATTAATGACTGGCGAAAGGCAGCGTGATTTTTTTTCCAGAAATGCACTTTTGAGTGAGAAAACTATGTAAGAAATTATCGGAGAGGCTTAATTAGACCTCTGATGACTGACACCATGTCAATCTGTAATTTGTAACCAATAATGATCATGTGCAGCATTTTATGGATTTATGACTGGTGATTTTATGGGTTGATTAAAAAAGTGCCTTTTTTGGGATATATCTCTGCAGCTGGCAACACTAGCAGGTTGACATTTTGTCACCAGACGCACGCTACACGTGTCTAAGTATTGACCATACATTTACGAGAAAAATCAAAATCATAATTTGCGCCGAAATGTGACTTTTATGTGTAAATTTCCACGCACCTGGCAAACGTGCCATTCCAACACAGCTAACACGAGCTTGTTACGAAACGGCAAGGGCGAGTCATAAATGCGGCTTCTACACGTCTACTTTTTTATTATTATTACAATTTGGACATTAAGTGTTCTGATTAAAGCACTAAACTAATCATGTAGGCTATCACTGGGTTAAGAAAATTATCATTTATTAAATAAAGCCATTACAATATTTTATAAACATTGTAAATTTGCTGAAAACATCTGAGAATTGATCTTCAACACTAAATACCAACTCTTAACAATATGTGGGATCATTTGTAGGTGTTTAATATTATTGATTTTTGTCGTCGGAAAACAGACTCAGTCTGACAGCAATAGTGAACGCAATACTCATGTGTCACAGTACACCATACTCCAAGTTTTTTTTTTTTTGGATGGACCGGTACCTCGTGGATCGCATGACGATATTCAGCGGCTCATGTTCTGCTGTCTTGGTTGTTAACAAATGGAACCAAGCCTCATCAGTGAAGAAAAAAAAACATAGACATCACGAATTCTGATGCCATTTTCTTCGATGAGAGATCGACACCACCTGCAGCACCTATCTAGGTTTACGATTCCCCGATGGCGCAGTGGTAGCGTCGCCGCCTTGTAACCAAGGAGTCCCGGGTTCGATACCCGGTGATGGCACAAGTGGTTCGGGTCCCACTTTAAAATGTAGGACCAGTCCCGATTAGCCTTACTATGCATAATGTGGACTTAAAACACCAAATCAATCAATCAATTATCATGGTTTAGGTATATCCCCCACTGCGGCAGGGGTTAAATCCGATGGCGACCACTTCTTGTTTTGTCACAAACACTTCCGGTTTCTCGAAATCGATGCACTAGTCGTGAAACAGTAGCTTTGTGAGGTACAGCAGAAGCAGGGTATTTTTTTGGAAAACCTCTTGCACATGAGTAGTAAAATACTCTACAACAATTCGCACAATGCGCTGCTCCAATGAATACGCCATGCTGAATCAACCGGGCACTGTAGTGGCGAAGCGAGAGCGAAGAAAATTCAGGGTAGCCAGGGGCAGCCTAGGATTCTCTCAAGAGTCCAATTTCGGTACAAAATCATGATTTTGATTTTTCAGGTAAATGTATAGCCAAAATTTCAACCTGCTAATGTTGCCAGCTGCGGAAATATGTCCCAAAAATAGCGCTTTTTCACTCAACCCATAAAATCAACAATCATAAATCCATCAAATGCTGCACATGATCATTATTGATTGCAAATGACAGATTGACATGGTGTCAGTCATCAGACGTCTAATTAAGGCTCTCCGATAATTCCTTATATCACTCAAAAGTGCATTTCCGGAAGGAACAACAATTTTTCCGCCTTGCCCTTCTTCCGACGGGGTGATGCAGGAGAACGCCATTCCATGCTTTGGCGTTTCGTTTCAGGGTCGTACCTCACACACCAGCTCTCATCCTCTGTAGCAATGCATTGCAAGAAATTTGGATCTGAATCCTCCAGATTTCTTTCTCTTCGGCCACATGTGGACTTTCACGAGATGGAAAACCGTTATTCCATATGGCAATTGAATTTGTATTATTTTACCTCGCTTTTCTTCCATTTTTGGTTAATCGGGACGATAACAATGAGTGATGGTTAGAAGAAATTAATAAAGGAACACTCAGAATGAACACAAAATCCCACACCTCGAACCGGGGAATTTCGAAAGTAGATTTCTTAACGTACTCGGCCACCCAAATTGCCACCCATGGCAAGTGAAACACAAAAGACACATACGTCCGTTCTTGCGCAATCAGATTTTATAATCTTGGCATTATTTTTTATCACCCTATATAGAATTTATGGATAGAAAAAATTTCGGAAAATTAATGTCATTCAAGACAAGATCTGCCTTGAAAGTAACGGGTATTCCCAATAACCAGTCAACGAATGAATTATTATCCGGTAACTAGATTTCTGAAGTCTACATAAAAATATGGAAACCTAATTCCTAGAGGGAAGTACACCCGAAGCACGTAAAATAGTAAAATTTTACTATTTTACTTCAGATGGCCAGAAACTAACTTCAACATCCATTAAAATTGTGTGTCAATTTCATAAATTTTCTTAAAATGTATCTACCAAATGTTTCTCGCCCCGAGGTACCACCACGCTAGCAAATATCTTACCAACAAAATGGCCCCACCGCCATGTTTCCACTATTTGCGTACTTCTGTGTAACTACATATAGGAATCTCAATATGCTAGATGAGTGTATACCCGTGCGGGGCATACAATATACGTGGGACGTATAACGAAAATTTTTCGGACGTCTAAAAGAAAACAGATGGTTGTTCCTTAGTTTTAAGTGTCTTATACAATCACAATATAAACATTACAGCAATTGAAAACCAACTAATTTACATGTTTTCTATTATTACCTTCAGAGCAATAAGCAGAACATGGCCAAGTATTGTATTTTGATTTCACAGGAGCTACATTTATTATACCCTGTCCCATCTAACTGTGGAGCAAGGCTGCGCATAGCGTCAGAGAAGCGAGGAAAATCTATTGGCCAGAGCAAAGCAGTAGACGCTGGTGGAAAGACTGGTAACTTCAGTCGCTTTCCCCCTCCACGCAATTCCGTTCCTCTTACATGTTCATTGGTGGAGCCGTCTCGCGTCACTACTTGCGCAGAAACTTGTTTTCGTTTGTCTGCTCCACAGTTAGCTGGGACAGATCTACAAATCTAGGTGTGTTCAATATCAAACTATTATTTTACATATCAAAATGGCAATTTTTAATAAGATCCAATAATATGTTAATTCTCTTTGTTTTCACTGAATTTTGACGCTGTAGTGAATTTACATTATTTCATGCAAAAATATTTTTACTTCATGATTTCATTTTATAATTAAATTTATAAATTTCTATTTTATTGCTAATTATAATACATATTTAATAATAGTGTTTATTGATTGAAATTTTTGAACGTTATTTTTATTTTTTTTAGCCTACTTTGTTCAGAATATATTTAAGTAGATAAGTATGTCAAAGCAACCCACGAAGTCGGGAAAAAACAGAATAGTTGCTTAATGGGAAGCACCAGCGTCCTATAAACTGATAAAAAGTCGTACACAAACATTCCACCGAATAACGCTGTATGGCACTTTTGGGAATGTGCTGAGTTGCCAGTGAAATCGTGCTGCGGTCTTTCTTCTACAGACTACAAGCTGGCCAGTCAAAAGCTCGGATGTTGCCCAAAGATTGCTACTGTGTTTGCATAAGGTTTTATGTTGTTTCTGCTGTAGTACAGTAACATACAACAGGTTTTACCCGTTGTTCTCGCATTCACTGAAATGTGCCATACAGCGTTATTCGGTGAAATGCTTCAATTGTTTTGTCTGGCGTGACACCCCCTTAAGCTCGAGGCCTTGGTCGAGTGTCCGGGTTGCCCCTCCCTAGAGCCGGCTCTGACACGTTCATTACTAGGCAACTGATGACGTCATTGTGAAACCAGGTATATCTTGCCATGAAGAAGATGAAATATATAACCTTGTACCTGTCTCTGTTTAAGTGAAAGCTTTCGCAACTTTAATCGAAATGAAATGACGATGAACGTTTTTAAATATGAAAATTCAAATTATTACACATGTGAAGTGCTCTTCTTATTGGGTAGTAGAGCGTCGTTGAAAACATTACGTATGCAAAAGAAATGGTAAAAAGTAGCGCGGCTTTTATGAAGAAGAAAGTAAAAAATATGTTCTCAAGAAGTAGGTGAAGGCGTACTAAGTGAAGTGAAACGAGAAAAGGGAAGATGGAGGAAGTGACAGACGCCTGACTGCACTCCAGAATCACGAACACTCAAGGAAAATTCAGTTACCCTTCTTCAGAAGGAAATAAAATGCAGATGGCGTTAGTGATGGAAATGCAAAACTCATCTACAAGAAGTCGACACCCTTCTCCAAAGAGCTTCCTCTTCTGCCTCGAAAAACAAGAAGACCCCCGCGCATTGAAAAGAGCCCCTCCTCTCTCTCTCTCTCTCTCTCTCTCTCTCTCTCTCTCTCTTTAAATCTCCCTTTCTCACTCCGTTTCTCTCTCTGGAATCACTCTCTGTTTCTTTCATTCTTCCTTTCTCTTTCTCTCTCTCTCTCTCTATCTCTAAATCTCTACACCCTCTCTCTCTGTATTTCCCTCTATATCTCACTCTCACTTTTTCCCAATCTATTTATTTTTGTCTCTGTCTATCTATCTCTCTCTCTCTCTCTTCTTTCCATGTTCTCTCTCTACCTATTTCTCCTTTCTCTATCTCTCTCTCTCCATCTCTCACACTCTATCTTTTCTCACAATCTCACTTTCTCTCACTCACTTTATCTCCCTCTCTCAGTCTCACACTCATTACCTCTCTCGTTTTCACTCTCCGTGTATCTTTCTCTCTCCAGCTCTCTTTCTTTCTCACTTTCTCTATCATTTTCTCACTATCTTTGACTCTCTCTTTCTCTCTCTCTATCGCCCACTGTCTTTCTCTCTCTCTCTCTCTCTCCGTCTGCCTGTCTCTCTACCTTTCTCTCTCACTTCCTCTTTAATTTCCTATGTCTCTTTACATCCCTCTCTGTTTCTTTCTCCCTTTCTCTTTATCTGTCTGTTTCTTTCCCTCTCTTTCTCATTTTCTCACTCTATCTGTCTCTCTCTCTCTCCCCATCTCTCTCATTTTTTAAAAAAATCTCTCTTTCTCTCCCTCTTTCTCTCTAATTTTCTCACTTCCTCTTTCCTTCCCACTATGTTTCTCTCTTTCCCTACCCCTCTCTCTGTCTCTCACACTTTTCACACTTTCTCTCCCACTTTCCCTCTTTCTTTGTCTCTGTTTATCCCTCTCTCTCTTTCTCTCTCTGTCTCTTTCTCTCACCACCCTGGCTCTAGACAGACTGGGAAATGCGACACCGACTCCATTCCTTCATTTTGAGCCGCAATGGTTCCAGAGGACGGGTGCGTAGTGACGTTTATCGCTGTTTTAACAGCTCCGCACGCAATATCCGCGGCTGGCTGAGCAACGCATAAACGCAAAGTGTCGTTAATATCTGGCCTTCTCTTGCTCGCTCTGGCTATCTTGTTGACTCGGAGATGTCGCCACGTATTTGGCGCAATTTTTCCTCACCTGGCAGGAAAAACTATTTCAATAGATCATCTGCCGTATCAAGTTCCCTTTGGTGAGCACCGAGCCAAATTTTTCGTTAATATTACCTAAAGATAAGCACAAGTTTAACCTCTTAATACCAATTATTAATATGATTATAACTACCATAAACAGAATATACAAATATACTTCATGAGTAGCTTCTAATTAATATTTGATGCAGCCAACCTCAGTGGAATAAAAAATCACATTAAATATTTCATACATTTCAAAACTTGAAACATTGAGTTATGTCCTGACAATTTTTTTTTAAAAAAGACAAAGTTTGATTTAAGGCCAAGAGTGACAGTTTCGCACCAGATGTGCACTTTATTTCAATATCGTCGGAATGTGCTAAGCTACTAAAAATAACCCCGACTAAGAGACTATGAATTTCACCCCATATTGCAAGTGGAATCGATTTCTCAAGTTGATTATAAGCTACACAATTATTTCCAAGTATTTTCAGAATCCCGTGCGTTCCTTGTGGAGAAACAAACGCAACAACTTCAGCCTCAAGTCACGGCTCATCAAATGTGAGTTTTCGACTTTCTTATACGACAACGTGTCCTCTTTCCGAACATGTGTTTTTCTACGCCATCAGAACTTTGATATTCCCAAGAGAACAAGTAAAATGATACGTCCATATGAGTAATGCTAAGTTTTCTCCCTCTCCTACTATCATCCAGCTCACAGACCTCTCTTTTTCCAGCTCGCCTCAAGGAAAAGTCGATTGGTGGGGGGGGGGAGGATCGTGTATGGTATTTTCACTGAAACTGTTCCGCCTTGCTTTAACCACTACATGCTCAGCTAGGCTTATAGGTTGATTGATTGATTTGGTTCAATTTACTTCGCTTTCCTTTTACCTTTGCCTTGTCGCGAAGGTGAGGGTGTGATGAAAGTGTTGAAGAGGACACTCACAAAGAACAACCATTCCCGGATTCGAACCCGCGACCCATAGCGTGGTAGCGTACTGTGATAACGATGCCACGGAGATCAGCTTAGGTTCATCAGGACTGAAGCTACAGTTTCAAGTACGATTCGAACCATTCTTAATGTGCATTCACTGGGGATCGACCCTCGGACCTCTTGATTACAAGGCGGGTGCGCTATCACTGCGCAAAACCAGGTTTGCGACACCGATACAAGTTTTCCTTCCGCTGTACACGCAGGAAGAGGGAAAGCCGGAATAACTCACGCATCAACCGGAAGAAGAGAACACACATTGCGGATTGTTTTCTCTTTCTCGCGAGCTGCCTTTGTGCTCCAACATCTTCTAATGTCATCCGCGCTTTCATCTCAACAACTCTCGTCACGCGATCTACTTCTTCTTCCCGAGACAGGGTGATCGGGTTTCCTACGTCCATTGTCGTCCATTGGAGGAGGGTCCACAAAGAACGACGTGCCTCCCTGCAACGTTGCGTAGCTTGAACCTTCTCGTGCGTGCTGAAGTGTGTCTCACAGCACAAACATACGACAGACTGGAAGCGGAATTAAGATATTCCAGGCACGCAGAGCCATTCGATGGCTTTCCTAATGCGTTTTGTATACCTGAACGTCATCTGGAAGACTTACCACCAGGTGTCCTCCAGTAGCGGATCCATAATTTCAGTCTAGTACCTCGCCTCAGTTCCAAGTTACATTTGTACTGTTTTACCTATATAAACAATATATAGTGCTGTAAATAGGAACCATATTTTAGAAATTATGGTATTATTTTGCAGATATAGGTTCTAGGGCTGGAAAAAATATTATTTGTTATGCCGTTTTTCATAATTTCTTCCATTTCTGTTGTGCATCCTTCACCGCTGAGATTATGATAAAAAAACACTCGCGTACTGATTTATACGTGGCTTTATTGTATATAAAGCATGAGCGAACTGTAAACTATACATAAAAATACATGAAAGTACGTAGCGTTGTGAACAGTAATCCTGTCGTGTGCAGATGTCTGTCTCTGCTGTACGCTGTACGCTCGACGATGTTCTATTGTTTATTTAATACTCAACGCCAAGAGATGGCGCTGCTTGACCTTTTACTCATTGTTTTGCGACTGACGGAACAATGAGCATAAAGTGGGCTTAAATCAAACTTTAAATAATATTCTCTATCCTGTTAAGCTTGGTGATCATGCACAACATTTGAGTCTTCAAAAATATTAGATGTAATAATACATCGAACACTGGGTATTTTCAGTTCTTACTGCAGGCGCTCTAAGTAGTGGTATTTGTGGTATTATAAACTCAAGAAAGTATGAACCCCCCTGAAGCAGATTTGGCTACACTTAAAACAAGCTCAACATGCCCATATGAGCTTTTTGCTCAAGTGTGGAACCCCCTCTAATCCAAGATTTTTGTAAAAAAGCCCTCATGGATTCCATGAGAAAGTATGACCCCCCTCGGGCAGATTTGCCTATACTTACAAAAGTTGCATCTGCCAGATTTTTGACCATAAGCTTGTCAAAAATATGCTTTTTTGATATTGTTTTGATTACACTTAAAATTAGGCCAAAAATGCTCATATAAGCCATCCACACCCACACCCACCCACTTACACCCACCCACACCCACACATATTTACTTCCGGCCCGGGTGATCCAGCTCCGGCATTTCTGTAAGTAGAGTAGATGGAAAATGCCGGAGCTGGATCACCCGGGCGAGTCGTAGTTTTTTATGCTGTATATTTTAAGGTACCTTCACGATAAAGAGATTTTGCATTACATATCAGCTAGAATTGTGAGAGTGGCTGAAAAGTGTGGGTATGTTGTTGCAGTGCTCCTCATATTTTTTTAAAAAAAAAAATATAACAGATTTGTATAAATTGAATTTGTTTGATTTAATATACAGAATTTTTTATTATTCATATCAAACATATTTACACACACACACACACACACACACACACACACACACACACACACACACACACACACACACACAGTACAGTGCTGAACCCAACTGATATTTTTTATTAAGCATAGAGTTTTGATTTGAACCCCAAGAAATTTTATATAAATACCAAAGCCAAAAAATATTAACACACACACACACACACACACACACACACACACACACAGTACAGTGCTGAACCCAACTAATTAAGCATAGAATTTTGATTTGAATCCCAGGAAATTGTATATAATAAACAACAAACAAAAATGCCAAGTCAAAAATATTGTAATCAATGCAATAAGAATATATCCAGCCCCAATTGGGCCAAGCACCAAAAGATTTGTGACCCAGACAAATACAGAACTCCCACAAAAATATGCCCCAAATGCAATAGAAAATATAACATGCAATACTTCACATATACACATAAAAATACTTGTTCTGCACAGTCATCAACATTGCCCCCACAACCATCCACATCTGGTCTGAAAAGAAAGAATGAAGCACCTGTTAATGCTGGACCTGCAAAGCAGCCACGCTATGAACCCATCCATAGCAGTTTTAATGCCCAACTTAGGGATTACCGGTTTGTATCAGAGCCAAGATGTGGCATTCAGAATTTTTTGAGCAGTGTAAATCCTGATCTGCAGGCAATTCTAAATGCACAAAATGGCTCTTATAAGCTGTCCCTCAAATTCTATACACAATATAAGAAGCCAAATGGCACAAAATTTACACAGCCCCACATAACAGAAACTGTACCGGTATATTCAAATGCAAATTCAGACACAATAATAAGCAGTTTAATAGATCAATTGAACATTAAACACTCTGAATTTGCGGCAAAAGAGTCTGGATGGAGCCTATGCGGATCTCCACACAGGCTCTATGTTAATATTTCTGAATTCTGCCCATTACAAGGATCTACATATCTGCCATTACCTGATAATATTAAAAACAGAAGAGCCGTGGTTAATATAGAAAATACCGACCAGAAATGCTTTTTGTGGTGTATATTAGCTGCTTTGTTTCCAGTTTCAAGGAATCCTCAGAGAATAAGTTATTACAAACAACATGAACATCTTTTTGACGATGTAATGGAGGGTTTAGAATATCCAATATTAGTTCAGAATATTGATAAATTTGAAAAAAGGGCCAGGCATATCAATGGCAAACAATTATCTATTAATGTATTTATTTGCTCCACTGGCAATTGCCCGATAGAACCTCTCAGAATCAGTACATTTGATGATGAATCTGCTATTCCGATTGATCTGCTCTTAATTGAAAGGGATGGTACATATCATTACACTCTGATACATAATCTTCAAGCTTTAGTGAGAACACAACTTGACAAATCCAATACAATATTCAAGTTGTGCAGAAGATGTTTAACTGTATTTGATGGTAGAAAAACAGTGACGAGGGTTCCTGAAGAGAATGCAGAAATTGCAAAAAACAAGTTAATTGAGCATCTGAAATATTGTGGCAATCATAAACCTGTTCATATGGTGATGCCCAATCCAAGTGAAAATTGCAAATTCAAAAAATTTGAAGCCTTGTTGGAACACCCAGCATATATTGTCTGTGATTTTGAATCAATCCTCAAATCTCTTGCATCGTGCAATCCAGATCCTGAAGAATCTTCAATTACACCATACCAGGTACATGAACCTTCCAGCTTTTGTTATGTGGTTGTACGGGATGGTGTTGTTAGTAAAGAATATTCATACATGGGGCCAGATGCCGTCAAAATATTTGCACTTAGAATAGAAAATGAGTGCCGTGACATAGCATCTAATATTTTATTAAAATCAAAGCCTTTGCTGCCTTTAACAGAGGATCAGATTGAAGATTTCAACAATGCAGAAAAATGCCCGGTATGTGATTCTGAATTTTCAGATACAAATATCAAGGTGAAACACCATTCTCATACAGATGGTAAATTCAAAATGGCCCTGTGTAATAGCTGTAATATTCAGATCAAGAGACCAAAATTTATCCCCATATTTTGCCATGGAGCATCCAATTATGATTTCCATCATCTAATCAGGTACGAGGGGTTTGAGAAGCAGAATTTAAATATTTTAGCTGAAAATGATGAAAAATATATATCTATTAGCAAAACAATTAAAGTTAATGGTGTTCCTATTCACATAAGATTTCTTGATTCTTACAGATTTTTATCAGCTAGCCTGGATACACTGGCCACTCAATTATCTGATGATCAATTCAAAATCACACGTGCATTGTTTCCAAATCAGGACCTGAAATTAATTAGGCGGAAGGGTGTATATCCATATGATTATGTTACAGATTTTTCTAAATTTGATGAGTGTTCTTTGCCACCACAAGAAGAGTTTTACAGCAAAATCAGAGGTTCTGGAATCACTGATGAGAATTATCACCATGCCCAATTGATGTTTAACAATTTAAAATGCAAGACATTTGGTGATTATCACATGGCATATTTGAAACTTGATGTGACCCTCTCAGCAGATATAACGCAGGCATTCAGAAAATCTTGCATGCAGAATTATGGACTGGATCCAGTGTATTTTTTCAGTGCCCCGGGCCTAGCATGGGATGCAATGTTTTTAAACACCAAAAAGCAATTGGATCTGATCCAGGATCAAGATATGTATCTGTTTATGGAGGAAGGTATAAGAGGAGGCATGGTGCAATGTTCTCAGAGATATGCCAGAGCAAATAACAAATATATGCCTGATTATAATCCAGAATTGCCATCAAATTATATATTGTATGTGGATGCAAATAGCCTCTATGGTCATGCCATGATGCAAAAACTGCCATATGCAGGGCTTGAGTGGGTTGAAGATTTTAATATTGAAGATCTTCAGGACTTTGATGACAGTAATTATGGCCTCTTCTTAGAGGTTGATCTGACAATTCCTGATGATTTACACAACAAATTTTCTGATCTGCCCCCAATTCCTGAGGTTCAGTGCTCACCTGGCTCTAAACAGAAGAAGCTCATGATGACTCTGGAGCCAAAACAAGACTATGTCATATATTACAAAAACCTCCAGTTCCTGATGAAACATGGTGTTCAAGTGACCAAAATTGGCAAGGTTTTGAGGTTCAGGCACTCAGAATGGTTGAAATCATATATTAATACAAATACAGAGATTCGAACATCTGCAAAGAGCCAATTTGATAAGGCCTTGTTTAAATTGATGGTCAATTCTGTATATGGCAAAACAATTGAAAATGTCAGAAAACATACCGATGTTAAAATAATTACTGACCCCAGCCGGAGCAAAAAATTGGTTGCAAAGCCTAATTTCAATTACAGAAGAATTTATGATGAAAATATGGCACTTTTCAACATGAAGAAAACAAAAATTAAGTTTGATAAGCCTATTTATGTAGGGGCTGCAATATTGGATTTGGCCAAATTACATATGTTAACATTGTATTATGATGTGTTGAAACCTTTTTATGGTGATAATATAAAATTGATGTACATGGACACGGATAGTTTTATTCTTGATATTCAAACAGAAGATGTTTATCAAGATATTGCACAGCCTGAATTTATTAAATACTTTGATACCAGTGAACATACAAGGATTCAACCCCACAACAAAAAAGTACCTGGCAAGTTAAAAGATGAGACACTTGGTGATGTTATTGTGGAATTTGCTGGGTTAAGTGCCAAGATGTACAGTTTTAAAACATGTAATGCTGTTGTCAAAAAAGCCAAGGGTATTGGCAAAGTAACTGTGGAAAAAGAGCTTAAATTTGAAGATTATAAAAATTGCCTCAAATCCCAGAATTTAATCAAAACATCAGAATCCAGAATTCAGAGTGTGGATCACCTATTGACTTCAAATGTTGTAAGAAAAGTGGCTCTGGACCCACATGATGATAAGAGATGCATTTTGTCATGTGGCATACATACTTTACCATGGGGTCATTGTGATTTGAAAAATGGCAATCAATGCCCAATTACAGAGCATGATTTGAAATAAATAAACATGCCTATGAACTTATTTGGGTTCAAAAAACAAGGTATTATGGACCTGCCAACACCACAACCCTCTCCTGATATGCTGTCTAAACTGAGTGGCTTGTTAATTATTCATCTGAACAGCATATTTACAGATGATGATGATGAAACAGGCAAAATATTGTACATATTTAACAATAATTTAAATCATTACCAATTACCTGTAGGTGGGCAATTGCAATTTATTACAACTCCTGAGGGTGATGTCAAGATTTCAGTAGGGAGAAATATTTACAGAATTAAGCACTCAAACATGGTTTCTGGCACTGTTTATACTGTTTCTGCTGGTGACTGCTTATATATTGAAGTCCCTGGATCCTATGATAAGCTTATACCCTTTTTTATAGAATTAAGAATCAGATACTCTATAATAAATAACTACTAAGCAAAATGCCTAATGATATTTTTGGCCATACAAGACATGAAGATCACAGTGATGAGATTCTGATGCTTGATGTCAGAGTCAAGAAATTAAGAAGTGATTTACAAGCTTTACAAACAACACTCAATGCCAGTCTTCAATTAGAAATTACAAATTTGCAATCACAATGCATGGACCCTCTTCTTAAAATTGATTCTGAACTCAAATTATTGCTTCAGAAATATACTGACCTGGCCACATTGGATAATTTTCAAAATTTAGAAGAAGCTGTAGCAGCTCTTCAAGCCAAATTTAAGACCCAGGCTAACAACTCTGAGCAATTGAAACAACAATTGGAAGAGCAGATAAATAATGTCCAGACACAGCTCCAAACAATTGTCAAAAGCATAAAATCACAAGAAGATTTTGATCTAGTGATTTCCACTCTAAAAGAACAGATTCAGTCACTCCAAATACCTAATCTGGATCCTCTGAACAATGCCATAGCCGAGGTTAAAGAAAAAATTGAGACACTTGAAAATTTTATGAACAATTTGCCATCTTCTGATGCTTTGAATGCAATAACTCGGAGTGTAGCAAATATTAAGCTGCAACTTGAAACATATGAAGATTTTGGAAAAATTCAAAGTTCCATAACCCATCTTGAAGGTACAATAGCAGCAGTGCAAAGTGATTTGGCAAATGTACTTGAATCCAGATTGCCCGGTATTGTAGATACCCTTGTCAGTGTCCAGCAACAAATCACAAAGCTTGAAAACCTCAACACTGAATCTGAACTGTCTCATTTTCATCATTTGATTGATGATATCCAAACAAAACTTGAAATTTTACAACAATCCACACCCTCTCAGGCAGATATAGCCCTGCTCCAAAATGCTATGCAAAATGTGGCTGATGCTTCTGAATTACACAATGTAAAATTGGCACTTGAATTTTTGCAAAATACAGTATCAAATCTGCCTACATCACAGGAACTTAAAAATATTAAGAGAGCAGTGAATAGGATATTGAAATCAGAAGATATCAAGAATATCCAAGCAGAGATCAAACATCTCACTCAGACAGTGGCCACTCTACCAACTAATCAACATATTAATGAACTGCATGCCCTGTTTGAGGATATCAGAAGGCAGGTCCATGATCTTACAGCTCAAAATTCAAAATTGGCAGTTGTTGAAAATTTGCAACAAATTGTAGCTAATATCAAGCAACAGCTAGGGACCATGGAATCCAATCAAGCAAATGCTCTGTCTGTTTTTGCCACCCAGCTACAAGAAATTGTCCAGCAATACAAGAGACTTGCTGTGGACATAAAAATAAAGCCAGGCCATGATGATGTTGTTAGAACCATCAATGAGCACCTTGAATCTGTAACAAGCAGATTGCTCACAGCAGAAAAGGAAATAACAGGCATAATCGAGAATCCAAAACATTCAGTAATTCTTGAATTGTACAGCATCCCCAACAAAGAATATGATTCTCCATTTACACCAGGTGGCAAAATATATATGCTGTCCCCTGCACAATTTTATTACCAATTTTTTGTTGGGGGCACATTGAGACCAATCAAGATCAAATATTGGCTACAGCCACAGGCACACCACTACCCCACCTTATCAATAACAAATGCTGATAACAAAGTGAAAATCACCAGTGTAGAATTGGAGGATTTTACAGATCCCAATACATTAGAAACATCTTATGCTGAAGATGATGGCTCTTTGGAATTTAAAATAAAAATAGGGGACAAATTATATTTAGAAAATCCTGTAGTATCAGCTGCTGAACATCCCATAGTTGCAATATTCTTGTTTACATATTATGTCTAGACAAATTATTGTTGATGAATTACACAGACAGGCCCGACATAATTTTAAGGGACTCCCAGTAGTCACAAAAAGCATAGATGATTTATGGCAGAGCGACTTGATTGAAATGGCAAGTGGGCAGTTGAAAAACTTAGACAAAATCAACAAGGGCTACAAGTATCTACTCACTGTAATAGACACATTTTCAAAATTTGCCTGGGCTGTGCCCCTCAAATCCAAGACTGGGGCATGTGTTACAGAAGCTTTGAGAACAATTATCAATCAGAGTGGAAGATCCCCGCGCTATTTGCAAACAGATAATGGCAAAGAATTTTATAATTCAGTGTTTCAACAATTTATTAAAAGCCAGGCAATAAAACATTATTCAAGTTACAGTGATCTCAAAGCCTCAATTGTAGAGAGATTCAACAGAACCTTAAAACATCTTCTGTATAAACAATTCACACTTCAAGGTAATTATAAATGGATTAATATTCTTCCAGAACTTCTACATAAATATAACAATTCTGTCCATTCCACAATCAACATGAAACCCTCTGAAGTAACTTCATCTGATGAGCAAAAATTGATCAGCACTGTTTATTATCCTAGATACCAGCCAACAACAAGAAAGGCCAAATACAAGGTGGGGGATCAAGTAAGAATCAGCAAATATAAGCACTTATTCAAAAGAGGCTTTACAAGAAACTGGAGCACTGAATTATTTACAGTGGTTCAAGTTAAACCCGGGATCCTTAACACATATATAATAAAGGATCACCGAGGAGAAATTCTTAAAGGCAGGTTCTATGAACAAGAGCTCAGCAAAACTAAACAGCCTGACACATATCTCATAGAAAAAATTATCCGCAGAAAAGGCAACAAATTATTTGTCAAATGGCTAGGACTTCCAGAACACAGCTGGATCGATGCAAACAAAATAATAATATGAGCACCTGGGATGTTATAAAGAGGCTGCCAGAACCTGAACAACAGAATAAGAGAAATGGCAAATTGCTACCTGATAATATTAGGTGTCTTATTGTTGGGCCATCTGCTTGTGGTAAAACTACACTAATGGTTGATAATTTTTTATTGGCACCCAACTGGTTAGACTGGAAAAACAGGCACTTGTATGTCTTCTCTAAGAGCTTGGAACAATTAAAATATCAGCAGCTGATGAAGCTATATGATGGATTGGATATTGCCACTTTTGAACCAGATGTTAAGCCACTTCATGAATGTCTCGATAATTCTGTTGTTGTGTTTGATGACATTATATTGGATAATCAAAACAAGGTTAGAAATTTCTTTACACAGGGCCGGCACAAAAACATTGATTGCTTCTACCTGGCACAGACATTTTCAAAAATACCCAAGCAACTGATCCGGGACAACAGTAATTTTATATGTGTGTTTCATCAAGACCATACCAACCTCAAACACATACATGATGAATATGTAGGTGGGGACCTGAGCTACAATAATTTTTCTAAGTTTTGCAGCAGGTGCTGGAACCAGGACAGTTATGGGTTTGTCACAATTGATATGACAAGAACACCCAATAGTGGCAAATACAGAAATAAAATCAACAATTTTCTAGACGTTGAAACATAAATAAATAACCATGAAAAAGCCAATCATTGATGATCTTAAGTTAAGAGATTATCTTGTAAAAAGATTTAAGGGATGGAAATCAGAGAACCGTGGAATTTATGAAAAACACAAACAAACAGAACAGCCTGTAATTGATGCTATTAATAATTTAGGTAAGAATATCAAAACTGTTACAGAGCAAAATCAAAATTTGCTCACAGAGCTTGTACCTGTAGCTGCTAGGAACATATTAGATTATCCAATCACCCCACTTTCAAGTATTCATACACCTAGTCCTGTTGCTCCTAGAAGAATTGAGGCTAGTCAGGATCCTATTGAATTGGGTCTTCTTGCTCAAAAATATTTAACCACACCTAAAGACAACAAAGATGAGGTGTTTGGCTTATATGCTGACACAGAGCTTGATGGCAGCATCATACATAGAATTGGCAATTTCAGAGTAACATTTATGGGAGATGATATAATTGTATATTCAGAATCTCGTCTCGGAGAAAAAGGTGCTTTTGTTAAATATGCCGGCACGCCTGGATTATGGGAACTGATGACTAGGAAAAGGCCTGGCAGCTATACAGATCAAGATTATGAGGATTACAAAGAAATATTAATAAAATCAGATGCTCTATACCAGAACAATGATCCCACACAAAAAAGGGTTAAGTCGAGCAGTGGGGCAAAATACAACAATTTAATCAAGCCCATATGGTCACAGATCAAGACTGGCAGTGGAATCAAACAATACAACACCCTGCCCAAAGAATTTGTGTGGGTTGATGATGTCAGGAAACTTGTAGATAGGTTATTGGTGATAGCTGGGGAGGAAAATGCTGGGAACCACAATTTTTACAATGAAAAGGTTGGAATTATGGACATGATAAGCACAAAATTGTCTAATTTTATAGTGAATGACACTAAGGGGATTGGATATCTTATAAAAATTATTAATACTCTACCACCTAAATTTTGGAATATTTCTGAGGGTCGGGGCCTTGTTAATGACATTATAAACAAGCTGCCATTTGAACTACACATTCCAGGCTATCAGTATTGTGGTCCCGGTACAAAATTGGACTATAGATTAAACAGAGGGGATCCTGGTGTTAATCCCCTAGATGCTGCTTGTAGAGACCATGACATAGCATACAACTCATATTCTGATCTTGACAAGAGACATGTTGCAGACAAGAAATTAGAAGAGGCTGCATTTGGCAGATTTGTAAGCAAAGATGCTTCTTTGAGTGAAAAAATAGCAGCATTGGGAACCACCATAGCTATGAGCACCAAACAAAAACTGGGGTGGGGGCTGTGAATATGTATATAATAAACCTACAATGAAGGCCAAGGGTGTTATGTATCAAATACCTTATGCAGGTCTCAAATCTCTCAAAACTATTGACAGTCTTTTGACCAAAAAGCAGCGCAAGAAAAAAAATTCTTGTATTGCAAAGGGGCATGGTATGAAATTGTTGCTTAGTACCCCCCAATTAAAAAAATTACAGCAATCCAGGAAAAAATTACATGTGGGGGGATTTATATTTACTATCCCTGCCATCTTAGCTGCTCTCGGGGCTGTTGGGAGCTTGGCTGGGGGATCAGCTGCCATAGCAAAAACAGTAATAGATGCCAAGAAGAATAGGGCAGAATTAGATGAGCAGAGGCGCCATAACCTGGCCATTGAGAAACAAGGCAAAGGTGTTAAAAGAGCCATGAATAAGTTTAAAAAAAACAAGAGCCGCTTACAAACCAAGATATTGAAGCTTTAATCAAGCCACTGGGCATCAAAAATTTTAGAGGTGTGTACATGTCTGATTCCTTACCGGAACAACCACTCAACAAAGAGTGTGGCATTGTTAATTTGGATAAGTACAAAAATCAGGGCACTCACTGGATCTGTTATCTTAAATATTTAAAAGATGAGGCATTTGTATTTGATTCATTTGGAGGTGTTCCACCTGAAAATTTAGTAAAATATCTAAAATCAACTATTCTTTATTACAATAATGCCCGTGTTCAAAACTTCAAAGATGTTAATTGTGGACATTTGTGTTTATCTGTTCTTAGATATATGTCTCAAATAAATAAACCATCAATTGAAAATTTTCAAAAAGCCCTGTGGTATTTAAAACATCATGGGGGTATTCCATCTCACCAGCCAAAATTCAATATTGAAACTCAAATTGCATGATGACATAGTGTATCCCAAAACAATAGCTCTCAGAGCATTTTATGGCATGTACCTAATCCCCAATATTACACACCACAACAACAAAATTGCAGTTGGTGATGAGAAAATTGTCATCACTCCAGGGCAGTATAATCTGTCCACTTTAAATGCTCAATTACCCAGAGGTATAGTGTTAAGTCAAAATTCTGTCACTCACAGAGTAGAAATTGTATCTGCCACAGAAACAGTGAATCTGGGTACAATAGGAGAGCTGTTAGGCTTTGAGAACAACACAAAACTTGAACCAGGCATCAAACACACTGCTATGAATATACCTAAATTCTTAGCCATAGAGACTCTGAATATTCACTGTAATGTAGCAGAGGGTATGATCACCAAATCAAATGGCATAGGCTCTCACAAACAAACAGGCATTATTGCAACATTCAAACCTAATTCTGAATTTATGGAGCCAATCATCTACAATCCATCCCCAACATTATATTTTCCTGTGTGCCATAATAGAATAGATTATATTGAGTTGATGGTCACTAATGAAAAAGAAGAATTAGTTGATTTTGCTGGAGCCACAACAACTGCAATCATAGAGATTAACATTTAAATAAAAATACATACAAGAAGAAAATGGAAAATATTGAGAGTTATGAGCTACAATCATTCCCCCCAAACAGGAGGACATTTGCAAATTTAAATCAACCCAACACAGAGATTGAGGTTGATCTTGATGTGGGGGATGGATTTATATACCCTCACAGAGCAGATTTATACATCAAATTTGATGTTGTAAAGCTCGATGGTACAGATTATCCGGCAAATTCAAATATAAGTTTGGTGGACAATTTTGTGCCGCATCTATTCTCTGAAATTGAGATCAGAAAGCATGGCGTTGTTATAAACAGAGTAGATTATCCGGGTATTACCTCCACAGCTTTGGCCACATTAAAATTATCGAAAACCGAGGCTTCATACTACAAAATCGGGGGATTTGAGGCTGGTGATAAGATATTATCTAAGAACCACACAGTGCTGTTCCCGATGCGCCTGTTGCCAGGATTCTTCTCAGATTACAAAGAAATTATGTGGAAGGGTGGGTTAAGAATCACATTTAGAAGAGCTGCAAATGATAACAATGCTTTGATGAGGTACAGTGCAATAAACCCTACAGGAGAAGCTCTGCCCAATACCCTACCAGATGCAGGCAAATGCATTATTCAGACTATGGAGTTAAGAATCCCTGTTGTTGAGTATGAAGCCAGTTATGCTCTTAAATACAAAGCTGATATAATAAAAAATCCACAAATTCCTCTGCAATTTTATACATATCAATGCGTACAGAAGCCCGCATCTGGTGCATATTATGAATTTGATGCCACAAATTCATTCTCCAGTATTCAATACGACATGCCTGATTTTGTAGTGGTACTGTTTCAGACTGGAAGACACAACAATCAGGAAAAAAATTCAAGCAAATTTGATAACTGCAACATCAAGAACATATATCTTAAAAATGGCAGAAATGAGGTATTTCCTAGAGAAAATTACAACTTAGACATGTCCAAGAATGATTTCCTCAAATTATATGAGGCATTTACATCCTTCAAAAGGGTCACTACAGGCAATACTGACATGTATTACACACCAGATGAATTCAAGGCACAGAGACCCATGTTTGTAATTAACACTTCAAAAAGGAAACAGGTTGTGGTGAATGACAGAACAAATATTAAAATTATCTGTGAATTCCATGAGGCATTACCTGATGACACCATATGTAGTGTTATTCTCATAGGAGAAAAATCATATGTTTATGATGTAAGAAATGAGAGGGTCACAGAGCAATTCTAGAGGGGCTCTGCATATTACATTGTTTTAATATTGGATATGCAAGTTGAGGCTGGGGTCCAATTAAACTTAAACTGGAAGTAAATATGTGTGTATATGGGTGGGTGTGTGTGTATGTGTGTATCTTAGCATAGTATTAAGTGTGGCCAAAAAAAAAAAATATCAAGAGGGGCATATTTTTGACAAGTTTATGGACAACAATCTCACAGAAGTGCCTTTTATAAGTTTAGGCACATCAATCTGAGGGGGGTCATACTTTCTCATGGAATCCATGAGGGCTTTTTTACAAAAATCTTGGATTAGAGGGGGTTCCACACTTGAGCAAAAAGCTCATATGGGCATGTTGAGCTTGTTTTAAGTGTAGCCAAATCTGCTTCAGGGGGGTTCATACTTTCTTGAGTTTATAATACCACAAATACCACTACTGCTCTACAACCTGGCAAGGGAAGTGGGGAGCGGGGAAGCGACATATCCAGCGCAATAAGCAACGCAGCAGCCTGTAGAACGGGTGCACATTAGGGATGGCCAGATCCGGATCCTGGCGGATCCGGATCCAAAAAAATTTCGGGTTTCCATAAAACTTCGCAGGTGTATAGAGGGGCCCAAAGGAAGAAATTCGTGTTTTTTTGTTTCAGCTAAAAAACTGTTTTAGGGGGCAAAACCCCCCCTCAAATGTCAAGATGAGGAGAAATTGAAGTGAGGATCTGACCCCGACCCACGTAAATATGGCATAGGAAGAAAAAGGGGGCATAGGGTCCCTCTATACACATGCCAAATTTCATGGAAATCGGAGGGGGACACAGGAGTCAGATCCCCACTTCAATTTGTCCTCATCTTGATATTTGAGACGGGTTTTACCCCTAAAACAATTTTTTTAGAAGAAGCAAAAAACACGTATGTCTTCCTTTGGGCCCCTCTATACACCTGCCAAGTTTTATGGAAATCGGAGGGGGACACTAGATAACCTCCCTTGTTAGTCTTACACTTTGTAATTATATAACACTGCATATACTATTATAATGTTTTATTTTAATTTTTAAATCTGTAACTGTAGAACAATTGTATAATTTTTGTATAACATTTCTATCTTGTTAAATGTGTTAAAGGTTTCATCCTGGAATGGAATGTCTCACATTTATGTGTGTTTCCATTTCCAATACATTCGAATGAATACATATTCGTTTCAATGGCATTTACAAAATCACCTCTGACATTTTATGTTAAACAATTAAGATTATTTTTGTGCACGAGTGTGTTAGCCGATGAATAGCAAATTATTTTGGGAACAATACTTGATAAATTTTTTTTTAGGACTAACAAATGAAAAATTTCTTTGTAATAGAAGATCATAATACCTTTTAAGGTGTGTTAATATTATAATGGGATTGAGATACGAAACTATCGGATCCGGATCCGATAGCATACGAGCTGTGGTGGGTGCCATAGAGGAAATCGAACCCAAGCTATCTGGAGTACATTAACCAAAATGCTATCGGAGGACCATATTATTGGAATCCAGGTTCTTATGCTTAAAAATAAATTAATAAAAAAAGTTGAAGAATGTAGATAAACTTGCAAAACGTTCAAATATAAAAATCTAATAATTCATGAGGATATCAATTATAATCAGATAGGTTATACTACTTCTTAGTGTTAGTAATATTGTTTATGTAAAGAAGTAAAGAATTTCAAATAGGACCTGGCAGCACTCGAGAGTGCCAATGGAGGACGGATAAGATACAGTTGTATGAAATGTTTCGTGTCGCGGACTTTGTTGGTAACAGTATTTTTTATCTTCTAAGTTGACTCATACATCTTTCTTTCTTTAGTGCAAGAATACATTGATCTCCTTATCATAGGCTATTATAACTTGTAAGAAATACTTTGCTTCTTTACGTGCGATAGTGTACTTTCGCCATTCTGGATCCCACTTTAAACTGTAGGTCCAGTCCCGATTAGCCTTACTGTGCATAAAGTGGACTTCAAACAGCAACTCAAACAAACAAACTTTCGCCATTCACTTCCTACTCGTTGTTCCGAGATGAGACAATCCGGTACGGTTTTGTTGAATATTGCATTCGTCTTCAACCTAAATCCGGTTGTATATTTTCACAAACAAGAGTTCGCCGAGGAAACCTTTTGAGAATACGACCCACCCAATAAAAATACCATCGAAATAATAATAATACAACCAATTAAGCATGACAAATGAACAGTATATTCTTTCCACGCACATACATATGCACGCACACTCACACTCACACGCACACACAAATATAAGCTAATTGTAGATATAGAGAAACTCTTGTTAAGCGACCCCTCCCCGCCCGAGATTTATCCTTGGCATGCCCTGCTCACCCATTATAAAGGATGTGTCTCAGTTATTTACTTCTAGCCAATCACGAGAATGAGTTTGAGAATATGAAGTTCATGTAGGGACACTCACAGTCTTCGTAGTGTAGTGGTAAGCAAAGAGTTAGCGTAGCGCGCTACGAGACCAGAGGTCCCGCGTTCGAATCCTGGTCTTACCATGGGTGTTCTTTGTGAGTGTCCCTTCATCAATTTCATCATACATCCTCATCTTCCCGATTATCCAAAAGTGGCAGACATCCGAAGTAAATGAAACCAAATCAATGAATCAATGGAAGAATAGAAGCGGAAAACCAAATTGCCAGGCCCGGGATGGAGGATATCAAACAAATCGCCCAAGGTGTGAACTGCAAATGCTACAGAGGAATTTGCGGAGGGTAGAAACAAAAGAAGAATATATCCAAGAAAGAAATAAAGAAAGAAAGAAAAAATGATAGAATTATTTAATATAACCAACATCCAAAGTCCCTTTCAGTAAATACGTAAGCAAGGGAAACAAAGAAGAACGAAGATGATTTAATACTATAAACAAGTTTCACAGTGCTTTTCTGTAAATAAGAAAATGTGGAACGGACAAAGAAGAAAGAATTTTGAGCTGGAAAATAATGGATGGAGTATGTGGAGTAAACTTTCCGAATGGCAAGGAAGAGCATGAGCAAATCAATTTCGGAGCCGAAGACTTACGAATAAAAAGGTAAAATGATCCTTACCGAAGCTCCATCCATGCTGTGAAAGGTCCATCACTGCGAATATTAATTCCAGTCAAATTTCGAAATCCAGCATTGAGGTTTGTCGAAATTGATATCTTTAAATGAAGATTATTAGTTCAGACATGCATAATTGAGGTTTCCCAAAGTTGGAAATTAATTGCAAGTGATGTTCCAGACCAGACTGAAAACGGCTGTCATTAACTTTCTTCCCAAGTAATTCTCTCTTTTCCTTGCTGAGCAATTAGGCTAATGGTAATGAGTGTTTCAAGCTCGCAATTCTCCTACAATTGCCAAAGCTTTTACAAATCGCATAAACTTGAAACACGGTCGCTTGTTTTTCAATTTGTATGCACCTTCACTTAGAGTATATCGGGGTAAGAGTGCGCACTTAATTTTTGATACCATATATCTAAGGTACCAAAGCAGATAGAATCGTAAACTTTATACCTAATAAACCTCAAATAGTCTTCTTTCAGTGTGTCATAAGCTTCAGACTTACATTTTGAATTTATTGGTTGTAATATATATTTTTGTAACGCATGTCGAAAGCGTACGTTTGTCCGACCGGTGAAGTGAGGTATAAGTTTGCATGCAGTGAGGCAAACGTTCGCATGAAGGAAGGAATTTTAGATTTGTACTGACATTACTTCTAATAGGAATTAATTTAAAATGTGTATGGAATATTACATTCTTAAAATGTAAATTGGTTATGATTTCAAACTCTTTCTTTTGGGGAGTGGGATAGTGTCAGCATGGAAGATTGATTTTCATGTTCTAGTCCATGAATCAAATACAGAATCAAATCCGAATCTGAAAAATGTTGCACAAATGTAGATACTGTTTGCACAGTTGTTGGCTCGAACTTTTGATCCACTGTGATATGTGAACTTTAACACCACAACGTCGCTTTTTAGTTAACCCTGTGGAGGCACATAGTGGTTCGAATCCTACTTTAAACTGTAGGTCCAGTCCTGGTTAGCCTTACTGTGCATAAAGTGGACTTAAAACAACAACTCGATCGATCTATTGATCGCTTTTCCTTACCAGCAGGTGTTGTCATTTGTGGGAAATAATTTTGAAACATCCAATGCATTACCACACCCACCACAAGTGAATTACTCAAAACATGTGGTCAGTAATAATTTACTGAAGTTAATTTATTTTTATGTAACAGAGTTTGCAAGAAATTAAAGTATTACATTAGGAAAATTATAAATGAAACTTACCTCATGGTTTCAATGGTTTTTTTTTTCCAGATGCCTGATTACATTTCGGCATGACACCTTTCAGGCTGACTCAACATTGCCAGCCAAATTTCCAATGAAACATTTCACTCTTGCTCCACAGCACTCTATTCACTACACTCGAATCGCCGGCCTTAACCAAAAGCTTCTTATATACAAGGCCTGAGCAGGGACTCTATGTTTATATGCAACGTCATTAGTGGTGGGTCATGAATCCCGACACTCCCATCACATTCTCAATCTGTACTAAAGACGCGAAAACTTGACATAGTTTGTGTATGGCATTTCTAGAGTGTAAAACACATATTTGCGACTGAAATGCTTATATCCTGTTGTGAGCAATGACCTATCACTGATGATGTTGCACTTATAGAAAGGGTTTCTACGCAGGCCTTGTATTAAATGATGGCGTTGCCTATACCCCAAATCTTTAAACACGGGTACATCGTTACAATATCAATCTATGAAGGTAGGAAGGGATTGCTACAGGATGTATTATCTTGATGTGACAGCTGGTTCTTGAGCAGCCAGTCAGATGGCATGCTGCCTTTAAAGGTATTCGCGCATTTACACAAATTTAGACTATGAGCGACTATGGTACGTACACAAGTATCAAAGGGATGAAGGCTGAGGGGAAAAGGAAGAATGGTACCACGATCAATTAAGGATATCGAAAGGAGATGCCACCATATGAACAAAGTAGAGATCCACTGAACTTCTAAATATAAGAAAAGTATCCCCAAAAAGTTAAAGTCGAACTTACAAAAAAATACATATTTAGGAGATTCTATTGAAATTTGGAGATATAAAATTGTCACAGGAACACAATGCATAATTATTATATTCATGAGAAATTTTAAAGTCTAAAATCGCATTATTATTATGATAATACAATTATTATTATTATTACTTATTACTCGTTTGAAGTGTAAATTATCAATAAATAATTATTATAATTATATTATAATTAATATTTATCGTTACTATCATTACAATCATAAAGTTTGTAATGCTGGGTGAGCCAAAGTCCCTTAACACCCCCTATACAATGTAATAGAGTTAGCTTAGGTACAATTGATCATAATAGAAACAGGTTAGATCTAGCAGGAACGATAGTTGCGTGTGTCAAGCCAAAGTCCGCCTCGAAATTTCCGATAGCCACTACCTTTGCCTTATTCACGGGTGTTTGTGTTTATCAATATCAAACGGAAAATAATTTTAAAAAACTATAGAATTCTCACTTCTGTAAGTATAAATACAAGTAACAGCCGACTTTCATGGAGAAGTGGTTACCACACCCCGCTTCGACACCAAGGGTCCTGGGTTCGAATCCCGACCTGGACAATGGTGTTCTTTCATCAATTTCATCATATCATCAATCATTCTCATCTTCGTTGTTATCCAAAAGTGGCAGAAAAGCGAAGATAAATAAGCCAAACCAATCATTAAAGAAATATGTTACAGTAACCCTTTCGTTCTTCACCTATCTAACCTTGGATCTAGAGTCTTTTTACCAGGGTTCAAAATACGTATCATTAGGATTCATATTTTGACAGAATAAAGCAACAACAAATTTCTTAGATTATTTCAGCAAATATGACCGAGCTCTTATCCAAGAATCATCAAGGGTTGAGAAAGACTATTACGAACTGAAGGGTAAATGGTTCTCCTTTCGGGACAGATTTCAAGAAACTCTCTAACAAACCTTACGAGATAAAATTATTTTGGAACTACCGTCAATGAAGAAACCGGAAGCCATGGCAAGAGAGAGAGAGAGATAGATGGACTGAGAAAGAGAAGTCTGACAAACTTAGTTTAAAACAGACGACCAGTTCAGCTGTATATTTTTCTCGATTTCTACGAGGAGAGTTGCTACTGTCTAGTTTCAGGATAGTAAGTGAAAAGAATATAATATTCTCAATATTCTCAAAAGTTGAGTTTTGTTTTAAGTTCATTTTATGCATGCACAGACTAATCGGACTGGACCTATTCTTCAAAGAGGGATCCGTTAAGAACCACTTCTAATTATCGTGGAAAAGGATATGACATTAATACTTTATATTTTATCTACTTACGTAAGCTAAATACTGTAAAACTTTTCCCATTTATATGTGGACGTAATTAAAAGTATATTCTCTGGCCAGTATGAATAATAACAAGAATAATGCGAGAGGTACCGGGAGCGTATTTCACATGTGCACATTGAAATAGAGATTGGGGGCGTGGTTCGTGCATGAATGCTCCCTATTGGCTAGCAGACTGCCTCAATGATCATCTACATTATTATATATTATTATGTGTATTATAGGATAGGAAACTGGCATTTTTTTCATTGACTTGGGCGAACACTTTTTATAAACCACAGACTACTATGCCTCAGCACAAGCAGAACCATCTGGTCGGGGAAGACAACGCACTGGAATAGTAATCAATATTCGGAAAGCGAATAGACTTTCTTATTGGAAATAATAAAGGAAATAATTTTAAAAATGTTGCGTTTGATGAAAATTCTTATACAATTACTAAATATATTGGGTCATTTTCCGGTCTTCGTCACATGCAAGCAAGAAACATTTTGAATTCTTACTTTAAAAATCTGTCAAACCCTTGAGTAGCACCATAACCTTAATTTTGACTATATAAGCGCGCGCCTATTTGTTTTAAAAATAGTTGTTACAAACCAGATATTACAACACAAAATGAAGAGAAAGGAGTTTCGAAATAGAAAAGTAGTTGGCAGCAGAAGGTGAAAGAATGTAAATAAATCGTTGGAGGATAAGTATCGATTTAGTGAAAGAGAAGCTGTAATAGGAACATGTAGAAAAGATGAAAGAAATGTATTAAAAGTAGATAATAGACGGGAAAGAAAAATATAAGTGGTTTTCAGCTTTCAACAAGTTCAAGATTGTAGTCAAATTGTAAAGCACGCCATAGAAGTACTCAACAACAAAAAAAGTGACTCCAGCCAACCAGAAACTTCTCCATTACAAACCACGTCCCCAATCTCTATTTCAATGTGCACATGTGAAATATGCGTACCGGGATCGTTGCCCCTTACCTCCACCACGTAGCGTTTCAGCCTGTAGAACGCGGGGGTCGAACCAAGGGATGTTGCTCACCTCCACCAATTGTAGCACTTGATGGTAGAGTGTGAATACCTAGCTTAGCATATAGCGATTAATGTAAAACTCATGTTTTTAGATTTAACACTTCTGACTGAGCAATGAGAATGGCAGATGAGGGTGAAGATGTAAACTTACCATGCTCGGTAAACGAATTAATGTATATCTCCAGCTGTTGCTTCTTCAGACGATTACCAACGAAAGACCCCATGCTACTCTCCTCACCTGATTTTGTTCCATTTCTTTGACCTTCGCTTACATCGCTAAAGGTAAGCGTCCTTACAATATTCTAGGAGCAAGTCCTGACAAGTTCTTTGCAGGATCTTATTCGATTACCGGGCGGGAAATGTTATGACTGTAAACCTTTCCCAATTATTTATATGTGGACGTAATTAAAACTATATATTCTGGCCAGTATGAATAAAAACAAGAATAATTTTATATTATTTTTATTTAGTCCATCTAAAAGTTTATCTTTCTAACCTTGATTATGGCATTTTTGTTGTATGTATTTTGCATATGTGACGTCTGTCTCTTATTAGCATTGGGGTGTAAGGGGTTCCTTCCACGTAGGCGCCCTAAAGTCAACCTCACTTCCACGCAGTACATGACGAACGAGGCTCTGGCTACTGGCACTATGGCCAGTATAATTTTGTGTGTGTTGTCCTGTTTTTTGTCCTTGTGTGTGCTGAGTGCCCGTTTACAGCCTCAGCTTTTAACAGAAGTCAGAATATTTTAAGAGTTTTAGTTATGCAACGTTAGAGTTGTTATTTGTAATGGTAAGGGGCTGGCCCCCGTATAATGTGACGGGTGCAAAAGAGCCTAAGTGCTGACGCACCAAAAAGTTTAACTTCAAATCAAATCTTATTAGCATCGAGACGATGAGGATGATATGATGATTACTTGAAATTCACGAAAGGAGTCCAGGGCTCAAACCTGGAACACTCGATAGCGAGATACGCTCGGAAACCGAAGCGGCTCTAAATATTTGCCTCGCTATTTTATTTCTCTCTTGCAGCTTGAGGAGAAAAGTAACAGACATTTCCTGAATTAAGTCAGCTTTTTATTTCTTATTTAATATCATTTTCAGATGTTCGTATTACTCTAAGTGCTTGAATTTGGAAACTGATTGAAACGAGTTGTTTTCAATAATTAAATTTTGATTATTACCTAACACTTAGTTTTGGCCTGTAAGCATATATTTATTTTTATTTTTATTTTTGATACCTTCCAAAAATATTTTAGCATTATTCTTAATTGTATTTATATCATCCCCTAATAAGTCTACATATTATTTAGACCTTCATTACTTTATTTTACTTTGCTAATAAATAGCATATTCTAAGGCAAAATAAAATATGAAATGCGACATTGCATCTCCTTGTTTTACCCTATCATGAATTGTAAATTTGTCAGACATATTGCATACTTGTATCATAGTAACAAGTTACTTAGATATTCCAAACTTGACTAATATATCCAATTTAACCGAAACATATGCTTTTTTAAAATCAATGAATACCTGGTGGACACTTTGATTATATTCCCACCTTTTCTCCCAAGTGTATGTCTGATGTGAAGAATTTGATCTGTAGTTGATATGTTACATTTAAATCCACAAATCAGCTGTAATGTCATTAGCATATGGGGTCAGTCTTGTTAATAAAATGTTAGATAATATGTTATATGATGTTGAGAGAAGAGAAATTCCACGGTAATTATTGAAGTTCGTTTTATCACTTTTGTCCATGCGAAACTTAATAAACAGAATTGCAATACTTGTCATAAGTCAATTATAGTTGAAATGAAGCGTAGGGAGCAATATTGAAGTATCTGAAGGTGGGCTCTTCCTATGTGGTCAGGATTAAGTAGATTCTATATTTTCCCTTTCCTTCTTTTTTCTTTGTTTCTTTCTGTGTCTGCATCTTTCATCCATTTCTATCTTTTTTAATCTCCTTATCACTCGATTTCTCTCTCTCTCCTTCTCTCTTACGTTTTTCTATATCTTTCTCTTAATTATTTTTCTTTTGTTTCCACACCTTTTCATTGCTAGCTTTATATATATATATATATATATATATATATATATATATATATATGTGTGTGTGTGTGTGTGTGTGTGTGTGTGTGTGTGTGTGTGTGTGTGTGTGTGTGTGTGTGTGTGTATGGTGTGTGTATGGTGTGTGTGTGGTTCTTGCTCCAATGTATTTTTAAAAATATTCCTCACATCGGTTATTTAAAGGTGCGCTACAGGGTTACAGTTAAAACGTTAAGATAATGCCATTATTTTTTCTGTGTAAGCAATGTTGGCCTGATTCTCCAGGTTACAAATTTGGTTTCAGTTTTTTCTAAATTAACAGGAAAAAAATATTTGATTCTGGTGGTAAACAATGATCCTTGGAGAAATAGAAGGGTTGGAACATCCTATGAAATAACATTCTGTCCTTGTAATAACATAATGTGCAAATTTAGACACTTCCTTGACTTCACATAACCAATTTTCTAGGGTGAAAATAATGGGAGAATGGTATTGCAATTATATTATCCTCCCTCCCCTCAATCATTAAACAATTCCATAAATACGCCATTTATAAAATGGACCGTAATTGTTCTCCATTTCATTGGCAAATGGCCAGTCTGTTAATTATTTTAGTACACTCTGCACATTTCAAATATTTGATGTCATAAAAGTTATTTATGGCTATTGGCATTGTCATGTGTAAAATATAATTAAAGTGAAGCAAATTTTTGCAACAGCAGTATTTTTCCCTTCCACGTGGCTGTATTGATAAGCATTATCTTTCAATATGTTCTGTATTTTTTTATGTTCACGTCCTTACGTACGTACCAGCACATGCACGGGTGTATGCATCCGTTCGACTTGTAATTACTTTTAATTAACTGATTCCTGGAAAATGAAATATATATTAGCTATGTATGTTGATTAAAATTTCTCTCTGCTGCGGAAACCAGTTTTTTGCCATCAGGGCCAGACATTCATTTGTTTAATTAGCACAAAATATTTCAGACGCAAGTAAATGAATGCATACAGAATGTAGGAAAAAGTATGGAAGTAAGTTACCATTGTTTAATAGCGATGCAACTTTCATCATTTCCAACCACATTTATCTGTGACGATTTTTTGCACAGAAAGGATTTGTTATCTTCAATATTTCTATGCACTGCGCCACAAACGACACAGTTCGAAACTGGACTAGTGTTAGACACTACATTTAGGCTCAATTTGGCATTTCACATATTTTACCCATGTTACAATGATGAAAATATAGTCACCAATTTATAGGTTAGGATGAGATCAATACGAGACGAGACAAAAAATTGGCACACTCTTGAGTGCCAAAACATCTGTCTCACTCTCGGAAAAGAAATACCCGTCTCGATTCGAGTCGCGAAAATATATATTAACAAAACATTCAGTGTCTTACCTCTCAAACTTTCACAGTGTGTAGTTCTCATCGAGGCAAACAGTTCTTCTTCCTAACATTTTATTTTATTTGACGCCTCGCTTCAACGTTACGAGTCATTCATAAAATATTCGCAATGCCTCAAATGTCGCAATTCTCTACACTGTTTGCAAGAAAAGCACACCAGATTTGGTAATGAGAAGCCGGTGCACAATCTGCCATGTGAACCTCCTTTCCTTCCAAGCCAAAGTAGCTGGGCTAAGCCGTTGAAAATAATATACAATCAGCGCACACTAAGAGTTGTGAACCCTCGTGAAAATCTTCTTGGTTGGAAGTTACAGAACTGTCAACAGATGTCAGCAACTGTTAATGGTGCGAACTATGCTAGAACGATTTTTTCTTCTTCTTCTGATTTTCGCGCCAATTTTATTTCTAGTATGTGGTTCATCTACGTAAAAGTCATTCGGAAAGTTAAGAACGTTGCGCATACAGCCTCCGCAAATGTTTCGTTGCAGCCGGTCATTCTTTCATTGTGTTCAGAGCGGCGTAGGTAGTGGCCTGGTACAGCTGGTACAGTAAGGCTAATCGGGACTGGACATACAGTTTAAAGCGGGATCCGAACCACTATGTACCTTCACCAGGAATCGCACCCGGGAACACTTGGTTACAAGACGACGACGCTACCATGGTGCCATCGGGGAGGCCGATAGTAAAGATGAGTGATGATGGAATTGGTCGAAAGGCACTAAAAGAGAACACCCATGCAAAAGCTGGAATTCGAACCGGAACCCCTGGCGTGATAGCACGCTGTGTTAACCACTCCGCCACAGAGGTCGGAGGATGAGAGTGATGATATGATGAAATTATTGAAGGGACACTCACAAAAACAACCATGCCGAAGTAAGGATTCGAACCCGGAACCTCTGGCGTCGTAGCGCACTGTGCTAACCATTCCATCCGAGAGGTTGGCTAATTCCAGAATGAGGTAAATTACACTCGTTCGCTGTAATTAACTGACTGTAGTTAACCTCTGCAATACAAAAATGTTATATGTAGAGAGTGGTGACGTACTGGGGTCCAAAAAGTCACGCAACCGAAACTTCGAACGTACGTAACTTTTGTACAGAAAGCGATAGTAGTGAAACTTACCCTGGGTATTCCTTCGTCTATGTGGATATTTTTTTAAACAATGAATAAAGAAAAGAATACTCTACATGAACGTTCAGTATGCGGAAAAGTTACTAAGGTGTAAAAAAGTTTTTGCATGAAGTAAAAACAAACATGGATAAAAGAGACTCTGTGGAGTCGCTTGCAATAATTTTCGAAGTGTATCGATGGTCTGTTTGGATATTTATGGAAATTATAAAAAGAGCGATAAATATTTACACCTTTTATGTATTACAGACGATTGATGTGGTTAATTATGGCATATTCATAAAAAGCATGTACTTTTTGTTATTATGAGATGTACTGGCAACATTGGTCGTGTCAGAGGGCAGTACCAGATGTGCCCGACATCTGTCTATGTTATTCAATCAATTCACAGATGAAAGAAAAGGGTTGAAATTTATCATAGAGAAGATAGGCATGTTAGGCTTAGCACATGTCTAAGGTTTAGCACCAAAATCCAAGCAGGACGTGGGAATCTGACTAAATGATGGATGGGAACCACCTGTTTTGCTTCCAATCCTTATTGGAGCGGATGTTTATTACAACTTCATGAGATATTTATCTCCTTCTGTTGCTTTTTCTTCGTTCTCCATGAACGAAAGCTGCTGCAAATCATGAAGCGAGAGGAGAAAGAATAAATTTCTTGTTCAAACAATCGACCAGAAAGGCAAGTTACCCAGCGGCACGGACTGGGATAGAGAGAAAGAGGGAGAGATGACATTGACTGATGGCGAGAGTCGAATAGAACAGCATGCGGCTGCTAAAAAGAGGCGTTTCTCGGCCTCTGGTGCGAGAGAACGAGTGCAGAGCCGGGATCTTTCTTGCCGGGCAAAGATCTTAATTAATTTGACTTGGTAATTCTCTGAGGTCTGTTTCTATCGCCTCGACGAAGGCAAATATATCCTTAAGGAAAATGAATGGATGCGAGGTTCAGAAGCTCTCTTGCTCTTGACAGGGTGGCTATGCTTTCCTCTTGGATGAAGAGAATCCAGGAAAGCTGCTTACAAGAGACAAGCTTTGCTAACACTGGCATGAAGGTAAGTCAGAAATGTTCTCGTTACTTGTGTCATTCAATCATTGCTTTAAGCTTGGAACAAGGTCAGTCATGAAAACACAGTTTCTTATGGCATTCAAGACTTTCTTTAAACTTGGATTAAGGGTGTCAGGGAAGCAGTGATTGCTTATGCGATTCAAGATCTGCTATACAATTGGATGAAGGGAAGTAAGGGAAGCATTAGTTACTTTCGCGAATGAAGTTCTGCTTTGCATTTGGATCAAGGCAAGTCAGGAGAGCACTGGCTCCTTTGTGTGACTCAAGGTTTACTTTACATTTGGATTATGGCAAGTCAAGAAAGCACTGGTTCCCTTGTGCGACTCAAGGTTTGGTTTACACTTGGATCAAGAGAAGTCAGGAAAGAACTGGTTCCTTGTGAGATTCAAGGTTTGCTTTACATTTTCATCAATGGAAGGTAGGAAAGCCCTGGTTACTTATGCGATTCAAGGTATGCTTCAAACTTGGATCAAGAGAAGTCACGAAAGAACTGGTTACTTATGCGATTCAAGGTTTGCTTTACATTTGGATCAAGGGAAGGCAGGAAAGCACTGGTTCCTTGTGAGATTCAAGGCTTGCTTTACATTGGGTCAAGGAAAGGCAGAAAAGCACTGTTACTTATGGGATTAAAGGTTTGCTTTACATTTGGATCAAGGAAAGTCACGAAATCTCGTTAGTTATGCATTCAAGGTTTTCTTTACATTTGCATCAAGGGAAGGCAGGAAAGCCCTGGTTACTTGAATTTTGAATTTGAATTTAAAATTTTGGGTGCGTCAGCACTAAGGCTATTTTGCACCCGCCACATTCTACGGGGTCCAGCCCATTATCGTTACAAATAACAACTCTAACGTTGCAGAACTAAAATCATAAAATATTAAAATCTTCTGACTTTCGTTAAAAGCTGAGGCTGTAAAGGGGCGCTCAGCACACATAAGGACAAAAGAACAGGACAATACAAACAAAATTATACTGACCATGGGGCCAGTCGCAAGAGCCTCGTTAGTCTTCAGTCCTGGGTGTACTAACGTGGAAGTGAGGTTGACATTTGGGTATACTACGTGGAAGGTCACCCCTTACACCCCCCCCCCCCTGGTTATGATGCGATTCAAGGTATGCTTTGCACTTGGATCAAGAGAAGTCAGGAAAGAACTGGTTACTTTTACGATTCAAGGTTTGCTTTACATTTGGATCAAGGGAAGTCAAGAAAGCTGTGGTTAATTATGTGATTCATGGTTTGCTTATATTTGAATTAAGGTAACTTAGGAGAGCCCTGGATATTTATGCGTTTGAAGGTTTGCTTCACATTTGGATTAATCGAAGGCAGGAATGTACTGGTTACTTGTTAGATTCAAGATTTGGTTTACACTTGGATCAAGGGAATTCAGGAAAATACTGATGCAATTCAAGATTTGCTTTACATTTGGATTAAGGTAAGTGATATAAACACTGTTTACTTAAGATTTACTTTACATTTACATGGTAAAGAAAGACTTAAAATTTAAAAATATTGAAACATTTTCAGTTTTCCCTAATTCTGCTTAATCCACCATCTAGCTTAGTTTCCGAGATTTACGGAAAATATAATTGGCAATTTCAAGTTCAGCGAGCTTCGGAAATCCACAGTCTCTTTCTTTAATTGGAAGAGGTGCTCACACGGCACATAATAGCGTGGCAGGTAGTAAGGCTGGCCTTAAAATAATTAAAGCCAAAGCACGGATTGACACTATCGAGGAAACTTCCTCCGAATTAGTTTCAGAACGGCAGGAAAGGAGCATGCAAATTTCGCTCGCCATCCAACATTTTATGGACTTCTCAGCTTCTCTGGAACAGGAAGTCTCAGGTGTAAGAAATAATGTGGACTAATCTCCGTTTTAACTGTTCCGTGCAGGGAAGACACGAGTGGATGCTGTTATCCAAATTGTTTTTTAAACACCATTTTGCCAGTGTACCTTAATGCATGACTGAATTTCATTTTCTGGATCTCCTAGATTCGTGAAATTTTATGACCTCTCTTCTTACAGAGCAGGACAATCAGCCTGAGTGAATGCACCTATAAAAATATAAGGCTTTGCCATCGTTTAAGAACCATTTACTACTACGAAACACGGAGGAGACCACCCTCCGTGTATCTTAGTTTCTTCTTCTTCAATTCCTTCCAGTTCTCTTGGGGAAAAGGGCTACTTTATGTCGTTTATTGGCTGAAACAGACACCTTGCCCACAGCTCTGTTTCATGTTGGACCGTTTTCTTCCCAATATCTGTTGTAGGGAAGTTTAAGTCCACCTTACGCACTCTCTGCCCATTTACACATACACACATACAAACTGGCAAAGTTTGTTTTAGGTTCAATATTTATGCACAGATAGGCTAATCAGGACTGGTCATTCACGGACACTTCTGGATTGTAGCTATTCCACGGAAAGTCAATGGAATCATTACAACAACCCAGAAATGTCCAGTACTATACATACAGGTCAAAGGAGAACCTCTTATTATACAATGCTACTTGTAGACACTATTTGAGTTCTTGAGTTTTAATTTTGAGTCCACTTTTATGCACAGATGGTCTAACTGGGAGTTTAAAGTGAAATCCGAACCAGTATGAGTCTCCACCGGGTTACGAACTCGGGACCCCTTGCCTTACAACTAAGCCATCGGGGAGGCCCGCTACTTGTATGCGTACACGCAAGAAGAAAGCACGAAACTTAACACCAAATTAATGAAATATCTAGGCTAAAGAAATTTCTCAATTGCATGAAAAATTGAATATTTATCAGTATTTCCAATCTGCGCGGCTCTGAGGTCCACCTAGCCTCGTATAGTGGGTACCTGGGAGCAACACTGGGGGTTAAAAGCAGCAGGTCGTGATGCTGATAACATAATCGCAACTATGGCCGAGATCAAGAATGTGTAGAGCTCTATACTTCCACATTACCCCCATATGCCCTCATGCCATGTGTGCACACGTACTGGGGTATCTTTACCTTTATCAGTATTTCCAATAATATTAGTACCATGTATTTTATTTATTTATTTATTTACTGTCTCAACAGAAGTAAACCTTCAATTACAGACGGCAGAATAAAAATCAAAGAAAACAATACAATTAGCAAATGTATAAACATACATCAACCGATAATACAAGTAATCAATAACATAATCAATAATAAAATTAAACAATCTGGCTCTTTTTCTTGTCTTTCACCATACAAGAACAAAGACTTGTGCAATAATTACAGACATAAAATACCTATAGATATATAATTGTAGAATACAATAAAAAATAATGGGGAAAATAGTGATACCGGAATGATTAAAGTGTATTTTTGTCATAATTCTGATTCAATCATTTTAATGTATTTCATACATTAAAAAGTAAGACTACCTCATTGGCACCTTTTTCAAGTTGTGCTATTTAGTATTGATGTAAAAATACCCATTGCACTGTGTCCAAGTTGGTTTTAATTTCACTACACAAGATAGGCTAATCGAGACGTCAAAGTGGGATCCGATTCACTGTGTGCCTCCACAGGTGATCGTTTGCGGGAACCCTTCATTACAAGGCCATTGTAATGTGGTTTTAACACATGATGTATTATTGTTGATAGATTATGAACTCTATTTGGCATGTAATCAAGAGTTCCTCACAAAATTCACAACTGAGAACATATTTTCTGTGCTCTGAATCCTCGTTTCAACTGTAAGCCCAATTCCCATTTTCCTATCTGAATGTAAAGCACTTAAGAAGTTAGCAAACAATGTTTTGTCAATTGTACTTGTACAAAATTACTAACCATTTTTATCTATGGGTCTAATTTGGAAAAATGTAACTTTTCAGGAAAATAATACTGCGAGAGCTCCAATGAAGTAAAATAAATTTCAATTATAATTGACTTTAAGAACGAAAAAGACTATTGATTTCATATACAGGGTGTCGCAAAACTCTTTCAACAACGCTTGGGTGCTGGTAGATATCATAAAAACAAGTAACTTTTCCCTATAAAGTTTACCTCGAAAGCGCTTAGTTTCTGCGCTATAAGCGCTTAAAATCTATCCTGTACGTATGCAACCCAACACAGCAAACGCTTGCTCTGACAACTACCAGGGGCGCGTGGAAGGGTTGCCACTAGCGTTCCTCGTTAAGAGAAACGACTTGAAAACAACAACTTGGGAGTCTTCCCTGACCAAAATCCAAAACATTAATGATCCTTGCGATGTCGTAAGAAGCATTGACAGCATTTATAAACTGACCTAGACAAATAATGGGTAGACTGAATTTCAAGATTACTCATTCCAAAATATCTCCATAAATGATTGATTGATTGATTTGGTTTATTTTAATTCTCTTTTCTGCCATCTTTGGCTAATCGCGAAGATGATGATGATATGATGAAATAACAAATGACACCAATGTCTAGGCCAGGATTGAAACCCGAGACACCTGGCGCCTTAGCAAGCTGTGCTAACCACATCACCACGGAGTGTTTCGTGTGTCATGCAACATCAACAATTGCAAGGGACACGTGAGTTAGGGAAAATCCACGAACGAACCAATGTAAACATGATATGTTTGCTGCCTCGCTTCGAACACGCAGACTCTAATGTTATTACAATTTACTTGAAAATTATTCCTATCTGTGCTAACGTTATTGCTAATCGTGTTCGTCTCATAATGAAATAATTGCAAGGCTCTTTTAATTTAATGATTGATTGATTTGCTATATTTTATTTCGCTTTTTTATTTTGTGCCACTTTTGGCTACTTTGCGAAGATGTGGATGAGTGATGATATGATGGAATTGATGAATGGACACTCACAAACAGCCATGTCCAAGCCGGGATTCGAACCCAAGACCCCTGGCATCGTAGCGCGATGTTCTAACCACTCCGCCACGGGGGCAGGCTTTTAATTTAATGAAAAACGTCTTTTAGACATGAATAAATTCACACATTAAAAGTAGTGCTTATTAAAAACCAAAGCCAAGAAATGCATACTTATATCAAGCGATGAACTGTAAAAGACACCTGTATTGTACTGTAACATTTTCGGAAGGCACCAAAATGTCAACTTTTAGTTCACCCTGGAAACAACGTTTTGTAGCAAATGAGCGAGATTTTGACACCTAGATGAACTTCCGGGATAATTCTAGTGAATTTCTGTTCTTCTCATTGTACGTCATTTTTCTGCACATTCAGTCAAATAGTAAATAAGAGGACGAAAGATTCACTGACATCTTTATCCAGGTCGGAACTCGTGTCCAGAATATTCGGTAGAGAGATCATGTGTTGATCACTAAACGTACTCAGTCACCGAAGTGGCTCACAAATATTCATCTGTCGGAGATTTTTGTTTCTTTTCAGTATAGAGATTTGCCTGCTTTTTATAACGAACAGATTCGCAATAACTCTAGTTCACAACTTTCAAATAAATTGTAACAGTCCTGCGTGTTCGAAACGAGGCAGCAAACACATGTTTACATTTGTTCCTTCGTGGATTTCCCCTATCTCACGTGTCCCTTGCAATTGTTGATGTTGCATGACACACGAAACACTCCGTGGTGATGTGGTTAGCACAGCTTGCTACGGCGCCAGGTGTCTCGGGTTTCAATCCTGGCCTAGGCATTGGTGTCATTTGTTATTTCATCATAACATCCTCATCTTCGCGATTAGCCAAAGATGGCAGAAAAGTGAATTAAAATAAACCAAATCAATCAATCAATCATTTATGGAGATATTTTGGAATGAGTAATCTTGAAATTCAGTCTACCCATTATTTGTCTAGGTCAGTTTATAAATACTGTCAATGCTTCTTACGACATCGCAAGGATCATTAATGTTTTGGATTTTGGTCAGGCAAGACTCCCAAGTTGTTGTTTTCAAGTCGTTTCTCTTAACGAGGAACGCTAGTGGCAACCCTTCCACGCGCCCCTGGTAGTTGTCAGAGCAAGCGTTTGCTGTGTTGGGTTGCATACGTACAGGATAGATTTTAAGCGCTTATAGCGCAGAAACTAAGCGCTTTCGAGGTAAACTTTATAGGGAAAAGTTACTTGTTTTTATGATATCTACCAGCACCCAAGCGTTGTTGAAAGAGTTTACAACAGACCCTTGTCTGGGTGATTATGACAAAGTAACGTAAAAGTAAAGTACAAATGGAAAATATGAACATACCCTGATTACATGTAAGCTGGATGAACACTGAATATATAAAAAAGTACAAATTGAATAGAAAAAATAAAGAAAAAAGATTATATGTATAAACTAATAAGTATATATACATATATATTGTTCGTCGCTGATCTTTAATACATATACATGTATGAAGTCAGCTGGAACAATGAATGAAACAGCAATAGCAATAATAATAATAATAATAATAATAATAATAAATTGAAAAGAGAAAGGAAAATTATGAAATTTATAATGCTAATAATTATAACAAGTTACATGAACAGAGTTGCTAATTATTACAATGGATATATATTTATAACAAAAACGTAGCTCGTGATTATCCATTCTTTGATGGCAGATATGGTGTGTTCTATCTTCCGTAGGTGGCTGTGTTATGTACTGGGACTGACAGTAAGTTTTCCGTCGCGTTACATGTTGATGCAAGCACCACGCTCCGGCCGCCTTTACGTCTTTGATAAAATATGTTGTTTGGTGGTTTAAACTATCGACGCAAAAGGAAAGAAAGCATTTAAGTGTTAAAGTATATTTTTACTTCAAGGTCACATAAAATATTCTGCAAGTTTCTTTCTGTAAAGTCATTCACCTCCTTTCAGATTAGACCTTACCTTGCACGATACAGCAGTCGGTCAGCATCTGGAAATATAGTTTTCTTTCCGTGTGCATCAGATTATAATTATTTTTTATGTTGTGACTAATTTTACTTTAAAAATACAGATTAAAGTTATACTAGTGGCCAACAAGGAAAACTCAAAGTAGGCTTCACCAAAATTTTAACTTTGCTGGAGAAGAAAATAAATTCACCACAATAATTTCCACAAAATCCATTGCCAAAGTTTTCAGTTTAAAATAATATTGTGCTTTTGCATTGTACTTAATTATGATTAATGGCGTACTTGCTAAAAAGACCATGTTAGGAAATGTAAATACGTAAATTATTCTAGCAAATGCATTTAAAATTCACGAAACAACTGTGAAGGAGAAAAATAAACTTCAAAAATGATAAAATAAAAATCAATGAAAACGACAAGAAATACTGAAACATTACCTAAAACCCAAAAAAGACCGGAAAATGCAAAAAAAAAAATGCCTAATTATAAGTAACGAAAGCAAGGTTACGATTTTAAAAATGAAATATATAGGAAAAGAATTAGCCTCAAAGATGTAATATGCGTCTTAAAATAATGAATCTTATCTCATATGAAAGATAATATTGGTAATGATTTATCCAAGAATAAAGTTTTTCCGTAAATGTAGGGTTCGAATCCCGGCATGAGCATGTGTTTTCTTTTCCAGTGTCCTTTCATCAATTTCATCATATCATCACTCATCCTCATTGTCGCCATTATCCAAAAGTGGAATAAAAGCGAAACCAAATAACAAAAGTCCAATTAAATCAAATCACATCAAATTATTACTTTTAATTTCTATGCAACATACATATTTCTTGAAGAGAGTTCAAAACATGTAAATTCTCTTCTTACACATTTAAACATTTGGTTATAATGTACCGGTTAAACAAATTACTTTGCAATTATTTCTAGGTTCGACCCCAAAATGCCTAAAGCCCTACGTGGCGGCAACCATTATGCTTCGCCGTGCTTGCCCTTGTTGAGGGTGCCACCTGTTTTGAAAACGACTCGAAACAAAAAAATTGGCAACACAGAGAATTTTCCCTCACTACAACAACTGGACTAATCCGATTGGAAAAGCAGTTCATGTGACCCTCACTGGCTTTCGACGGAAAAGACAAAAATAGTATTTTGAAGTTTGTTCTTTCGCCGATAAGGCTTTAGACTATATTGACCAACGTTCTTAATACCGCCGTTCATGAATATAAGAATAATTTAATGCGCATCTGTAAATATACCTATGTTGAATTAAATTTCCACACTCGTAAATCATTTCCTTTGCTTAACTCTCAACATATTAAACAATGAGTAGTTGGTCTTTCGCCATAAGAGAGTGATTAACGCAATACGCTACGAAGGTAGAAGTTCGTAAGTTCGCAAAAAGGGTAATAGAGAAGGAAAACTAAGAAAATGAAAATAAAACCTTTATTGTAAGATAAACATCAGCACAAATGTGGGGAATGGTGTCCTAAGCAGTATACTCAGAGTACTGGAAAATCGGACTGGAGCTTCATTTGCCATGTTGGAGGAATAACGTGGTTGTCGACCTCCATGGCGGAGTGGTTAGCAGAGCGCGCTACAACGCCAGGGGTTCCGGGTTCGAGTCCCGGGTAAGGCATTGGTATTTGTGTTTGTCCAGATGATAAGAAACTGAGAAACTGTAAAAATTGAAAAGTGTACAAGTGAGAAAAAGTGTGAATGGTGGGGTACACTTCCGTGTAGGGGGTATTTCCTTTAAAAAAAAAGTGATAGCGTCGTCGCCTTGTAATCAAGGTGTCCCGGGTTCGATACCCGGTGGAGGCACATAGTAGTTCGGATCCCACTTTAAACTGTAGGTCCAGTCCCGATTGGCCTTACTGTGCATAAAGTGAACTTAAAACACCCTGCTTGCGTATGCCTTTGATGGAAGATATTGTGCAAGCTCTTCTCGTCTTCTTCTTCAGGCGGTGACTGGTTGCCTGGATGTTGAGAGAAAACCTAACTTTGGACGACTTGAAACGCTTGAAAAATATGCTCTTACAAAATAGATTTATGACAATAGACAGCGCACCTTGCTTTCATTAAAAAAATTAAATATTCCATTGTTGAGATGCAGTATATTGAAGTCCCTTTTAGCAATAACATGTTAATGCACGGTGTGAATAGACTCTGCATTCCGTCGGCAGGTGACCCAGTGCGGTGGCCTTCAACAATCATTTCTTACTCTTAAGGTAGGTCACGGTTGGGTGACCTTCTTCGCATTACCTGCCTTAGCAGGGTTGCCAGGAATATCGCTCAGAGCTTGGGGTGTCGTAATGGAAGTATTGACGATAAGTCTTTTCACCACCAGGAACTTTCTCTTATCTTTAGATCTATCTACAAGGTTCTTTTATAGTGAGTTTCCGAAGCATCTCTGGAACTACAATATCTATAGTTGTGAAACTTAACGATCGGACTGGATGCATTAATCACGCGCCATTCAATGACATGTGACGTCACCAGAAAATTTCGTTTCCTCACACTCTATCCCGGGAATCTCTGGAGCAAGTCTGTCCGCAAGTATTGATCGAGAATTCTCAACCAATGAGCGCATGAGGGGGAATTGAGTGCATAGAGTGGAAAACGCGACTGCGGCTATCAGTCGTTTACAGCAGGACACACTGCTTTTCTCCACCCACTCGCTTTCTCACCTTCTCTGCCGTTATGGGCAGCCGTGCTTTCAAAAGTCTCTCTTTTTGTTTTTAATTTTGGTTGCATTATTTTCTAATTTAGACGTGGCTTTTTACCGTTGCTTCAAATATATTGACCTGGTTCGGCTTGCGAGCTCTGGGCACCAGACCGACCAGTCACTCGCAAGTCTTTAGTTAGCTAAGGGCCTCCCCCATGGCGCAGTGGTAGCGTCTTTGCCTTGTAATCAAGGAGTCTCGGGTTCCATATCCGGTGGAGGCACAAGTGGTTCGGATCCCACTTTAAACTGTAGGTCCAGTCCCGATTAGCCATAATGTGCATAAAGTGGACTTAAAACAGCAACTCAGTTTAGTTAGCTAACTAATGAACAGTAAATAAGATTAACACAAAAGGAAATAAACTACTAATAATATCAAATTTTTACCTTATATTTGAAAATTAGCCTTCAAATCCAATATTCACTACATTTTACACTATAAACAGTGGTATTTCCAATAATCAATATCAACTTTTCTTCTTATGCTGTTCTATATTATTCTTTCTTTCTTAGAGAATATGGTGTGGGATTATAGTTGTAACAATTAGCTGCAATAACAACTCTTTACAAGCGTACCTTTACTAGCGATTTAAATTTCTCGACGCCCGGATAAACTTTGGTCAACCGCTGTGAACTCGCAACGCGACGTCCGATGGCACTACGGCCAATCGAGGAAATCTTTGCTCACCGAGTAAGTTGATGTTAAACCTTTTGTGTCCCCAACTGCACTGTTCTCGTCCTGTTTTCACCACTCACCGCATTACAACTCTAACACTGTGATTGGTCTTACCATAATCACACCATCCAATGTTATCCAATGGTATTGAGGCTCTTATCCGCCTAGTTACAGCTCCTATTGCGACATTCTGCAATCCATATGTAACTAACACGCTCACTAAAATCAAACACTCCTCCTACGCACAATTTCTGTTCCTCGAAATCACCCTTTCGTCCGACGTATGCGTTATTATACGTGACCCAAGGTAATCGGTCACAATCTGCCCTGCCCTGGGCAGAGATAAAAATTTGGAGTCAACGATGAGCAACTTTTTATCTTTAGGTTTGTCTTAAATAACCAGTTATATTTCCTTTCGTCACTTGACTTCCTCGGTAAGCCATTCACTTTTTGAACACTCCTCGTATAATCACTAGACACACATCATCATCATTCCCTATCACCACAGGGTATTGTCAATATTTAGATTTATATTTTACATTGATTTTATAAAGCACAATAATATAAAAATACAAATGATAATACAATATTAGGTAAATTTCCTTACTTCTCGACTATCCTTTATCCTTTGAAATAGTACATTGTCTACCTAATAATATTTAATACATAATAACATATAAAGTTCTTATTAAACACATTTCTGTAAATATACCAATAATACAACAAATACATAGGAACCTATATTCCAATTTTCATCTAAAATATAAAAGTATATTTTATTTTTTTAACCAACTAATTAGTAAATATTCTTCAAATTCTCATTGAAAGGTGTAAAACTTAGTACCTTCTAAATTCACATGAAAAGTATTTTTCGGTTTTCAAAACCTAGCATACTACATTGGTAACATTCAATTTTAGACAGTACTGAATTTTCATTTCCCTTGAACATCTCCATAACTTAAGGTGTTCTACATGTTGGTCACTTACCAACTACTCAGTATCATAATCTGTTAGATCAAAAACTCCATTTCTAGTTTGTTTCATACAATAATAAGGGCCTTTAAACAAATCAAAATATTTACCAATCATTTTATCAATTGAAGGCTACCTTCTAAATTCACATGAAAAGTATTTTTCGGTTTTCAAAACCTAGCATACTACATTGGTAACATTCAATTTTAGACAGTACTGAATTTTCATTTCCCTTGAACATCTCCATAACTTAAGGTGTTCTACATGTTGGTCACTTACCAACTACTCAGTATCATAATCTGTTAGATCAAAAACTCCATTTCTAGTTTGTTTCATACAATAATAAGGGCCTTTAAACAAATCAAAATATTTACCAATCATTTTATCAATTGAAGAACTATGCTTATGAGTTTTCAAAAATACTAAATCACCTTCTACAATTTCAGTTCTACCTGCTTCTTTTCAGCATGTTGATCTACAAAATTTCTGTCTTTTTCACAAGTTTTGACTTTCACCATTTTTAGGTTATTACTCACTCCAGTTGACATTAATTTCATTTTCGATTCCAAACATAGCTTTCAAATTTCAATCAATCTGTTCATTTAAATGTACTGACACAGGAGCTTCTCCTAAAGTTTCATTTATGGAATAATTCAATAAGTAAAGGATTGTACTAACATACAACGCCAATCTTCACAATATAATCTCATGAGTCAGTTAATCTCCTGGTGAGCACGTTCTACTAAATTGGTTTTAGGATGATAGCTGCTACAGTAATATATCTCAACACCAAACACTTTCATTTTCTGCTTGAACTGTTTACTAACAAAACAAGAACCGCTATCACAAATCAACCTTTTCGGTATACCCAAATAAACAAAGTAACAATTAATCAGCTGATGCAAAACTTCTTCTGTAGTAGCGTTAGTATTGCGTAAGTTACTAAATACCTAGAAAAAAACCATCTAACACTGTTACCTAACAAAACTTTCTCTCTACGAGGCCCAGTAGGCAACTGGCATTGCAAATCTACAAATATTTTCTCCCTTACGTTATTAATGATATGCATACCTAATTTGGCTTTAACAGGGTGTTTATCTGGTTTAATTTTAGCACAGATAACACAGTCATTTAAACTCCTCACATTTTTCTCCTCTCTCTCTAAACAAATGATTTTATCAGTGTTTTCACTACTTTATCAACACCAAAATGGCCACATTGATCATGATAGACCTTAATCACATCAGCTACAATTTTTTGGCAAACACAATCTTCAATTCTACAGAAATTGGTAATTTCTAGTCAACAGAACATCCTCTTCTAGTTTATAAAATTTATTTACATTTATTATTCTTTATCGGATAACATTTTCCCCTACATTTTCCAAAATACCAATGATTTCCTTCAATCTTTCATCTTCACGTTGTACCTGTTTTAATTGTTCTTTAGTAAAAGGTAAATTTTCAAGTTTCAATTAACCAATTATATTAACAAAGACTTTTTCTATTTCAATTTCCGGGTGATTTCTTGACAATAAATCAGATCAATTATTTTCCACTCCTCTAACATAAGTTACCTTAAATTTGTGTTTTCCTAATTCTAACGACGATCTACACAATCGCAGATTCCAATGTTTAGCGGAATTCAACCATTGTAGTGCTTTGTGATCTGTTAAACCTCAAACTCCACACCTGATATATACATTTCAAATTTCTTTATGCAAAACAACACTGCTGGACATTCTAATTCAGTAATGGTGTAATTTTCGTCAGCTTTAGTCAATTTTCTACTTACATAGTGCATTACCTTTTTTTTTGTTTTGTTAAAATTAGGGTGACATAACATGGTTTCTTTAGCAATTACCTCTTTCATTTTATCGAAACTTGCTTGTTCTATGGCTCCCCATTGCCATTTCTTATTTTTATGCAATAAGTCAGCTATAGGAGCTATAATATTGGAAAAATTAGGTACAAATCTGTTCAACCATGTGAAACTTCCCAGTAACTTCTGTATCTCCATTTTACTTCTAGGGTTCTTGCAATTCTAAAATGCTTTTTACTTTTTCAGGATTGGCCCTCACACCAGAACCAGAGATAAGGTGTCCTAAGAATATAACTTTCTTCTTAAATTCTGTTATTCTTAACTTAACTGTCATTCCTGCTTCGTGCATTTTTTTTCAATACAATTTGTAAATGTTTTACATGATCTTCAAAAGTACTATCAAAAATTAATAAATCGTCAACATATATTATACAAAATTCTTATACACTTGCCACAACATGATTCAAAGCACTAGTAAAGGGAGAAACGCCTTACGTAATACCAAAAGGTAATTTCCTAAATTTGTACATTTTTTCCTCAAAAATAAATGCCGTACATGCCCTGCTATTTTCTGTAAGTGGTATCTGAAAATAACCTGCCGACAGATTAAGAGAAGTAAAATACTTTTTTCCATGTAAATTGAACAAAATAAACATCTAATTTACCTACTAGGTTTTGTTGTAGCCTAATCTTTCGATTGGTTGCACAAAAATCTACAACTCTTTTTTCATCACTTCGAGGGTTAGGCACTACCAAAAGTGGATTTAAATGTGGTGAGTGACCCAATTCTACTATATCATCTTTTTCCCACTGCTCAATTTGCCCTCTTACTTCATTTTTCAATGCAAAAGGTACAGAATAGAATTTTCTCACAACTGGTTCATCGTCTATTAACTTGATGTCATATGTAAACTTATTACAAGTGCCTCGTCTAACAGAAAAAAAAACATCTATTAGAGAAGACAACGCGTCCAACAACTCCATTTTTTGTTTACTAGTTAAGTCTTCAGAAAATTGTATTAAAATTAAATTGGATTTGTTTATGATGATAATGTTTCTCGCATTGTTGAAAATTGAGATATTGATTGTTTCTTGTTCAGAATTGAATCTAATAAATTCTTGACTCAAGTCTTAAAACTGAATATTGTTACATACGTTTTGTTAACGAACCTTCCTCATAAGAAAGTGAAGCTGCGAAGTTGGTATTGGTAAGAAAGGAAGTTAAGAATTTCATCGGGTAGTATGGACTTTGTAGTTTCCTTATGAGTAGTTAGTGTGTATTTTTTGTATTGCAGGATATTTGTGAGAATTGTCAAACCTGAGTATAATATTCCACGATATTTTGTGAATGCTATTGCCTATTACTTATTTCGATTGATTTATAGGTGGTGACCAGTACCGAGAATTATATTTTTCTTTAACCTTGGACATAGCCTCGCCATTGGTTCTCTATTGAGACTGAGGTGGCGGTGTTAAAGCACTGGCCAATGACCTCAACAATTTGTTACTTGTAACTGTTGGTTGTCGCTTGCTTATAGCGCGTACATTAATCGATCCCGGACCTATTTCTTCACGCTCCCCATAAGGCTTTATTGTCCCTTTTTCTAGTACGCAGCCAACACGTTACAAAGTTCCTGGTATCAGAGCAGGTTTTATTAAATTATATACAAGAAATATCACAATTTTTTTCCCTTCCCCGCACTTTTATTTTTTGGGTAGTATTCGTGATACCAACATTCCGATTTATAACCTTGCTTGTTTAATAAATTCCCTTGTGACCATACATTGTTGGTGCTTAACAATTTTTTTTGTTAACTTTGGAGCCTCCCCCCCTTTTTTGAGACATTCCCGTCCAATTTTTTTTTTGTACAGATTAATACATAAGAACTTTTGTTCATTGATTCTAATTATATCTTGATGTTGCATTATTGCAATTGCCTTGTATTTTGGATATCGTTGGTCTTTTTTTTGTTTTGGCTATTTTTGTTTGCACATTTTGGATATCCTCATCGAGGAACAAATATAATGTCGCTTCCCTTTCAAGGCCATTTGCCACGGGTTGGGTCGACATCTTTTCCCTTCCCACCCGTTAATATACAACCTTCACCTTTTTTACAGACCCCAAACTTACACACACCCAGAGAACTTTTGTTGCCTCCCGATTATTCATATATTACAAATTATATTAGATATACAACTGTTGTCGATCTTTTACAGGTATTACAACCGACCGATGGTTCGGATCCCGACCAGTTGTACTATTTTTTGTTGAACCTTCATAAAACTTTCAAGCTAAACCTAATAGATTTAGAATCTTTACTGTTGATGGCTTTCGCGTCCACACAAGGACCTCTCCGAGACACTTGGTATGATGCTCTTCACGAGAAATTCCCATGGCCAGTGTTTATACGTGTTATGTGGTATCGCTTCGTTCCCTATTCCACAATGCAAATGTTGCTAGATAAATACCTCCTTCGTCCTCAGCGAAGTGGGGAATTTCTCTATTTATTTGAATGAAATTTATGAGGCTTATCACGTGTTCCCTACAAATCGGCCTGAATCTAGCCTATTGGAATTTGACTCAGGTTTGGACTTTTCATTGTGTGTTTTGTATTAGAATTATAAGAATTATTGAAGAGTTATTTATTATGTAAGAAATTAATTGATGTGTACAAGTTTTTCAATGAGTACTATATTCACATGCTTAATATTATGTATATTTTTTTTGTGTGTAATATTTTTGGGCCTTTTTTGCCTCTCATTTCATATCAAGTTGAATCACCAATTCTTTGACAATAATATGTTATAGTATATCATCTCTTGTACTATTTTGCTATATATATATATATATATATATATATATATATATATATATATATATATGATGGATGTTTCACTGAATCTTTAAATAATTCAATATGTAATTGATGCTCCTAATTCTTATTTTTTATTCCCCTCCCTTAGGTTTCCTCGCCCCTTTCCTATTCCTTTTTTTATCTTCCATTTCTTCTTCTCTTCTAATTCTTCCTTTTTTTTGTTTATTTTCATGTTTTCCGAGGGAACTTATGTGTTGAGTGTGCCACCCTGGAAATCATCGTTTTGTGCATCAAATCCATCCAAAAATAAGTAAAACCAAAATGTTATTATTTAGGACTGCTCATTGGATAGTGCGTCGTTTCTGGTATTATTTTTCAGCAATACAAGTAATTGTCTATATAAAAGAACCATAAATATGTGACTAGAGAGAAACAAGCATCAATAAATATATAGCCATAAGCACACACAAACAATATGTTTAAGACTAGAATATGATAATATCTTGATTAGACAGATTGGTAAACAAATTAAACACACTAATTAATGTACATAGTAATATGATATCGTGATAATCATGAAAATGAAGCATGAAAAGATCGATTGCAATCGAGATGACTCCATGAGATAATATGTTAGTATGACAATTTTGATTACCCTCGTACAATGGGTATAAACATAAGGTCGAAGAAAAAAGGGGGGACATTTACAGGAATTCGAACACTAGTGTGATCATAGTGACAGTAAGACACAGATACATAAGAGATGTCCAAATAACATTGTGTGGTGAAAGAATTCTGAAAAATAATACCAGAAACGACGCACTATCCAATGAGCAGTCCTAAATAATAACATTTTGGTTTTACTTATTTTTTGGATGGATTTGATGCACAAAACGATGATTTCCAGGGTGGCACACTCAACACATAAGTTCCCTCGGAAAACATGAAAATAAACAAAAAAAAAAGGAAGAATTAGAAGATAAGAAGAAGTGGAAGATAAAAAAGGATAGGAAAGAGGCGAGGAAACCTAAGGGAGGGGAATAAAAAATAAGAATTAGGAGCATCAATTACATATTGAATTATTTAAAGATTCAGTGAAACATCCATCATATATATATATATCAAAATAGCGCAAGAAATGATATACTGTAACACATTATTGTCGAAAAAGTGATGATTCAACTTGAAATGAAATGAGAGGCAAAAAGGCCCAAATATAATACACACAAAAAAATATATATATATATAACATTAAGCATGTGAATATAGTACTCATTGAAAAACTAGTACACATCAATTAATTTTTTACATAATAAATACCTCTTCAATAATTCTCATAATTACAATACAAAATACACAATGAAAAGTTCAAACCTGAGTCAATACCAACAAGAATCTGCATTATCTGCGAGGAACAGGAGCGTGAGACGCAGAACGAGTAGTAGGAGGGCGACGTCGACAGTGGGAATCAGAATGTCCTGATTGACGACAAAAATGGCAATAAAAGGATTGAAAAGAACGTGAGGAACGCTGAGGGTTTTGATCCCGGGTGGCGGGGTACAAAAGTGAAGCCATGTGAGAGTCTGATAACTCCACTTCTGATGAAGCTTCCTCTCGGAGATAATATGGTTTAATATGGGAAATGTGGACCTTCCGGAGGAAAACTTCAGTTTCCGGATCTACCAAAAGAACAGTCACGGGACCCAAAACCTTAAAAACCTTAGCAGGACCTGCCCAACGTTGCTGGAGCTTAGCAGTGACCTTCTGAAAGGCATTACTTTGGGGAAAGATTTTATAGAGAACTAAGTCTCCAACCTTAAAGGAGGAAGGTTGCCTTTTAGGGTCATATCTATTACGTCTTTTCACCCATGCCTTCTGCAAATGACGGTAGGCTTGTGCCCAACATTTAGCACGATCTGCGGAAGGAGGACCAGCCAATTCCGAATCGGATTTAAATTCCCAAAAGAAGTTCATAGGTCCATCGATGTCTCTTCCAAACAAAATCTGCGCTGGGGTGGTTTGTATACTATCCTGTACCGCAGTATTGAATGCGAAAGAAATTGCATTCAAATGAACATCCCATTTAGTGTGATCGTCAGAATGATATGCAATCAGGGAGGCCTTGAGATTACGAATAAAACGTTCTGTGAGTGAAGGATTAGGATAGTAGGCGCTGGTATAGATGTGTTTGACTCGAGACTCAAATAAAAAGGAATTGAAATAGCGAGATCGAAAATATGATGCATTGTCAGACACCAATTCACACGGCGCTCCGAACACCAGAAACAAGGACCGAAGTTTTTCTACTATGTGGTTGGATGTGGGACCCCGAAGAGGATAAAGGGAAACCCACTTAGAAAATGCATCAACAACCACCAATATATAAGTATGCCCTTTTGATGAACGTACCAAAGGACCAACAAGGTCAATGTACAGTCGCCGCCAAGGGTGTTTAATGATTTCTGATGACAAAAAACCAGGAGGTTTACGTATAGCCAATTTGGCTTTTTGACACGTATCACAAGATTTAATATATGTCTTGATATCCTGTTTACACGATGGCCACCAAAATATATTCATTATTTTCTTGGTAGATTTTTGAACACCCAAGTGGGAACCGCCCACGGGGGTATCATGGTAGTAACGGCAAATAAGATGTTGTAGGGTATGAGGAACGACTACTAATGAAGATTTTGAACGTGGAGGTTGCCAGACAAGTAAGTCGTTATAAAGAGCATAATGTTTATAGGATTGACCCGTTTGTAGTTTCTGAATGATTGGAAATAAAACTGAGTCTTTGTGCTGAAGGTCAAGGATATCAGAATTACTAAAAGGGATAATTTGAAATTTGGGTGCAGCACAAGCAAGAGAAGTGATGGGTTGAGGAGAAACCTGAAATTCATCAGGGGAATACATTCGTGATAAGAAATCCGCAACCGGATTCAAACGGGAAGCAATGTGCTCAACAGAGTAAGAAAAGCGTGACAAGTAAAGCAACCAACGACCAAACTTGCCGTATTGCTCAGGATGACGTAATAGCCATGAAAGTGCTTGATTGTCTGTCTGAAGAGTGAAATGCTTCTCGGTTAAATATGTTTCAAACTTTTTGAACCCGTAAACAATGGCACAGCATTCAGCCTCATATATAGATTGGCGACGTTCTAGGTCTGTCCGTTTTCGAGAGGCGAAAGCAATAGGACGTAAAGACCCATCTGGCATACGTTGGTTCAGGGTAGCGCCAAGAGCCAATCCCGAAGCATCGCATTGCAGAACAAATTCCCGTGAAAAATCGGGCAAGGCTAAAACCGTATGTTTGAGAAAAACCTTTTTGAGATTATCAAATTGTTGTTGATCTTCGTCAGACCACGTGAAGGGAAGACCCTTTTTCTTTTTATCAGTTAGGAAGGAGGTAAGGTCGGAATAGGATGGAATAAAACGCGAATAATATCCCAATAGTCCCAAAACACGTTGAACAGCTTTAACATTTCTAGGAGCGGGCATATCTTGAATGGCAGAAATACGGTCGGGGTCTAGAACAAGTTGCCCCTCACGTAAAATATATCCTAAGTATTTAACTTCGGTTTGCATCCATTTAGATTTTACGGGGTTTACAGTAAGTCCAGCGTCGCGAAAGGCTTGCAAAACCAATTTGAGATGAATCAAATGAGTCTTTTCATCTGGGCTAAAGATCAAAACATCGTCAGCATATGTCACAAGAAATTGGAATTTAAAGGGTCCCAAAATTTTGTCCAACGCACGAGTCAGTAATTGTGTGCCAAGATTAATACCAAAAGGAACCCTGGTATATCGGTATTGACCGAATGAGGTGACAAAGGCCGTTAAGTCCTTGCTAGGCTCATCTAGCCTTAGTTGATGGAAACTTTGGCAAAGATCTAAGCAAGAAAATACTTTAGCAGCTTGTAAGTGTTGGAAAATCAAATCTATACGGCTTTGTGGGAAATTGTCATAAGCAATAAGACGATTAAGATGCTTGTAACTGCAGACAAGGCGATAACCGCCGTCCTTCTTATCAACAAGGAAACACGGGGATGCGTAAGGAGAGGCGCATTCCTCTATGATATCCTGGTCCAACAACTCCTGGATTTGTTGGCGTAAAATGTTTGTTTGGGTAGGGTTTAACTGAAATGGTTTAGAGCAAAAAGGAACATTCGTGATTAAGGGAATTGAAACGGGTTCCAGTGTACAAGTACCCACACGTTCTGTCACCACATCATTATATTCCCGTAATAAACTGGTAATATTGGTCGACAAGTTATTAGCTGGAGAGCAATCAACTTTGTCAACTAGGCGTACCTGATCTTGTTTTCGAACCGGAGGTGTAGAAGGGGCGAACGGAATGGAGTCCGTAGAATAAGGAAATGAAACCACTAAATGATCAAAGGAAATAGTACCCTTTGAATGGGAAAAGAAATCAGAGCCAAGAATGACGGGAAACGGTAAAGTTTCGGAAATCCAAAAAGTCCACTTCCAGAACAAGCCCTGTAATTTCAACGTCAAAATCACACGTGAATTAAGGTGGATAGACTGATTATTAACAGTTTGCAACGTACGTACATCATCTTGAAGAGTAGGTGGTATGGGCCGTAAGGTAGCTAAAAATCCCCTCGCAATTAATGACACCGAGCTGCCAGAGTCGACCAAAAGACGACTCGGTGTAGAATTTAAGGTGGCATGTATGATAGGCATAACCTTGTCGATAATTGTCAAAGGGTGTTCTATATGGGGTGTAGTTGTAACCTCTGACGACAAATGTCGTTCTCTGTCAACGGGAAGAGATTCAATGTGCGATAAATTAGAATTTTGCTGTGAAACAACCTTAAAGGGTAAATCTTCAGAGATCTCTACATTAGGCAAGGAAGAGGAAGAGGAAGAGGAAGAAGGGACAGGTAAGATTGGGAATGATTGAGGAAGACGAGAATCAATAGAATGTAACGTACATTCTTCCTGTTGTTGTTCAATGCGACGTAACTCTAAGGGCCATATCTCCCTAGATAAACAAATAAAATTAGCAATAGAAGTCGGTCGATCAAAGCCCATTAAATGCAAACGTGTGCTCTCTTGTAAATTCAGTAACGTAAATTCCAATAGACCAGATTCAGACCAGTTGGTGGGTAACACATGATAAGCCTCGTAGATGTCATTCAAATAAGTGGAGAGGAATTCCCCACTTCGCTGAGGACGAAGAAGATGTTTATCTAATAACCCTTGCATCGTGGAATAAGGGACGAAGCGATACCATATGACACGTATAAACATAGACCAGGGGAATTTCTCGTGAAGAGAATCATACCAAGTATCCCGAAGGAGTCCTTGCGTGGATGTAAATGCCATCAGCAGTAAAGATTCCAAATCAATGAGGTTTAGTTTGAAAATTTTATGGAGGTTCAACAAAAAATAAAACAACTTGTCAGGATCTGAACCGTCCGTCGGTTGTAATACCCGTAAAAAATCAACAACGGTTGTGTATCTAATATAATTTGTAATATATGAATAATCGGGAGGCAACAAAAGTTCTCTGGGTGTGTGTAAGTTTGGGGTCTGTAAAAAAGGTGAAGGTTGTATATTAACCGGGGGAAGGGAAAAGAGGTCGACTCAACCCGAGGCAAATGGCCTTGAAAGGAAAGCGACATTATATTTGTTCCACTATGAGGATATCCAAAAGGTGTCAAAAAATATAGCCAAAACAAAAAGGGGACCAACAATATCGAAAATACAAGGTAAGTGCAATAATGCAACATCAAGATATACTGTAAAATATTGAAAATCAATAAACAAAAGTTCTTATGTATGAATCTGTACAAAAAAAAAATATTTTCAAAAGAATGTCTCAAAAAAAAGGGGGGTAAATCTATCGTCCGGAAAAAAAGGGGGACTCCAAGGTTAACAAAAAAATTGTTAAGCAGCCAACAATGTATGGCCACAAGGGAATTTATTAAACAAGCAAGGTTATAAATCGGAATGTTGATATCACCAATACTACCCAAAAAATAGAAGTGCGGGGAAGGGAAAAAAATTTTGTGATATTTCTTGTATATAATTTAATAAAACCTGCTCTGATACCAGGAACTTTGTAACGTGTTGGCTGCGTACTAGAAAAAGGGACAATAAAGCCTTATGGGAAGCGTGAAGAAATAGGTCCGGGATCGATTAATGTACGCGCTATAAAGCAAACGACAACCAACAGTTACAAGTAACAAATTGTTGAGGTCATTGGCCAGTGCTTTAACACCGCCACCTCAGTCTCAATAGAGAACCAATGGCGAGGCTATGTCCAAGGTTAAAGAAAAATATAATTCTCGGTACTGGTCACCACCTATAAATCAATCGAAATAAGTAATAGGCAATAGCATTCACAAAATATCGTGGAATATTATACTCAGGTTTGACAATTCTCACAAATATCCTGCAATACAAAAAATACACACTAACTACTCATAAGGAAACTACAAAGTCCATACTACCCGATGAAATTCTTAACTTCCTTTCTTACCAATACCAACTTTGCAGCTTCACTTTCTATGAGGAAGGTTCGTTAACAAAACGTATGTAACAATATTCAGTTGTAAGACTTGTGTCAAGAATTTATTAGATTCAATTCTGAACAAGAAACAATCAATATCTCAATTTTCAACAATGCGAGAAACATTTCATCATAAACAAATCCAATTTAATTGCATTTAGAAAATCTCTACAAGTGAAACTTTAACAAATCTTTCTTACAACCTTTTCCTCCGTCATTTGACGTATCAAGAATATGCGTTACTATTTAGACGTTAACAACAACATGAATTACAATCACGATTAAATTCCTTCCTTTGTACCCATTATAAAATCCACTTGGGCATCAAAACGAGCATTTTACAATTAATTAACAAATGGCTTACTTAGGTCTGTTATCCTTTTGTCACAATAATTTACACAACTTTTCCCTTTTTTACATTTGATGCTCCCATCAATCTAATTTAATGTTGTGCCACCCTAACATTGATTATTCCAACATTTAAAGGTTCGCGACGATGGACAGGAAATATCATTCGTACGCCTCGCAAAATTTCAACGTTACGCGAACGTTGCAAGTTTCATCATTTTCATTGTTGTATCACAAAATATTCAACTAGTAATGTCCCATTAATTAGCCCACACACATTAATTGCAATTGAGAATAATTTAAACTTTCATCCCCCGTTCTTCCTTCGTTTACGCTTTTAAGTTCTGACTCAATCGTAATAAACCAACGGGATTCAAATCCACTTTCGCGACTTGGACTTCGCAGAACTAACAGAACGTATCGACTCTGTATATACCTCCATTTATCACTTCCAAAAATGTTCCAACCTCCAGTTCACGCTGCAAGGGGCGGTCAGTCAAACAGAACTCTGTCTTCCTTCGCTTTCTGGTATCTAGATATTGGTGTAACATCTGGTAACGTCCATCAAATCGGTCCCTCGACTACAACTCTGGATACAGGTCGACGTTGCGGAAAGTTGGCGAAATCTAACAGGCCCTCGTTAGACTTCTCACTCCAATCAAATGCAACTTCCTTGCAAGCGTATGAGATCCGTCCCAAAAGGTACTTCTATCTCGCGTTGACGTGTGGAACTTCATAGAGAGCAACAATAACGAAATGTGCAATCGCTATCAGAATAAAGTTAAAGTCTCGCCCGCGAGACGACTTGCACACTTAACCCAGCAACATGCTCTCTGCCCTTTTCCCCTCGTCAGCCAAGTCACGCTGACAACTTCCGCGTAGGTCTGCCAAGTCGGAACTGAATACTGCCGTTTTTTTGTGTCAGCTCGAGAAGCGAGCGCGGAGCGAGAGGTCAATTGAGACCTCTAGCGGGGGCTAACATAATCAAGAAAGACAAGCGAGACGCAAGGCGTACGAAGAATGAGGAATTGTGACGTTATTCCACGCGGAATTATTACGTAATACTTTTTTGTACGCAAAGCGTAGGAAAAACGTCACAAACTCCCCCACGTAGCAAAAGAAGAATATATGCCAAATATATAACAATTAGAATATGCAAAATTTAAGTAAAGGGCACAAAAATTATAGCAACAATCAATAACACCTGCTGGGAGCATCATAGCTACAGCAATACAAGTAATAGTCTATATAAAAGAACCATAAATATGTGACTAGAGAGAAACAAGCATCAATAAATATATAGCCATAAGCACACACAAACAATATGTTTAAGACTAGAATATGATAATATCTTGACTAGACATAGATTGGGAAACAAATTACACACACCAATTAATGTACATAGTAATATGATATCGTGATAATCATGAAAATGAAGCATGAAAAGATCGCTTGCAATCGAGATGACTCCATGAGATAATATGTTAGTATGACAATTTTGATTACCCTCGTACAAGGGGTATAAACATAATGTCGAAGAAAAAAAGGGGGGGAACATTTACAGGAATTCGAACACTAGTGTGATCATAGTGACAGTAAGACACAGATACATAAGAGATGTCCAAATAACATTGTGTGGTGAAAGAATTCTGAAAAATAATACCAGAAACGACGCACTATCCAATGAGCAGTCCTAAATAATAACATTTTGGTTTTACTTATTTTTGGATGGATTTGATGCACAAAACGATGATTTCCAGGGTGGCACACTCAACACATAAGTTCCCTCGGAAAACATGAAAATAAACAAAAAAAAGAAGAATTAGAAGAGAAGAAGAAATGGAAGATAAAAAAGGATAGGAAAGAGGCGAGGAAACCTAAGGGAGGGGAATAAAAAAATAAAAATTAGGAGCATCAATTACATATTGAATTAGTTAAAGATTTAGGCAAACATCCATCATATACATATATATATCAAATAGTACAGGAGATGATATACTCCAACACATTATTGTCAAAGAATTGATGATTCAACTTGATATGAAATGAGAGGCAAAAAGGCCCAAATATAATACACACACAAAAAAATATACATAATATTAAGCATGTGAATATAGTACCCATTGAAAAACTAGTACACATCAATTAATTTTTTACATAATAAATACCTCTTCAATAATTCTTATAATTCTAATACAAAATATACAATGAAAAGTTCAAACCTGAGTCAATACCAACAAGAATCTGCATTATCTGCGAGGAACAGGAGCGTGAGACGCAGAACGAGTAGTAGGAGGGCGACGTCGACAGTGAGAATCAGAATGTCCTGATTGACGACAAAAATGGCAATAAAAGGATTGAAAAGAACGTGAGGAACGCTGAGGGTTTTGATCCCGGGTGGCGACCGTGTGAAGTGGAAATTCCGCATGCCGGTCAACACGACCTGATGGATTTTGGGTATATGCATTTTGCATCTCCAAGGGAGTAATAGAATGGGCGAGAGTTACCAACTCTGACATAGACTGTGGTCGGGATTGAAATAGCAAACAATTTGTGGAGGTGTTATTTAGGTGTTGTAAGATGAACGTAACTAAGATATTTGAGTCCCAACCCAATGCCAAGGCCTCCGCCGAATCATGAACGTCCGACACATAAATGTGGAGAGTCTCCCCTTCACGTTGAGGGCGGGTGACATAAGTATTCACTAATGTATTATATAATGACATAGGGACGGAATGACGCCAGATGTAAGTTTTCATATCTGGCCAGGACATTGAAGAAGCAAGAGCAGTTGCCCAAAGAGTTTGAAGGACTCCCTCGGTACGGCGAATAGCGTTATGGAGTAACCAAACTAATGGATACTGGTGAGACGCTACAAGACGTTGGAGAGCCAACATAAACATAAATAAGGCCGTATGATTATGACCATCGCACATGACCAGGGCGTTCACACGGCTGTCTAAGTTCTTCAACATAATCTTGTGTAGAACACGTGTATCATCGTTTGAATGGGAAGACAAAACCAAACTGGGTGAGGAAGGAACCGTTACGGTCGCAGCAGTCGTAACAGGCAAGGGGGAAGAAGGCATGGTGGGAACAGTGGAGGTTATAGCTGGTGTAACTTGCAACGACGGAACCGGAGAGGTGGCCTGAGCCAGATGTACAACATGGGGACCCGTCAGAGAAGGAGGTGGCGGTAAAACAAAGGGAGGAGGTTGATTCTGTTGGAACGTTACTAGATCTAGAACGTCGCTCAAATCTGGTGGCGGCATAATAACAAGAAAATACACCAGTACAACAAAAAAAAATAAGGGGGGTAAATCTATCGTCCGGAAAAAAAGAAGGGGGGGCTCCAAAATTAACAAAAAAAAAATGTTAAGCACCAACAATGTATGGCAACAAGGGAATTTAGTGCACAAGAAAAAGGTATAAACGGAATGTTGGTATCACCAATACTACCAAAATAGTAGCGTGGGGGAGGGAAAAAATTTTGTGATATTTCTAGTATATAAATTAATAAAACCTGCTCTGATACCAGGAACTTTGTAACGTGTTGGCTGCGTACTAGAAAAAGGGACAATAAAGCCTTATGGGAAGCGTGAAGAAATAGGTCCGGGATCGATTAATGTACGCGCTATAAAGCAAACGACAACCAACAGTTACAAGTAACAAATTGTTGAGGTCATTGGCCAGTGCTTTAACACCGCCACCTCAGTCTCAATAGAGAACCAATGGCGAGGCTATGTCCAAGGTTATAGAAAAATATAATTCTCGGTACTGGTCACCACCTATAAATCAATCGAAATAAGTAATAGGCAATAGCATTCACAAAATATCGTGGAATATTATACTCAGGTTTGACAATTCTCACAAATATCCTGCAATACAAAAAATACACACTAACTACTCATAAGGAAACTACAAAGTCCATACTACCCGATGAAATTCTTAACTTCCTTTCTTACCAATACCAACTTCGCAGCTTCACTTTCTATGAGGAAGGTTCGTTAACAAAACGTATGTAACAATATTCAGTTGTAAGACTTGTGTCAAGAATTTATTAGATTCAATTCTGAACAAGAAACAATCAATATCTCAATTTTCAACAATGCGAGAAACATTTCATCATAAACAAATCCAATTTAATTGCATTTAGAAAATCTCTACAAGTGAAACTTTAACAAATCTTTCTTACAACCTTTTCCTCCGTCATTTGACGTATCAAGAATATGCGTTACTATTTAGACGTTAACAACAACATGAATTACAATCACGATTAAATTCCTTCCTTTGTACCCATTATAAAATCCTCTTGGGCATCAAAACGAGCATTTTACAATTAATTAACAAATGGCTTACTTAGGTCTGTTATCCTTTTGTCACAATAATTTACACAACTTCTCCCTTTTTTACATTTGATGCTCCCACCAATCAATTTAATGTTGTGCCACCCTAACATTGATTATTCCAACATTTAAAGGTCCGCGACGATGGACAGGAAATATCATTCGTACGCCTCGCAAAATTTCAATGTTACGCGAACGTTGCGAGTTTCATCATTTTCATTCTTGTATCACAAAATATCCAGCTAGTAATGTCCCATTAATTAGCCCACACACATTAATTGCAATTGAGAATAATTTAAACTTTCATCCCCCGTTCTTCCTTCGTTTACGCTTTTAAGTTCTGACTCAATCGTAATAAACCAATGGGATTCAAATCCACTTTCGCGACTTAGACTTCGCAGAACTAACAGAACGTATCGACTCTGTACATACCTCCATTAATCCCTTCCAAAATGTTCCATCCTCAAATTCGACACTGCAAAGGACGGTCAGTCAAACAGAACTCTGCCTTCCTTCAAGTTCTGGCCTCTGAATATTGGGGTAACGTCTGGAAACGCCCATCAAATCCGTCCCTCGGATATAGCTCTGGATACAGGTCCACGTTGCGGGAAAACTGACGAAATCTAACTGGGCCTCGTTAAATTTCACTCCAATCAAATGCAACTTCCTTGCACGCGTATGATATCCGTCCAAAAGGTAGTTCTGTCTCGCGTTGACGTGCCGAACTTCATATAGAGTAATAATAACGAAGCGTGCAAACGCAATCAGAATAAAGTTAAAGTCTCGCCCGCGAGACGACTTGCACGCTTAAACCAACACCATACTCTCTCCCTGTCTTCCACTCGTGACCCCAGTCACGCTGACAGCTTTCGCGTAGGTCTGCCAAGTCGGAACTGAATACTGCCGTTTTTTTGTGTCAGCTCGAGAAGCGAGCGCGGAGCGAGAGGTCAATTGAGACCTCTAGCGGGGGCTAACATAATCAAGAAAGACAAGCGAGACGCAAGGCGTACGAAGAATGAGGAATTGTGACGTTATTCCACGCAGAATTATTACGTAGTACTTTTTTTTACGCAAAGCGTAGGAAAAACGTCACAAAGTGGTATCTGAAAATAACCTGCCGACAGATTAGGAGAAGTAAAATACTTTTTTCCATGTAAATTGAACAAAATAAACATCTAATTTAACTACTAGGTTTTGTTGTAGCCTAATCTTTCGATTGGTTGCACAAAAATCTACAACTCTTTTTTCATCACTTCGAGGGTTAGGCACTACCAAAAGTGGATTTAAATGTGGTGAGTGACCCAATTCTACTATATCATCTTTTTCCCACTGCTCAATTTGCCCTCTTACTTCATTTTTCAATGCAAAAGGTACAGAATAGAATTTTCTCACAACTGGTTCATCGTCTATTAACTTGATGTCATATGTAAACTTATTACAAGTGCCTCGTCTAACAGAAAAAAAAACATCTATTAGAGAAGACAACGCGTCCAACAACTCCATTTTTTGTTTACTAGTTAAGTCTTCAGAAAATTGTATTCTTTTCCGCAAATCATTCACTGTAGCATCTCTTTGGTCTTTAACTTTCGCAGTTGGCAACACTTCAGCTCTCTCAGTATATTTCAAACAAGCATCTCTTTCCACTCGTACGCGACTCACATTGGCTTTCTTTTCACATTCTTCCTCTTCATAGTGTTTGGATAAAAATTTAATAACGTTTCTTCCAACTTCCGTATTAAAAAACATCTTCTTTTCTTGAAAGTGTAACACCCCCTTCTATCGTAAACAAAAAATCGCTTCCTAATATTACTGGGAGATTAATATATTTAGCAACTACAAACTCCATCAGTAATTCAGTTCCTTCCAGGTTAAGTATAGTCACTGTTTTTCCTAGAACTCTAGATTTATTTTTTTCCTGTGTAGTCTATCAAAATAAATTTATCTACTTTTGTCAATGAAGGTCTTGTCACCTCACATGTGACCTTTTCCATGTCTTCGCGGACATTATCGAAATTTGACTTCCGGTGTCTACTAAGCATGTCACTTCAAGGTTATTGACCTTAGCTTTCACGCAGACTGAATGTTTAATCTTTCTTCTGTTAGCCGAACTGTTCAAAATTTCTTCAGTAAATGCGCTATCTTCATCCACTAAATCTTCATATCACCTCACGTCAATTTCACACACTTGTAATAAACTCTTTTCAAAAAGCATTGCAAATTCTCTCATTGCTACTTCATTCCAATGCACCAAGTCTTCACGACAATTATAATCATTTCCCATCGTCTCCTCATATTTATCTAAGTTAATTTCTCCGTTATCCTTAAAAAATAAACTATCCAAACTGAACATTTGAACTCTTTCTCTTTTTCCCAACTCTTTAATCACTCTGTTAAAGAATGTAAGTTTTTTCCAATGATCATAACTACTATCATCCGCCACTGTAGGCACAGAAAGAACAGTACACAAAACAATCTCTTAACTTTTATTCTCTGATAAGTCTACTAAGTCTACGTAGGATTTCTTAAAATCTTCCTTTCTTCCTCTTATGATGTCTTAACATCATTTGTATTTATTAAAACTAATACTTTATCAAACTTGACACTATGTTCTACTTTCCTTAATTTTTGTAACACGTCATCAACTTTACACCCACTCTCACACAAACCGACATATTTTCTTCTTTCTCCGTTACGTTTCGCTGATCTGTTTAACACAACGTTCGCAAATCTCACTAATTGACTGTCTCCCATCAATTCATACTCTTCAAGAGCACATTTTTCTCAACTTTCCCCACTTTTTATACTATCCTTGCACTGATTAGCACTAAAACCCACTTTATTATATTCTTCCTTAAACTTATTCAGCTTTTCATCTGCCACTGATTTCTTTGATTCGAAGCCAACTATAGTTGGTGAGGAGTAACTTTTTCTTTTTCTTCCATTTTCCAGTGTATTCAGTAAAATATAAAGGCTATTCCCGACTTTCTCAAAATTAGGAACACATTCACTACACAAATCACTAGGAGACAAGTCCTTATTGTTAACTTCCTCCAAAAATGTATTCAACTCGCCGACTTTCGTTACTAAATACTCCCTCAATGGAGGCTCATGAACTTCAGCTTTTACAACTAATATATAACTCAGTTCTTCCTCAGGGTTTCTTTTACTATTTTTCTCTACATCACTGTAAAGAAACGTTTGATTTAAAATCGTCTGTCCATTATCAGTTCTATTTTGGGTGGTTATTTTATCAGCCACTATCGACAAAGATCACGTGACTCTTCCATTACTAGTTTTTTGAACTAGTACTGTTTGCGGTAGAGTTATTAAAACTTTGACAATTAACTGGTACACTTCTGGTAATTTCATTTCCTTCTCTATTTGCTAAACTATTTTTATTTTGATCTTCCTGTCTTCTCTCAAAATATTCATTTCTTCGAGGTGTCGGTGAGAAATGAGCTTGCTGTGGAAATCGGCCTTGGTAAGGTATTCGCGCTGTTCCAACATTAGTAGGTACACGTCCATTATTTCCCACTGAAGTATTTTGCCCATAAAAATTTCTAGTGTTTCTTTTGACGTCTATGTTCCTCACAGCATATCTCCCTTCATTCTGCCGGGCTCCTCTCACTTCCCCCCTTCTATCTTCTGTCATTCTTTGTCCTGAGTTTTTCTGTCTAGCCCACAAAATTTCTTATAATGTCTGCGACCGAATTCAAAGTTGTGCATTTTACTGCCAGCACCATTTCTCTTAGTCTAAAAGGTAACTGATTAGCGACCACACTAACACACTTGTCCTCTGAAAGTAAAGATTGTAGCAATTTCAACTGTCTCACATTATCCCAGTAGAATTCTTCCATCGCTTTTCTGCGTCCAAGTACAAATTTCTGCGTTAATATCACTGTCAATTTGGTGGATTTCACATCTTCAGTTTCAAACTTCCTTAAGAACTTCTTTTTGAAGCACTCATAATCACTGTACTTAGACTTATTTTCTAAGAACCATAACTTTGCGGTCTTAGTTAACACAAAAGGAAGTACAAGAAAATACTGATATTCCTTCACTCCCATTAAAGTTATACTTTCTCTTGCAAAAATAAAGACGGTAGCAAGTCGTCCATTTTACCTGATAACTTTATCAACTTGGTTATATCACTATACTTGATAGGGCTTTCCTTAACTTTCTCCTGCTTTCTCTTTTCCTTTCTTCTATTTTTTTGTTCCTTCCTTGGATACGTTTTATTATAGGAATAGGAGTCCTCTGAGCTGGCACGCGTGGAAATATATTTGTTCCTCCTAGCACCTATCTTCAAACTTTCTTCATCACTTTCATCACTACGAGACGACTCGTTTTCTCCGTCACTATCACTCATTCTTTCTTTCTTATTCACCCTTCGTACTAGTAGTTTAACACTTCCGCTAGACTTTTCTGCACCACGTCTATCTCTACGACCCCTACTTTCACTACTTTCACCGACAAATTTCAAAGTTTTCTCTACACTTTCACCCTTCATTTCTCCATTTCTCTCAAAAATCAAAATCTTTAAAACGCTTCAATTTTTCCTTGAGAGCATCCATTGTGTTATGTATTTCTTTCTTACTTTCTTCCAATTTCTTTTCAAACACTTCAACACTTTCTTTGATATTCCTTTCTAACAAAAATACTCTCTGTCTCTATGTCTCTTTGTTGCACTTTCGAAAATTCATTTTCACATCGCAGAGATCACATTTCACTTCAAGGTCACCTGCATTTATTTTACACTTATCCTTAACATTACTCAATTCTTCCAATTGTATCGCTAATTTTCCTTCTAACTTTGCTACTGCAGATCCCATTTCTTTCTTCATCTCTTCATGCGCCTCGTTACACCATTCACGATGTAACCGCAAGTCTTCCTTAACACATTCCACAGTAACTATTTTACTTTCTAACACTCTAAAATGCTCTAACATTTCACTTTTATCTTCTTCACTTTGTTTCACCATATATTCTAAGTTCTTATTTTGTTCTTCAATTTTCACATCAATTTTTTCAGATGTATGACATGTAAAAATGTACATGTCATTGGCTTTCTGTGCACAGAATTTATTAAATTGTTTTCCCTTTGCGCCGAGTGCAGAAAATGCTCTACATCTCCTTCTAATCCACTAAAGTTTGTAATTTTTTTGCACTATTTTGGTCTCAACTATTGAAAACAACAAACTGGAAGGAAAGTAGCGTTGTTTTTCTCAGAGGCTAGATCGCAGGCTACCATTTCTTCCTTACAGTTTCCCAGTTATCGTCAACGACGTTGGGAATCTGGGAATCAAACGTGGGACCGCCAGCACCAAAATGAAAGTAATGCTAACCATTCTGCTATGCGGGAGCCCGATGCAGTGAATTACAAAACAATCAGTCAATCGTAATTTTGGCATTGGTGCGACGACATACAGACTACAAGCCTCGCAGAGGATAATCATGGGTGTGGGTCGACCCGCCAGAACTTGTTAGTCCTTTGTACGTACTTATGTAAGTGGAAAAGAAGTTGACAATTAAGTGTATTCAGCGAAATTTACCCCCTTTCGAAGGGTGCCCGCAGGGGACAGGATAATGAGGGAACGTTTTTACAAGAAACATTACAATCATGTTGACTGCTGTAACTGGGTGCTTGGCGGAAAAATTTGAACGGGACCGGATTGAGAAGGAAATATTAATAATCCTAAGGCTCGGAACTGAAAAACTCTCCATTTTCAGACCAGGCCTATTTTTTAAAAAAAATTGCTCGACGCGGTGAAAACTCGAATTGTACACAGTATTTTTCCTTCAAGTGATTGTTCTTGCACTTCTGGAATACAAATTGTTGATTTCAAGCAATTTCAGAAATTTATTATGTATAAAATATCAAGAATTAACTCTTTTAATTAAGATACTTTGGATTTCTCGGCTGTTCGGAATTACAAAAGTAGGGATTTCCCTATGTCAGGATCTGACCTTGATAATTCATACCCCGCCATTTTGAACAATTAGTTTTGTACAGTGCCCTTCGACACGTAAAAATATGGTCCAGAGGTAGCATGACGAACAAACAGTAGATGAAAATCTGTTTGAAATCTGTGTTTTATGAAAAAGTGCATAAAGGCAAAGAACTGTTCTTCAACAGCCGCCCCCCGTGTCGGAGTGGTTAGCACATTGCGCCAAGACGCAAGGGGCCCCGGGTTCTTATCCCGGCCTGGGCAAGGGTGTTTGTGAGTGTCCCTTCATCAATTTCATTATATCATCACTCAATCTCATCTTCGCGATTAGTCAAAAGTGGAAGAAGAGCGAAGTAAAATAAAGCAATTGAATCGGTAGCCGGACAATTGCGATGAACAGTTAGAAGTGAAAGGGTGGGTGGACAATTGCGATGACATTTTAAACCTTCTATCAAATTGAAGGGTGACTTAACACCCTGTACAATACCTCTTACAAGAGCATTATGTGAAATATTGATATTTTAGGCTGGGAATTTGGTTCAATCAAGTTTTTGAACATGGGTTAGAGCCAATAGACACCTTTTGAAGTGACCCGTTTTCCCATATGTCCGAATACACTTCACGACTCTCTCGTCGATTTTAATGTCGGGCTTCTTCCTTTTCTGCCGCATGTACTTCAGGTTGGTGTCTTCTGCTTGGCTCTTGAGGCAGGCCAGTACATCATGATTTTTTGATTTGATTGATTGATTGATTGATGTAGGTTATTTTACATCGCGTTTTGTGCCTCTTGGCTAATTTGCGAAAATGGGGATGAGTGATGAAATGATGAAATTGATGAATGGACATTCACAAACAACCAAACCCGAGTGGGATTCGAACCCGGGACACTTGGCGTCGCAGCGCGATGTGCTAACCACTCGGCCCAAGGTCCGGCATGAATTTTTTGAAGCGGTCTTCCAAGCCACCTTTTTATTTTGATGTTCCGACGTTTAACAGCATTATTAGTTCTGTGGCGCCTTTGGTTAGGTTAGGTTAGGTTAGGTGCTGATTGTCACAATTGTCCTACCATTAATGTGTAAAATGACCTTCACCGTCAAAATCATCGCAATTGTCCGCGATTTTGACTTCATCGTAATTGTCCTAGATTCATTAAATCAATGTTCATCAACAAAGTGATGGATGTTTATGGAAAGGAAGCAAGGCGAATCCAGTTTTTATCTAAATAGAAGACTAGAGACTCAATGCCAAAGGTGGTGGTAGTAGTAGTAGTAGTAATAGCAATAATAATAATAATAATAATAATAATAATGAATGTTTATCTGGCTGAAGGGCAACATATGAAATGTTACTCTGCCTCCTTGAGAATAAATTCATGGGCGCCCGCCCTTCCCCTTACCTATTAAGATAGTTACGATAAATGGAGATCAGAAAGTGGATGTTAGCAACATACATGAGCGAAATCTCGCTCTTGGATGCACAAGGTGGAAAATGGGAACCTGACGACCTATCCACCGAATGCACTTTTTTTTCTGCTGCCTAGCGACGCCGCTGTGAGACCGACCGAGTCTCTTATCAAATCAGCAGCCGGGACGCCGTTCCCAATCCAAAGCGACGGGAGCGCGGTTTCAGTCGCTTTCAGTACACAGATCAATAATGTATGGATCCTTGACTTGTCTTCTTATTTGGGGCTTCTTTATAGCTTAAGGTATTTTTCTTCACCATGGGCGAGTTTCTGTTGTGGCAACTATAACAAATTCTAAATGGGAAATATATCGTGTTTACATTTTTGTTGTTATACGTAGGTTAATCGGTACGCCGAGGATGCTTGTGGAGCTATGACCTCTGGTTTCACATCTTGAAAAAACAAATAAACTTGCACAGGATTACACAGAAAGACCTCTGGTTTCGTAACGTGAAAAAGCAATGAAACGTTTACAGAATTCGAAACAAAGACCTCTGGTTTCGCAACGTAAAGAAAGAGTGAAGCTTTCACAGGATTCAGAAAAGGCCTCTGATATCGCAACTTGAGAAATAAAACAATGAAGCTCTCAAAAGGTTTTGATTGATTGATTGATTTTGCTTTATTTTACTTCGCTTTTTGTGCCACTTTTGGCAAATTTGCGAAAATTAGGATGAGTGATGATATTATGAAATTGATGAATGGACACTCTCAAACATCCATGCTCTGGCCGGGATTGGAACATAGGACACATAGCGTCGTAGCGCGATGTGCTAACCACTCCGCCACGGGGGTCGGCAGGATTCAAAAGAAAACCTTTGGTTTCGCAATGTCCATAAAATCAATGAAACTTTCACAAGGATTCCAAACAAAGACCTCTGGTTTCACAACGTGAAAACCATAGGAACTTAAATAGGATTCCAAAGACCTGTGGTTTCGCAACGTGATAGAAACAATATTTTCTTATTGAGTACACACAGAGAATTTCCATGGAAGGAAGTAGTTTTAGATACACCAGGAATGCATTTATATATTTTCCCTCTTTGAGCTTTAAAATCGCATGTATTTTTGGTGCATCAAATACCGAACACGTGTGAAAATGTGTCATCTTCCATGACTCATTACATTTTAGTACTGACTCATAAAATCTCATTTGCCTTCACTCACATATTCAGAATGATTTCTTGTTCGGATAGGTTCGGACAAGATCGGATCCATACCTGGGCGAACTAAAGTCTTCTTTCTGCGTAAATATTAAAACCTGAAGTATAAAATTGACTTCGAATCAGGTATATGTGTAGCATCTCTTAATTAAAAAAAATAGTTTTTAGTTTTCAAATGTTCTTCATTAATTCCTTTCGAAAAATGCAAACATGAAAATAGTTGTTCACACACCAAATTAGGGTTGAAAAGATGTAGAAAGTCACGCATAAATCCACAACGTCTGGTCCTAGAAATCTCGTTTTAAACTCCGTAATAAACTTTAGCTAATTTGAAATGCGGCAATTACCAATTTTAAATATAAAATTGCAATTCCGTCATTAAATAAATTCTCATATCAAAATCTCAGCAACTCGTTTTCTTTTCATCAAAAATTTACAGGAAGATAAGTAAGTAGGTCATAAATGTTTATTTAAAAAAATATTAAGTGAAATACTGACTTAAAAACCGTTTCTATTTTTCAGCATATCTCCACCAACGTTGATACACTTATCGCATCGCTTTATCAGTCCCCCAAAACCTGCTGCATAAAAGCTTTAGGCTGCGTCCCAGCCACAGTTGCACCTCATGTTCAACATATTCATCATCTGAGAAACGTTTTCCGCCACCGTGCGCATACTTTTCGAAAATTCAAATCATCATGCATTATGCTGTAGGCTAAACAATAAGAACACCCTATTACTGTTGCTATGCTGTCGCCTGTCACCTCGAATCATTTCCTCCATCCGTCTCAACTTACACTCCTCGAATACGGTCGCCACTTTTAAACTGTGCTGCCCATGCGTGATTCTGTTGTGAAGCAACTTCTAACTTAACTCAAAAGCCCCGTCTAGTTGGCTGCACTTTTTGACGCTCTCTGCACTCGGGTGTCTAGTTGGTTACACGGTACAACACCGACTCGTCTACTTCGTTCAGTTGGTGTCAAGTAGTGTATTTGGTGTCTGCACCGTTTGCAATGCGTTCTGGAGCGGTGTGATGTGTGGTGTATGGTCATGTGGTGCGTGCTAACTAATCAAACGAACGTTTAAAGCAGCAGACAGGCATTTGTTGAATCTTCTGAACTTGAACGCAGCTTTTGGTCTAGTTGGTTAAACGTCAATTCCTTGCACCAGCTTGACACCGAGATACCTCTGCAGTAAACTACTCACTATTATTTTAAGCTGTCCCGTATCAGTTTGTGACCTATATTAACTGACTTCCCCTCGTATATTAATGGGCACATTTGCAGAAATTAGTGCACAACAAGGGCACGCGAAAGGGATTTTTATAAGTTTATCTACCAAAAATATTGAAATTGTATTACTAAACTAACTAAATAACTCTCTAGCCTTCTTAAACATGAAGGTTTATGGCTGCTGCAACACAGGCCTTCCACCTGCCCCTATCCTGAGCAACATCTATGTACTCTTTTCCATTTCTACCGATTTCCTTTAGGTCCATCTAAACGTTATCTCTCCATCTTCGTCTTGATCTTCCTACTGGTCTGTTACCATCAGACCTCCAACAAGAACTCCTGCTACCTCTCCCATTCGTGCCACATGGCCCGCTCACCTAAGTCTTCTTGATTTAATCATTCTAATAATATCTGGACATGAATAAAAATTATGTAGTTCTAAATTATGTAACCTTCTCCACTCACCTATCTCCTCATACCTTTTAGGTCGAAATATTTTCTAAAAGATTTTATTTTCAAATACTCTTAATTTATGGTCCTCTTTCAATGTAAGGGACTAAGTTTTGCATCCATATATTGATTGATTGATTGATTTGTTGTTTTAAGTCCACTTTATGCACAGGAAGGTTAATCGGGACTAGGCCTACAGTTTAAAGTTGGATCCGAACCACTGTGCCATCTGATTCCACCGGGTATCGAACCCGGGACACCTTGATTACAAGGCGACGACGTTACCTCTACGCCTTCGGGGAGGCCTTGCATCCATATAATACTACAGGCAAAATTACTGTTTTGTATAATTTAACTTTTATAGTTTCTTAGATATTATACGAGAAGATAAACTCTGTGAAGAGAAAAGTAAGAAGCATTTCCCGTATTAAGCCTGCTTTTTATTTCCTCTTTTATATCATTTTCATTTGTTAGTAATCCTCCTAAGTACTTCAATTTGGAAACTGGTTCAAACGAGTTGTTATCAATAATTAGAATTTAAATATTGCCTAATGCTTGATTTTGGTCTGTGATCAAATATTTAGTTTTATCTTTGCTCACTTCCAAACTTATCTCTTTAGTTACTTTGAAAAATGCTTTAGCATTATTCTTAATTGTATTTACATCATCCTAGTAAGTCTACATCATCTGCATATATGCTAACAACTGAGTCACAAACTTTAATTTTAGTCCTTCATTAGTTTCTTCCTAACAGTACTTTCTAAGGCATAATTGAAGAGGAATGGAGATAATGCATCTCCTTGTTTTAAGCCATCAAGAATTGTAAATTTGTCAGACACATTTATATCTACAGGAATCTTTCTTTTTGTTTCACTGTTGCATACTTTTATCATATTAACAAGCTTCTTAGGTATTCTAAACTCGATTAATATATTATATAATTAATCTCTTTTAACTGAATCATATGAATTTTTAAAATCAATGAAATGTATTACTAAAATAGAATGAAAATATCTTTACCTACTTTTGTGTGTCAATATTTAAATTGGAAAGCTCTCCATTTTTTGCCTACCGATTGAGTAGAAGTTTACATATATATATATATATATATATATATATATATATATATATATATATATATATATATATATATATAAATATATATATAAATCAGTGTGTAGACCTCAAGAAAAAATATTTCAGCACTGTGTGTGTGCACGTGCACATCATTTATGAAAACTTCGAACCTCTCAAACTTTATCCACTGTATGCTACCCATATACCAACATTTATAATAGAATGATAATGTGGTCATAGTCTACGTAGTAACAGAATCAACGGCGCTCATTAGTATGGTCTACTGCTGTCAAGAATATAAACACTTACAATATAGTTCCTGTTGCTTGGAGAAACGGAAAATCCAGGTACCGATGTGTAATGTACGCAGCACATTGAACCCAAAATATATAATTTCCATCTTTCCCAGGATAACACAAAGAACCATGGTTCAGTAACTCGCGCACCAAATATTCCATACACTTACATGCAGAGAACTTGCACTTCATGCAACAGACAACATTCTGCAATGGTGGAAAGATTCTTACAAGCTTGTGAGAAAATTAGCAAGCACCCGTTTCTCTACTCCATCCGGACATGTAAACTTATTCATATACATGGCATCTTTTCCATCCGTAGACGAGTGAAAATTAAATCTCGGTTTCGCCCTAGACCATTGGCGCTCTTGAATCAGATTTTATAAATTTAAAATTAAATACATATGAAATATATGAAAACAGTAAACAGAATAATTTCCATTTCTACGAATAAAAAAAACAAAGAGGGGAACCCCCGCCCCCCCTAAGCAGCCCACCTCCACCCGCATACATTCGAGGTTATGCGCTTATGTCCTGGTGCCTTATGCTGGTTCCCCCATTTTACTTTACAAATGTATTTATTGTTTCCAAAGAAAGAAAGAATAAAAAGTTTTTACATGCATAAATACAATTATGTTTGATTCCTTGATTGTTCCGGTACAATTTCGGTTTGCATTTTGTCTTACGTTTTACATTTAATGCGTGTGTTATTGTAATTACGTAATGAGACTTGTAAACATGATATATAGGATCCTCCGTTCAGACTTGGGCGCCTTGACGGCGACACGCTTAACGGCCGCCCGGACGCCAACTCCCGTCAAATCGCGTGCGATATCTCCGCTATGAAAACAGCTAGCTTCGAAATGATTTCAAGTTCTCAGAATTATACATAGTTACAATTACATTCAAAGAAAGCACGTTAATTGTCACGGGGCATGTTGGAAATGTTGTCCTCCTGCATCCACTCGTTTTTGTCATGTTTTTAGGAAATTTGTGTGCTGTTCCCGGAGATTTGTTACAAATCTTATGCAATAATAGGCTAACGATTTGCCATAAAATGCCTTTTCTTGTTCCTTGGCCATTTCTGATTCGTATTCATTGATTGATTGATTGAGTTGTTTTTTTAAGTCCACTTTATGCACAGTAAGGCTAATCGGGACTGGACCTACAGTTTAAATTGGGATCCGAACCACTGTGCCTCCACTGGGTATGGAACCAGTGACCCCTTGATCACAAGGCGACGATGTTACCACTACACCATCGAGGAAGAGCGTAGAGGTAACGTTTCGCCTTGTAATCAAAGGGTCCCGGGTTCGATACCGGGTGGAGGCACATGGCACAGTGGTTCGGATCCCACTTTAAAAACTGTAGGTCCAGTCCCGATTAGCCTTCCTGTGCATAAAGTGGACTTAAAAAAACAACTCAATCAATCAATTAAAAACCATTGAGGAGGCACAAAAGTTGTAAAAGAAAGAATGCATTGGGGCCCCATGAAATTATTTGCGCCTTATTAAATCATTATTGATTACAGCCTGCAAAAAAATTGGATCCAAAAATTTTCTTGCTTGCGTCATTGTTCTTTGTAATGCATTGTAAATTACCAGAACCACTATGTGCCTGAGTGAGTGGTATTCATGTTTCACAGGTATAGTGTTATTTTGTGACTGTTTTAGTCACAAGTGCTTCTTTCGAAGATAACAGCTTTTTCAGTGTCTAATCCATGAAAATAATGAAAAATGTTCAGCACGTTTTCTTTGATTTCATTTCATTTATTTTACTTCGCGTTTTGTGTCACATTTTACTAATTTGCGAAAATGGACATAAGTGATATGATGAAATTGATGAATGAACACTCACAAACATCCATGCCCAGGCCAGGAATCGAACCTTGGGGCTCCTGGCGTCGTAGGGCGATATGCAGAACGATTAGTACCTATTTTGTATTTTGTTCTTATTTGCCTCCTTATTTTGCGAGGTTTTAGTGCCTATCAATCCTCATCCTGTTTATAAGCCCTTATTTAACCTCCATTAGATTTATAATAGTGATGACCGTGGATGGTGTAAATAATATAGGACACTGAAAAGTCTCATATAAAAATTATGTAACATTTTGAAAACAGTCAATAATTAAATTTGCGAGAATTCCTTCAGTTCTTTAATGATGAACGGGGATGAGGATGAAGCCACGTTAGTTTAGGGATTGAGATATCACGGTTCGATTTGCGAGATGAGCGCGAAACACTTACGTCCATGTAGCCATGCACACTGAATCGGTTGATTTCGCTAAATTTGGCGGGAAAGTGGGAAATGGCACAACATGCGGTAAAAATGTGAGAGAAACATTGCATAAATTCGAGATTGTTAAAGAAAGTTAAATTTAAACAAGGCTGCAAAATCTGAAACTTAGAAAGTAGAACAATGGAACAAAAACTCTCTCTCATTGATGAAATACGACACATGAAGGAAGACTCTTCTTGTGATCAAAATGTGATAAAAGTATTGTAGGCCAGTAGTCTTCTAAATTTTCAAAGAAAAGTAAATTTGGAAAAGGCGAGATATCTCTTTTCATAACCAGTTCAACAATGAACGAAAGGTCCCATTGTTACTGGGAAAGGAAAGTTAATGTCACAGTGTGTGATCAAAATATGATAAAAGTATTGCAGGATAGTGAGGTTTTTTCAAAGAAAATTAAATTTAGGAAAGACTAGATATCCTTGTTTCAAAACGAGTTCAACAATGGACAATAGGTCCCATTTCTGGTCGGAAAGGAGAGATAAAGTCACAATTTTTTTTATCAAAATGTGATAAAAGAATAGTTTCTTTTCAAATAAAATTAAATTTAGAAAAATAGGCTAGATATCCTTATTCAAAATGATTTCACAACGGAAGTAAGGTTCCATTGTTCCTTGTAAATGGTACCTTGCTTCGTTAGAGAAGAATATTAATCGTGGATCAATTACCCAACCACTAACATTCGCCATAATTAATTTACAGAAATTTCACCGACTTGTGAAACGCCCTCCCTTGCCCGGGAAAACAAATGCTACCACTACCTAGATAGAGGCGGCAAAATCTCCCTCGGACAAGCGAAATAGCGTTACGGTCCAGGTTGAGTTCGTGTGTAGGGACCGGTGACCAACAGTGCATAGCGATTAGCCATATCGAACAAACAAAAAGAAAACATATACTTTCTATTACCAACTCTTTACCTGTAGCCGGGAAGCGGCTAGCTGCATACCTGAAAATCACGGGTAGTGACATGCGTACGAAATGATATAGCCCAAAAATTAACATGAAAAAAATAAAAAGTATATTCTATTCATAACAAAACAAAAATCAATTAGTTACATCTCCCCCTCTTTCACTCACACATTCTCTCACAGATTCCCTCTTTACGGGGTCATCAACACAAAATGATACATGACATGTACAGGTTTTTATGACGACAAGCCCTAATTATTGCATTCATATTTAAATTTACCTTGAATTTTTGTCTAATCAGGTCATTTGTGATTTTGCTCCAGTGCTACTCAAATCCTAGCCAGCCCTTACTTAAGTTCACCTTTTTTTAAAAAACTAGGTAGGTGCGGTGACAATACATTATTTGTCCAGCGTAAACAAAGGCGTCTCAACAGCAATTACGCTCACGTGGGCGGACGTTTTCCTTTTACAAGACCTCACGTGGTTCCAAACATAACAATGACCTCCGTTGAGTGACGCAACATATACTCTCAAGCAGGCGGGACTTCAACACTTCGCCGCGACGAGCAATTCATATTACCAGGCAAATACTTTAGCAAATAATCACATACGCGACCTGACGTAGCTCGCAGCGACACAGCGCTGACACATAAACATGAACAAACCTCAAGTAGATTAAATAATTAAGCGGGCGGCGCTTTACTCTAATAGTACGCACTTTAAACAAATACAAAGGAGCACAAACAACAACGAATTTAAGATCATTAAAAAAAATCACGAGAAACAAGTAAAATTGACCTGAGACAAATTAATTACAAATGACAAGCGCGACGGGAGTTGGTATGAAGTTCCGAGTGGTGTGGGCGTTTTCAAAATGTTGACGAATTTCAAGGGCGTTCTCTAAATCAATCAAGCCGTCACGTGTTGACATTAATACAGATGAATACATTACCATCTCTCAGCTTCCAAGGTGCATCCTGGCGTCTTTATGGGCAATTGACATCACATAGTATTCACACGATAGGTTTTCCTATTCTTCCTTGAACGTGGCGACGAAGATGCGAAGAGCGTTCATACATCTGGTTCCTCGGCTTCTCTCCCTCTCGGGATCGGTGAATATCTCCGCGGTCAGGCGCGGTTCCGACGTCGCATCTCAAGCGTCGGGACGTCAACAGGTCAGCGTTCGGCATCTCTCTCTCTCTCTCTCTCTCTCTCTCTCCGTGTGGCGGCTGGTAGGCATCAGGCGGCGTAGCTCGTCGTTTCTGGGCATGTTGTAGGCAATGGTCGGTGTCTTGTCTGGCATCGGGCGAATCGAGCGTAACGCCCTCATCTCTCTTCTTCTCTTAGCCCGCCATGATTTTCGATGTTCCTTGTTTCACAAAAACAATAAACGGCGTAAGATTAGCACGGAAACACAGTCTCGCTTCGACTTCCTCCACCGATTTTGGTAAGCGCACTCGTAACGACTTACTGCCTATCACACACTGATGTTCGCAAAACAACGCAAAGTCCACGGTATACGAAGAGGTAGCGCGGAGGTGCTCTCGCTATGAGAATCGCGGTAAAACTGTGTGTCGAAAAAGCATGTCCTTCGTTTTATCCCCATTTCGAAAAAGGACGCTCGGCGCTCGTTAAAGGGACGCTTCCGGAGAGGTCATTCCACTTCGCTCTATTGTCTCCTAGGCTGAACAGGATCGTGTTAGAGGTTTGGTTCCTACGGATTAAGTTTCAGTCTCGCTGGCGCCCAGAGCTCAACTGCAATCTGTGCCCATAAACTGATCGATTACAACCAATTCGATCTGGCATCCGTAATTCTTGCTTGATCGCGACGAAACTCCACACATCCGTCCTTGCACACATGTTGCTGCGCTGGTAAAAATTCCACACAAATCAGGCCGCCGGGACCCGAGATATTGCCATTACGGTCGAATTTCCTAAGCTTTAGATGCATAACGTGACCTTTCAGGTGCTCGCCCGTCAGTCTCGGTATTTCCTTTCATTCTCCCGTCGGCTTGGCAAATCAAATATATATTCTTACAAATTAAGACACTCAACACTTTGATTCAACACATTTTTTACGGCTAATTGTTAGAGTAATAATAATAATAATGACGACGGTAAATCTGACTGTCACAGACTCTCGTTCTCAATTTGTTCACAAGGTTTCGCACGGTATTTCTGTGTGGAACAGGCACACCTGGGAATTCTGTTGAAAATCGACTACGAACATCCCTTCAAGAATTTGTAATCAGATATGAATCGTACATAAAAACGTTTCCTTTTATTGATTGATTGAGTTGGTGTTGTAAGTCCACTTAAAGGCTAATCGGGACTGGACCTACAGCATAAGGTATCCGAACCAGTATGTGCCTCCACCGGGAATCGAACCCGGGACCCTTTGATTACAAGGCGCCATCGGGGTGGCCCTACGTTTTGTTGTAATGTGTGCGTGTATGCCATTATTAGAACTATAGCAAAACACAAATAACACTTGGAACACTATACGCTTAGTAAACAATGTATAAAACAATAGAAAATCGCAAGAACACTTGTAACACGTACCCACTTTCAAAATACGACTGAACTGAGATCGCAAAGTTACTGAAATGGAATGGGGTTAAGAAACAAATCCAGAAGTTATGCTCAAAGCCATGTGTTTCAGTTGGCACTCTGGCGCCACGAGGTGTTAGGAAACTTAAGTTCAATTTTAGAGTGTCTTGTTACCAAAGCTACGCGAAATTTCCTAAAAACATGCCCAAAACGAGTGAATGCACGAGCAAAACATTTTCAACATCCCCCGTGACAATGAACGTGCTTATTTCGAATGTAATTGCAACTATAATTTTGAGAAGTTGAAATCATTCCGAAGCTAGCGGCTTTCATACCGGAAATATTGCACGGGATTTGACGGGAGTTGGCTTCCGGGCTGCCGTTAAGCGTGTCGCCGTCAAGGCGCCCAAGGCTGAAGGAGGACCCTGTGTATTTATATATAATACAGAACTGACTAGTATATAATATTAATAATAGTGTTGTATATAATACAGTAATATAGTAGAATAGTTACTCGTGATGAGGATACAAATACATTTGAGTCAAAAGTCAGGAACCATAAGACTAATGTGTGACTAATGTCGAGGGTACTTTATTGAAATTCGTTGAGTGGCCCGCGAAGTCCCCAGACCTCACACCAATGGAACACCAATGGATTACTTACTACCTTTTGGGGTCACCTGAAGGCAATGGTTTATTCCACTCAGATTCGCGACCTACACCATCTGAAAGAGGCTAACGGAATGTGCCGTTCAAATACTGCCTGCCACAATCCTCAGTGTCCTGAAAAAGTGGGAACATAGTGTGAACATGTACCTTGCTGAAGAGGGTCAACATATTGAACATATCATATAGATAATATGAGCTGAAGTGAATAACATTATGGTTCCTGACTTTTGACTCACCCTGTACATTACAGTAAGCAATGGTAGCTATGACACTTAACATTTGGATTCTCCGGTTCAATTTATGTTGGCGAAACTGTAGTGATGTTAGTTCATTAATTACTGAAACGTTAACATAAACATAAATAGCCAACTTTCACAACAGTAGTATAAAAGTGTATGTTTCACGCTATCTTTTTGGTCGTTTTCAATCCTTTTGGTAGTTTTCCATTTTCTTGGTCGAAATGCATCGCTACTTTTGTTTTTACGACATTTTACGGGCTAAGTTAACTTACAAGGGTTGTTTTTTGTCTACGTTTTTTTTTCTTACGATCTTATGTGATATAACTTAACCTATTCTCTTTTTTTACGATCCTTCACGAGTTAGAAAACATACACATCCTTTGACCAGGTGAAACGCTTCGTTCTGGATACGCCCTTTGACCTACTTTTGATTTTACGATCTTTTACGTGCAAAACTAACCTAAAAAATGTACGGGCAACACTTTTTTACCTCTTGCAAAATTTTTCTGTTGTTTCTTCTTAAGCTTAACGCGTCTTTTGACCAACTTTTTATTTATTTACGTGCTAAGCTAACCTACATACCTACATGACCTAGTCCTTGCTAATTGAAAAACAGATTTTGACCAAGAAGTGTGTATCCGGTCGAAATTATGAAGGGAGACGCAAGAAACCTCAGGTCTCTTCGAACGTTACGAGCGATGAAAAAAAAATCGGCAGTTGAGCCCCTCCCCCTTGCAGTTAGGACCACCAAAATTTTGTGTACGTACTCTACATCGTCGAAATCGACAAGGGGTATTTGGGGAAGGGAGGATTTTTCGAGTAATTTTCGCGATATCTCTCGCCGTTTACGAGATATGTCCACTTCCGGTTACGATTTTACGATTTTTGTAATTTTTGACAATTTTATTGCGATTTTTTTTCTAGAAATGATATGAAAGAAAACTTATCTACTTGTCTTACTTTTTAAACCTGTTCCGTGATCCTCTCGTTCTTCACGTCTTGGACGAACCACTTCTCTGCCACCAGGATGACGCTGCAAACGGTGTCGTTGGGTAGGGCGTCGTGAAATTCGCACACGATCTTGATGTTTGTGCGATCTTTGACCACGACTTGTTTTCTCTTCGACGTGTTGATGACGAACTTGGGTCTCTGTGCTTTGAATTCGCTGGACATGTATGGGAAAAAATAAACCTATCGAAAAACAGCATATTCTTAGTTAATTAACATGGATGAATGGAATGTGTGATAACTAAAGTTTTTTCTAGTGTGATAGATAGGAGGTCAAATTCAAATACTTAGGAGTAATATTAACAAGTGAAAATTATATTAAAAGGGGAAATAAAAAGTAGGCTTAATTCAGGAAATGCATGTTACTTTTCTCTTCATAAACTTATGACAGTTGTATCATGTGAATAATTTTGTACTAGAGTGTATAGAGGTAGGAACGTCGCTGTGACGTGGTGAACGAAATCAGAGCTCCTCATGCTCGAGCGAGGTGGGAAGGGGGAGGTGCTAGCAGTTGAAACGGCAGATCGCTTGACTTCGGACTGGGTATCGAGCAGTGGCTTGACGTTTGTACGGGGTGTAATACCTGCAATTACGTGTTTGTGTTGAATAAATAGTAAGTCAAGGAAACTGATTCTTATTACTTCCCGTCGTCATAAGTATGGCGCACGAACATGAGGACTCGATCGTCTACGTCGTTAGAATCTGGTAGTAGCTGTTAGATGGAAGAATTCAACTTTTTCGTCTGTGATGTTGGAACGTAAGTACTGAACGTTTTCTATGTGGAAAAGAAGAGTGACGAATAACTTTATCGTGCTGTGATTGTAGCACCGAAATTATAAAATAGTTGTACTGAATACGGCGACTAAAATTCTTAGCTAGCAGTAACTGAAATTGAAAATAGCTACAAAAAAGGAATTGGAGTTTCTCTTTAAACAATTTGAAGCTAGACTCGCGGAACAAGTTAGTAGTGTGAAGGCCGATATTAACAGTGTTGAAAGTAACTTCAAAGCGGATATTAATTGTGTTGAAAGTAACGTCAAAGCGGATATTAGTAGTATTGAGGCCAGTGTAAGTAATGTAGGCACCAGTATAGGTCTCTTAAAGCAAGACTTCGAATTATTGGAAGCATGAGTCGAAAAGAAAGTGTCTGATAATTTGGTCGAAACAAAGGAATGCGCCCATGAACTAAAGGAACAAGTGGTCAACTTGAGCACGAATTTGGAAGAGAAGATAAACGAGGTTTCTGTTACGTGTGTAAATGAACATAAAAAATTGAGAGAGGTTTTCGATTCTCATGTAAAACAGGTAGAAAACGAATGCGTAGAAATTAAGAAAACACTCGAAATGAATCAAAAGAGGTTTGAAAGTTTAGTCAACCTTGTACATGGAAATGAAAGTAAAATGAAGGAGTTGTTTAATAACATTAGTGGACATGAAGTTGCTATTGATGAGTTGAATAGTAAATTTAACGAAATTAGTGTTAAGTCTGGACAAACTATTCAAGATCTAAACTTGAGCGTTTAAACCGTTCAACAGAAAATATCTAGTAATGACATTACTGTTAAGGGTTGCTTACAACAACTTACAGAGATTACTAACAAATATGAGGTTCTAGATGATAAGTTGGAGAATATTCGATATCAAGTTAGAGATTTAACGAATGATTTTTCCATGTTAAGAGTAAGTGCTGAACCGGCAAAATCTTCTTTAGGATTAGAAACTAGAGTACAAGGCTTAGTTAGTCCTGATGTTTCTAGATTGTTTGAACTGCAAAGGGAAGGGAAGAAAGCTTCTTTACCCATTGAAAAACTGAATAAATCACGTTTAGAAAGCAAAGACCTTTACGTAAAGGAGAATCTGATTCAGATGTAAAATCTTCTAGCTCTGAAACTAAAGTTCAGTTAAGGGGGTTTAAATGTAAATCTGCAAGTGGCTATAAGAGAGGTACAGTTGCGAAAAGCACGTCAAGAGATAAATTTCATGATAGTAGTTCGGAAAGTGGAACTGATCACAAAAGTAGTAGTTACAGAAGGAAGTTTGTACCTAGTACACTTAAGTACTCTGATCTAGATAGGTTACCTAAATTTACTGCAACTAGGATGGATTATTTGGCGTCACAATTTCTTCAAGAGGTTGAGGATCGCTTGGATATGTTAAATATTCCCAAAAAAGATTACATGAGGTTACAATGCTTTTGGAATGTGTTGCTAAAAATTGGTTCTCTCAAGAGAAACTACACATTGTAGATTATAGTATTTTAAGGTTCTTTTCCTTAATGCCTTTGAAAGTGCATCGTGGCAGTCAACATGTCTTGCAAATGTCTTGTGCAAGAGATACAGCAAAGAAAGTAGACAAACTTTGTTAAATTTTTTCTGGTCACAGATTAATTTACTAAATTCCATTCAGCCAGACATGCCAGAATAGCAAAAAACAATTTTAGTAGCCCAACAGTTACCAAATAGAGTTAGAGAAGCAATCTTAAATCAACCTAATATTAGTCTTGGTACCACTGCGGAATTTGTTGCGCGTCATGAAGCTTTGTATGCAAGTGCTGAAGGTGAAAGTAGTAGAGATGGAAGGCCTGTTGGTATTAGACAAGTACAAGTTGTTAATGAAACTAAAAGAAATAATCAATCTAGAGTAAGCAATATGCAAAATTCTAATACAAGCCATGAGACTAATGTAAGGAATTCTTGTAATTTCAGGAGATATAACACTGATAATAATAGTAGTAATGATAGTAGATCTGGTCAAAGGTCTTGGAGAGTAAACCGTTTTCCATATTCTGGTAATAACTTTAGAAATAGTAACTTTCGAGGTAGATACAATTATAGCAATCAAAATCGTATAGATGCAGATAATAGTAGGCCTAGGTATAGAAATACTAGTACAAACACAGTACCACACGATGATGTTCAAAACAATCCTCAACGAAGTGAGCCTAGATCTAGTACTAGGGAAGAAATAGAAAATGGTAATGGTGGGTCTTCACTTAGGGTGAATGCGCCCTGGTTTGTGCCTGAACAACCTTTAAACTAGATAGTGAGTCTATTGTTATTGTGACACAGAATAGCATAGAGGAAGATGAGAATATTGTGTCAGTAGTCAATCTTAATACTGAAGATTTAAGAAACAAACTGTAATGAAAATCCTAATAAAGCAAACTGTGAATCATGCCTTAAAAATGTATGTAGAGTGGATATTAATTTTTATGAAGACTTGTTAGAAGATGAAGCGAAATATAGTTCTAATAACTTAATGTTACCTGTATACCTCAATAACAAAATCAAGAATACAACTTCTATCTTTGCAAATATTAATGGGATAGAGAGTAATTGCTTAGTAGATAGTGGTAGCGACATTTGTTTGATGTCAGAGAACAAATGGAAAAGTATTACTAGCGAAGTCACCAGACCTAAATTAGAGCCAATAGAAGATATTATTTTGGTTGACTATTCTGAAAACAGAAAACAGAAAGTACTTGGAAAATTTTGTGTGGATATAGAAATTGAAGGTACTATGTTTTTTGTTCAGTTTGTTGTCGTCAAAGATTTGACAGTAGACATTCTTTTTGGTTTAGATTTTTTGTATAATGTAGAGGCTCTTGTAAACTTCAAGGAAAATTCTTTATTGTTACACACCAAACAAGGTGAAAGGTTAGTTAAATTATTACCTATATCTTGTCCAACTTTTGATGTGAGTGAAGAGGCAGAGAGTAGTTGTCTTAATGTAACCCAAAAGTCAAAAGGAGGAAATAACTGTTGCTAGTGTAGAAGATCTTAAATTAAAAGCTATGCAAGCTGAAATACTCGATGAAGATGAAAAGAACCAACTGTTTGATATGTTACTTGAATTTAGGATGCTGTTTGATGAAAAGCCTGGTTTATGTACTAAATATGAACATCATATTGAATTAGATACAACAGAACCTTTAGTTTCTAAGCCATATCGAATACCTTATCATTACAGACAAAATGTTAGAGATCATATTCAAAAATTACTTGAGTGGGACATTATAGAACTTTCTGATTGACCTTATTTAAATCCACTAGTAATAGTTCCTAAGTCGGATAGAAGTGTGAGGGTATGTACTGACTTCAGGAATATTAATCAACACCAAAAAGTTAGTCAAATTAGACCAATTAATATTGAAGAGGCATTACAAGGATTTGTTGGTAGACCATATGTATCACTGGTCGATATGTCCTCTGGATTTCACCAGATTTTGTTGTCAGAGTCATCTAAAAAGTATACTGCATTTTTGTTTGAAGGTAGACAATACCAATACAAACATTTAGTATTTGGTACATGTAATGGAGTACAAGCATTTACGATGGCAATGACCAAGGTATTTGGCGACATTCTGTCAGAAAATGTTATCATTTATGTTGACGATTTATGCATTAGAAGTGAATCTTTAGAAAGTCACATAGAATATTTAAGAAGTAAATTTTCTAAATTAAGAGAGTCTGGTATGACTGTACGTCTCAAGAAGACATTCCTCTGTAAAGAAAAGTTATTGTACTTGGGTCACATTATTGACAAAACAGGTATAAGAGTAAATCCAGAGAGAGTAGAGGCTATTCTCAATCTTCCTACTCCGAAGGATGTAAAGACACTTAAAAAAATAATAGGTTGTTTCTCTTGGATGAGAAGATTCATTCCAAACTTTGCTACCATATGTGCACCTTTATATGAATTGTTAAGGAAAGGTAAGAAATGGATATGGACTAAGAAGGAACAAGAGAGTTTTGATTTGCTCAAGCAAGAAATTTCTAATGATGCTAAACTATTTCATCCTGATCTTAATCAAAGGTTTTATGTCCAAGGAGATGCTTCTTTACTTGGCATTGGAGGATATTTGTATCAAATAATTGATGATGAGAAAAGAATAATAAGTTATTTAAGTCGTACACTGAAAGGTTATGAGAAACAATATACTATAACCGAGCTAGAATGTTTAAGTCTTTTATTTTGTATTGAGAAATGTAATCACTAATCAATATCTTTTGGGTAAAGAATTTACTTTACTTTGTGATCATAAGTGTCTCACTTGGCTGAATCATTCGAAGAATTGGAACCCTCGCTTATTGCGTTGGTCCCTTCAACTTCAAAAATACCAGTTCATTGTAGAATACTGCAAAGAATCTGACAATGGTCTAGCGGACTTATTGTTCAGACAATTTTCAGAATCAGAGCCGATTTTGATGCCTCAAAGGTGTAGAAATTGGAGAAAGTTTTATGAAGTGTGCAATGGAATTTTGATGATAAGAGATTTTCACTTTGAGAACATCTGGAAAATATGTATACCTCACTCTTTAGTTTCTGTAATACTGAGGAATTATCATGACAATATGGGCCACTTTGGTTGTGAAAAAGTACTCAGAAGAGTTAGGAAACTGTACTTTTGGCCTGGTATGAAAAAAGGTATTCTGAGTTATATCAAAGATTGTGAACTATGTATGAGAACGAAGCCGAGTAGACATCAGTCCAAGGGCATATTCCAACAACATTGTAACGAGGGTGAAACTATTTTGTTTTTAGATATACAGGGACCATTATTTAAAGGCTCGCAAGGAGAAAGGTTTCTTCTAACCTTACAAGATGCTAACACTAAATATCTGTTCGCTCATCCAATGAGTTCAGGTACAGCCAACAGTATTGTAAAAGCCTTGCTAGAAGGATATGTCAGGCATTTTGGCATTCCACATAGGTTAGTCGGTGATAACGCTACAGTGTTTCATTCTAACAAATATGTGGACACTTTAACAATCTTAGGTATAAAATTGGCGTATACCCCAATATATCACCCTAGTTCTAATTTGGTTGAGAGAATTCATTCTGAACTCAACCGGCTCATGCGTGTGTTTTGTAAAAACAACCACAAAGATTGGCCGAAATATATAGATGTTGTTGTAAGCTTATTAAATGATAGTGTACACACACAGCTAGGATTTGCTCCCTCCGAGTTACAACTAAATAGAGATCTTAACTCATGTATTTTGAATCATTTTAATTTACCGCCTAATGAAATTTCTCTGTGGAAAGATAAGCTATACATGGCTTTTGTAAAGGGTTTCTAAGCAAGGAAGAAAAGAAATGACAGGTACAACTTGCAACAAGAAAATAGACCTGAAATTAAAATAAATGACCTGGTATTTGTAAAAACCCATTATCTTAGCAGCCTCCTATAAAATCGCACTAAAAAGTACTGTGAGGTCTATGAAGGTCCGTATATAATAATTGATAAACAAGCAACTAATATATACATTGTAATAGATTTGAAAATTGGCAATATCAGTGGTAACCATCACAATGATAATCTAAAAATCTGGAATTGTTCCATTAAAAAAATAAGTTGTTATTTAAGCCAATTGGAAAAACTAAATCGAAAATTGTACAAACATTTGTTTTGGGTAGATCAAAGAAAGATTTAGATTTTATTTTAAATTATTTATATTTATTTGCAATTTTTATATTTTCTTTAACATAGATGTCGTTGTATTGATTATACCCAGTGTATTTGACCATGATGTATACCAGTTTAACTGTAACTAAACAAAGTATGAGTGTAGATATGATAGCAATGTGTAAATTATAAATGGGTATTTTATTTTGTAAAAATTTCACTTGAAGGAAATTTTTCTCCCAAGAGAGGGGAGTTATGACAGTTGTATCATGTGAATAATTTTGTACTAGAGTGTATAGAGGTAGGAACGTCGCTGTGACGTGGTGAACGACCTCAGAGCTCCTCATGCCTCGCGGCTCGAGCGAGGTGGGAAGGGGGAGGTGCTAGCAGTTGAAACGGCAGATCGCTTTACTTCGGACTGGGTATCGAGCAGTGGCTTGACGTTTGTACGGGGTGTAATGCCTGCAATTACGTGTTTGTGTTGAATAAATAGTAAGTCAAGGAAACTGATTCTTATTACTTCCCGTCGTCATAAACTATTGTCTTCTCGTTTAATATCTAAGAAACTAAAAGTTAAAATATACAAGACAGAAATTTTGCCTGTAGTATTATATGGGTGTGAAACTTGGTCCCTTACATTGAAAGAGGAACATAAATTGAGAGTATTTGAAAATAAGATCCTTAGGAAAATCTTTGGACCTAAAACGGATGAGGAGACAGGTGAGTGGAGAAGGTTACATAATTTAGAACTACATAATTTGTATTCATGTCCAGATATTATTAGAATAATTAAATCAAGAAGACTTAGGTGGGCAGGCCATGTGGCACGAATGGGAGAGGAAAGAGGAGTTTACGGAATTCTCGTTGGGAAACCTGATGGTAAGAGACCTGTAGGAAGACCAAGACGAAGATGGAGGGACAACGTTGAGATGGACCTAAAGGAAATCTGTAGGGATTTAAAAGAGTATATAGATCTTGCTCAAGATAGGGACAGATGGAAGGCCTGTGTTGCTGCAGCCATGAACCTTCGGGTTTAAGAAGGCTAGAGAGTTTGTTAGTTATTTAGTGATAGATAGGATGGGAAAAAAGTTGATTTCGGCATCTGAAAAAAAGAAAAAAAAATAGTGCGATCTCTCAACCACATTGGAATTGACCATCATTATTTATCCTTGTCGTTGCGATGTAAAGAAGAGAACAATTTTCCATGAAATGCTAACATGAGTTTTCGTATTGTGAATTAAAAAAAAATCAGAAAAAAACCTTGTCACGGTTTTTTTATGTTAACTGTAAAAAGCATGGACTATGACGAGAGTGTCGGAAATAAAGCTTGCCCCCCTCTTCTCCTCTGTTTATTCCATCCGCTAGCTTTTGAACATGTTTTTTTATTACATATTTCTCTCTTGCAAGAGAATCTCAGTTTGGACAATATAGACAGTGAAAAACTCGTCCTTTTTTGATCCTAAGGTTTGTGAGGTAATAAGATTCGCACAATGTATATCTATTAGTTGGTTATATTATTGTCTCATCATTTAGATCTGTTAGGAGACACAAACTTCCAACTTCTTAAGATTTTAGGTATTTTTAATATAAGAATTTTAGTTTCTGCGAAATTATACATATATTCTCTTATTTATTTTTCCCTTCTCTCTCATCTTATTAACAATTCTACAAACAACAACGTTGTTTTTATTTTTTCAACAGGATTTTATCTTTTAAACACAATGTATGTACTTTTTTCAATGAATGAGACAAAGTTTCTTGCATGCATGGACAAAATTATTGATTTGTATATATTTTAACTTTCAGAAGACAGAGAAAAGTAACACAAATTTTCCGAATTAATTCTGTATAATTTTTTCATTTGTTAGTACTTGAATTTGGAAACTGACACAACACTGGCATTTTACGATTGGTTTTTGTGAGTATGTGATGAACCACCACGTCCCTCCTTGAGCATTATAATTCCCTTACTGCGAATGTTGTACATTTTAAAAAAGGTAGAGAACATGTTTCTAAGAGGTTGGGAGATAATTGATCAAGATAGAGATCGTGAGAAAAGAGAAAATGTGTAAGCAGAGGATAAGGAAAATTTTACATTTTGAGTTCCCTATTGTGATAGAAACAAGGAGATAAACGGATCAACTTTTGCAACATTTTATTCTTTGCTATCATGTCACCTCCTTTCAATCATCGGTTGGAGTACAAATAATGTGGAGTTCAAAAATTTTAGATTGATGAGAGTTTTGTATCGTATAACCCAGGTGCACGTCACTATAAAAACTGCATGTTCCGAATATATCTATAAATTCATCAAGTTCAAGGATGCAAAACTTGTAGTTTTTCACTCTGTCTCCTTCTTTTCAGCCCTCCACGATAACAATCTACTTCCGTCCCACATCATGCCAAAAGTATAATTCGCTAAATGTCACGAACATTAAGAAAAATCACTGGAAAAACCGGGTGTGAAAATATATTTTTTATCTTTTTTCCCATAAAATTACAACATACCATCATCGAAAAAAATGATCTGTGAAATTGCTACATGAAAAATTGTAAAAACCTTACAGAAGAAAAAATAATCACGAACGAAACTATATTTTTTTAAAAATAACGATTATTGACATTTCTAACTAGGAACACAAAATTTGACGGAATATTTTTTTACACCAACAACGGAAAAGAAAAACTATTCACCACCCTTCCACCTTGCACACACACAATAGTTTTTCTATTGCTTCGTATGAATTGTGCGCTTTTTACAAATCAGTTTAAATAAAAGAAAGACGGATCTCGAACATGGACACCCTACTCCCTCATCAAAATTAATTGACGACCAAATCTCATGAAACATCGATAAAGGATGCGCTTTCTATTGAAAATATAATTACTCATAAACATGGAATGAGTGATATTCTGGAAAAACTCAACCCCCTCCGTCCCTTCAAGAATTCGAATCCTGTTAAAACAAACAAAAAAAACATCAACACGGAAAACAAACATGCATCACAAGAAACAATATCATATGAACTAACGATTATTTTTTTAACAAACCTATTTCGTTTAATTGAAAAATAATAAATTTAATATCTAATGAAAGCACACTTTAAAAAAATGAAACTTATTTCCACATAATGAACCTCAACATATACAATTGTACATCACTTTTCAAATTCTGCGTACCTCCAAAAATATGAATAAAATAGATCGATATTTTACACGAAACAGACGTAAATAAGAATTGGGAGCACATGCGTAATGTAATAGAGTCAGCAGTTAAAGAAAGTATAAACCAAGAAAAAGTAAGCCATAGTTCGATAATGAATGTCATATAGAAGTAATAAAAAGAGATCATTTGAAAAGTAAAATTAACTAAATCGAAACAAAAATATCAGAGGTGCAAATGATTTTAGAAAGGGGTGGCAACTTGATAAAAAATTTAAAAGAACGGCAACTTTTGGCTGACCCAAGCGATATTTTAAATAGATAGAAGAACTACTTAAATCTTCACGTAGGAGATAAATGAAGTACACAGCAGAACCTAACTTGATTGAAGTTAAAGATGCTATTAAAAGACTAAAGAATAACAAAGCCTATCTATCATTGATTGTAATACCAGCTGAGTTAATTAAATATGATAGGAATTCGTTAATATGTCAAATTCATAAATTTATTTGTTTAATATGGAATAAAGAAGAAATAGCACAACAGTGAAAATAATCCATAATTGTTCCTGTGATAAAATGAACTGCAATAATTACTGTGGAATTTTCTCTACTCTCAACAACATATAAAATATTATCTAACATTCTTTTATCAAGACTAACCCCCATATGCTAATGAAATTATATGTGATTATCAATGTGGATTTAAACGTAACAGACCAAATTTTTCACATCAGACAGACACTTTAGAAAAGTGGGAATATAATCAAAATGTCCATCAGCAATTCATTGATTTTAAAAAAGCATATGATTCGGTCAAATATTAGTCGATTTAGAATACCTAAGAATCTTGTTAATATGTCTGACAAATGTACAATCCATGATAGGTTATAAAAAATAAGATGCATCATATCCATTGCTCTTTAAATTTGCCTTTCAATATGCTGTTAGGAAGGTAAAAGAAACTAACGAAGTACTAAAATTAAACGACGTGACTCAACTGTTAGCATATGGGAATGATGTAAATACAATTAGGAATCATGCTAAAATATTTTTCAAAGCAGCTAAGGAAGTTAGCAAAGAGAAAATTACAGGTTAGTAAGATAATAAATGCAAAGGCAAGTTTAAATACAATCTCGTATGTTCACGTAATAGAGAATATGTAGTATATATTGTAACGATTGATAAATTTTGGTAAATTTCTTTATTATTCAAATTACTTTTCGATAGCCCTCGTATAAATTCTTTTGTAGTCTAATCTTTTTGAATGTATATTTTATCCTTGTTAAAATTGTAACGCAGTTTATGCCAAGCGAAGAAGAACGCAAAGCAAGTTGTAATTTTGAAACAGTTATAATAGGTGACCGGTCGAGTATATGTTTTTCTAGCAATTCATTTAATGTAAAAGTCTATTGTTTTGCTTTTGCAATGTGAGTAGCCAAAAAGAGTAGACATAGAGTCCCCTATTATGTTAAGGAATTCCACGTGGACATTTGTAATTTGTGGCCGAGATATGGCTTTGATATTGGGTAGAGAAAGGCTCCCCTTATATATTGTTATGAATGTTTTAGAGGTTGACCCTGAAGATGGTAGTTTACCTCATGAGTTCTAGAGAACATAATGGAGATGTGAAAATATGACAAAAGCACGAATATAAATTTACGGAAAGATGTTACGCAAATTTTTCTTTGGTTTTGGTTAATAGTAATTTTGTCGACCTTTAGTTAATAATTTTTCACCCGTTATTTGAAACCAAGTTAAAGCTGTGTTAGTTCTATGATGGTATATGGACATGTTATATAAGAGAGTGCTCTCTGGGTTTTATGTTTACTCAATAGAAAGTTTTGACTACATTATGGAAGTCGTTATTATCTAAATTTTATCTCGGTATTGTTGTAGTTTTCCTTTTGATCAGAAGTTTGTATAATTTTCTTTTAACTTAACTATGTTTGAATTTGTGAATAAGTTGATTAAGTTTTAGACGGAGAACCTTCTTTCATGTTAATTTTGGAACGTTTATTGGAAATTTGAGATGTAAATAAATTTGTAATCGTTAATGGGAATTTCCTTATAGTAAATTTGGTTCATAAGTACAAATTAACTGGCCTCCTTTTGGTTTGATGAGGTGTCCCGCCGTCACTGGTCAGTGAGGCGGAGGCTTTATCAACCCATAAGATGTCAGTTTAGATTATGCTGATTTCGCTCGCGACTCGCATGCGTATCCTCACTGGTCAGTGGGATGCGGGTGCGATCACGATGGAAGTTTAAGCGTAAGGAAGGTTACTTTAGAGTTAAGGTTCTTGGTTAAGTAAGCATAGATTCTTTCTTTTTATTATTATTATTCAAAAGCAGACCCTTACCCGAACTTTGGGATGCGGGCTCTCATGGCCCGCAGTAACTGAGAATTAGTCGTGGCATATATTATAACAGAAAGAGAAATGGTAGGCAGCGACGTCCGGTCTTGGTCTTTCGAGGGGACCGAGTCGGTGTGTCGTGTGCCTTGTCAACGGGCTGACGGCCTTGTTTGTTGCAAGTGGAGCCCATAACGTGGGGCTAACAAGTTGTTTGTTGCAATATATATAGGTGTGGGGGGTGCGTGTGTGTGTGTATGTATGCATCAGTGTGTATATATAGTTCACGTAAGGGGGGGAGGGGGTTCAACTTTTGGTATGGTTAAGGTTGCTATATTTCATAAATGAAAATCCGGGACAGTGATGACCGGACGCTTGTTGGGGAGGGGGAGTTGCTGAACCGACAAAGTTGTGTGTATGTATATGTATATACATATCCATTATCATATTCTTTACACTTCTTAAAAAGAAAACAGAAATCCACTTCGAAGTATATCATTAATCTTGCAATTCCTTTTCGGTACCATAATGGACTAAGCTGCCATCTCACAATGTCGAAACTTTATTTGAGAACTGCGAACTGAACAGGGTGGGCACCCATGCACTGACTGTTTACAGTAAACAGCTTGCTATGCAATGGAAGAGATTAGCAACTGAAATTCAGCGCTGCTGGCAGAAGACGGCGCAATCGTGGAGTGAAATATCTTTGCAGCATCTTCTTGTAACTCGATAACTCTTGTATTATCGAGAGGGAGCGGTTCAATGTACAATTAGAATCTTTAGTAAAAGGAGCATTTTAATATTACGCATTTAAATATCAATAACGTTGAGGAAAGTGTAGTCTTAATCATTTCTTCTTTCTCACCTGATTCCAGAACATTTGTGCATCCGGAAGAAACTATTCGGGATACCAGAACAAATTATATCATTCCAGGATTGTCCCAGAAAATCCTGGAAGTATAGCAGGCCTAGGTATCATCAGGCTATCAAACTCCCATCTATCAACCCGGCCATCCAACATTTTCACACACTGTTCCAATGAATGAGGGATAGCCATTTTAAAATTTTCGGAATAAGTTATTGCAATTTTGCAGTGTTGACTGCGTTCAGAGAAACGCAAGTTCAATTCTACTGTAAATGGTTAAAAAAATGGACAATAATGGTTTACTTGTAATATTCTTTTGTGCTCTCAGCTGGTACATTATTCCTCCTATTTCACGGCTGGGTGTTCTAGGTCTCTTCATTTCTTCATCATAGTCTCTTCGTACTTTCCTTGCTTTGGAATAAATTTAATTAAAGTTCTCAGAACATGCTCTTAGCTTTTTTAATATCTCTATTAGAATGCTGACATGTTCACAGTACTGAACAGTCCACCTTTTTACAGTCCACTGCATGAAGACAATTTGGTTAGAAGAATTGGAGATATTTCAAACTCCCCACAGGTTACACAGTGAAGAAACTGAAGAGCTTGCTGAAATATTTCTCTTCTGCTAGTAAATTGTAATGTCTGTAAAGTTTCTATAATTAGTGAATACAATTCCACAAGCCACGCTACTTAGTATTGATGCTTTTCTGTTCATCTTGTGTCAAACAACTTGAGAATGTTACGGTGTTTCCCTGGTTTTCTTGCACTGCGTTTTTAAAAACCAAATTCATTTAGGAAGACTCGGGGTATAAAAATTATTACTGATTTGACAGTCCCAATGCAGTTTCTCATCGCCGAAACTCCTAAACTTTCAGGAAATTTCAGATATTTGGTGTGCAGTCCCATCTGGTGTGTAGAATTACGTAATTTTCTTCCCATCCGTATCCCGTCCTATACGTCTCTAATTTTGGAGAATAATATAAATCCGAAGAATTTTTTATGAACAAGCGGATAGACCAAGAAATCTGGTAATTTTACTGAACCAAAAGGGGGGGTTGGACCCTTTGAACCCCCCTTAAATAAACCCATATATGTGTGTATTTATATATATAATTTATAAGGTAGATAGATAAACATTTTTAAAGGTTGTAGTATAGGAGATACAATATTCTAAATTTACAAATAGTACAGGCTAAATATTTAAGCTCATTAATATAATAATGATAATAATTAAGACTAAGTGTAGTTATTTACCTCCTCTAGTTGTGGGGGAAGATATAAAGAGGAGAGAAGTATAGAATTATATCTACGTTGATAGAATACAGAAAAATGAGGGGGACTCACCGGGAAAGCCTCGGTACGTTGCCTTCACTCTCCTGGGGCACTGGGGGAGGGTGGAGAAGGGTGAGATTCCTACGAATATTGAAATTGAATTCCTCGCTACGAATATTCTGGCAAAATCAATTAAGCAATATTTTCTGTTTATCTAAAAGGTTTAAAATTTGATGTGTTACTAAAATAAGTTGTAGAAACGCCAAGTAAAGAGTAAAATAGTTGGGTATCAAGTAGACAGAAATCTCACGTTTAACCATGAGCATCGCAAAAAATTGGTGTGTTTGAATACGTGCACTACATACATTTGATTTGATTTTCGTCATTCAGCGTCGCATTTCTTCCACTTTCGGCAAATCGTGACGATGAGGATGAATGATGGTAATTGATCTAGAGACACTCAAAAGGAACACCAATGCCCAGGCCGGGATTCCAACGCGGACCCCTCGCGTATATGATTGTCCAATCATCAATTCCATCATATCATCACTCAACCCCATCTTCGCGATTAGCCAAAAGTGGCAGAAAAGGAAGTAAAATCAGTCAATCAATCAAATCAATCAATAAGTCAATAAAATCAGTCAATCAATCAAATCAATCAATCAAAATAACCAAACAATCAATAAGTTTTTGTTATTGGAAGGCAAGGTATGACATCTTATTCTCTTCCCAGTGCTCGGAGCGGAACTTCCTCTGTACTGGTGCTATATCTACATAGCCCAAAGATGGGAAGCATGCTTAATGAGAATTTTCTTAACTGGAGTATGGCATCCCCCATGTCCCCCATCCCCCACTTTGATCACTGCTACCCTTGAGAAAAAAATCTGTGGGCGGCGTTGCATCTGGTGTCTCTGCCCAGATCACAGAATGATATCACCACAGCCTGTACTAGCAGTATACAAGATTAGGAAGATACGTATTATGAATTCAAAAAAATAGGAAAGAGTTGTAATGCTTTCACTCTGCAGGCACAACACACCATCATGCCACGACCGCAGATTATTCATGCCCAGCCATTACGTACTTGAAGCTCTACAGCAACGTCTTCCCCATACATGCCAATTTAGGTGATTGCCATCCAAAGTTTCCAAGCAGCTTCTATTGTCTCGCGAGCCGACGAGAGCACTAAGCCAGATTTCCATTAAACTGGACACGATTGCAAAAGGAACGAGGTGGGTTGTCAAAGACACAGAGAGAGAACCTGAGGCACACTGACGACGAGAGATGAAGGAGGTGTATCCATGCGAACAGTGGCACGGCTGTAATTGGAGCTACGTGAGGGCTGTAATCTAATCACGGGTAGACAATGCATCCTAAGGCATCCCCTAATTAACTCCTTGCACATAGCCTTCGACCTCTCGAAACTTCTCTATTGAATCGACCTTCTGCGAAAGCTTCTTTCTTTTTTTCCTTCCTGGGAACAGTAAATCTCGATTGTTGCAGTGGAGTCTCTTCTCTGGAGTTACTTGCAGTGCCAATACTGGAACTCCGACGGCCAAGCGGTGGCCTCGCTCCAAGAATACGTAAATGGTAGTAACTCGCACAATACTACCATCTGGCCTGTAGGGCCTCCCCGATGGCGCAATGGTAGCGTCGTCGCCTTGTAAGGAAATCGGAGGGGGAGACTTAGACCTCCCTTGTAAGTGTACATGTCTGTATCACTTTGATTATGAGGACACTATTTACCTACTTACAAAAATTGCAAATGTAAAGTCCATTATCATATCCTGCACATTCAGTATGAGCCCACATATCACACATTTTGAACTTAACTCATTCTTCTCCACGCTTATCAGGGTTAGTGTTCAACAAGGCGTCCCTCAAGGAAGTATATTGGGTCCACTACTATACATGATTTACGTAGCTGATTTCGACCGCGCAGTCCAAAATTGCCACTACCATCAGTATGCTGACGATTCGCAAATCTATATTCAGTGTAATACAGAAAACTACGATAATGTGATGACGAAACTTCAATTCGATCTTGATGCTATAACAAATTGGTCACGGAGAAACTCCAATTAAATCCATCAAAATCTAGCTTCACGATCATAGGAACTCATTGTACCCTTAAAGAACTTCACAAAAACGCACCTTCTCCTCCAACTCTTGGCAGTATACCGCTAAGCGAAGTGGATACAAGCAAAAACTTGGGGATTGTGTTCGATAGACACTTAAATTGGGAGGCACAAGTCGATTTTTTTTGTGAAAAGCTGTATGGGGAAACTTAAATCTTTGTATCATTTAAAACATACTCTGGACGCTAATGTTAAAGATCGTCTTATGCAAGCACTCGTCCTATCCACATTAGACTATTGCGCTCAAGTGTACAGTAATATATCCCAGGGCCTAAACTATAAACTTCAAAAAATTCAGAATTGTTATATACGTCTCATATTTAACCTAAACAGAAAGCAACATTTATCCCCCTATTTAAAGAAACTTTCTTGGCTAAACATTAACAATACAAGAAAATACTTGACACTCACCTTGATGCACAAAATACTTAAGAGTGGCTACCCAAAATACTTATCCGATAAGATCTGTTCTCGTAGAACATCAGCCGAACATAATATCCGCAAAAAGCACAATCAAAAACTCTCCAAACATAAAACCGCCACATATAACAAGTCCTTTATTGTTACAGGGATCAGGGAATGGAACAAACTGCCTGCACCATTGACAAACATTATTTGCCATCAAAGTTTTAAGAAACATCTGAAGAACTTACTATTGTCCCAACAACTTCATTAACCTTCATATGTTAACAATTGCACCTCTGAACTTATACATCATATAATGCATACCTAACCTATCCCCCCGCACACACATTGAACTACCCAAGACTTATTACTTATCTTTACTCCACAGTAGCCTATATATACTAATCTATTCAATGTATTATTTTATCATTGTATAATCTTTATATTATCTCTATTGTATTATCATGATCATTATGTGTTTTTTTTTCTTTTTGATTTTATTCATTTATTGTATCTTGACACGGATTGGTTGTAAGAACGGCCCATGAGGCCGAAACACGCCTGCTTAAATAAAGACCATTCTATTCTATTCTATTCCCTTTCAAAGCATAGACATGAGCTACCTTACTCTGCACAACACTCAGGCCAGTCTCATCAACATTGAAGATTCTTTCTGGTGGATAATTCTTCTTCTCCATTTCTTCTGAAAGAAGAGAAAACAACCTTTTAACGTTCTCTCGACTGAAGCCGTTGGCTCGATGGAAAGATATAGGTGTAGGCTTCCGGAAAGAAAACCTGTGTCTGTGACTCTTCATAAAAAGACGTAGCCATCCTCTTCCTGCTCTGTTTCCCAGGAAAGGATTGGGAACGCCATTCCTTGCAGATAACTGAAATGCCATATGTTGTAAGTCTCTTCGCGTTAAGCCAAAGAACTTACTTTCCATTTGCATTGCGTATTGAAGCAATTGCTCTTCAAGATGAGGTGGCAAAACTGTCTTCCAACCGAGTTTCGCTTTTGTCGCTTCATGTGCTGTTAATTCGGATTTAACCAGCCTAAATAATGTAGACCGTGGAACTCCGAATGTTGTCGATGCTTTGAGGAAGCCCATCCTCTTCTCTCGCACCTCTTGAATAGCTTTCTGCATTGCAGTATCATCCCATTGCTTTCTACGTGGTGACATCTTTTGGGATTTGGATTTCGTCGACATACCTGTGAAACAAGAAAGAAATGTACATTAATGTCAACATAAAATTATTTTCAGTTACATGGAAAATCATCGATCTTGTTAACAATAAACGATAGGCATGTGCAGTCAACGGTGTTGGGTACAGTAGGATTGGCAATGAAGCCAGTTGTAGTGCACTGTAAATCATTCTGTTGGCTAACAATGAACACACACACAAGAAACAAACATACCAATCCGCTTTCTTTCCAGCGGAGAAAGAAGACACTATTTTTGCCATGAAATCCTATGTACCGTTTGAGGTACTGGAATTTCTAATACAATTGACAATGTACGATGCAAATCCGATTCACTTAGAGCCATTTGATTCGTTCGAGAAACTTTTAGGAACAACAAACTCATTGCTTCTACGTTAATAATTTTTGTACATAAATGGGGTATAAATATGGAATACTACTATTCCATATTTGAGTCACTGTTACCTTCGAGTATTGAGGGCCAAAATTGTATTCAAACTCACCTCAACAATATACGCAAAATACCAGAATAAAGCCTGATTAATATGCTACAAAACTGTATACCGAAGTACAAGGCAAAATGGTACTTACCTCCAAACTTTTCACTTTGGGCGGGAATCACAACAATCGTTCTAACGCGCCCTGTTCAACGTCGAGATGCAAAGTAACTGCTTCCTGTGGTGGTGAGGGACACTGCCCAGCATTTCACGTAGTTCTTGCTAGAGTGCAGCACTTACCAGGCGAGATATAATGGTATCTCATATTTTTACCCCTATTTATATTTGTCCCTCTTCACCTATTATTATTACTTGAATGACATGGTCATTTATCTATTCTGTGTTAATGTATTATGCTACATATGTCATAAAGTTAATAAGGCCCTGCGACGTAGTACCGAAATTGCAATATTTATGTCATAATTGTTGTATTAACAATTATAATGTTATGCACACGTTTCTTATTATAAAATATGATTTATTTATCTTATCTTCCTGGATCACGTAGTTCCACTAAATCTCGCTTGGCTCACTGCACTTAGTTCAATCTACTGTCGTAGATGTCGTTACCAGTATTTAAATAATAATTTGTTACTAAACTTCGTAATTCATTTGACTTATTTTCATCATTGTTCCTAGCCAAAACGATTCGAGGAATCAAATTGAGTTTGAAAATAACAAGAACAAGGTACCTATATATTCCTTGCAAGCGCATTAAATCATAAGCTGTATTAACCCCATACACTGCAACTAAATTATTGAGAATTAGGTAAATCGTATTTGATTATGCTAAGTTTCCATTCATCTTCTTACAAATTGCTTAGCTATGTAATACAATAATATCCAATTACTGGGAAGTACAGATTTTCACCTGAAGAATTAAAAGAATATGTTTCACATGGATGTTGGCCTTGTACCCTGTCTTCCTCTACGCAGTCTCCATATCTGATGGACTTCCGGTGGTGAATGCTTTCATTCGCATCGGACATCGGACAACTGTCCGCTCCTGAAGATCATCCAATAATCTGCGCTTGCAATCCCTTCCATCATTCCAAGATACTTCGAAGAGCAACTCAACCGATCGAAAAAGAAGAATGAAAACATAATCAGTATTGTTCTGTTATAACTAGCACCGCATCAATTATTTCACAACATTAAATACATATATATTCAATCCAATCGTTCGCAGTATTTTTCAATTCTTGGCGAATCAAGCTGCATGTTCTTGCAGTTCCTCTTGAACGAAGTCTTCTTCTATCCTCTTTGTACCACAGTAGCTCATCCATTGCATTAACTAATCATTCACCTTCGTCGCCACAATTAACTAAAGAGGTGTAACAGCATAAACGAATAATTAATTAAATGAGTATAAATGAGAATGTTGAAACATTGATTTTAATGTGTTTCGTTTCTTAAAACAACAATAAAAATAATAATAACCCATGGCTCGACAGCCCTCGAAGGGCCTTGGCCCGACTGCCAGTCTCCCTCCCATAATCCTACCTAGAGGTGTGGAGTTCTTCAACCAGTAATAGGGTGACATGGAGTCAGCACGTCGAACCCATAGCCGTTACAGGAGATTTCCGAGACCGGGTTACGCTACTCAGTTGTAGCTCCCAAATATCGTCACGATGGTGGGTTGTCACCGGTCCTATACACAGGCCAAGAACCCAGAGACTGAACCCATGTCGTCGGAGTCCAAAGCACAGCGCCTTAGACCGCACGACCACGGAAGAGGACGTCTTACAACAATACTGCCATTAAATTCAACTTACAAGCGACAGAGTGGGTTGAGTTAGAGAGACTTTCAGACCGAAATGGCAAGTGACAAGCGACTCAGTTCAGTCTGCAAGAAACCAATCGCTGCGCATGCGCGACCAACAGACCAAGGTCCAGTCCGAGGGTCACGTACGCCTTGTTGTGTAACTTGGGTACGAAAGGCTATATTTATTTCTAAAGATTCGTTTCAAACTGGCAAGTGTCGCTTCGGTCTGGAATCGATCTCGCAACCGAAGTTCCTGAACTCAAATCCCGACGAGGTCATGTATATTATTTACGAGTGTTCCTCCATCATATCATTAATCATCTACATTGTCGCAATTAGTCAAAAGAGGCAAAAAGCGACGCCAAATAACGAAAATACAAATATGAACGAAGAGGCACTTCTTCGAGTGCTAGAAAACACGAGAAATTTAGGCAATGTATAATATCTAGACATGATTGAGCTCCAGAACATAGGTGTCGACTCCATGGGGCTTGGGGGGGGGGGGGCTCGAGCTCCCCCAAATAATTTTCCTTAAGAGGATCTAATGTATTATTTTGCTTCTCTTGTAAAGTTTACTCTGAATTGTGCCACATGAACTTAACTTTAAAAACAGATTTCATATGTTATAGAGCATTAACTTTGGGGGGGGGGCTATGGCCAGAGACAGCAAAACACATGACTTATTACGATATACTAAGTATGTAATTATGAGTATTGTTAAAATTTTTACTAAAATGAGTTTCAAAAGACGATGTGCATGAACTAGGGTAGTGGATTGGACGTTCGCGTTACAAACGGCTCTCACATGACATTCAGAACGAGATCATTGATATATTAGGGAGATCTGTTTTACGCTCCGTGGTAGCAGATATTAAAAGTGGGGAATATTTTGCTATTATGATTGACGAAACTTGTGACATATCCATCCGTGGACAATTAATATTCTGTATTCGAACTGTGAATAAAAATTTTGATATTTTTGAGTAATTCATGGGCTTTTACGAGATTCCGAACACTGAGGCCAAAACTTAAAAAAGGGAGGGAGGGAGTCATTCATTAATTTATTTCAGTGATCAGAGCCCCCCCCCAAATAATTTTGACGAGTCGGCGCCCCTGCTTCAAAACAACCAGTTACTTAGTTACTGTAAACATTACGTGGCTCTGTCTCATCAACAAGATAAGTCGAAGAAACTATAAATACTTCAAAAAGTGAAGTGGACATGTATTGGTCTAATCTATACGAAATTAAGCTTAATTGGATGTTAGGTTTCTCGTTCTATAGATGCACGCATACACAGTAACACGATTATTTTCTTTCACTTTATCACAATAATGAAAAACATTCGTTAAATTTTCTTAACTAATTAGTTTAATTGCGTCGAATCGGTAGGTGTTAAATGATGTTCTTATTCGTGTTTACACACTGAACGGATTTAGATATCCTAGAGATTACATTTTTTTATGAGAGATGGCACCTCGGTAGCAATGTCAGAATTTCTAATAATATACACGCATTTGAGAGTAAATTTGATTTTCTTTTTCAACATGTATTCTATGAAAATTCAATACTTTATACAGCAACAACAAATTTAAAATTTGTGGACATTTACTTAACATATATTTAGTAATTTGTAAGGTGGCAAAGTTTATTCAATTCTTAACTTACATAAATAAACTTTTTGGAAATTCCTCTTCTTTACTCGATTTCCTGTTGGTGCAAAATTTCAGCATGGCCCTTGTAATAAATTGTCTGTGGTAATTTGAAAATATTATCTGCTAATGTGATCAGCACCAGTGGCGTACACAAGGGGGGGGTTACCGGGTTTAACCCCCCCCCCCTTGAGCTTTTGAAATATTATGGAAATTGTTGTAGAAAAAAAATTAAAAATGGCTAATTTATCGCAGTCAAAGATCTGCGACAGTAATAATAATAATAATAATAATAATAATAATAATAATAATAATAATTTGAATTATTATTCCCATGCAGCATGAAGAAAAACACAACATTCCAAACACAATTTAAGCGGCCGCAAAGTTCAATTTTGCAATTTTTTTTGCAAAAAGTCGCGCAGTGACTCTCGCGAGAATTGTGAAAATTCCTTGCTTCGTCGCAGTGTGCCGACCTTATTGCAAACATTCTTCCCGGTACTGATTTCACATCCCCTTGTGAACTCTCAAGTGATGCTGAGTCTACATCCACATCATTAAATAATGGTGAAGAAGTGAATCACCTAGAAGTGATAAATGTGTTGGAATGTCTATAAACTTACTTTTCAACGAAAACATAGACTCGATGGAATTTAGCAACATGTATTCTCGCGCTTCATCATCATCCTGGGCGAGTTCCATAGGTAAAGGTAATGTAGATTCCCCCGTGCATATAGCACCGTGCCATGAAGGCACACGTAGTGGTGTGGTGGGCCCCAAAGATTCTCGATCTCGAACTATTTTTGCAGGTGATGTGATCAGCACCATTCTCCGGCAGCCTTCATCCCCCAGGGTTGCTCTCAGGTACCCATTGCTATGAAGCTGGGTGCGGAGACAAGGCTGGATAAATTCCAACCAATGTCGGGAATCGAACCCGGATATCCCACGAAGTTGTCAGACTAGACCAGCGCGGCTCCTTGAATGAGTTTCATATTTCGATTATTTCAATAAATTTAATATATTTGCTTGTTTTTATGGATTTTCTTCACACTTAAAATGTCTCACTTATCATATACAAATAACCGTTGACTAGACAATTATTTTGAAACAAAAGAAATGTAATTTTGTTCTATTTCTTTCATAAATAGCAGCTGCATTAGTAGTAATTATTAGTAGTAATTTAACTAATTAATTAATTAATTATAAGAATTATTAATTAATTAATTATAAGAATTATTAATTAATTTATTATTATTATTATTTTATTATTATTAAAGTATAATAAAACAATGGTAATGTGAATTTGTAGAAAGTTTTCGAAATAACACCCCCCCTTGATGAAATCCTGCGTACGCTACTGATCAGCACGGTTATCTCTGCTTCATCAAATCACATTTCCAGTTTTCAAAGTCAGAACTCTCAGATGAATATGAAACTTTATCATCCTACGACTATCTCAAGGTCTTCGTTTCCGCCTTTTTTTAATTTTTATTTTAGATCTTCAAACGTTATTGTTGGAAGAATGTGATATTCAGAAAGCTTAATGGAAGTTTCCACTCGTCGTCTTCTGACTCCTCTTTTTAAGGAATTAAAGTTTGAGCTCTCCACTGCCCCAAGGTTTCCGTCCCTTCAGTCGGAGATATGGCAACACTGCAGGAGACACCGTTATGTCTCGCAGCCAATCACCGTCATCTCCAACGGGAGAGACGGGAACCTGCGGCGAAACCCCAGAGGGATGAAGGCGGGATTCGAACCCAAGACACATGATCACTTGCCACGCTAACCGCCTTGCCTCTCCACTATAACATAAACTAGGAATTGAACAGCCTCTCACCTCCTCTGGGGTTATTTCATTTCATTCTTATGGTTACAAGGCACAGGTGACCTTTGGATGGTGCCATGAGGCCACACAGCGGGATGTGGAGGTAGGGCTCCACACATTCACGACCTTAGTCTTATAATTATAAAGTTTCTGCTTAATATCTAGAATCGCCATCTTCTTCAGTATTAACGTTAAAAAACAGCTAATAGATCACTTGGTACTATAGCTTTAGCCTGGCCATGTAAGCTGAATTCGAAGTAAAAGAAATAATCGTTGTAGTTTTTTTATTAAATGGAATAGTGTCAACATGTAAGCGATTTCACTGTTTCTTTTAAAGACATACAGTTTTGTACTAAAAGCTAAGAAAAACCACAGGAAGGATTATGAGAGAGGGGCAGAAACACCTGTTTGGAATTTATTTCACTACATGCTGCTCTCTTGTGGGACGATTGGTTCCTTGCGAGTTTGTTGGTGCCAAAACTTTTAAAATTGACAGCCAAATAGGTACCAAAAATGATTAAGATATGCCCTAAGCCAAAATGCACACATATTCCAAAATATCTCAATTGACACAAAATATATTTACTCCAGTAACACATTAAAGTGCCTATTGTGCACTTTTGGTGCACTACTGCTCCGTGTGATGCACTAAAATGTGTCATCAGAGGAGATGAGGCACGATAATTTCAAAAACTTAATTTTATATATTTTGAGTTCTGTTCGTAGGCAGTGAACGAATATAGTTAATTTTCTAAGTCAGATTCACCTTTATTGACTTAAATTCTTTAGTTCTATTGTACTTTCGTTATTTTGTGTAGCTTTTCTGTTACTTTTGGGTAATCAGGACAATGATGACGAATGATGGTTATATAAAACTGATGAAGCGACACTCACAATGTGGAACATTAGCTTCTACACACAGAGAACTAAATACATCATACCAATTGATGCACCAGAACGCGTCGATTGATGCACTAAAGTGTGTTTGTTCTATGGCATCTGCGAAGAATCAGATTCACATTTGATGCATTTTAGTGCATTTTTGTATGTCGTAAAAGAAACACGAAAGTGCATCACCGGATGCAAGCGAGGATTTATTTCAATCGAGATGCATTATAATGTATCATTTGATGAGTTTTGATGCACCTTCCTGCATCTTTTTCAATAATGCAGTTAAACGTTTCGTCTGAGCTACAGATTTTATTTAGCTCAGATGAAACGTCTAAGTGGATCATCGAGATAGGTGTAGGAAGGTACATCAAAACGCATGAAGGTGCATCAAAATGCATCAAATAATGCATTATATTGCAGTTCTACTGAAAGAAATTCTCACTTGCATCACATGATGCACTTTGGTATTTCTTTACTACATACAAAAATGCATTAAAATGCATCAAATGTGAATCTGATTCTTCGCAGATGCCATAAAACTCACTTTAGTGCATCAATCGACGCATCAATTGGTATGATGCATTTAGTTTTCTGTGTGTACGGTAGACAAAGAAAGCACAAAAAATACCAAGTACTGAATTTTAGACAAGTTTATATGGAACATTCATTTATGGACACTATAGAAATACATTATAAGGTCCTGGACAACATGAAACGAATTTATATCATTTATACCTCCCTTTTAACGCAAAGGAAAAACTACAACAAAAATTCTCATCCTGGTCATTAGGTTAATTGAATTGAATTGAATTGATGTTTTAAGTCCACTTTATGCACAGTAAGGCTAATCGGGACTGTTTAAAGTGAGACCCGAACCACTATGTGCTTCCACCGTCAATCAAACCTGGGACCCCTTGATCACAAAGCGACGACACTACCACTGCGCCATCGGGGACGCCTTGGTCATTAGAGTAAGCGAGAGAACGAAGGGAAAGGTACAACCCCGACATTCATCTGAAGCGACTGGAGAAAATGCTTACTTGTTAATGAGAGTGAAGGAATGAAGTAACGCATGTAAAAATGCGTACATATGATGGAACATTATCTATCCTATTCTGCCACAATAACATATGTATATATAAATTAGCACTGAAAGAAATATTTAAATTTTCTGAACTCGCGCCGTAAAGTAGACAGTCCACTATCTTAGAATATTCAAAAGTTGGTAGATTCTATTTTTCTGTGACCTACAGGTGGATGTATCTCACTTCAGACTACGAGTAGAAAACATAGCAACGGAATTTTATAACAATTGTTGATCTCGTTATTAATCATTGTTAAAGAATAGAAAAAAGCAATACAAAGACATTGTCACATACATTGACGATACGAGTGGTGGAGTGCACTGCGAAGCCAGAGATCCCTGTTGATCTATTCATCCTCATCGTCGCGATCAATACGAGAGATGAAAAAATGACGTGAAACAACTAAAATTTACAATGTGTTACTCCATTTGCCTGTCTTTCCTAGGACGCTAACCCAAGATCTCTTGCTTTCAACATGTTAGTTTATGACGCTGTATCATAGTGATCAAAATAAAATTAGTTTATCTCAAATTAATAACTTACAGTTCTTTCAATTCATCATGTTTGGTATATGATGGTAAAGAAAGAAAGGTAATAAGGCCTATTATGCAAATGTATCCCTGCTAAAATCGAAACTTCTGAAACGAAATACAAAAATGAAGATATATCTTACTATGATAAGACCAGTGGTTACATATGCTGCTGAAACCTGGACCCTAACACAGAAGGATAGAAACAAATTAAGTATATTTGAGAGACAAATTTTAAGGAAGATCTTTGGCCCAGTACAGATAGAAAATGATATATGGAGAATAAGAAATAATGTGGAACTAGAAAAATTAATCAATGATGCAGACATTATAAGATATATTAAAAGTCAAAGAATTAAGTGGTTAGGCCACATACAAAGAATGGATAACATGAGAACTATAAAACGTATACTAGAATGAAAACCTATGGGAAGGCGACCAATTGGAAGACCTAGGATGAGATGGATTGAAGATGTATGCGAAGATTTAAAGATTCTCAAAGTTAGAAATTGGAAAGAAATGGCAAAGAAGAGGAAAGATTGGAATGATTTGTCTGAGAAAGCTAAAACCCACAAAGGGTTGTGATGCTAATGGAAGATGGTATATGATGGTTAAGTTACTATAACAATGGTAAGAATTTTAGTTTTCCATTATTTCAGTGCTTTGCAGAAGCAGTCATTGACAAGCAAAGAATTTAAGGTACAAGAAGAATTCTGTAAGAGTGTCGAGGTTGAAAGAACTTTACCTCAGGGCTTTCTGGCTGGAAAAGGGGGAAAGCCATGAACGCCTTGAGAACAGTGAAAGCAGTAATTCGGAGAAACTGTAGCTCGATTCAACACTTTTACTATATATACAAAACCTACAAATAATCGATTACAGGTTACAGTGCGAAGAATGCACAAATTTCTGGATGATCGCCCACCTCTTTTGAAGCATGTGGGAGTGAGACCGGCAGTCGGTAGGAGGCCTTGGCCCTCAAGAGCTATAGCGCGACGGATTGAATTAAGTATGGTTATAACAGAGGTGCAACCACGAATATTTGACACAACAACAAAAAATAATAATAATAATAACAACAATAATGACATTATTAGTAGTATATGATATAATGTTATTAGTAGTATTATCCTTTTAAATTACACAAAACTGGAGTAGAAGCATTTGTTTCGAACAAACTATTTGAAATATTTTTTCAACACGTTCAATTTGAGATTTGCTAATAATGGAAAACAAACACACAATATAATATTTTTGAATGGCAGAAAATCAATGATAAATACATTCAAAATATAATTATTTTGTACATATAACATGCATAACTTTCATGTACAAGATATATTTCACACATACGCAACATGGAGCGACATAAAATCATAAACTATGTATCCCACATGCTAACACTAAGTTGTGTACGTATTCAAAGTTTATTCAATACATATATATACAACACATATTATTTAAAGACATTACAGAAAATAACCATATTGCGAGTGAAGCGAGGAAGAAAATATTTAGATCCAATTTTTGCAACTGGGTGCAAAATAATTTCACGGGGCGCTATGGCATTCTCTCTTTTACAACTTTTTTCATTTAGATCGCTCGGCGTCCAATGCCAACTCCCACCGCTCCCTAGCTACGGCTCTGAACTTGACGATTCTGAGAAAGTGAGCGAAGCGAGCAAGAAAATTTTACAAAATGTATTTTTATTTGCATAAAATTTGAAATTAGGGGAGCAATTGCTCCTCTGTGCCCCCCTGCAGGTGCCTTTGGCCCTCAACGTTTTCCACCTTGTCCCTTAGAATTGACTTCCATCTATGGTTGAGGGGGGCAATGCCATCCCTGCCCCCGTCTGTGGTTGCGCCACTCAGTTATAATATCGCTCATTTGTTAAAATTATCCTTAAATATTTGAATTTAGAAATTGATTCAAACAATGTTACCTACCCTCGTTTCCTTCCTGTAAATATCTATTTAGTTTTCTTTGTGCTAAATTTCACACTCATCACCTTTACTTCTTCTAAAAGTATTTTAGTGTTCATAGAAAATATTATCTTAACAAAAAGGATCATTTAATGAAATGCAACTGATAAAATATGATGCAGTTTTCTCTGATTTGCAGCTTTGAAAAAAAATGAAGTGTTTAGTGGTGTACCCACTTCTAACTAGCGACTTGTTCACAATTGACGACGCTTGTGCAAGTGAGAATCAATGCTTTGAGGCGAAACAGGAAGTTAAGGTGTAAAAACGTCTGTTCCGTTCGCCCGTGTTTGTTTACTCGCTACAGTCCCTAAGTTTCATTATTTTTATTCCTCTCTAATTCCGTTATTTTATGTTTCATTTCTAACACCGAACTGATGAAATGGATACTAGGATGAACACAATGATATACCCCACCCATTTCTTCCCAAAGGTTCGAGAATGAAACTTTTGGCTATATAGTGCGTTAAGCTGCAAAGCATCCAGTCTCATCTCGGCTACAGTGTTTCACCTACGTCACAAACAGTTGCATTGTGGTTTCGAGCAGCCATGATTGAGGCCAGGTTTTGCAAATTTACGGAATTCAAGCGTGCGGTTGGGAGATATTAAGACAAACATTTGTGATTTAAAACAAACGTGCAGTTGGTGCAGATGTAACGAACGCTACGTGGTGGATATTTCCTTGTAAACGACAAATACATTTGGCCGCAAACATGGCGGCTGTGCTAATCCTGACGTCACATGAAACCCACATATTAACTGGTTCTTCAGACCGGAGTCCACTCTCCTGTCGCCTTCCAGAAGCTCCCCCCTGTGTCCTCGGTCAAAGCCGATATTTTTGAGCTTCCAATACTCATTCTAAATGCGAGAGTGTTAATCATCTTGCTGCTATGGAGTCTATATCATGTCTGTAGTCGAGGGTATACTGTGGTATATGCCCTATACCCTCTTGTTAACCTTACTCATTAGAGTATACCTCTGCACAATACCTTCATTTAGATTTATTTATACAGCGTGTCCACAATGAGACTCCAACATTTTGAAAGTCTATAACTTTTTCATTTTAAATTGTACAGCTGTGATTCCGGAAGCAGCAGAAGCAGAAACTCAAAAAGTTTATGTGGTAACGTTTTAGTGTGCGCAATAGCCGTAGTGGCGCTGCAGCAATCGATTGTTTGAAAATTGAGATTCCAAACGAGCGTGCACAGGTTGTGTGGTGGTGTGCAGAAACGAAATCACTTATTTAAGTACAACGAAACTTTCGTCGTGTGTACAATAAGGATCCTCCGACATTCACGACTAAAAAGAAGTGGTGTGATCAGTTTTTGGCTACCGGCAATGTTTTGAAAGGACACTGTGGTGGTAAACCCAGAATCCAGGAACAGGTTGTAGAAAATTTGCGGAGGTCATTCGAAAGGAGTCCACAGACGTCAGTAAGACAAGCAGCGAGAGAACTTGGTATGAAACGGTCAACACTTCACACAGTTCTTCACTGCTTGTCTTACTGACATCTGTGGACTCCTTTCGAATGAACCTGTGCACACTCGTTTAGAATCTCCATTTTCAAACAATCGAGTGCTGCAGCGCCACCACGGCTATTGCGCGCACTAAAACGTTACCACATAAACTTTTTGAGTTTCTGCTTCTGCTGCTTCCGGAATCACAGCTGTACAATTTAAAATGAAAAAGTTATAGACTTTCAAAATGTTGGAGTCTCATTGTGGACACGCTGTATAATTTGGACATCACTCCAGTCAGCTTATTACGGTCAAGTACTTCTAGTATCACGTGATCGGAAACATGCATAATGTTGAGGAGGCCCACCAGTTGATCAGTTTAAGTGTCAGAAATATGTCGAGATAATAGCACTAGGGATGGGACAGATTAATTGATATCCTATCAGTATTCGCCTATATAGGCAGATCCATGTATCGATTGATCGGTAAAATTGTCGATAATTTTATATCGATAATTCAATTTAAAAAACTGAAATTTTGATATTTTTTAAAAATACAATATTTTGTAAAACACAAAACGGTAACTTAAACGATAAAAGTACATTATCTCTATCGGCAAAAATTCATATTGGTTCATAGATACCAAGAATATAAACACATTTTGAGTAGGGAAAAACGTTATATCTGTTCCTTGTTTATTACTTTCTTGTGGCAAATTCCAGAATTTTGAAATTATATTAAATCAACAGAAGAAAGTAGACAGGTAATAAATTACTCGTTCAGATGAAACAATTAAGCAGTAAACAATGAAGATCCACTACAACACCTTTACTCTCATTGATCAACAATGAGATATATAACCATGAAAATTATCAGTTCTACGTAAAATACTGAATCTTCTGAAGTATGATTTGTTTAATTTTTTAACCAAAAGAAACACTCATCCAAGCAAATAATGGAGAAATAGCAGAGTTATCAAGATCTGCCTAAGGTAAGAACGTAATGGCTTATTTTATCGTGTGACTGCGGAATATAATAGAGTTGTAACGGCCGAATATATTGTTATATAAACAATGCTAGATCATTACGTAATTATAGACAAATCTAATATATCAGTTTATTAGTGTAATCCAATGTAAGGAAAGTGTTATGTCTCGATAGCACTTTGATGGGTGACTGTCCATTCTACCGAATCAAAATATTTCAATTACTGTTAAGTAAAAGTCCACTACTATTTTGCACCCGTCGCATGATAGTTGGTCCAACCCCTTACATTATCTAAAACACAACTGTAATGTCGGAGACTAAAATATTCTGATTTCAGTTAAAAATTGAGGCACTAAAGGGACGCTCAGCACAAACAAGATAAAAACATGGGAAATACACACACAGTCCTACGAAGATTATACTGTCCTCATGTCCAGAAGCAGAGCCTCGTTAGTGTGCAAAATGCAGTCCAGGGAACCTCGGTGATGAGCAGCTGCTGTGGTTCTCAGGCGGCTATCGGCTCTCGAAGCTCCTTCGGAAATTGCGGCGTCATGGATGATGGGCGAGAATCGGTCCGGTGGGGGAGGCGACAAACAGTCGGGCCGTCACAATGGAGAAGGCCCAGCGACTGTGAGGCGATGGCGATGCTCGGCGGTTGCCCTGGCCCTCCTAAGGCGCTTGCTGGTTTGGTGTACCTGCCTTGACTCTCTGGTTCTTACGTTTCTCAGAATGATTCTTGTCACCTGTCCCTTTCCGAAAATCCTTTAAGTTTTTATTCACCTTTGGAAGTGTGGCTGTTTACTTGTGTATTTCAGCTGTCGGGCCTGGCAGTGAATTATGAATGTTGTGCGTTTCAGTAGTATAGATGTACACCAACGTCTGTCGGTTTTTAATATTCATAATTTATTTGCATGTATTTAAAATAAGTTTCCATATTGTTAGAAAAATTTACATTTATGTATTTGCATGTTTATAACTTTTATGAATTTTTAATTATTAATTTTATAAAAAATATGTAAATAGAAGGTAATTAGTGTTACTAAATGTTATGCATATGATTATATGTCAATTACTGTAAGGTATGTAATGTTTAAACCCATAATAATTTATGTTTATAATATGGAAAATAAGATTTTATGGTTTATGAAACGCTAGAAATGGTGGTAATGGGTGTTGATCAAGTCACAATTACGATTTGGGACAGTTCCGGTACTCGAACCCACGATATGTAAAGATAATAATTATAGTGTAATAAGGAATAATAATAAATGGTTATAGTGTACTAAGGAATAATGTTATATGATATGGAAGGAGTTGATCCGAGGAACTAGACAGAAGACGGTGAACACCACGCAGGTAGACGACAAAGGAATTTGGGGGATGTACGGTCAAGGTCAAATGACATCAGAACGCCAGAATTTATGTGGGTGTAAGTGTAGGTGTGGGTGGGTGTGGGTATTACATACTTTAACTCGAAAGAAATTATGACACTCGTACGAAGTATGAGATGAAAAATCACAGAGTTGCAATACTATAAAATCAACAAAAACATCGTCAAAATAGGTTTTCCATTGTGCTTAAATTAATAAAAAAATAGGCCTCGTACGAAGTATTGGTTTGAAGGAATATGATTACTCTAATGTATCTTGTTCTACCACAGTGAATATCATTTTTGGATTTATGTTCTCTAGAATACTTGTGTTGGTGTTCTTTATTAATGTAGTTTCGCTCTCATTCTTCTTCATTTGTTTTGTATCGTTAGAATTATAATTCTTTAATTGTTTAAAATATATATGTAAGCCTATTGTAATTGGAGCGAAAGCTCTGTTATAGGTTTAATAAATAAATAAATAAATAAGTTATGTACACTCACAACTAATCAACAGAGTGTCACATGACTCTGAGGGTAGAACTGCCAAGCTAGATCAAGAATGATAATCATCTTAGTACAAGAATTTAGTATTCGTAGCATGGTTAGACAATTTGCTACACCTAGAAATTAGCTAAATCCACCAGAAGATGTAAAAACATCCCTTACTTTTGACTAAAATAGTCTACTAATATTAATCACCCTAATACGAGAATTGTATTAAACACCCTAGTACGAGGGTTTTAGAATTCGTAGCATAATTAAACAATTTGCTACACCTAGAAATTAGCTCAATCCACCTAAAAAAAGACTATGGTATCAATTAGCCTTGGACAAGGTCGTCCGCAGAAAAAATCAATGTATACTTTCAAGGGACCTTGCTAGAAAAACGAGAATACTTGAACAGGTTGTAGCTTCAAAATGACCTTCTTAGGAAAACGAGGATTCTTGAACGGGTTGCACTTAAATGGACCTTCTTAGAAAAACGTTAATTCTACAGCGAGTTGCATCTTTCAAAGTACCTTGCTAGAAAAACGAGGATTCTTGAGCGGGTTGTAGCTTTCAAAGGACTTTCTTAAAAAAACGTTGATTATCCAGCGAGTTGCATTTTTCAAAGGTCCTTGCAAATTAAACGAGGATTCTTGAGCGGGTTGTTGCTTTCAAAGGACTTCTTAGAAATACGTTGATTCTCCAGCGAGTTGCATCTTTCAAAACACCTTGGTAGAGAAACGAGGATTCTTGACTTGCTTGTAGCTTTCAAAGCACCTTCTTAGAAAAACGTTGATTCTTCAGTGAGTTGCATCTTTCAAAGGACCTTGCTAGAAAAACGAGGATTCTTGAGCGGGTTGTAGCTTTCAAAGGACTTTCTTAAAAAAACGTTGATTCTCCAGCGAGCTGCATCTCTCAAAGGACCTTGCTATAAAAACGAGGATTCTTGAGCGTGTTGTATCTTTCAAAGGACTTCTTAGAAAGAAGTTGATTCTCCAGCGAGTTGCATCTTTCAAAAGACCTTGCTAGAAAAACGAGAATTCTTGAGCGGGTTGTAGCTTTCAAAGCACCTTCTTAGAAAAACGTCGATTCTTTAGCGAGTTGCATCTTTCAAAGGACCTTGCTAGAAAAGCGAGGTTTCTTGAGAGGGTTGTAGCTTCCAGTGAACCTTCTTAGAAAAACGTTGATTCTTCAGGGAGTTGCATCTTTCAAAGAACCTTGCTAGAAAAACGAGGATTCTTGAGCGGGTTGTAGCTTTCAAAAGAACCTTCTTATAAAGACGTTGATTCTCCAGCGAGTTGCATCTTTCAAAAGACCTTGCTAGAAAAACGAGAATTCTTGAGCGGGTTGTAGCTTTCAAAGCACCTTCTTAGAAAAACGTCGATTTTTAGCGAATTGCATCTTTCAGAGGACCTTGATAGAAAAACGAGGTTTCTTGAGAGGGTTGTAGCTTCCAATGGACCATCTTAGAAAAACGTTGATTCTTCAGGGAGTTGCATCTGCAAAGAACCTTGCTAGAAAAACCAGGATTCTTGGGCGGGTTGTAGCTTTGAAAGGACCTTCTTATAAAGACGTTGATTCTCCAGCGAGTTGCATCTTTGAAAGGGCCTTGCTAGAAATACAAGCATTCTTGAGGGCGTTGTAGCTTTCAAAGGACCTTAGAAAAACAAGAATTCTTGATCGGGTTGCCACTTTCAATGGATCTTATAAGAAAAACATTGATTCTCCAGCCAGTTACATCTTTCAAAGAACCTTGCTATAAAAACGAGAATTCTTGGGTGGATTGAAGCTTTCAAAGGACCTTCTTAGAAAAAAGTTGATTATCCAGCGAGTTGCATCTTTCAAAAGACCTTGCTAGAATAACGAGGATTCTTGAGGGGGTTGTATCTTTCAAAGGACCCTCTTAGAAAAACGTTGTTTCTCCAGCGAGCTGCAACTTTCAAAGGACTTTGAACGAAAAACCAGTATTCTTGAGCGGCTTGTAGTTTTCAAAGCACCTTCTTAGAATAACGTCGATTCTTTAGCGAGTTGCATCTTTCAGAGGACCTTGCTAGAAAAACGAGGATTCTTGAGCGGGTTGTAGCTTTCAAAGGACTCTCTTAAAGAATCGGTGATTCTTTAGCGTGATCCATTTTTCAAAGGACATTTGTAGAAAAAAGGGGATTCCTGAGCGAGTTGTAGTTTCAAAGGACATTATTAGAAAAACGTTAATTCTCCAGCGAGTTGCATCTTTGAAAGGGCCTTGCTAGAAATACAAGCATTCTTGAGGGCGTTGTAGCTTTCAAAGGACCTTAGAAAAACAAGAATTCTTGATCGGGTTGCCACTTTCAATGGATCTTATAAGAAAAACATTGATTCTCCAGCCAGTTACATCTTTCAAAGAACCTTGCTATAAAAACGAGAATTCTTGGGTGGATTGAAGCTTTCAAAGGACCTTCTTAGAAAAAAGTTGATTATCCAGCGAGTTGCATCTTTCAAAGGACCTTGCTAGAAAAACGAGTATCTTTGAGCGGGTTGTAGATTTCAAAGGACAGACTTAGAGAAACGAGAAATCTTGAGCGGGTTGCCACTTTCAATGGACCTTCTTAAAAAAAACGTTGATTCTCCAGCTAGTTGCATCTTTCAAAGAACCTTGCTAGAAAAACGAGGATTCTTGAACGGGTTGTATCTTCAAAAGCACCTTCTTAGGAAAATAAGGATTCTCGAGCGGGTTGTAACTTTCAATGGATCTTCTTAGAAAAACGTTGATTCTCCAGCGAGTTGCATCTTTCATAGGTCCTTGCTAGAAAAATTAGGATGTTTGAGCGCGTTGTAGCTTTCAAAGGACCTTCTTAGAAAAACGATGTTTCTTGAGCGGGTTGCCACTTTAAATGTACCTAATTATAAAACCGTTGATTCTCAAGCTAGTTGCATCTTTCAAAGGACTTTGCGAGAAGAAATAAGATTTCTTGAGCGGGTTGTGGCTCTCAAAGGACCTTGTTTGAAAAACGTTTCTCTCGAACGAGTTGCAACTTTCAGAGGACCTTGCTAGAAAAACAAGAATTCTTGAGCGGGTTGTACCTTTCAAAGGACCTTCTTATAAAAACGTTGATTCTCCAGCTAGTTGCATCTTTCAAAGGACTTTGCGAGAAGAAATAAGATTTCTTGAGCGGGTTGTGGCTCTCAAAGGACCTTGTTTGAAAAACGTTTCTCTCGAACGAGTTGCAACTTTCAGAGGACCTTGCTAGAAAAACAAGAATTCTAGAGCCGGTTGTAGCTTTAAAATGACCTTGTTAGAAAAAGTTAATTCTCAAGAGAGTTACATCTTTCAAAGAAATTTGCTATAAAAGCAAGGATTCTTGAGCGGATGTAGCTTTCAAAGGACTTTCTTAGAAAAAGTTTATTCTCCAGCAAGTTGCATCTTTCAAAAGACCTTGCTAGAACAATTAGTATCCTTGAGCGGGTTGTAGCTTTCAATTGACCTTCTTAGGAAAACGTTGATTCCTCAGCGAGTTGCATCTCTCAAACGACCTGTAGTTTTCAAAAAACCTTTTCAGAAAAAAGTTGATTCTCAAGCGAGTTGCATCTTTCAAAGTACCTTGCTAGAAAAACGAGGATTCTTGAGTGTGTTGTAGCTTTCAAAGGACTTTCTTAGAAAAAAATTGATTCTTCAGCGAGATTCATCTTTCAAAGGACCTTGCAAATTAAACGAGGACTCTTGAGCGGGTTGTAGCTTTCAAATAACTTCTTAGACAGAGGTTGATTCCCCAGCGAGTTGCATCTTTCAAAACACATTGGTAGAAAAGCGAGGATTCTTGACCGGGTTGTAGGTTTCAAAGCACCTTCTTAGAAAAACGTTGATTTTTAGCGAGTTGCATCTTTCAAAGGACCTTTCTAGAAATACGAAGATTCATGAGCGGGTTGTAGCTTTCAGAGGATCTTTTTTAGAAAAACGTTGATTCTCCAGCGAGTTGCAACTATCAAAGGACTTTGCTCGAAAAACGAAGATTCTTGATCGGATTGCAGTTTTCAAATAACCTTCTTTGAAAAACGTTAATTCTTCAGTGAGTTGCGTCTTTCAAAGTACCTTGCTAGAAAAACGAGGATTCTTGAGCGGGTTGTAGCTTTCAAAGGACTTTCTTAAAAAAAACGTTGATTCTCCAGCGAGCTGCATGTATCAAAGGACCTTGCTAGAAAAACGAGAATTCTTGAGCGGGTTGTATCTTTCAAAGGACTTCTTAGAAAGACGTTGATTCTCCAGCTAGTTGCATCTTAAAAAGAACCTTGCTAGAAAAACGAGGATTCTTGAACGGGTTGTATCTTCAAAAGCACCTTCTTAGGAAAATATGGATTCTCGAGCGGGTTGCAACTTTCAATGGATCTTCTTAGAAAGACGTTGATTCTCCAGCAAGTTGCAGCTTTCACAGGTCCTTGCTAGAAAAATTAGGATGTTTGAGCGCGTTGTAGCTTTCAGAGGACCTTCTTAGAAAAACGTTGATTCTTGAGCAGGTTGCCACTTTCAATGTACCTTCTTATAGAAACGTTGATTCTCCTGCTAGTTGCATCTTTCAAAGGACTTTGCGAGAAGAAATAAGATTTCTTGAGAGGGTTGTAGCTTCCAATGGACCATCTTAGAAAAACGTTGATTCTTCAGGGAGTTGCATCTGCAAAGAACCTTGCTAGAAAAACCAGGATTCTTGGGCGGGTTGTAGCTTTGAAAGGACCTTCTTATAAAGACGTTGATTCTCCAGCGAGTTGCATCTTTCAAAAGACCTTGCTAGAATAACGAGGATTCTTGAGGGGGTTGTATCTTTCAAAGGACCCTCTTAGAAAAACGTTGTTTCTCCAGCGAGCTGCAACTTTCAAAGGACTTTGAACGAAAAACCAGTATTCTTGAGCGGCTTGTAGTTTTCAAAGCACCTTCTTAGAATAACGTCGATTCTTTAGCGAGTTGCATCTTTCAGAGGACCTTGCTAGAAAAACGAGGATTCTTGAGCGGGTTGTAGCTTTCAAAGGACTCTCTTAAAGAATCGGTGATTCTTTAGCGTGATCCATTTTTCAAAGGACATTTGTAGAAAAAAGGGGATTCCTGAGCGAGTTGTAGTTTCAAAGGACATTATTAGAAAAACGTTAATTCTCCAGCGAGTTGCATCTTTGAAAGGGCCTTGCTAGAAATACAAGCATTCTTGAGGGCGTTGTAGCTTTCAAAGGACCTTAGAAAAACAAGAATTCTTGATCGGGTTGCCACTTTCAATGGATCTTATAAGAAAAACATTGATTCTCCAGCCAGTTACATCTTTCAAAGAACCTTGCTATAAAAACGAGAATTCTTGGGTGGATTGAAGCTTTCAAAGGACCTTCTTAGAAAAAAGTTGATTATCCAGCGAGTTGCATCTTTCAAAGGACCTTGCTAGAAAAACGAGTATCTTTGAGCGGGTTGTAGATTTCAAAGGACAGACTTAGAGAAACGAGAAATCTTGAGCGGGTTGCCACTTTCAATGGACCTTCTTAAAAAAAACGTTGATTCTCCAGCTAGTTGCATCTTTCAAAGAACCTTGCTAGAAAAACGAGGATTCTTGAACGGGTTGTATCTTCAAAAGCACCTTCTTAGGAAAATAAGGATTCTCGAGCGGGTTGTAACTTTCAATGGATCTTCTTAGAAAAACGTTGATTCTCCAGCGAGTTGCATCTTTCATAGGTCCTTGCTAGAAAAATTAGGATGTTTGAGCGCGTTGTAGCTTTCAAAGGACCTTCTTAGAAAAACGATGTTTCTTGAGCGGGTTGCCACTTTAAATGTACCTAATTATAAAACCGTTGATTCTCAAGCTAGTTGCATCTTTCAAAGGACTTTGCGAGAAGAAATAAGATTTCTTGAGCGGGTTGTGGCTCTCAAAGGACCTTGTTTGAAAAACGTTTCTCTCGAACGAGTTGCAACTTTCAGAGGACCTTGCTAGAAAAACAAGAATTCTTGAGCGGGTTGTACCTTTCAAAGGACCTTCTTATAAAAACGTTGATTCTCCAGCTAGTTGCATCTTTCAAAGGACTTTGCGAGAAGAAATAAGATTTCTTGAGCGGGTTGTGGCTCTCAAAGGACCTTGTTTGAAAAACGTTTCTCTCGAACGAGTTGCAACTTTCAGAGGACCTTGCTAGAAAAACAAGAATTCTAGAGCCGGTTGTAGCTTTAAAATGACCTTGTTAGAAAAAGTTAATTCTCAAGAGAGTTACATCTTTCAAAGAAATTTGCTATAAAAGCAAGGATTCTTGAGCGGATGTAGCTTTCAAAGGACTTTCTTAGAAAAAGTTTATTCTCCAGCAAGTTGCATCTTTCAAAAGACCTTGCTAGAACAATTAGTATCCTTGAGCGGGTTGTAGCTTTCAATTGACCTTCTTAGGAAAACGTTGATTCCTCAGCGAGTTGCATCTCTCAAACGACCTGTAGTTTTCAAAAAACCTTTTCAGAAAAAAGTTGATTCTCAAGCGAGTTGCATCTTTCAAAGTACCTTGCTAGAAAAACGAGGATTCTTGAGTGTGTTGTAGCTTTCAAAGGACTTTCTTAGAAAAAAATTGATTCTTCAGCGAGATTCATCTTTCAAAGGACCTTGCAAATTAAACGAGGACTCTTGAGCGGGTTGTAGCTTTCAAATAACTTCTTAGACAGAGGTTGATTCCCCAGCGAGTTGCATCTTTCAAAACACATTGGTAGAAAAGCGAGGATTCTTGACCGGGTTGTAGGTTTCAAAGCACCTTCTTAGAAAAACGTTGATTTTTAGCGAGTTGCATCTTTCAAAGGACCTTTCTAGAAATACGAAGATTCATGAGCGGGTTGTAGCTTTCAGAGGATCTTTTTTAGAAAAACGTTGATTCTCCAGCGAGCTGCAACTTTCAAAGGACTTTGAACGAAAAACCAGTATTCTTGAGCGGCTTGTAGTTTTCAAAGCACCTTCTTAGAATAACGTCGATTCTTTAGCGAGTTGCATCTTTCAGAGGACCTTGCTAGAAAAACGAGGATTCTTGAGCGGGTTGTAGCTTTCAAAGGACTCTCTTAAAGAATCGGTGATTCTTTAGCGTGATCCATTTTTCAAAGGACATTTGTAGAAAAAAGGGGATTCCTGAGCGAGTTGTAGTTTCAAAGGACATTATTAGAAAAACGTTAATTCTCCAGCGAGTTGCATCTTTGAAAGGGCCTTGCTAGAAATACAAGCATTCTTGAGGGCGTTGTAGCTTTCAAAGGACCTTAGAAAAACAAGAATTCTTGATCGGGTTGCCACTTTCAATGGATCTTATAAGAAAAACATTGATTCTCCAGCCAGTTACATCTTTCAAAGAACCTTGCTATAAAAACGAGAATTCTTGGGTGGATTGAAGCTTTCAAAGGACCTTCTTAGAAAAAAGTTGATTATCCAGCGAGTTGCATCTTTCAAAGGACCTTGCTAGAAAAACGAGTATCTTTGAGCGGGTTGTAGATTTCAAAGGACAGACTTAGAGAAACGAGAAATCTTGAGCGGGTTGCCACTTTCAATGGACCTTCTTAAAAAAAACGTTGATTCTCCAGCTAGTTGCATCTTTCAAAGAACCTTGCTAGAAAAACGAGGATTCTTGAACGGGTTGTATCTTCAAAAGCACCTTCTTAGGAAAATAAGGATTCTCGAGCGGGTTGTAACTTTCAATGGATCTTCTTAGAAAAACGTTGATTCTCCAGCGAGTTGCATCTTTCATAGGTCCTTGCTAGAAAAATTAGGATGTTTGAGCGCGTTGTAGCTTTCAAAGGACCTTCTTAGAAAAACGATGTTTCTTGAGCGGGTTGCCACTTTAAATGTACCTAATTATAAAACCGTTGATTCTCAAGCTAGTTGCATCTTTCAAAGGACTTTGCGAGAAGAAATAAGATTTCTTGAGCGGGTTGTGGCTCTCAAAGGACCTTGTTTGAAAAACGTTTCTCTCGAACGAGTTGCAACTTTCAGAGGACCTTGCTAGAAAAACAAGAATTCTTGAGCGGGTTGTACCTTTCAAAGGACCTTCTTATAAAAACGTTGATTCTCCAGCTAGTTGCATCTTTCAAAGGACTTTGCGAGAAGAAATAAGATTTCTTGAGCGGGTTGTGGCTCTCAAAGGACCTTGTTTGAAAAACGTTTCTCTCGAACGAGTTGCAACTTTCAGAGGACCTTGCTAGAAAAACAAGAATTCTAGAGCCGGTTGTAGCTTTAAAATGACCTTGTTAGAAAAAGTTAATTCTCAAGAGAGTTACATCTTTCAAAGAAATTTGCTATAAAAGCAAGGATTCTTGAGCGGATGTAGCTTTCAAAGGACTTTCTTAGAAAAAGTTTATTCTCCAGCAAGTTGCATCTTTCAAAAGACCTTGCTAGAACAATTAGTATCCTTGAGCGGGTTGTAGCTTTCAATTGACCTTCTTAGGAAAACGTTGATTCCTCAGCGAGTTGCATCTCTCAAACGACCTGTAGTTTTCAAAAAACCTTTTCAGAAAAAAGTTGATTCTCAAGCGAGTTGCATCTTTCAAAGTACCTTGCTAGAAAAACGAGGATTCTTGAGTGTGTTGTAGCTTTCAAAGGACTTTCTTAGAAAAAAATTGATTCTTCAGCGAGATTCATCTTTCAAAGGACCTTGCAAATTAAACGAGGACTCTTGAGCGGGTTGTAGCTTTCAAATAACTTCTTAGACAGAGGTTGATTCCCCAGCGAGTTGCATCTTTCAAAACACATTGGTAGAAAAGCGAGGATTCTTGACCGGGTTGTAGGTTTCAAAGCACCTTCTTAGAAAAACGTTGATTTTTAGCGAGTTGCATCTTTCAAAGGACCTTTCTAGAAATACGAAGATTCATGAGCGGGTTGTAGCTTTCAGAGGATCTTTTTTAGAAAAACGTTGATTCTCCAGCGAGTTGCAACTATCAAAGGACTTTGCTCGAAAAACGAAGATTCTTGATCGGATTGCAGTTTTCAAATAACCTTCTTTGAAAAACGTTAATTCTTCAGTGAGTTGCGTCTTTCAAAGTACCTTGCTAGAAAAACGAGGATTCTTGAGCGGGTTGTAGCTTTCAAAGGACTTTCTTAAAAAAAACGTTGATTCTCCAGCGAGCTGCATGTATCAAAGGACCTTGCTAGAAAAACGAGAATTCTTGAGCGGGTTGTATCTTTCAAAGGACTTCTTAGAAAGACGTTGATTCTCCAGCTAGTTGCATCTTAAAAAGAACCTTGCTAGAAAAACGAGGATTCTTGAACGGGTTGTATCTTCAAAAGCACCTTCTTAGGAAAATATGGATTCTCGAGCGGGTTGCAACTTTCAATGGATCTTCTTAGAAAGACGTTGATTCTCCAGCAAGTTGCAGCTTTCACAGGTCCTTGCTAGAAAAATTAGGATGTTTGAGCGCGTTGTAGCTTTCAGAGGACCTTCTTAGAAAAACGTTGATTCTTGAGCAGGTTGCCACTTTCAATGTACCTTCTTATAGAAACGTTGATTCTCCTGCTAGTTGCATCTTTCAAAGGACTTTGCGAGAAGAAATAAGATTTCTTGAGAGGGTTGTAGCTTCCAATGGACCATCTTAGAAAAACGTTGATTCTTCAGGGAGTTGCATCTGCAAAGAACCTTGCTAGAAAAACCAGGATTCTTGGGCGGGTTGTAGCTTTGAAAGGACCTTCTTATAAAGACGTTGATTCTCCAGCGAGTTGCATCTTTCAAAAGACCTTGCTAGAATAACGAGGATTCTTGAGGGGGTTGTATCTTTCAAAGGACCCTCTTAGAAAAACGTTGTTTCTCCAGCGAGCTGCAACTTTCAAAGGACTTTGAACGAAAAACCAGTATTCTTGAGCGGCTTGTAGTTTTCAAAGCACCTTCTTAGAATAACGTCGATTCTTTAGCGAGTTGCATCTTTCAGAGGACCTTGCTAGAAAAACGAGGATTCTTGAGCGGGTTGTAGCTTTCAAAGGACTCTCTTAAAGAATCGGTGATTCTTTAGCGTGATCCATTTTTCAAAGGACATTTGTAGAAAAAAGGGGATTCCTGAGCGAGTTGTAGTTTCAAAGGACATTATTAGAAAAACGTTAATTCTCCAGCGAGTTGCATCTTTGAAAGGGCCTTGCTAGAAATACAAGCATTCTTGAGGGCGTTGTAGCTTTCAAAGGACCTTAGAAAAACAAGAATTCTTGATCGGGTTGCCACTTTCAATGGATCTTATAAGAAAAACATTGATTCTCCAGCCAGTTACATCTTTCAAAGAACCTTGCTATAAAAACGAGAATTCTTGGGTGGATTGAAGCTTTCAAAGGACCTTCTTAGAAAAAAGTTGATTATCCAGCGAGTTGCATCTTTCAAAGGACCTTGCTAGAAAAACGAGTATCTTTGAGCGGGTTGTAGATTTCAAAGGACAGACTTAGAGAAACGAGAAATCTTGAGCGGGTTGCCACTTTCAATGGACCTTCTTAAAAAAAACGTTGATTCTCCAGCTAGTTGCATCTTTCAAAGAACCTTGCTAGAAAAACGAGGATTCTTGAACGGGTTGTATCTTCAAAAGCACCTTCTTAGGAAAATAAGGATTCTCGAGCGGGTTGTAACTTTCAATGGATCTTCTTAGAAAAACGTTGATTCTCCAGCGAGTTGCATCTTTCATAGGTCCTTGCTAGAAAAATTAGGATGTTTGAGCGCGTTGTAGCTTTCAAAGGACCTTCTTAGAAAAACGATGTTTCTTGAGCGGGTTGCCACTTTAAATGTACCTAATTATAAAACCGTTGATTCTCAAGCTAGTTGCATCTTTCAAAGGACTTTGCGAGAAGAAATAAGATTTCTTGAGCGGGTTGTGGCTCTCAAAGGACCTTGTTTGAAAAACGTTTCTCTCGAACGAGTTGCAACTTTCAGAGGACCTTGCTAGAAAAACAAGAATTCTTGAGCGGGTTGTACCTTTCAAAGGACCTTCTTATAAAAACGTTGATTCTCCAGCTAGTTGCATCTTTCAAAGGACTTTGCGAGAAGAAATAAGATTTCTTGAGCGGGTTGTGGCTCTCAAAGGACCTTGTTTGAAAAACGTTTCTCTCGAACGAGTTGCAACTTTCAGAGGACCTTGCTAGAAAAACAAGAATTCTAGAGCCGGTTGTAGCTTTAAAATGACCTTGTTAGAAAAAGTTAATTCTCAAGAGAGTTACATCTTTCAAAGAAATTTGCTATAAAAGCAAGGATTCTTGAGCGGATGTAGCTTTCAAAGGACTTTCTTAGAAAAAGTTTATTCTCCAGCAAGTTGCATCTTTCAAAAGACCTTGCTAGAACAATTAGTATCCTTGAGCGGGTTGTAGCTTTCAATTGACCTTCTTAGGAAAACGTTGATTCCTCAGCGAGTTGCATCTCTCAAACGACCTGTAGTTTTCAAAAAAACTTTTCAGAAAAAAGTTGATTCTCAAGCGAGTTGCATCTTTCAAAGTACCTTGCTAGAAAAACGAGGATTCTTGAGTGTGTTGTAGCTTTCAAAGGACTTTCTTAGAAAAAAATTGATTCTTCAGCGAGATTCATCTTTCAAAGGACCTTGCAAATTAAACGAGGACTCTTGAGCGGGTTGTAGCTTTCAAATAACTTCTTAGACAGAGGTTGATTCCCCAGCGAGTTGCATCTTTCAAAACACATTGGTAGAAAAGCGAGGATTCTTGACCGGGTTGTAGGTTTCAAAGCACCTTCTTAGAAAAACGTTGATTTTTAGCGAGTTGCATCTTTCAAAGGACCTTTCTTGAAATACGAAGATTCATGAGCGGGTTGTAGCTTTCAGAGGATCTTTTTTAGAAAAACGTTGATTCTCCAGCGAGTTGCAACTATCAAAGGACTTTGCTCGAAAAACGAAGATTCTTGATCGGATTGCAGTTTTCAAATAACCTTCTTTGAAAAACGTTAATTCTTCAGTGAGTTGCGTCTTTCAAAGTACCTTGCTAGAAAAACGAGGATTCTTGAGCGGGTTGTAGCTTTCAAAGGACTTTCTTAAAAAAAACGTTGATTCTCCAGCGAGCTGCATGTATCAAAGGACCTTGCTAGAAAAACGAGAATTCTTGAGCGGGTTGTATCTTTCAAAGGACTTCTTAGAAAGACGTTGATTCTCCAGCTAGTTGCATCTTAAAAAGAACCTTGCTAGAAAAACGAGGATTCTTGAACGGGTTGTATCTTCAAAAGCACCTTCTTAGGAAAATATGGATTCTCGAGCGGGTTGCATCTTTCAATGGATCTTCTTAGAAAGACGTTGATTCTCCAGCAAGTTGCAGCTTTCATAGGTCCTTGCTAGAAAAATTAGGATGTTTGAGCGCGTTGTAGCTTTCAGAGGACCTTCTTAGAAAAACGTTGATTCTTGAGCAGGTTGCCACTTTCAATGTACCTTCTTATAGAAACGTTGATTCTCCTGCTAGTTGCATCTTTCAAAGGACTTTGCGAGAAGAAATAAGATTTCTTGAGCGGGTTGTGGCTCTCAAAGGACCTTGTTTGAAAAACGTTTCTCTCGAACAAGTTGCAACTTTCAGAGAACCTTGCCAGAAAAGCAAGAATTCAATGGTGTAGGTACTGAAAATCATTTTGTTTAAATTTCGGTAGCACATGTGAGCAAAGTGGTTTAGCCACAAAATGTGTTGCTGAATCTATACGTAACTATGTATGTAAACAAGGTAAACAGGTGGTCAAACATCGTGCTGGTTGAATGAGATGGCGCAACATCAGTTGTAAACGTATGGTAAATATGAATACAAATTGAAATGAAATGTTGTATTCTCTCTTGAGAGTTGAATTGTGATTTGACTTTAATACAACCAAAACTCGAATGATGAATCGAAGTTAAACGTGGCTCATTTATACTCTTAGCCAATCAAGTGAACATAATAATTGGAATAACTAAAGATATGTTACACTTGAAGTGTTTGCTGTGTCTTTTGAAGAATATCAGTTTAGTGAGCTGGAAAATCAATCTAATGTAACAGTTCTTCAGCCACACAGAGCTTCCCAACATTTTTCCTCAGTCACTTATAATAGTGATAATAGAGATAATAGAGAATAACCAATGATTGCGATTTAATGGTTGTGTTAATCGGATAACTCAGTTTGCTTTTCCTGGCAAAAGTGAAGATGATCCAAGAAAAGGACAATGGAAATCACGAAAGTAGAGCAGCAGGGCCGGTTCTGCGCCCGAAAGTGGAGCTCGGTGGAGCTCGCCTTAATAGATTTCTCTCGTAAGGCATGAGCTCCATTTTCTCGCAGTGTTGCCAACTCCTCACCCGAAAAAAATCACCAAGGTTTTTGGGTCTAACCTAACCTAAGGCAAAGAGTTGGCAACACTGCAAAGCAAGCCTCAAGCAGTGTTGCCAACTTGTTCTTGACCTATTTTTTATTTTACGATGTTTTATGCACTAAACTAACCTACAATGAGAGTAGAGGAGGTGCACCGGTTGAGAAACCGAAAATGGGGCTCCGTGGGGCTCGCAGTGTTGCCAACTCCTCACTTGAAAAAATCACCAAGGTTTTTGTTTTTGGGTCTAACCTAACCTCAAGCAAGTAGCTGGCAACACTGCTTGAGGCTTTTCTCGCAGTGTGGCCAACATCTTACTTGAAAAGTTACCAAGGTTTTTGTTTTTGGGTATAACCTAACCTAAAGCAAGGAGCTGGCAATACTGCTTGAGGCTTGTCTTGCAGTATTGCCAACTCGGGCAAGGCGTGGCCTTTTGGGTGTATGTTAACCTCACAGTGTTGCCAACTCGGCGTAGTTTTTACGCTGTATAATTTTTTAGCTTTTTGTGTGCGAGTGTATATGTGTTGCCAACTTGGCGTAGCCTTTTGGGTGTATGTTAACCTCGCAGTGTTGCCAACTTGCCGTAGCCTTTTGGGTGTATGTTAACCTCACAGTGTTGCCAACTCGGCATAGCCTTTTACGCTGTATAATTTTTTAGCTTTTTGTGTGCGAGTGTATATGTGTTGCCAACTCGGCGTAGCCTTTTGGGTGTATGTTAACCTCGCAGTGTTGCCAACTTGGCGTAGCCTTTTGGGTGTATGTTAACCTCGCAGTGTTACCAACTTGACGCAACCTTTTGGATGTATGTTAACCTCACAAACAATGTTACCAACTCCTCACTCGAAAAAATCACCCAGGTTTTTGGGTCTAATCTAACCTAAAACAGCTGGCAATTTTGCTGAGGCTTGCCTTGTAGTGTTGCCAACTTACTCGAAAAGTTACCAAGATTTTTGGGTCTAACCTAACCTAAAACAAGGAGCTGGCAACACTTAAGGCTTGGCTTATAGTGTATAAAGCAATTTGCAAACCTACTGGTATTGTCATAGTTTTTTACGAGAGAGAGGAGAGAGGGGGAAGAGTTAAAACAACTGGCAGTCGCCAACATCTACCTTCAGCTTTTTTTTTTTTGTTTGGTGTAACCTCTAAAGCAACTAGCAAGTTTGCTTGAGGCTTGCCACAGTGCATAAAACAATTTTTTGCCAACCTACACACACTGGGGGCAAGAGAGCCGGCAACAAATATATACTGTTGTAAAAGAGATGGATGGCAGCATAGTATGTGTGTGCGTGTGTGTGTAGCATTATTAACTAGTGTTGGCAACCCACTTACAACTAAAAAAATAGAGATGCCAACGTTGCTGTAAAAGAGAGAGACCTATCGTGACCTTTGTAAACCTCTCTCGGGGGAACGATGTGCCACACGCGCGCGCGCTGGCGCCTTTATTATTTTCGTATTGCATACAATATTTATTGTGTTTTTTTTTCTATCTACAATCATATTTTTCTTATATATTTTTTTATTTTTTATAGGGTTGATTAAAGCACATATTTGAGGAGGACAACGCCACCCATATATAAATAAACCCCTCGAATTAACACTAATTAGAATCATCTTACAAAATTTTTCTCATAAGGCATTTTTGTTTTGTAAACACTCTACCACCAACAGATCACATATAAATAAACATACCCCGAAAAAATGCGCTCCATGAAAAGTTGCCCTGTGTGCGAAAAAACTATATCAAGCCAACATTTTGCAAGACATTGTCGCACCTGCGTGCCAGGCAAGCATTTGGCTGCCACTGAACTATGTTCCGGATGTAATAAACACATGACAATTGCGTATGCGAAAAAACATAAGCTTACTTGTCTAAGCCAAAGTACATCTGGGGCTCAACCGTCGACCAGCTCCACCAAGAGGAAGGCAGAAGCAGCCTCCATCAATTCACCACCTTCCAAACGCGTCAAGCCTGCGATAAAAGCAGACCAGTCTGCTTTCCAGCGTTCGTTAGAGGACTTTCCTTTTATTTCGGAGGGCTCATGCGACGTGCGTAGCTTTTTGGAGAACGTGCAAGCGCAAATTATTTCCGTCCTCGGCGATGCGCTTGCAACGCACTCCACTAAATTCTACGCATCGCTACGTTGTCAGTACAAGAAGCCTTCTGATGAAATTTACAGCTTCTGCCACAACACCAAGGCGAAGATGTTGCATCTGGCGGATGTCGAAAACCTAGAGGTAATCTACAACAAGTTTGCCGAAGAGCTGCTTGCAAAGCAGGAGGAGCATGAAGCCGAGGGCTCGGGGGGTTCGCTGTGTGGCAAGCCTCACGAACTGCGCGTCAAACTTTCCAAGTTTATGCCTCTCTTCGCCTCCAGCTACGTCCCCTTACCATCTGATATTGAGAAAAAGAATGCCATCGTGAATATTCAAAACAGTGACGCCAAGTGCTTCGTATGGTGTGTGCTTGCAGCATTGCACCCTGTCCACAGGAAAAACCACCCACACCGAGTTAACCACTACATGCAGTACGAGTTGGAGCTGGAAGATGCGATGGCTGGGATCGACTACCCGGTGAAGGTCTCAGACATTCGCAAGTTCGAGACCCGTACACACAACCCTAGGTTGGCCATCAATGTTTATGGCCTCACCGACGAAAATGTGGTGTACCCTATCCGGGTGAGCGACGTAGACGGCGATGGTGTGCAGGAAATTCATCTTCTGCTCATCAAGGACGAGACCCACCACCATTACACCCTCATCCGTTCCCTCTCTCGGCTTGTTTCGAGCCAAACAAGTAAACACGAACACCACAAAGAAGTTTGTCGCAAGTGCTTGTCAATGTTCGACGGACGAGATCGACGTAGTTACCAACACATCAGAGGTCCCAACATCGCTGCTGAGAAGCTTGCTAACCACAAGCTCTACTGCAAAGCCAACGAACCTGGGCTGGCAGACTTGCCCAAACCTGGCACCGTGGAGCGTTTCCACATGCACGCTGCCATGGTAGAGCACCCCGCCATCATCATCGCGGATTTCGAGGCTTTTCTCAAACCCCTGTCCACTTGCGATCCCGATCTTGAAGTTTCCTCCACCACCCCTTACCAACTCCACGAGGCATCTAGTTTCGCATACGTTGTGGTGCGACGAGATCAACACATCGTCCCCGAGCCCTATGTGTATCGTGGTCCCGACGCAGCCAAACACTTCCTCGAGAGGATGGTTGTCGAGGCCATCGAGATAGGGAAGGTGCTGTTGACCCCCAAGTCTATGCTCCTACTGTCCCCCGATGATCAACATAGACACGACGAGGCCATCGCTTGCCCTGTCTGCGCTGAGGAGTACACCGCCAAAAACTGTAAAGTCCGACACCACGATCACTTTAACGGTAGGTACGTTGGTCCTTGGTGCGACGACTGCAACCGTATGGCCCGGGACCCGCGCTTCATCCCTGTGTTTTTTCACAATGGCTCGGGATACGACTTTCACCACCTGATCAAGCATCTTGGGTACGACAATGCAAGAATCAATGTCCTGGCACAAAACGAGGAGCGTTATATTAGCGTTAGCAAGTGGGTGCCGATCCCCAACTCAAAAAGCAGGAGCATCGAGCTTCGCTTCCTCGACTCCCTGAGGTTCCTCTCGGCTAGCCTCGATGCTCTTGCAGGGAAGCTGAGCAACGAACAAATGCTCATTACCTCTGCGAATTTTCCAAACTTGGACGCCAGTCTCTTCAGGCGTAAGGGGGTCTACCCCTACGAATACGTCACCGACTCTACCAAGTTTGCGGAGACGTCGCTTCCTCCTCGAGCAAACTTCTATAGCAAGCTGCGAGGCTCGGGCATCTCTGAGGATGACTATAACCATGCTCAGTCCATGTGGCGCGAGCTAGGTTGTCGAACTCTCGGGGACTACCACGATGCGTACCTCAGACTTGATGTGACGCTCCTCGCCGACGTGTTCCAGACGTTCCGGGCGACTGCAATAAACATCTACCACCTGGATCCCGCCTACTTCTATAGTCTCCCCGGACTGGCATGGTCAGCCATGTTTCTGGTGACGAAAATCAAGCTGGAGCTTCTTTCGGACGTGGACATGATGCTGTTTGTGGAACGTGCCAAGCGGGGTGGAATGGTCCAGGTGTCGCAACGGCACGCGCGCGCCAACAACCATCACATGGCTACTGGCTACGACTCCACCCAACCGTCAAGCTACATCATGTACACGGACGTAAATAACTTGTACGGGCACTCCATGATGCGGCCACTCCCCTTTAGAGGGTTCGAGTGGGCTGATTCTTCCGAATTCGACATCGAAAACTTCGACGATTCGGAACATGGGTTCTTCGCCGAGGTGGACCTTGAGTTCTCCGAGGAGCTGCAGGATTTGTTCTGCGATCTCCCCCCTGCACCCGAGTTCAAGTGTCCGCCCGATTCCAACCAGAAGAAGCTCGTCATGGATTTTGAACCCAAGAAGAATTACGTCCTGCACTACCAGAATCTTCGGTGGTTGATGCAGCGAGGGGTCACAGTCCACGCAGTTCACCGCATCCTCAAGTTCGAGCATTCTCCATGGTTGCGTCCATATATTGAAGTCAACACTGAACACCGCACCGCAGCCACGTCCGAGCTTGATAAGGATTTCTTCAAGTTAATGAATAATGCGGTGTTTGGCAAAACCATGGAGAATATACGGAATCGCGTGGACATAAAATTGGTGACGAGGAAAGAGCGATGTCGTCAGCTTGTTGCAAGTCCATTGTTCAAGTCTCGAACAATCTACAACGAGCAGCTGGCTCTGATTCACATGAAGCAAGGCGTGGTGAAGCTCAACAAGCCCATCTACGTTGGAGCCACTGTTCTGGATCTGAGCAAGCTCCACATGTTCGAGACGTACTACGACACATTACGTCCACACTACGCCCACAACATCTCGCTTCTCTACACGGACACGGACAGCTTGGTGTACCACGTTCGCACAGCCGACGCATACGGGGATATAGCCGCAGCTCAATCTTTCATTGAGCTTTTCGACACCTCGGGCTATCCCCAGCCGAACCAGTACGGAATCCTGGCTCGCAACAAAAAGGTGCCTGGCAAACTCAAAGACGAGAAGGACGGAGACGTGATTCTCGAGTTTGCAGGTCTTCGCGCCAAGGCCTATACCATCAAAGCCGAGGGCAGCGTTACCAAGAAGGCCAAGGGTGTCGGCAGACAGGTGGTTCGGGAGCATCTCACATTCGAGGACTTCGTGGATTGCCTCAAAACCGGGTCGTCGGTTCTAAGAGCAGAACAGCGTATCCAGAGCGTCGACCATGTGTTGACCACCAACAAAGTGAGGAAGATTGCCCTGGATCCCAACGACGACAAGAGGTGCGTTCTCCAATGTGGAATCCACACACTGCCGTGGGGGTACTATCGCTTAGCAGAAAGCAAAACCTGCAACATGTGCCCATCTTCAACAGAAGATTCATAAAAACAAAACAAACAAAACTGACAGTTATTACAAAAAAACTTTGACTGTATTTTAAATAACCAGCATAATATGAATCTCTTTGGTTTCCGAAAACAAACCAACATGGAGGCTGTACACCACACGACGACAGATCATGAATTTCTACCTTCCATGTTAACTAAACTCAACGGTCTACTGATTGTTCACCTTAACAGCATTTGGACGAAATTGGATGACGATGTGGGCAAGATGTTTTACGTCTTCAACAACAATTTACATTTTTACAAAATTCCGATCGATGGAAAACTTCAAATCACCGTGAATCCGGAAAACGTGGGCGAAATCAAAATATCTACCGGCAAGAACATTTTTCGAATCAAGCACGACAAGATGCTTTCTAACATGGCGTACGATGTTTCCGCAGGAGATTACCTGTACGTCGAACTCCTAGGAGATTACGACAAACTCATTCCTCTCTTCGTAGAATTGCGAATCGTCTATCCTATTATAAATAACCGTTAACCAAAATGCCTAACGATATTTTCGGCAACACCAAGCGTGTAGACCACGCAGAAGAGATTCTCATGTTGGACGTCCGAATTAAAAAGTTGAGGAGCGATTTGATCGCTTTGCAGGAGACCTTAAACAAAAGTTTAGAGTCGGAGATCGCTACGCTCCAAACGCAATGTCTCGACCCTATTTTGAAAATCGATTCCGAACTGAAAACGCTCATAAAAAATTATGTTGACGTACCTTCTTATGACAACGTTCAAAATATACAGTTGAGCGTGGATAAGCTTCAAAATGATTTGGCCAAATTACAGCAATTTCAATCGAAAAATGAAGATTTGGAAAAATTGAAACTCGAAATCGAGGAACGAACTTCGACAATTGAAAAGAATTTCTCTGAACTTCAAACCGTTGTGAAGGATATTGATGTAGAACGCTTGCATGTTGTTGTTTCTAAATTACAAGAAGAATTCGCCGGCACGTTGGAAGAAATTAAATCCAAGTTGCAGACTTTGGAAGATACCATGACGAACCTACCATCGTCGGACGAACTGCAGGTCATCGGCAAAAGCGTCGCGAACATAAAAATTCAATTGGAGGCTTATCAAGATTTCGAACACATTCAAACCACCATCGCTACGCTTCAGGCGTCTCTGGAGTTGATCAACGAAGAAATTAAAAATATTCACGCTGAAGCCAGTGCGTTGACGAGCATACAAGACACGTTGAGCACGGTTCAGCAGAAGATAGAATATTTAGAAAATTTGAACGTCGAAACGAATCTTGCTCATTTTCATCACATGCTGGACAACATACAGGCTGACTTGGAATCGTTACGGGCGAGCGTACCTTCGAGCGAAGATTTGGAAAAATTGAAAACGGCGGTGGCGGCACTATCCGAATCGAGCGACATCAAAAGTTTGTTGAGCGATCTCGAGAGTAGGGTGGCCAATCTCCCCACCTCCAAAGAATTGCACGCTTTGAAAAGAAACATATCACGTATGCTGAAACGACTGGAAACAGAAACGGCGAACGTGGAACAGATTCGAGACGAACTTGCTTCGCTGGTGTCGACGTTGCCCACTTCGCAGAGCATCGCCGACCTTCACACGCAGTTTACCGAGATGCGAAGCATCGTGAACGATCTTACCGAGAAAAGTTCGAAATTGAATCAAGTCGAGAACCTTCAGAGTATCGTCGTCAACATCAGAGATCAAGTTGGAGTGCTGGAATCCACGCAGGAATCGACGCTGGCCTCTTTCGGTACCAAGCTGCAAGAACTCAACGAAAACTTCAAGCAGTTGAACGTGGAAGTGAAAATCAAACCGTCATTTTCTACTGTAACGGATACCATAGCCGAACATTTGTTGCCCTTACAAAATACACTGGGACAGCTTCACAGCAACCTCGTTAGCGTCGATACTAAATTCGCCAAACTGCATTCTCTGCAAGCCATCGAAATTAACAGCGTACCCAATCAACAGAGAATCTCCACTTTCGTCGAAGGTAACAAACTGTACATGTTGCATCCTTATCATCCGTACTACAAGTTTCTCCTCGATGGCACGATTCAGATAAATGAATTTTCGTACTGGTCTCACGGCAGAAAAGCTAGCGTTCCCACCATGACCTTGATATCGAATCGTGGTGTCCAGAAAGCAGGAAACATTCCTCTGGCACGTTGGAACGAAACGCGCAACATATATGAAATACACGAAGACAAAGATCTCACCGTTTTCGACGTGAGTGCCGGCGATAAGCTGATCATTCAAAACACGAGCGAAGTGCCACCTTCTTTGAATCCCATCACGCTGGTGCTTCTCTTCAAACGTAATCTCTAAAAATGTCTAGGCAAGCCATCGTCGAAGAATTGCATAAACCTGCGCGCCGCAACTACGAACGTTTGGCGGTGGTGACCAAGGGAATCGACGACCTCTGGCAAAGTGACCTCGTGGAGATGAGTAGTGGCAATCTAAAAAATGTGCATAAATTGAACAAGGGAAACAAATACCTCCTCACCGTCATAGACACGTTTTCGAAATTCGCATGGGCTCTACCTTTGAAAGCCAAAACGGGAACGTGCGTCACGGAAGCATTCAAGACAATTTTTCGCGAAAGCGGCAGACGGCCACGGTTTTTGCAAACAGACAACGGTAAAGAATTTTACAACGCCGTATTCCAAAAGTTTATTCAAAAACATGACATTCGGCATTATTCAACCTTCAGTCACATCAAAGCCAGCATCGTGGAAAGATTTAATCGAACCTTGAAAACACACATGTGGAAACGATTCACGCTTCGGGGAAATTACAAATGGGTCGACATACTGCCGGAACTCGTCGACACTTATAATAATACAGTACACAGAACCATAGGCATGAAGCCGGCTGACGTTACGAAATCCGACGAGCAGCGTTTAATTTCTACAGTTTACTGTCCAAAGTACACTCCCGCGACTACCAAGAAGTCAAAATTCAAAATTGGAGACCAGGTGAGGATCAGCAAATTCAAACGCACCTTCGAGAAGGGGTTCACAAAAAATTGGAGTACGGAACTTTTTACGGTGGTTCGAGTTTTACCCGGAAACCGACACACGTATATAATAAAAGATAGTAGCGGCGAGATTTTGAAAGGAAGATTTTACGAAGAGGAACTCTCTAAAACAAAACATCCCAACACGTACCTCATCGAGAAAGTATTGCGTAGAAAAGGTGACAAACTATTGGTGAAATGGCTGGGGCTTCCGGAAAAGAGTTGGATCGACGCGAACGAAGTGATTCTATGAGTGCGTGGAATGTCGTGAAACGTCTACCTGATTCGGAAAGTCAAACGAAGAAAAGAAACGGCGAGTTGCTTCCCGACAGCATCCGCTGTCTAATCGTAGGCCCTTCAGGGTGTGGGAAAACAACACTGCTCGTGGACAATTTTCTCCTCGCACCAAATTGGTTAGATTGGAAGAACAGGCACCTCTACGTATTTTCGAAAAGTCTCGAACAAGCGAAATACCAGCAACTGATAAAACTGTACGATGGTCTGGACATTGCAACTTTCGCATCTGAAATAAAACCACTCGACGATTGTCGTGAAAATTCAGTCGTTGTGTTCGACGATGTCATCCTGGAAAATCAAAATGAAATTCGCAACTTTTTCACGCAAGGTCGTCACAAAGGAATGGATTGCTTCTTCCTAGCTCAAACGTTTTCCAAAATTCCAAAACAGTTAGTACGCGACAACGCTAATTTCATATGTTTGTTTCGTCAAGATCACACCAACCTCAAGCACGCGTACGATGACTACGTGGGCGGAGACATGAACTACAATCAATTTTCGGAACGCTGCTGCTCCCACTGTTGGAACAGTGACGATTTCGGATTCGCGACGATCGACATGACGAGAAAACCCAACGACGGAAAATACAGAAACAAAATCAACGACTTTCTAAACGTTGCAACGTTGTGAGAAACGACGTGTATAAATAACGTTATGGCGAAACGAAAAATCGAAGACGAAAATCTCAAGTTGCGAAACTACCTCGCGAAACGCTTCAAAGGTTGGAAATCCGAGAATCGCGGATTCTACGAAGAGAAGAAACGTCAAGATCAACCTGTGATCGATGCCATCAGCGATCTAGGTAAAGAAATTAAAGGCGTCACAGAACAAAATAAAAATTTGATCAACGAACTCGTACCACTTGCAGCTAAAAGTTACACCGTACCCACGCCTATTTCGAGCATTCCTTCGACACCATTCGAACTGAAGGAAGTACCACGACCTCGAGCCATAGGTAGCACGCCGTCGTCTTTGGATAAAATCGAGTTGGGACCTTTGGCACGAGACTACCTGAGCACGGGCAAGTTCGACAAGGATGAAGTGTTCGGATTGTATCCGAGCATGGAGAGTAACGAAGGTGGTGGTGTGGTTTGGAAGATTGGAAAATCGAAAGTTACCTTCGAAGGCAACGACATTAAAGTCAATTTAGGCGATAAGAATAGCTGGAACAGGTATCCGGGTACGGTGGGACTGTGGGAACTCGTTGCCAAAAAGCAGCCGAAGGATTACACCGAAGAAGATTACCAGAGTTACAAGGAAATTTTGATCATGACGGATGCCTTGTACCAGAACAACGACGCCTCGCAGAATAGGGTGAAATCGAGCAGCGGCGAGAAGTACAGAAATCTCATCAAACCGATTTGGAACCAGGTGAAAACAGGCAGCGGCGTCAAACTCTACAACACCCTGCCCAAAGAATTCGTGTGGGTGGACGACGTGCGCAAGCTCATAGACCGATTGTTGGTTATTGCAGGAGAGGAGAATGCAGGCAATCGTAATTTCTACAACGAGAAGGTTGGCATCGTGGACATGATCAGTGCCAAACTTTCCAACTTCATCGTGAACGACGACAAGGGCATAGGTTACCTCATCAAAATTATCAACACGCTGCCTCCGAGATTCTGGAACGTGGCCGAAGGAAAGGGACTCGTGAACGACATCATCAACAAGTTACCTTTCGAGATGCATTTACCTGGCTACCAGTACTGCGGACCGGGTACCAAACTCGAGAAAAGATTGGAGAGAGGAGACAAGGGTGTGAATCCGTTGGACGCCGCATGCAAAGATCACGACATCGCTTACAATACCACTCGCACCGATCTGGATGCACGTCACGAAGCAGACAGAAAGTTAGAGCACGCAGCTTTCGAAAGATTCGTTAGCAGAGACGCTTCGCTGGGAGAAAGAGTTGCAGCACTGGGCACCACTATCGCTATGAACACGAAACAAAAACTTGGATGGGGTGTGTAGAAATAAAAAAATTCTCGAACCGTGAAAAAAATTTCTTCGGTATATAAATAACACTACGTAAAAAAAAACTCCAGTTGTGTTTGCCATTTATAAAATGAGTAAACAATCACTAGACGCCCAAGCATTAAAACAAATGCTAAATGCATCAGTCGAATATGTAAAAATTCAGGAATTAGAAGTGGACAAACCTTACACGATAACTTCCGGTTCAATTGTTTCTACCCAGTATGGCCCCAAGGCGCGTCTGTTGCTCAACGCACAATACAGTCTATTTTTACCAGATCGATACGCTAACATGTTATCCGACGAGAAGCTAGCTATTTTAATCGAGAACAAAACTCAAATCGTGTACAAGGGTACAAAGGAACTTCTTGGTAAGAAAACAAAGCATGTAATAGAATTTGTGTAACGGCTCTGCGCGAGTATATCCTTGAAAAAAAAATTACACGGAACAAAAAAAATCTCAGAACATTTATATATAAATAACATACCAAAAAAAAATTACACAAAACAAAAAAATCTCAGAACATATATATAAATAACATACCGTGAAAATAGCATATAAAGCATCAACATGAAGCCCAAGGGTGTCGTGTACCAGATACCATACTCCAATCTGAAAAATCTAGGTGCCCTCGATGGGTTACTCACCAAGAAACAACGCGAGAAGAAACGTTCTTGCTTGACGAAAGGACACGGAATGAAATTACTTCTCAGCACACCTCAATTGAGACGCTTGCAGCGTTCGCGAAAACAGCAAAAAATCGGAGGTTTCATATTCAGCATCCCGGCCATCCTGGCAGCATTGGGGGCCGTTGGAAGTTTGGCCGGCGGAAGCGCCGCCATCGCGAAAACCGTCATCGACTCGAAGAAGAACAAGGCAGAATTGGAAGAACAGAAACGTCACAACCTGGCTATGGAGAAGAAGGGGAAAGGTATGACCAAAAAACAAAAAAGCAACCTCGATGCTTTGAAGAAATATAAAAAAAAAAAAAGCCCTGTCCAACTTCGATATTGAATCTCTGATCGAACTGTTGGGAATAAAAAACTTCAGGGGTGTTTTCATGTCCGATTCTCTACCCTCTGCTGTGAAGAAAAGGGAGTATGGCGTGGTCAACCTGGACAGTTACAAAAATCCTGGTACACATTGGATATGCTACCTCAAAATTGACGATAACAATGCATTTGTTTTCGATTCGTTCGGTGGCACACCACCTGCCAGGTTGGTGAAGTATCTCAGTGTTGCCAACCTCTACTACAATGACAAACGCATCCAGGGTTTCACCGATGTTAACTGCGGTCACCTATGCCTTTCCGTTCTCGCATACATGTCTAAAATAAATAATCCCTCGGTGGAACATTTTCAGAAAGCATTGTGGAACCTAAAACACGATGGGCGTGTTCCATCTCACGAGCGAATCTTCAATCTTGAAACTCACGCTGCACGACGACATCGTCTATCCTAAATCCGTAGCTCTGCGTGCATTCTACAGCATGTACCTCATACCTAACGTCACGCAGCACAACAACAAAATTAGCGTCGGAAGCGAACACATTGTCGTCACGCCAGGCCAATACAATCTTTCCACTTTGCAAGCTCAGTTACCCAAAGGCACGTACCTTTCTCAAAATTCGGTCACGCACAGAGTGGAAATCCTATCGGCGACGGAAACCATAAACCTGGGTACCATGGGAGAACTTTTAGGTTTCGAGAACAACACCAAACTCGAAGCTGGCATCAAACACACGGCAACCAACATTCCTAAATTTCTAGCCATAGAAACTCTAAACGTTCACTGCAACGTGGCGGAAGGCATGATCACGAAATCCTCGAACGGATTGTTAGGAAGTCACAAGCAGACGGGAATCATAGCCACGTTCAAACCCAGTTCCGAATTCATGGAACCGATCATCTACACACCCTCTTCGCCGATCTATTTTCCAGTATGCCGTAACCGCATAGACGACATAGAGTTGGTAGTGACGAACGAGAAAGGAGACGTGGTGGATTTCGCAGGTGCAACGACCACTGCCATCGTGGAGATCAACGTATAATAAATAACACACATAGTAAAAATGGAGCAAATCGAAAGTTACGAATTGCAATCTTTTCCTCCCAACCGTCGCACGTTCGCTAATCTCAACGAAGCGAACAGGGAGATCGAATACGACGTGGACGTAGGGGATGGGTTCGTTCATCCTCACAGAGCGGACCTCTACCTTCAATTCGACGTGGTGAAGAAGGAAAGCGGAGACGCGTTTCCGCTAAATGCAAATTTGATACTCGTTGACAACTTCGTGCCTCACCTGTTCTCGCAGGTGGAGGTGAGGAAACACAACACCGTCATCGACAGAATAGATTATCCAGGCATCACGTCGACGGCAGTGGGAACATTGAAATTATCCAAAACAGACGCAGCATACTACCAGGCGGGAGGATTCGAAGCAGGGACCAAAATATCGACGACAAGTCACACGGTGCTCTTTCCCATGCGTCTGCTGCCGGGATTCTTCTCGGACTACAAGGAGATCATGTGGAAGGGGGGATTGCGCGTCACTTTTCGAAGAGCAGCCAACGACAACAACGCACTGATGCGATACACCAACTTGAACGCCGACGGCACACCGATAGCCAACACATTACCCGAAGCAGCCAAGTGCGTCATCCGGAGCATGGAATTGAGAATGCCGATCGTAGAATACGAAACAAACTACGCCCTCAAGTACAAAGCAGAGATCTTGAAGAGTCCGCAGGTGTCGATTCACTTTCACGGTTACCAGTGCGTGCAAAAGGTGGCGTCGGGGAGTCACATGGAATTCGACGTGACGACACAGTTCAACAACATACAGTTCGACATGCCAGATTTCGTCGTAGTGCTTTTTCAGACCGGGCGCGATAACAACCAGGAAAAAGATTCCAGCAAGTTCGACAACTGCAAGATCAAGAATGTTTATCTGAAAAATGGACGCAACGAAGTTTTCCCGCGCGAGAATTACAACCTCGACATGACCAAAGACGATTACCTCAAACTTTACGAAGCTTACACGGCTTACAAGCGCGTGACCGAGGGAAGCATGGACATGTACTACACGCCCAGCGAATTCAAAACCCGCAGACCCATGTTCGTCATCAACACATCTAAGAGGAAGCAGGTGGTGGTCAACGATCGAACCAACATCAAGATCGTCTGCGAGTTCAACAGTCCGTTGCCCGAGGATACCGTATGCAGTGTCATCCTGGTCGCCGAGAAGTCCTTCGTCCACGACGTGAAGAACGAGAGGGTCACAGAGCAGTTTTAACAAGTTTTTAACCTCTTTTCTCGCACAATAAGAAATTTCTGTACTAGCACAATCAGTTTCAATAGCACAATACGAAAATTTCACTAGTTCAGATCAGTTACAATATTAATTTCATCAGTTATGAATTACAATATCATCAGTTTTTGCACTATAGCACAAGACAATCAGAATTTTTGCACAAAAATTTTGTTGTTGTTGTTTTTACATGAGAAAATTAACAATATTCTTTTTTATCGTTTCAGATGCTGTCGAACATCAAAAAAACACACATACACATACAAACACACACTAGAAAAAATAAGCATGCAACTTTATTTGTAACACACACATACATTCTCCATCTTCATCAAAAAATATTATAATAAACATAATTATTATTATCTATATCTCACAAAATTCTATATCCAAAAATATTACAACATCATAATAACACTAGAGTCGTTAGTACACGTTGCATGCATTACAGAGGTGTGGTTATCTAGAGCCGCAGCCATTAGAACCTTTTTGGGTTGGGCACCACGCACCCTGGCGAAATTAGGGGCCAAGCATCCTAAAAAAAAAAAAAACACAATAAATATTGTATGCAATACGAAAATAATAAAGGCGCCAGCGCGCGCGCGTGTGGCACATCGTTCCCCCGAGAGAGGTTTACAAAGGTCACGATAGGTCTCTCTCTTTTACAGCAACGTTGGCATCTCTATTTTTTTAGTTGTAAGTGGGTTGCCAACACTAGTTAATAATGCTACACACACACGCACACACATACTATGCTGCCATCCATCTCTTTTACAACAGTATATATTTGTTGCCGGCTCTCTTGCCCCCAGTGTGTGTAGGTTTGCAAAAAATTGTTTTATGCACTGTGGCAAGCCTCAAGCAAACTTGCCAGTTGCTTTAGAGGTTACACCAAACAAAAAAAAAAGCTGTAGGTAGGTGTTGGCAGCTGCCAGTTGTTTTAACTCTTCCCCCTCTCTCCTCTCTCTCGTAAAAAGCTATGACAATACCAGTAGGTTGACAAATTGCTTTATACACTATAAGCCAAGCCTCAAGCGTTGCCAGCTCCTTGCTTTAGGTTAGGTTAGACCCAAAAATCTTGGTAACTTTTCGAGTAAGTTGGCAACACTACAAGGCAAGCCTCAGCAAAATTGCCAGCTGTTTTAGGTTAGATTAGACCCAAAAACCTTGGTGATTTTTTCGAGTGAGGAGTTGGTAACATTGTTTGTGAGGTTAACATACATCCAAAAGGTTGCGTCAAGTTGGTAACACTGCGAGGTTAACATACACCCAAAAGGCTACGCCAAGTTGGCAACACTGCGAGGTTAACATACACCCAAAAGGCTACGCCGAGTTGGCAACACATATACACTCGCACACAAAAAGCTAAAAAATTATACAGCGTAAAAGGCTATGCCGAGTTGGCAACACTGTGAGGTTAACATACACCCAAAAGGCTACGCCAAGTTGGCAACACTGCGAGGTTAACATACACCCAAAAGGCTACGCCGAGTTGCCAACACATATACACTCACACACAAAAAAGCTAAAAAAATTATACTGCGTAAAAAGCTACGCCGAGTTGGCAACACTGTGAGGTTAACATACACCCAAAAGGCTACGCCTTGCCCGAGTTGGCAATACTGCAGAACAAACCTCAAGCAGTATTGCCAGCTCCTTGCTTGAGGTTAGGTTATACCCAAAAACAAAAACCTTGGTGATTTTTTTTAAGTGAGGAGTTGGCCACACTGCGAGAAAAACCTCAAGCAGTGTTGCCAGCTCCTTGCTTGAGGTTAGGTTAGACCCAAAAACAAAAACCTTGGTGATTTTTTCAAGTGAGGAGTTAGCAACACTGCGAGCCCCACCGAGCCCCATTTTCGGTTTCTCAACCGGTGCACCTGCACTACTCTCATTGTAGGTTAGTTTAGTGCATAAAACGTCGTAAAATAAAAAATAGGTCAAGAACAAGTTGGCAACACTGCTTGAGGCTTGCTTTGCAGTGTTGCCAACTCTTTGCCTTAGGTTTGGTTAGACCCAAAAACCTTGGTGATTTTTTCGGGTGAGGAGTTGGCAACACTGCGAGAAAATGGAGCTCGTGCCTTACGAGAGAAATCCATTAAGGCGAGCTCCACCGAGCTCCACTTTCGGTTGGTGAACCCGGCTTATTGGACTACTCACGAAGAAAATTGTATCCTGTGTATGAACGTGCAGACTTATATATTTGGTTGATGCCTTAAAAGGAGTCTCAATTTCCTATCTGGACATTCTTAGCCTAATGTTCCTTTTCCACAGAAAGTATTATGTATATGAAGATGAAATTTTAACGCATTAAATGAGTACTCATTAAACCCAGGTTTTCTTAATATTCTGACGAATACTTTAACTGCATTTTATTTTGGAACTTCGGAGCTATATTGATGATGTGAATAATTATTATGCACAAAGCACAGTGCCTGTGTAATACGCTTTTTAAATTTCTTCTTCTCCAGGCTGTGCTTTGTGTATAACACTAACAGTTACATTTTTTATTCAATATGTAAACAGAAGAAAATCAGCATGTTCCCAGATCCATTTTCATTCTCTTTTTCACCTATGTTGTTATTTTCCTCATTGCTGTCGTGGTCTACACTTACTTTGATTACCACGGAATTACTTAAGATCGTCTGTCTCACATTCTCTTCGATGAATAAAAATGTAAAAATAATCGAAAACGACCAATATGTGTGTGGAATCCATAGTTGTCGGGGTCGCTAAGATGAATAGTGACACTCCCAATGCCATTGAATTCCAAGACACCCTTGGCATCCCTAGGGGTGGGGGTGGGAAGGGGGTGACATGTAAAACGATCGATAATAGTGTGGAATCCATAGTTTTCGGGGCCGCTGAGTTAAATAGTGACACTCCCAATGCCGTTCAACTCCAATTTCATTTTACACTATAGTTATAATTCATTATATTCGTGTCTAATAGAAGATTGAGATAAATAAATACCCGGGCAACGCTGGGCAATCAGTTAGTATATAAATAAAACTGCATAGATCTTTTTGCAAGATAATGTACGCATTGTTAGAATTGTATTAATTGTTTAATTTTTCAAAAATATTTGATTGATACCTCATTAATGAACCATTTCTTTGATTACAATGCCGATGGTGTTTTTTCAATAGAATTTTGTATGCTGAATATGAAACTGTTCCTCCTTATATTATACATTTTTCTGTCTCAAGTCACAGCTCCATTAATTAAAAGAAAAACATTATATTAAACAAAGCAAAATTTGACAATGGTTAGAACAAAGCCTGTGGTACGAAACCAACCATTTAGGAGGGGGCATTCTAAACTACAGTGAATTAAAATTAAAATTCCTTTTGAACCTGAAGTCCGCATTCATCCTGACTATGTGAATGAGTTAATATGTAAAGAAAACCTTCATTAAAATTATCATTATTTTTCAGTTCCTGCTTATGTTTTATATATCTAACAGAATGCAACAAGTTTAAGCCTATTTACAGTATTCAATGTGTGAAGTGTAAGGAACAGGTATGTGTATTTGTTGTAGTAAAAGTTGCATATGGATCTTATTGTTCATAATTTTGTACAAGAAACAGAGCAACTGCATTGTCCTTGTATTGCTGAGAAAGGGCAGGTTGCGTTGTTCGCAGAGGAAAGTGTATTATTGAAATCGGATACGTATGCCTGTTTCTTTGTAAGTGGCGTACCTTACGAATTTAGATTCTAGCATTTGTATTTCACAAGTACTATATTTTGTCCTGAGTTTGAAAGTTTGAATAAGTTTTGAATCGAATGTAACTCATCTCGTTAACCCTTTTAATTTTTAAGTTACTTATTTCGTAATTGAATTCAATCTGGTTTCTGTTATGCGAATATGTCATTGTGCAGAATTTTCCTATTTTCCGATTAAGATAATTTCCTTAGCACCACTTTGTTACTGCATTGATTTCATTTTGTAACGATTTGCAGTCGTCAATATTGCAAGCACCCGTACAGAATTTTAAGTCGTCCGCGTATAATAGTCTAAATGAGTTACATAGGTAGTTTGGTAAGTCATTGATTAGAATTAAAAATAACAGAGGGTCGAGATTCGACTCCTGATAGAACTGTGTACTTCTTCATCAGTATTCCTATTACATGATACATTCTGCTTACGGTCTGCTACTGGATTTCCAATATGAATTTCCAGTAGGCCTAGTTGGCGCTGGACTGGCCACCCATTCGCTAGTTTTCGCCTCACATGATACATTGTTACCGTACTTGTCGATAGACTTTTCTTCCCATAAGACATTGCGCATAGCTGACAATCTGTAAAGATGGAAGAACAATTTGAAGAATGTTGTAGGAGAATTACAACTTTGTGCTTTTATTAAAAATTAAAAAAGAAAAGTATGGACTAGAGATTGGCTCGAAAAAAATATAGTAATCAATGCGTATCCAAAAAGCTTTTTAATTAACTCTTGTATGCATATTCATACATGAGATTCGCAGAATTCATTCACAAATCTTAAAAACATATCAAACATTTAACTTAATACACTTGTAATAATAAGGATTTTCATTTTCGGCTAATCATATTTGTCACGTACACACCTCATCGCTTTGCATAAATACCTAACTATTAATGAACTGAACACGATTTCACTGCACGCCAACGTTCGGAAACCACAGACAAAAAACTCTTCTTTACAAACTCACAGATTATCTTCACATGGACAAACTTTGCTCTGATTGGCTGTTCCACAGAATCCAGTCGAGGAAAGCCGGTTGCAATTAGAACATGGCCTATTGCTCAAAACCAGTCAAGCAGCCAGCCAGGCAGTCATCACTTCCGGTCAAGTAGCCAGTTCAGCGACAACTAACTTTATATCCAGTTGCGTGTGATTCGGCCTTTAGGTAGGGAGCGAAGAAATCTAGTACGGGTTTGGAGAGGCCGTAACATTAACAGAATATCGTGGTTTACTCTATCGAAAGCCTTGCAGATATTTGTATGGATGACATCTACTTGTTTTCTTTCTTCTAAGCTAGTTACTACGTAATGACTTATGCAGGATTGGTTAGTAACAGTGGATCTGCCCGAGACGAAGTGGAGATATTACTGGTGATATGTGTGACAAAATTATATGAAAAATAATACATTCGAAAACTGTTTCGGGCGAAGACAATAAAGCTATTGGCCTATGCTCTTCAGTGTTACAGATGCCACTATTTTTGGGTACGGGACGCACTGTAGTGGTTTTTCATTTTGTGACAAATACAAACGTAGCTAAGGAAAGATCGAATATTTTCATTAATGGTAGGGCTAGTAAGTTCGCACAACCTTTTAACACATAGGGCGTCAGGGTCAAAGGATTTCTTTGATTTTAACTTATTTAAAAACTTTTTGTTATTATTATAACAGTGCTCCCATGTAGCAGAATGGTTGACGACTGGCCGTTGGTACGAACGGGCCCAGGTTCGAACTCAAATTCAAACGGTGTACGATCGTGACGGCAATTAGGTGAGCTGCTTGAAAGAGTAGCGGACTTCAGTCTGGGGTTTCGGATAACAGCGGCGATAGAACCCGATGCTTTGACAACCATCACCTCATAAACAAACGCTTTCAGGCCACTGTCCTCGAAGGTTTGTTGCACCTACGATAGCAGCCCAGTATTGCAATCAAAATAGAGTTATTGCATCGAAATTGTTATATTGAGAGTGCGAGAACCCCACAAGGGGATTCATGTCGAGCTTGGGTCATGGGAAGTTTTGGGGGGGACAAAATTTTATACTTTTGATACCATATCTTCACACAAAAATTGGGGGGGGGAGTTGTTTCGTTTGATTGACTTTTTATTTATTTTCCGTTATGGTTAATAGATGTTCAGCATCTACTTCATGATTTAACATCCACAGGAACACTATTTCCTGTAGCAAACATGAAAGCGAACAGTGCCTTCCGTGCCTTTTTTTCTTTAGTCATTTATTTTCAACTGCAATGAAAGGTTTCAAATGTCATGCGCGTTTCGATTGTTGGAATCTCGGCCAGTTGTAAACCATGTCTGGTGTTTTATTTGTGGTATTTCCGAGTCGGCTCCGAACTTCCGACATGCGGACTTTAGATTTAGTGTTGGATGATTTCAAGCACGATTTGTTTCGTTTGTATTGTATATATTCCGGTGTTACGACTGACTGGATAATTGTAAAATACTAAAAGTTTTTGTTGTGTAAATGTTACGAATTTCAAATATTTAATTTAAAATTAAAAACACAATATCGACTTCCAAACAAAAATCAATTTATTGTGTGTTTATCCAAACTATATTTGTGTGGAGGGGGGTTGTGATGAACAATTCTTTTGAGGGGGTATTTTGATGAATGACTTTCGGCGGATGCGTCCACGGCCTTGGGGGGGGCGGGGGGAGGGCACCCCTGATTATATTCATGGTAATTTCGGATAATATGATATTTGAAATGAAAGCTTTCAACGCACTCTCTTCTCCTATCAAGTGCTTCTGTTTCTGTTTGTCTTCTGGCGATGAAGACGAATCATGTTTAGATAAACTTATTGAAGAAACACACGAGTATAGGAACTTCCATGCCCAAGCTGAGACTCAGACAGTTAACACAGAAAACTAAATGCATCATATCGATTGATGCACTAAAGTGCGTTTTATGGCCTCTACGGAGAGTGTGATTCACAGTGTGATGCATTTTTTTACATAGTATAAGTAACACCAACTTTGTGTAGCTCAGACCAAACTTTTAAGTGCATCATCGAAAACTGTGCAAGAAGGTGCATCAAAACGCATCAGTTGCTGCATTTAAGTGCATCTTGACAAAAAGCAATACTCGCTTGTATCATATGATGGACCTATGTATTATTTTTACTGTACACAAAAATGCACAAAATGCATCAAACTGCGAATCAGAGGCCATAGAACGCACTTTAGTGCATCAATCGATGCGTTTCTGGTGCGTCAATCTATATGATGCATTTAGTTTTCTGTGTGGCCTACGGTGACGAGTTCGTGGATAGACCCCCAAACGAGCTCGGTCACCCAAGGACTTACTAGAAGCTGCTGAGTCTGAATTTTTAAGTCCACTTTACGCTCAAATAGGCTAAACGAGACTGAACCTACAGTTTAAAGTGTAATCCGAACCACAACGAATCGAACCCGAGATCCCTTGTTTACATGAAAACGACCTTACCACTATGACATCAGAGAAGCCCACTTGATACGCCTTGTTTATTTTGGCCATATGTAATAGTTTATTTGTTTTCTGTTAATTTCACAGACATCTTTTTGATATATTTGTTAGTTTCAATACTGTTGTTTGTGTTGATTTAAATTTGTAATTTTTGCTGTATATTTGTTACACGCAATATCGGAAGCGGAAGTCATTTCCGGTTTATAAACATTTGTAGAACTGTCTAATCTTTTATTGATTCCGTTGCCGGGACAACAGTGCGTGAAAATGAAAAAGTAAGTTGAGTTGCGTTGAGATGATGTTAGTTTTGTGAAAAACACTCTTATAAAAGGAAAAGCCGCAGCTTAATTGAAAGGTGATTGTGTTTGTGAATATTGTTGTTATTTTGCAGTTAATGTTTAAAGGTAAAATGTGTTATTAAATTTGTAAATGACAAGAGGAAAGAGGAGTTTACAGGATTCTTGTTGGGAAACCTGATGGTAAGAGACCTGTAGGAAGGCCAAGACGAAGATGAAGGGAGAACGTTGAGATGGACCTAAGGGAAATCGGTAGGGATGGAAAAGAGTATATAGAACTTGCTCAAGATAGGGAATGATGGAAGGTCTGTGTTGCTGCAGCCATGAACCTTCGGGTTTAAGAAGGCTAGGGAGTTAGTTAGTTAGTTAGTAAATGACAAGAAGCTATTTCTTTTTTAAATCGTTACGTCCTGAGAATGCTCATTGTAGCATAACATTAAGGAGAGTCCCATAACTCCGCCGCACAAGGAGATTGGGTAGCTACCGTGACGTAGTGATGCAGTGGCAAACATCAGAAAGGAACGCCACACACTAGAAAATATTATGACTGTCACAAACCTCTTGGTCTTTCACTTCATATTGCAAGTAAAGTTTTGACCTTGCGTTAAGGAAACCAGTCCAGAACGAATGAGGAACTAAAACAGTTTTTTTAACACCTACAAATGTTCAATGTATGCACCACGGGTACCATCACGATAGTCTACTTTTTGCCTGTCCATAGTGTCTATCGTTGCGATGATACGTTCCCTTAGGGCTGCGATATCACGCAGCATTGTGGGACGAATACCCTGTATTTGACGAAACCCCACAAAAGGAAGTCACATTGTGTAAGATCCCGTGATCTTGAGGATCAAGACATAGCACAAAACACTGTGAGTGATGTGGGTGTTTTGAGTGTCGCCCAGTGGCAGGAATATGAACTCTCAGCTTCACAAAACATACACGCACAAACTGTTGGCGTTCCTCGATCGTTCTGGACTGGTTTCATTAACGTAAGTTCAACACTTTACTTGCAATAAACTTTTGTAACCCCTCAAGTGTTTATGAAACACCTGGTATCCTTTATTTCACACTGGAACATTATCCCTTGTCCTTGCTTATCTCATCCATATAATTAAAATAACTTGAAAACATATTTCTTTGTTGATAAGATCTAAATATATGGCGATACACATCGGCTCCTTTTGTTGGCATATTTCTTTGTCGATCCTTTTTATCCGCCCAACGGACGCATCTTCCTTCCTCATAGCAAGAACTTGACACCTTCGTTCCGTCTTCCACTTGCGGCTTTATATGCTTTGACAGCAGGTGACAATATAAAGCAAGCTGAGGCTTCCAACATACTTGCTGCTTCCTTCCCCTGTCGTGGCAACACAAACCTAAGAATAATTCTACTTATGGCCAGCGACAGCCTGTCTTTGTCGTTGCAAGAAAACTATGTTGTGCGAGGGGTGTCCAAACCGAATTTAGAAAACCACATAAAATAGCATGTGGTCAAAAAACATCTGGTTCAATGTTTAATGTAGTGTCCTCCTCTAACCGTTTGGATGGCAAGCTCATAATTCTAGTGTTGCAGAAGGATTCATTCCGAGACTCAAAAAAATAGAGTTCACAGTACGCCTGATCCCGAGTTCGATACCTGGTGGAGGAACTTAGTGGTTCGGATCCCACTTTAAACTGTAGGTCCAGTCCCGATAAGTCTTTCTGTGCATGAAGTGAACTTAAAACGGAAACTAAAAAAACTTGTCGTCGCCAAATCGCTCTCTCTTTAACTCGAACTTCAGATGTCGAAACACGTAAAAATCATTTGTTGCGAGGTCTGGTAAATAGGGAAGGGGGTGATTATTCTGAACTTCTATACGTCGGCAGCAGCCCTAGCAATGTGAGACGTGTGCTGTGAAGCATTGTCTACAGGTTCCAGGTTCGAACCCTAGTCAGGCAAGAAAGTATTACTGTGTATCTCATCGCCCATTTTATCAGTTCATAGTCACGAATAACTGAACCAAAGTGACAAAAAATAACAAATTGGAAGGAGTGAATATTGGCTCTTAGGCCTACTACATAAGTTAATACAATGGCATCGCCCCGATTAGTATAAATCAACAGTAGAAAATATTCTTATTGTTCAATTACAACCATCAATGTATTGACACTAATATTTTTTTAAATAAGTTTAAAAAACTGCAGCTCACAAAGATATAAAATAATTATTAAACAAGAAAACTTTGGAATTAATATCGTCTTTACGCACGCGCAGGTGAGGGCCAATATGCAGAGTAACCTCCTGACCTTCTGACACAATTTAATTTAAGACTCAATAAATGGAAAGCTCAAACTGTCTATAAGTCCACGACGGCAGGAGAAGACGAATGGGCCTTTTTTTATCTCACTAATTAAGTGGCAAAGTTATCACTACCCTCAGGGTTCCATGCGATCAAAAACTCTCCGTTGCTAATGCGAAACAGGGCTTAAAGGGGCAGAAATTATTCTGCAGAGCACCACCTGAGACTTGCAAAGTTTGTCGTCATCTTCAGCCCGAAGAAGGAGTGGGAGTGAATGTGATGAGCAGGGAGAAGGACTGTTAGTCCTGCACCAAAAGGGATTTAGAATTCCAAGCCTTCCACCATATAGGGGACACGATTCTGGTGTTAAGGTTGTACTTAGTACACAATTTAACTCTTCATTTTTCGTAAACTCTTTTTAAAAATGTCAAGGATATATAATGTCTGTGATGTAATTTACCAACATTTTGCACAAAATTTATAATTAAGAGAAAATAATATTGTGTGAATATTATTACATAATTCGTTGGGACGAATACAAGAATTCTCCTTCATTGTTATTCAGCTTTCGTCCGAATTTCTTCAGATGTTGTAGAGATAGAGAATTGTTGGCCAAATTATTACTGAGGTTAGTGTTCCAAATAAGGCCCAACTCCAAATAACTCCCCGTCCTGAAGTAATTATTAGAATGTTCCAAAAAGTTTCCGGTAATTCTGTTAGCTCCAGTGTCTTAGCGGCCGACCCCGCAAGATCCGCAATGCTGGTCGAAGGGGCCGCAATATTATCTCCGTGCTCCTGACATCTAATTCCAGAAATTCAACAGTGTCGCTTATATAAAAAAAAATCAAATTACGAAACAGATGTAGGTCAACAATGACATAATTCGAACTCGAAATTCTTTGAGAAGAAAGAACCGATCTCTATTTTTCCTTTCTTGTTGGTGAACTTAAAATACGTATGAACAGAGTGAGCAGTATTGTACAATGGTGGAAAAAATTCTTCCCCATAAGACTTTAATGGCAGTAAATAATGCCGGAAAGGTAGGCAATACACATTGCACCTTTAGGTCATCGGGTGATTCTGTCTGTCTCAAGAGCAACTCGTCTTTCATGCAATAGCCAACAGACACAGGAAATGTAGGAAAGTCACGTGACTTGTCAGGTGGAATGTTGTTCGTCAGAATACAGCCTGTTCTCAAGCCAAGTCGCAGAACCGACAAGACGTTACATGCCCGAAAATGATTCGCCCAAAAGATTTGAACGAAACGCTAAAATAATTATTGCCTTAATTACAAAGGCTACTATACTACGTATATGTGTCGCGGTAGCTCGGTCGTTAGGGCGTTTGATTACCATGCGAGAAATCTGAGTTCGATCCCCGACTGGGGAGAATTGGAATTTTGTCCACCTGTTCAAGTGGCTCCGGCGCCCACCCACCGTCGTATAAAGTGGATACCTGTAAGAAACTAAGGGGTGGGGTTAAAGGCGGCCAGGGGCGTGGTGCTGGTCACATTATCCCCACCTTCGGCCGTAGCAAGAAAGTCACACACCCTACACTCCTTCACAAAGCAGCACTTTGCATTTTCATTTACTATACGTCAGAATTGATCGGAACAGAACTTTCTAATCTCTACGTGGACTTTCTTCCAAGTTCCGTAGGGATGTAAATAGGCTCCAGTTTTTCTTGACACAATTCATCATGTTATATTTCGATATGAAAACCACGGCCGATATCCTGTGTGTGTGTGTGTGTGTGTGTGTGTGTGTGTGTGTGTGTGTGTGTGTGTGTGTGTGTATGTGTGTGTGTGTGTGTGTGTGTGTGTGTTTTTGGGGGGGTATAATTCAAACATGTGAGGTGATTCATTCCCACTACTCCATTCTCCGATTCTTCGTATCCGAAATAACTCTCAATTCCACACACTGAAAATGTAGCACTTCCTACATCTCAGCATGCAAATATCTAGTAGCAAAGTAATGTGTAGACACATAGTGGTTCGGATCCAACTTTAAACTGTAGATGCATTCCCGATTAGTCTTACTCTGCATAAAGTGGTCTTAAGACACCAAATCAACCAACCAACACAATCCCGTTATTGTCGAGATTATCGAATCCAGAACCTTCGTCGCGAATAACATAAGCAGGAAGACAATGTGAAGTTACCGAACAGAAACAGAACCTAAAACCTACAACAGATAGATTGGATTAAATCGACGATACAGCACACGTTCTGAAATGAAGAAGAATACGAAAGTTGAAGGACATCCATGCACAAAATATATTATATACTTACTTTGGATACACACACACACTTTTCCTCCCCTCAATGAGAAGATATGCTTCTTGCAGAGAAGCCATTACGTAGGCCTTCAATGCCACGACGAGAAAATGTTCTACATGCAATGGCGGGACCAAAACATACGTCTAGTTTGATATGAAAGCTGTGTTCCTCCTTATTTCGTACGTCATTGATAACAAGAACACGGGCCTCTTCTGCTAACCCTAGTTTCGTGGAGCACACGCCTGTTCGCCAACCTTTGGTTCCGTGACCTTCGCTCGTAGTTAGCAAGAGTGAATGACTCACCAGATACCTGTTGCCTGTGAGATTATACAAGAATAGATATTTCGTTAGCGTCTGTAAGTATTGTTTCATCTGCAGTTATATCAGTTAATGTTCGAATAGTTTCCTAATGGTTATTTATAAATGAGCTTTCTATCTATTTGCACCCAGGGGGGGGGGTGGTCTGCATGCATTATTTCCCCCCCCCTGAAACAAGAAGAAATTCGAAGACGCAAAATGAGTCGTATAAGAGTAGTTAACAAAGAGAAACAGAAAACGAAAATCTAAATGTTGAAATACATTATTGTAGATATCGAGTGTATAACATTTTGTCACGGGGCCTCCTCGATGGCGTAGTGATAACGTCGTCACCTTATAATCAAGAGATCCCGGGTTCAATACACGGTGCAGGCACGTAGTGGTTGGTATCCCATTTAAAACTGAAGGTGCAGTCTCGATTAGCTTATCTGTGCACAAAACAAAAACCAAAATCATAAATTGTCACAGTGTAAGAAAATTTCTTGTTGAACCACATACGAAACAAAAAATAATAATTTATTCCATGTTGAAATTCACATCTGTTGCATCTAACCAGCATAATTATGGATCCCAACATATTTTCTCAGATCCATTTTAATTATGCGTGTATGATAAAATAACAGAAGTAGAGGAAAGAGAAAGCCAAGCGAAACACGGATACCTTCTCCAGAATTTCAAATCTCGTTACTTAAGGTTCTGGGTTGAAGTCCAGGGCAGGCATGACTCTCTTGTTCTTGCCCTTCTATCTGCTCTATGTCATCATAAATCGTCGTACAGAGGAAGAAGAATGACAATAAATGCCAATACAAAGCCAATAACAAACAGAACAACAACTCAATTAGGCAGATGTCAAGAAAGAAACAAGACTTGACAGTGTCTCCGTCTCTCAGTTTCTCGAATTGAAAATTGCTCTCCCGTTCTCGGTCTCGACTACTTAAATACAGAAATCGAAAACGTATGTGAAGATACATATATTTCATATATCTCGGTTTTGTAGGAGATTTCGTGAGAGATGAAATAAGTACTCTTCGATCATGTTTATTTTTATTATTTTTGTTACGTAACATCACTTTTCTTCCCAGTCGTGGACGAGTGTCCATTTCACGAAATTAATGACGAAATACTCAAACTCCCGTGACAAGGACGGTACTCAAACCAGGGACCTTTGGTGACGAGATCGAATGTCGACCACTTAATGAGCTCGCCCACTGAGTCTGTTTAATGATGTTTGTGTCAGGTAATTCGTAATAACTGTCATTATCATTTGTTTTATAATTTATCTTATTGATGTGATTAACCTGAAGTCGAAGAATTAGTTGAGAGGCAAAATTGCAAGATTGAATGTCTCTGATGTTACTTCGTGTCGAATAATATGACGTGATATTATGATATGAATATATTAATAATATTATATGCCTAGTCATCATAATTTTGGAACAGGCTTTTTCATAAATAATAGAATTATCTCGCCTCTTAAAACAGTAGAATTTATTAATGATAGGATATCATATGCAGTTTTACAAGGTAGGTGGTGTAAAATTATTTTAATAAACATACATGCTCCAACGGAAGATAAAGATGATAATACTAAAGATGATTTTTATACAGAGTTAGAACAGGTCTTTGATAAATTTTCTCAGTATGATATGAAAATTCTGTTAAGTGACTGTAATGCACAGATTGGCAAAGAAGAGACATTTAAACCCACGAATGGTAAAGAAAGTCTTCATGAATTAAGTAATGATAATGGTATAAGATTGATTACTTTTGCAACCTCAAAGAATTTCATTGTGAAAAGTACCACTTTTAAACATAAAGATATCCATAAATATACCTGGTCTTCTCCAGATGGTAAAACTCATAATCAGATAGATCATATTCTCATTGATAAGAGAAGGCATACTAGTATAATTGACGTTCGTACACATACAGGTGCTGACTGTGCCAGTGACCATTATTTAGTAATTGCTAAATTAAGAGAAAGACTCGTAGTGATAAATCAAAAGCAACAAAATCTAAAATTTCTAAAATTTAATACAGCAAAATTTGCTGATGAAAGAATTAAGAAAGATTACCAAATTAAACTGTCAAATAGATTTGATGTTTTGCAGGATTTAAATGATGATGAAAATATAAATGAAACAGACGTAAATAAGAATTGGGAGCAAATACGTAATGCAATAGAATCAGCAGCTAAAGAAAGTATAGGATACCATAAACCAAGAAAAAGTAAGCCATGGTTTGATAATGAATGTCATAATCTAATAGAAATAAGAAATCAGGCAAGACTTAGGTGGTTAAATAACTCTGATGATACAAATCTAAACAATTATAATAGAATAAAGCCATAAGTTAACCGCACGTTTAGAAGTAAAAAAAGAGATTACTTGAAAAGCAAAATTAACGAAATTGAAACAAACAGCAAAAATAAAAATATCAGAGATTTATATAAAGATGTAAATGAATTTAGAAAGGGGTGGCAACCTAAGTAAACTTGATAAAAGATAAAGAAGGTGATTTTCTAGCTGACCCAAGCGATATTCTAAATAGATGGAAGAACTACTTTAATGACCTTTTAAATGTTCATGTAGGAGATAAATCAGAAGTAAATGAAGTACACACAGCAGAACCTTTAGTTCCAGAACCTAACTTGACTGAAGTCACAGATGCTATTAAAAGGCTAAAGAATAACAAAGCACCTGGCATTGATTTAATACAAGCTGAGTTAAATAAATATGGTGGAAATTCATTAATATGTCAAATTCATAAATTAATTTGTTTAATATGGAATAAAGAAGAAATCCCTCAACAGTGGAAAGAATCCATAATTGTTCCTGTGTTCAAAAAAGGTGATAAAATGAACTGCAATAATTACCGTGGAATTTCTCTACTCTCAACAACATATAAAATATTATCTTACATTATTTTAACAAGACTAACACCATATGCTAATGAAATTATAGGTGATTATCAATGTGGATTTAAACGTAACAGATCAACTACAGATCAAATTTTTCACATCAGACAGACACTTGAAAAAAATTGGGAATATAACCAAAATGTCCATCAGCTACTCATTGATTTCAAAAAAGCATATGATTCGGTCAAAAGAGATAAATTATATAATATATTAGTAGAGTTTGGAATACCTAAGAAGCTTGTTAGTATGATAAAAGTATGCACCAGTGAAACAGAGAGTAAAATTCGTGTCGGTAATAATGTGTCTGACAAATTTACAATTCATGATGGGTTAAAACAAGGAGATGCATTATCTCTATTGCTCTTGAATTTTGCCTTGGAATATGCTGTTAGGAAGGTAAAAGAAACTAACGAAGGACTAAAATTAAATGGTATGACTCAGTTGTTAGCATATGAGTAGTGGGGTTTGTGGTATTACTGGGGCGAGAAAGTATGAGCCCCCCTCAGGCAGATTTGGCTACACTTAAACCTAGCTCAACATGCCCATATGAGTTTTTTTGCTCAAGTGTGGCACCCTCTCTAACCCAAGATTTTTGTAAAAATGCCCTCGGGAATTTCCCGTGAAAGTATGACCCCCCTCAGATTAATTTGCCTACACTTACAAAAGCTACATCTGTGAGATTGTTGTCCATAAGCTTGTTAAAAATATGCCCCTCTTGATATTGTTTTTGGCTACACTTAAAACTAAGCCAAAAATGCTCATATGAGCCACCCACACCCACCCACATACACCCACACCCACCCACACCCACCTACATACACCCACACCCACCCACATACACCCACACCCACCCACACCCACACATATTTACTTCCGGTCCACTTCCGGTCAATTCTGGCCCATTTCCGGTCACTTCCGGTCCACTTCCGGTCAATTCCGGCCCATTTCCGGTCACTTCCGGTCCACTTCCGGTCAATTACGGTCAATTCCGGCCCATTTCCGGCCATTTCCGGTCACTTCCGGTCCACTTCCGGTCATTTCCGGCCAATTCCGGTCACTTCCGGTCCGCTTTCGGTCCACTTCCGGTCAATTCCGGCCCATTTCCGGTCACTTCCGGTCAATTCCGGCCCATTTCCGGCCATTTCCGGTCCACTTGTGGCCTATTTCTATTGCATCATGTTTTGCAACAAATTATCCAATATTATGCAATAAATTATTAGGCATGTGTTGTTTTCTGATTGGTTGGTTATGACATAATGTGATGATGTGTTATATTCTGATTGGCTTATTGTTTCAGATGTTTTCAATGCTGTCCGTGCTTAGGCTATATAAAGAGATTTTGCATTGCATATCAGCCAGTATTGTACCAAAACCAAAAATATTAACACACATACACATACACACACACACACACACTAAATATACAAAGCACACTGCTGAACCCAACTGATATTTTTATTAAGCATAAAGTTTTGATTTGAATCCCAAGAAATATATATAATAAACCAATAATAAAAATGCCAAATCAAAAACATTGTAATCAATGCAAAAAGAATATATCCAGCTCCAATTGGCTAAGCATCAAAAGAATTGTAATCCAGACAAATGCAGAACACCCACAAAAATATGCCCTAAATGCCATAGAAAATATAGCATGGAATATTTCACATATAAACATATAGATACTTGTTCTGCACAGTCATCAACATTGCCCCCACAATCATCTACATCTGGTCTGAAAAGGAAGCATGAAACACCTGTTAATGCTAGACCGGCAAAGCAGCCACGCTATGAACCCATCCATAGCAGTTTTGCTGGCCAACTTAGGGATTACCGGTTTGTATCAGAGCAAAAATGTGATATTAAGAATTTTTTGAACAGTATAAATCCTGATGTGCAGGCAATTCTAAATGCACAAAATGGCTCTTATAAGCTGTCCCTCAAATTGTTTACACAATATAAGAAACCAAATGGCACAAAATTTACACAGCCCAACATAACAGAAACTGTAGCTGTATATTCAAATGCAAATTTAGACAAAATAATAAGCAGTTTGATAGATCAATTGAATATTAAACACTCTGAATTTGCAGCAAAAGAATCGGGATGGAGCCTATGCGGAACTCCACACAAGCTCTATGTTAATATTTCTGAATTCAGCCCATTACAAGGTTCCACATATGTGTCTTTACCTGATAATATCAAAAACAAAAAAGCCGTGGTTAACATAGAAAATAATGATGAGAAATGTCTTCTGTGGTGTATTTTAGCTGCTTTGTATCCAGTTTTAAATAATCCAGAGAGAATAAGTTATTATAAACAGCATGAACATGATTTTGATGAAGTAATGGAGGGCTTAAAATATCCAATGTCAGTTCAGAATATTGATAAATTTGAAAAAAAAAGGCCAGGGATATCAATGGTAAACAATTATCTATTAATGTATTTATTTGTTCTACTGGCCGTGGCAATTGCTTGATAGCACCTCTCAGAATCAGTACACTTGATGATGATCTTGCTGTCCCGATTGATCTGCTCTTAATTGAAGGGGATGACACACACCATTACACTCTGATACACAGTCTTGAAGCTTTAGTCAGAAAACAACTAGACAAATCCAATACAATATTCAAGTTGTGTAGAAGATTTTTAACTGTATTTGATGGTAGGAAAATGGTGAATGGTGTTTGTGAAGAGAATGCAGAAATTGCTAAAAACAAGTTAATTGAACATTTAAAATACTGTGGCAACCATAAACCTGTTCATATGCTTATGCCTAATCCAAGTGAAAATGCTAAATTCAAAAAATTTGAAGCCTTGTTGGAACACCCAGCATATATAGTCTGTGATTTTGAATCAAACCTCAAACCTCTTGCATTCTGCATCCCAGATCCTGATGAATCTTCAATTACATCATACCAGTTACATGAACCTTCTAGTTTTTATTATGTTGTCGTACAGGATGGTGTGGTTAGTAAAGAATATTTATACATGGGAGCAGATGCCATCAAAGAATTTGCACATAGAATAGAAAATGAGTGCCATAACATAGCATCTAATATCTTATTAAAATCAAGACCTATGTTGCCTTTAACAGAGGATCAGATTGAAGATTTCAACAATGCAGAAAAATGCCCGGTATGTGATTCTGAATTTTCAGATACAAATATCAAGGTACATCACCATTCTCATACAGATGGTAAATTCTTAATGGCACTGTGTAATAGCTGTAATATTAAGATCCAGAGACCAAAATTTGTCCCTATATTTTGCCATGGTGCATCCAATTATGATTTCCATCATCTGATCAGGTACGAGGGGTTTGACAAGCAGAATTTAAATATTTTAGCAGAAAATAATGAGAAATATATTGCCATTAGCAAGATAATTAAAGTTAATGGTGTTCCCATTCACTTAAGATTTCTTGATTCCTACAGAATTCTGTCCGCTAGCCTGGCTACACTGGCCAGTCAATTATCTGATGATCAATTCAAAATCACATGTGCTTTGTTTCCAAATCAGGACCTGAAATTAATTAGGTGGAAGGGTGTATATCCATATGACTATGTTACAGATTTTTCTAAATTTAATGAGTGTTCTCTGCCACCACAACAAGAGTTCTACAGCAAACTCAGAGGATCTGGAATCACTGATGAAGATTATCACCATGCCCAGTTGATGTGGAACAATTTAAAATGCCAGACATTTGGTGATTATCACAAGGCATATTTAAAACTTGATGTCACTCTCTTAGCCGATATACTGCAGGCATTCAGAAAATCTTCCATGGAAAATTATAAGCTGGATCCAATGTATTTTTACAGTGCACCAGGCCTAGCATGGTCTTCAATGTTTTTGAACACTAAAATGCAATTGGATCTGATTCAAGATCAGGACATGTATCTGTTTATGGAACAATGTATAAGAGGGGGCATGGTGCAATGCTCTCAGAGATATGCCAGAGCTAACAACAAATATATTCCCGATTATGATCCAGCACTGCCATCAAATTATATACTTTATGTGGATGCCAATAGCCTGTATGGTTATTCTATGATGGATAAACTGCCATATGCAGGGCTTGAGTGGGTTGAAGATTTCAATATTGAAGATCTTCAGGATTTTGATGACAGTGACTATGGTCTATTCTTAGAGGTTGATCTGACAATTCCTGAAGATTTACACAACACATTTTCTGATCTGCCCCCAATTCCTGAGGTTAAGTGTTCACCTGGCTCTAAACAGAAGAAGCTAATGATGACTCTAGAGCCAAAACAGGATTATGTCATATATTATAAAAACCTCCAGTTCCTGATGCATCATGGTGTTCAAGTGACCAAAGTAGGAAAAGTTTTGAGGTTCAGGCACTCAAGATGGTTGAAACCATATATTGATACAAACACAGAGCTTCGAACATCTGCAATGAGCCAATTTGATAAGACCTTGTTTAAATTGATGGTCAATTCAGTGTATGGCAAAACCATAGAAAATGTCAGAAAACATACTGATGTTAAAATAATTACTGACCCCAGCCTGAGCAAAAAATTGATAGCAAAGCCTAATTTCAACTACAGAAGAATTTATGATGAGCATATGGCACTTTTTAATATGAAAAAAAACAAAGATTAAGTTTGATAAACCTATTTATGTAGGAGCTGTGATATTGGAATTGGCCAAATTACACATGTTAAAATTGTATTATAATGTGTTGAAGCCTATTTATGGTGATTGTGTAAAACTGATGTACATGGACACAGATAGCTTTATTCTTGATATTCAGACAGAAGATGTCTATCAAGATATGTCACAGCCTGCATTGCTTGAATATTTTGATACTAGTGAACATATAAGGATTCAACCCCACAACAAAAAGGTGCCTGGCAAGTTAAAAGATGAGACACTTGGTGATGTTATTGTGGCATTTGCTGGGTTAAGGGCCAAGATGTACAGCCTTGAAGCATGTAATGGTGCTGTTGCAAAAAAAGCCAAGGGCATTGGCAGAGTAACTGTAGACAAAGAGCTCCATTTTAAAGATTACAAAAATTGTCTCAAATCACAGAGTTCAATCAGAACATCGTAAAACAGAATTCAGAGTGAGGATCACTTGTTGACTACAAATGTTGTAAGAAAAGTGGCTCTTGACCCACATGATGATAAGAGATGCATTTTGTCATGTGGCATACATACTCTACCATGGGGTCATTGTGACTTGAGAAGTGGTAATCAATGCCCAATTACAGAGCATGATTTGAAATAAATAAACATGCCTATGAACTTATTTGGGTTCAAAAAACAGGCTATTATGGACCTGCCAACACCAGCACCCTCTTCTGATATAATATCTAAACTAAGTGCTTTGTTAAATATTCATCTGAACAGCATACTTACAGATGTTGATGATGAAACAGGTAAAACATTGTACACATTTAACAATAATTTAAATCATTACCAATTACCTGTAGGTGGTCAATTACAATTTATTACAACCCCCGAGGGTGATGTCAAAGTTTCAATAGGGAGAAATATTTACAGGATTAAGCACTCAAACATGATTTCTGGCACTGTATATACTGTTTCTGCTGGTGACTGCTTATATATTGAGGTCCCAGCATCCTATGACAAGCTTATACCTCTTTTATTGAATTAAGAATTAGATATTCAATAATAAATAACCACTAAAACAAAATGCCTAATGATATATTTGGCAATACAAGACATGAAGATCACAGTGATGAGATTCTGATGCTTGATGTCAGAGTCAAAAAATTAAGAAGTGATTTACAAGCTTTACAAACCACACTCAATGCCAGTCTTCAACTAGAAATTACAAATTTGCAATCACAATGCATGGACCCTCTTCTTAAAATTGACTCTGCACTCAAATTGCTGCTTCAAAAATATACTGATTTGGCTACATTGGATAATTTTCAAAATTTAGAGGAGGCTGTAGCAGCTCTTCAAGCCAAATTTAAGACTCAGGCTAACAACTCTGAGCAATTGAAACAACAATTGGAAGAGCAGATTAATAATGCCCAGGCACAGCTCCAAATAATTGTCAAAAGCATAAAATCACAAGAAGATTTTGATCTAGTGATTTCCACTCTAAAAGAACAGATTCAATCACTGGAGATTCCTAATCTGGGCCCTCTAAACAATGCCATAGCCGAGGTTAAAGAAAAAATTGAGACACTTGAAACTTTTATGAACAACTTGCCATCTTCTGATGCTTTGAGTGCTATAACTCGGAGTGTTGCCAACATCAAGCTGCAACTTGAAACATATGAAGATTTTGGAAAAATTCAGAGTACCATAACCCATCTTGAGGGTACAATAGCAGCAGTGCAAAGTGATTTGACAAATGTACAAGAATCTCTAGAATCCCGCTTGCCTGGTATTGTAGACACCCTAGTCAGTGTCCAGCAACAGATCACAAAACTTGAAAACCTCAACACTGAATCTGAGCTATCTCATTTTCATCACTTGATCGATGATATCCAAACAAAGCTTGAAATTTTACAACAATCAACACCCACTCAGGCAGACATAACCCTGCTCCAAGATGCTATGCAAAGTGTGGCTGATGCTTCTGAATTAAATAATGTAAAATTGGTTCTTGAATCTTTGCAGAATACTGTATCAAATCTGCCTACATCACAGGAACTTAAAAATATAAAGAGAGCTGTGAATCGCATATTGAAATCAGAAGATATCAAGAATATCCAAACAGAGATCAAACAACTTACTCAGACAGTGGCCACTCTACCAACTAATCAACATATTAATGAACTGCATGCCCTGTTTGAGGATATCAGAAGACAAGTCCATGATCTTACTGCTCAAAATTCAAAATTGGCAGTTGTTGAAAATTTACAGCAAATTGTAGCTAATATCAAGCAACAGCTAGGGACCATCGAATCCAATCAAGCAAATGCTTTGTCTGTTTTTGCCACGCAGCTTCAAGAAATTGTGCAACAATACAAGAAACTTGTTGTGGACATAAAGATCAAGCCAGGCCATGATGATGTTGTAAGGACTATCAATGAGCATCTTGAATCTGTAATAAGTAGATTGCTTACACCAGAAAAAGAAATAACTGGCCTAATCGAGAATCCTAAGCACACAGTAATCCTTGAATTGTACAGTGTCCCTAACAAAGAATATGATTCACCATTTACACCAGGTGGCAAAATATATATGCTGTCCCCTGCACAATTTTATTACCAGTTTTTTGTGGGGGGCACACTCAGACCAATCAAGATCAAATATTGGCTCCAACCACAGGCTCACCACTACCCTACCATATCAATAACCAATGCTGACAACAAACCAAAGGTCACCAGTGTAGAGTTAGAGGATTTTACAGACCCCAATACATTAGAAACATCTTATGCTGAAGATGATGGCTCTCTGGAATTTAATATACAAATAGGAGACAAACTGTATTTAGAAAATCCTGTAGTATCAACTGCTGAACACCCCATAGTTGCAATATTCTTGTTTACATATTATGTCTAGACAAATTATTGTTGATGAATTACACAGACAAGCCAGACATAATTATAAGAGACTGCCAGTGGTTACAAAAGGCATAGATGATTTATGGCAGTGTGACTTGGTTGAGATGGCAAGTGGACAGCTGAAAAACTTACACAAGATCAACAAGGGCTACAAGTATCTACTCACTGTCTTAGATACATTTTCAAAATTTGCCTGGGCTGTGCCACTCAAATTCAAGACTGGAAAATGTGTTACAGAAGCCTTCAGGACAATCATCAATCAGAGTGGAAGATCACCGCGCTATTTGCAAACAGATAATGGCAAAGAATTCTATAATTCTGTGTTCCAACAATTTATTAAATGCCAGTCAATACAACATTACTCGAGTTACAGTGATCTCAAGGCCTCTATTGTAGAGAGATTCAACAAAACCCTAAAAATCATATGTATAAACAATTTACCCTCCAAGGTAATTATAAATGGCTTAATATTCTTCCAGAACTTCTACATAAATATAACAACTCTGTCCATTCCACAATCAACATGAAACCCTCTGAGGTAACTTCATCTGATGAGCAAAAATTGATTAGTACTGTTTATTATCCTAGATACCAGCCAACAACAAGAAAAGCCAAATACAAGGTGGGTGATCAAGTAAGAATCAGCAAATATAAGCACTTATTCAAAAGAGGCTTTACCAGAAACTGGAGCACTGAATTATTTACAGTGGTTCAAGTTAAACCTGGGACCCGTTACACATATATAATAAAAGACCACCGAGGAGAAGTTCTCAAAGGCAGGTTTTATGAAGAAGAACTCAGCAAAACTAAGCAGCCTGACACATATCTCATAGAAAAAATCATCCGCAGAAAAGGCAACAAGTTACTTGTCAAATGGCTAGGACTCCCAGAACACAGCTGGATCGATGCAGACAAAGTGATACTATGAACACATGGGATGTTATAAAGAGGCTGCCAGAACCTGAACAGCAAAATAAGAGAAATGGAATGCTGCTGCCTGATAATATTAGATGTCTTATTGTTGGGCCATCGGCTTGTGGTAAAACTACACTAATGATTGATAATTTTTTGTTGGCACCCAACTGGTTAGATTGGAAAAACAGGCACTTGTATGTCTTCTCTAAGAGCTTGGAACAATTAAAATATCAGCAGCTGATGAAGCTATATGATGGACTGGATATTGCCACTTTTGAATCAGATGTTAAGCCACTCCATGAATGTCTCGATAATTCTGTTGTTGTATTTGATGACATTATACTGGATAATCAAAACAAGGTTAGACATTTCTTTACACAGGGCCGACACAAAAACATTGATTGCTTCTACCTGGCACAGACTTTTTCTAAAATACCGAAGCAGCTGATCCGAGACAACAGCAATTTTATATGTGTGTTTCATCAAGATCATACCAACCTCAAACACATACATGATGAATATGTAGGTGGGGACTTGAGCTACAATGATTTTTCCAAGTTTTGCAGTAGGTGCTGGAATCAGGACAGTTATGGCTTTGTTACAATTGATATGACAAGGAAACCCAATAGTGGCAAATACAGAAATAAAATCAACAATTTTCTAGACATTGAAACATATATAAATAACCATGAAAAGGCCCATCATTGATGATCTTAAATTAAGAGATTATCTTGTAAATAGGTTTAAGGGATGGAAATCAGAGAACCGAGGAATCTATGAACAACACAAGCAAACAGAACAGCCTATTATTGATGCTATTAGTGAATTAGGTAAAAATATCAAAACTGTTACAGAGCAGAATCAAAATTTGATCACAGAGCTTGTACCTGTAGCTGCTAGGAACATATTAGATTATCCAATCACCCCACTTTCTAGTATTCATGCACCTAGTCCTGTTGCTCCTCGAAGAATTGAAGCTACTCAGGATCCTATTGAATTGGGTCTTCTTGCTCAAAAATATTTAAGCACACCTAAAGACAACAAAGATGAGGTCTTTGGCCTATATGCTGACACAGAGCGTGATGGTAGCATCATACATAGAATTGGCAATTTCAGAGTAACATTTATGGGAGATGATCTGATTGTATATTCAGAATCTCATCTTGGAGAAAGAGGTGCTTTTGTTAAGTATCTCGGAACACCTGGATTGTGGGAACTGATGACTAGGAAGAGACCTGGCAGCTATACAGATCAAGATTATGAGCACTACAAAGAAATATTAATAAAATCAGATGCTCTATACCAGAACAATGATCCCACAGAAAAAAGAGTCAAGTCTAGTTTTGGAGCAAAATACAACAACTTAATCAAGCCCATATGGTCACAGATCAAGACTGGCAGTGGAATCAAACAATACAACACCCTGCCTAAAGAATTTGTGTGGGTTGATGATGTCAGGAAACTTGTAGATAGGTTATTGGTGATAGCTGGGGAGGAAAATGCTGGCAACCACAATTTTTACAATGGAAAGGTTGGAATTATGGACATGATAAGCACTAAATTGTCTAATTTTATAGTGAATGACACTAAGGGAATTGGATATCTTATAAAAATTATTAATACTCTACCACCTAAATTTTGGAATATTTCTGAGGGTCGGGGGCTGGTTAATGACATTATAAACAAGCTGCCATTTGAACTACACATTCCAGGCTATCAGTATTGTGGTCCAGGCACAAAATTGGACCATAGATTAAACAGAGGTGATCCTGGTGTTAATCCCCTAGATGCTGCTTGTAGAGACCATGACATAGCATACAACACACATTCTGATCTTGACAAGAGACATGTTGCAGACAAGAAATTAGAAGAGGCTGCATTTGGTAGATTTGTAAGCAAAGATGCTTCTTTGAGTGAAAAAATAGCAGCATTGGGAACCACCATAGCTATGAACACCAAACAAAAACTGGGGTGGGGGTTGTGAATATATATATAATAAACCTACAATGAAGGCCAAGGGTGTTATGTATCAGATATCTTATGCAGGTCTTAAATCTCTTAAAACTATTGATAGTCTTTTAACCAAAAAGCAGCGCAAGAAAAAAAGCTCTTGTATTGCCAAGGGCCATGGTATGAAATTGTTACTTAGTACCCCCCAATTAAAAAAAATTACAGCAATCCAGGAAAGAATCACATGTGGGGGGCTTCGTATTTACTATCCCGGCCATCTTAGCAGCTTTGGGGGCTGTTGGCAGCCCTGGCTGGGGGATCAGCTGCTATAGCAAAAACAGTAATAGATGCCAAGAAGAATAAGGCAGAATTAGATGAAATGAAGCGCCATAATCTGGCCATAGAGAAACAAGGCAAAGGTGTTAAGAGAGCCATGAATAAGTTTAAAAAAACAAGAGCCGCTTACAAACCAAGATATTGAAGCTTTAATCAAGCCACTGGGCATCAAAAATTTTAGAGGTGTGTACATGTCTGATTCTTTACCAGAACAACCACTCAACAAAGAGTGTGGCATAGTTAATTTGGATAAGTACAAAAATCAGGGCACTCACTGGATCTGTTATCTTAAATATTTAAAAGATGAGGCATTTGTGTTTGATTCATTTGGAGGTGTTCCACCTGAAAATTTAGTAAAATATCTAAAATCAGCTAATCTTTATTACAATAATGCCCGTGTTCAAAATTTCAAAGATGTTAATTGTGGACCTCTGTTTATCTGTTCTTAGATATCTGTCTCAAATAAATAAACCATCAATTGAAAATTTTCAAAAAGCCCTGTGGTATTTAAAACATCATGGGGGTATTCCATCTCACCAGCCAAAATTCAATATTGAAACTTAGATTACATGATGATATAGTGTATCCCAAAACAATAGCTCTCAGAGCATTTTATGGCATGTACTTGATCCCTAATATTACACACCACAACAACACAATTGCAGTTGGGGATCAAAAAATTGTCATCACTCCAGGGCAGTATAATCTGTCTACTCTAAATGCTCAGTTACCCAGAGGTATAGTGTTAACTCAAAATTCTGTCACTCACAGAGTAGAAATTGTGTCTGCTACAGAAACAGTGGATCTGGGTACTATAGGAGAACTGTTGGGCTTTGAGAACAATACAAAACTTGAACCAGCCATCAAACACACTGCTATTAATATACCTAAATTCTTAGCCATAGAGACTCTGAATATTCACTGTAATGTGGCCGAGGGTATGATCACCAAATCAAATGGCATAGGCTCTCACAAACAAACTGGCATCATTGCAACATTCAAACCTAACTCAGAATTTATGGAGCCCATCATCTATACTCCATCACCAACATTATATTTTCCTGTGTGCCATAATAGAATAGATTATATTGAGTTGATGGTCACTAATGAAAAAGAAGAATTAGTTGATTTTGCTGGAGCCACAACAACTGCTATCATAGAAATTAATATTTAAATAAAAATACATACAAAAAAATGGAAAATATTGAGAGTTATGAGCTACAATCATTCCCCCCAAACAGGAGTACCTTTGCAAATTTAAATCAGCCCAACACAGAGATTGAGGTTGATCTTGATGTAGGGGATGGCTTTATACACCCTCACAGAGCAGATCTATTTATCAAATTTGATGTTATAAAGCTCGATGGTACAGATTATCCGGCAAATTCAAATATAAGATTGGTGGACAATTTTGTGCCACATCTGTTCTCTGAAATTGAGATCAGAAAACATGGTGTTGTTATAAACAGAATAGATTACCCCGGCATTACCTCTACAGCTTTGGCCACACTAAAATTATCCAAGACCGAGGCTTCTTACTACAAAATAGGTGGATTTGAAGCTGGTGATAAGATAATATCTAAGAGTCACACAGGATTGTTTCCTATGCGCCTGTTGCCAGGATTCTTCTCAGATTACAAAGAAATTATGTGGAAGGGTGGTTTAAGAATTACATTTAGAAGATCTGTCAATGATAATAATGCTTTGATGAGGTATAGTTCATTAAATTCTACTGGGTTAGCTCTGCCTAATACCCTACCTGATGAAGGCAAATGCCTTATTCAGACTATGGAGCTAAGAATCCCGGTTGTTGAATATGAGGCCAGTTATGCTCTTAAATACAAAGCAGATATCCTAAAAAATCCACAAGTACCTTTACAATTTTATACATATCAATGTGTGGAGAAGCCTGCAACTGGTAGCTATTATGAATTTGATGCTACAAACTCATTCTCCAGTATACAATATGACATGCCAGATTTTGTAGTGGTACTGTTTCAGACTGGAAGACACAATAATCAGGAAAAAAAATCAAGTAAATTTGATAGCTGCAACATCAAGAACATATATCTTAAAAATGGCAGAAATGAGGTATTTCCTAGAGAAAATTATAATTTAGACATGTCCAAGGATGATTTCCTCAAATTATATGAGGCATTTACAGCATACAAAAGGGTCACTACTGGCAATACTGACATGTATTACACACCAGATGAATTCAAAGCACAGAGACCCATGTTTGTCATCAACACTTCAAAAAGGAAACAAGTAGTGGTTAATGACAGGACAAACATTAAAATTATCTGTGAATTCCATGATAAACTCCCTGATGATACCATATGTAGTGTTATTCTTATAGGTGAAAAATCATATGTTTATGATGTAAGAAATGAGAGAGTCACAGAGCAATTCTAGAAGAATTACATTATCTTAATACTAGATATACAAGTTGAGCCTGGTGCCCAATTAAAATATTTGGGTTAACATTAATTCTCTGAACTTAAACCGGAAGTGGACCGGAAGTAAATATGTATGTGTGTGGGTGTGGGTGTAGATGTAGCTAATAAGATTACACTTTACAGAGTACTACACTAGAGGCAATAAGCTCATATGAGCATTTTTGGCTTAGTTTTAAGTGTAGCCAAAAACAATATCAAGAGGGGCATATTTTTAACAAGCTTATGGACAACAATCTCACAGATGTAGCTTTTGTAATTGTAGGCAAATCAATCTGAGGGGGGTCATACTTTCACGGGAAATTCCCGAGGGCATTTTTACAAAAATCTTGGGTTAGACAGGGTGCCACACTTGAGCAAAAAGCTCATATGGGCATGTTGAGCTAGGTTTAAGTGTAGCCAAATCTGCCTGAGGGGGCTCATACTTTCTCGCCCCAGTAATAGGTACTTTTACACTACTCATATGCAGATGATGTAGACTTATTAGGGGATGATATAAATACAATCAAGAATAATGCTAAAATATCTTTCAAAACTGCTAAAGAGATAGGTTTGGAAGTTAACAAAGAGAAAACTAAATATATGCTTACAGGCCGAAACCAAGTGTTAATTATTAATCAAAATCTACTTATTGATAACAACTCGTTTGAACCAGTTTCCAAATTCAAATACTTAGGAGTAATATTAACAAAAGAAAATTATATTAAAGAGGAAATAAAAAGTAGGCTTAATTCAGGAAATGCATGTTACTTCTCTCTTCATAAACTTTTGTCTTCTCGTTTAATATCTAAGAAACTAAAAGTTAAAATATACAAAACAGTAATTTTGCCTATAATATTATATGGGTGTGAAACTTGGTCCCTTACATTGAAAGAGGAACACAAATTGAGAGTATCTAATAATAGAATCCTTAGGAAAATAAATGTACCTAAAAGGGATGAGGAGACAGGTGAGTGGAGAAGGTTACATAATTTAGAACTACATAATTTGTATTCATGTCCAGATATTATTAGAATAATTAAATCAAGAAGACTTAGGTGGGCGGGCCATGTGGCACGAATGGGAGAGGAAAGAGGAGTGTACAGGATTCTTGTTGGGAAACCTGATGGTAAGAGACCTATAGGAAGGCCAAGACGAAGATGGAGGGACAACGTTGAGATGGACCTAAAGGAAATCGGTAGGGATGGAAAAGAGTATATAGATCTTGCTCAAGATAAGGACAGATGGAAGGCCTCTGTTGCTGCAGCCATGAACCTTCGGGTTTAAGAAGGCTAGAGAGTTAGTTTGTTAGTTAGTTAGTTAGTCATTCCATTGATTGATCCCAATTTCGCACACAAAATATGGTACAATGTCCACTCCTGACCGACCTCCGTGGCGGAGTGGTTAGCACAGCGCGCTACGACAGCATGGGTCCCTGGTTCGAATCTCGGCTTGACCATGGTTGTTCTTGGTGAGTGTCCCTTAATCAATGTCATCATATCATCACTCATTACTCATCTTCATCGTCGCTATTTGTCAAAAGTTAAAGAATAGCGACACTAAATAACAAACATCCAATCAAATCGAACATCTTCACCGATTTAATTGTATATCGTACCAAATTCCCAGTTTATCACTGCATCTTGCTTCATTTTACAGCATCTCAATTGTTTTCCTATTCGAAAACAATTGGAATGTTGTTTTGTGCAGTTGATAGGCATTGTTTCGTTGCTTGAAGTGTTTAATTAACGTCGCATTAATTAGTTTTAAACCGATCTTTACAGCATCGAAAACACAAAGGAAGGAAAAAAGACAAGTTAGAGACCACGGCTCTCTTTCAAGGTAGCATTCCGTGAATACGACTGAAATGGCTTCAGAATATTATGGATAAAATTTGTTTCGCTTTTTCCTTTTATTTGTTTCAATTATTTTACTTCGCGGCGAGGAAGAATTATAAACTCGTGAAATCTGTAGGTCCAGTGTATATATTAGACTTAAACAATTAACGTGTAGCATGTGGTCTGTGATGAGAACCATCATTTCAGTGAACGAACAATGACTCTAATATCACTCGAAAGAATATTTCTTTACGAGTAGCTCTTGTTAAGAAACCAGTTGCTGAAATGTTCTTCAAGAGGCCACATACCACCCAACTGTTTGTTGTGGCTGGGGCATGAGTCATGTGACTCATGCTATCAATCCTTCCCGAGAACTCAGATCAACCAGGCAAACTTAAGCGAATATTTTGTTATTTGGGTTTCATAAACAACAGGCTTTAAGATGTTACGACATTCTAGGTCCCGTGGCCCAGGTAATTCTTTATCTGACTGTACGTGCCAACGGACCCCACGAATAACTTCACGACTCCTTTCTTATGATTTACTTAATATGTAGGAGATGTTTGAGTTAATACCCAGTAACATATCATACGACAGACTTACTAGCTCAGTCAGAGGGACAATGTGGGTTCCATCCGAAGTGCTATATTAACTTATTGGCTCGCAGATGGCAATCAATTGAAAAAAAAACAAAACAATCATATCATATCTTTATAGCTACAACATTTGTCGTGAACTTTTAGAGTGTAAATTGCCCATGAATACAGTAGGATAATTCAGTTGCTCAGCCAGTTGATGTCTTATTGCTGAACATTAAACAATCACACTTGGTAATTCATGAACTTTTACTACTAATATTACTTTTACGTGTGGTATTTAAAATATAACTTCCTACCTAATATTTTATTTATTTACTTATTTATTTCGTCATATTTTACATGACGAAGTTAAGGCTGTGGTGCCTATTCTTTCACTTGACCATGTTTACAAAACATCTTGAATTTGGAACATTTAAATATTGAAGAAAGAAAGAATAAAATAAGAAAATATATAAAAATTACAGTGGAATATAAAATACAAAGAGAAAATACATATAAAAATCAAAATCTAACCTATAGATACGGACACACACACACACACACATTCTTGTCCTTACACACACACATTCTTGTCCCTACACATACCCACATGTACACACACGCACGTACATACAAGCAAATATATAACATTACACTTACTTAAACACAGTCCAAAACGGAATAGTTTGACGATAATTCATCTTAACTATTACGTTAAATCATTTTTGTGTCTTACGTTCTTCTATCATTCTCTGCATCCGCCACTTTATTTGGAAAATCAAACATTTAATTTTTATTATTTAATATGTGTAATTTTAACAGTTCTTTGAACGTTACACTTGAATAAGAGTTAAGATAAATTTTCCACATTTTCCACAACTGATACGTGTTACAGTTTTTTTTTATCTATGCTGTCAAAAAGAAGTTAATTTGTTTTTAAATTGTTGATCACTTCATAGGGGGCCAAAAACTTAGTAGGGGGTGAGGCCTAGAGGGCAATTATCCCCTTGCCGTAAGGACTATACAATGTATGGAATATTTTGTGAAGTTAATTTTTCTTTCGTATTGATATTTTGATCATATTTATGTCCAACCAGTTCTTTTCTAATGTTATAATTTTGAACTACATGCTGGAAGTGGAAATTTCTAGCTGCGAGTTTACTTGTTCGAGTTTGGGGAGAGAAGGGAGGAGCCTTGTATGGATCAACATGAAGATAATGTAGTAGGTGTTGCATGACTTTTTAGGGCTCAAGCCCTCACCTATCGCAAAGTGCAAAACAATTAATAAATTAAGGAATTCCCAAAACATTATTTCATCAAACCTGACCGCCACTGTAATGAAGCAAAAGAAAATATTTCGAATTTCTTCTTTCAGTTTTGTCAGAAATCGAGATCATATTGATTTAGTTTCCAGAAACTACTACACGGATACATAAGTTGATAACAAATCATGTGAAGGCGGGATATTTGGGGTCAAAGTTAATTTCTTCTACAACTGTGGGGGGGCGGAGAGGGAGCTAGCTAACTATTATTAATCTGTACCCTTTTGACATTATCGATGGTATATACGTCATAGTATTCCCGATATTTTTTTCAACAAGCACCCCCCCAAATGCTTTACTTGCGAGGTGGGCACAGAAAACTTCGCTACGCCACTGGTTAGCTCCTTACACCTGGAGGTCTGGGCAGTAGCAATGTCCAGTGCGCAGCCAATTAAAAGACGAAGAGAAAGAAGTCACCCTGTTTGCAACATACAAGGCCGTCAGCCGTTTGCCAAGGCACACGACACACCGGCTCGGTCCCCTCGACAGACAAAGACCGGGCGTCGCTGCCTACCAAATATCTTTCTGTTATAAATATATAAATGCCACGACTACGCTCAGTTCCTGCGGGGCATGAGACCCCGCATCCCAAAGTTCGGGTAAGGGTCTGCTTTTGAATAATAATATAATTAAAATTAAATTTATGCTTACTTAACTAAGACTTCAAAATAAGGTAACCTTTCTCATGCTTGAACTCCATCGTGATCGCACCCGCATCCCACTGACCAGTGAGGACACGCATGCGAGTCGCGATCGAAATCAGCATAATCGATTCTGACGTCCTTTGGATTGATAAAGCCTCCGCCTCAATGACCAGCGACGGCGGGACACCTCACCAACCAAAAGGAAGCCAGTTAATTTATACTTATTAGAAAATTTACTACAAGGAAATACCAATTAACGATTATAGATTTATTTACAAATCCAAATATTAGTTAGGTTGAAAGAAAAAATATACAATCTTCTGATCAAGAGAAAACTACAAGGCCAAAATTAAATTTTTGTTCAAAAATTACTTTCGTAACAGACTGAACCCTGCTTTCAAGTAAAATATAATCCAGAGAGCTCTCTCTTATATATATATATTGTCCATATCCCAGCTTAACTTGGTTTCAATAAACAGGTGACAAATTATTCAGTAATGATCGACAAAATTTCCATTAACCAAAACCAAAAGAAGAATTACATAAACATCTATCCGTAAATATCTATTCGTGCTTCTGTCATATTTTCACATCTGCATTATGTTCTCTAGAACTCATGAGGTATACTACCCTCTTCGGGGCCAACCTCCAATAACATTCATAACTAAATATAAGGGGAGCCTTTCTCTACCCAATACCAAAGCCATATCTCGGCCACAAATTACAAATGTTCACGTGGAATTCCTTAACATAACAGGGGACTCTATGTCTTCCCTTTTTGGCTACTCACATTGCAAAAGCAAAACAATAGACTTTTACATAAACGAATTTCTATAGAAACATATACTCGACCGGTCACTTATTATAACTGTTTCTAAAATACATCAAACATAAATCTAAATAAGAGAAACCAATAAACGTTCCGGATACTCAGACTTTAAAAACGGACGTGAACTATATAAGCTATCAGATTTAAAAGACACCCTCTGACCAGAGGTATGCTCTCGGATTTAAGTATCAAAGAAACAAATTTATTTAAATGAACTTCCTGACCAGGAGAATTCAGAATGATTTAGAAATTACTCGACGAGAAAGATGTATATCTTGAATTTATATCGGAGTCACGCTGACCAGTGCCAACTTCGACTGAATTTAAGAATCAAAATTTTAAATTATTAAGATTAAATGTTTATAAATGAATCAAATTATTTATATGCCCGCTAAATCCCCTTTAAGGATCATGCTGACCAGCACAAATCCTGAAAGGTGGCTTACGGAGAACCTCGGACATTGTGGAAGGGAGAGCTGACCAGCCACTCCCCACACAACGCCCGTATTCTCCCAGCCCTGGACCTCGACAAGCGATTTAATCACCTAACGATTCCGGAATCTACTGCTATACTGATCATTTTGCCAGCGAAACGGCTTGTATTTATACTTGCGAGATTGCGCAATTCTATTTCCCAACAAAAGATTTCGACAAACTGAAAAGTTATTTTTAGCATCCAACAATTACCCCTTCCAAAAAGGCATATCGAAAAACACAATGCAAGCTAAACTTATTTACAAACCCGCGCAGCGCCGAACGAAGAAGAACCCATTGTCGTTAAGGAAGAAAAACAATGCAAGCTTCAACTTGCTTTGCGTTCTTTTTCGCTGGGCCGAAACTGCGTTACAATTTTCTTAACAAAGATAAAATGTACATTCAAAAGATTAAAACTCCAAAAGAATTTATACGAGGGCTATCGAAAAGTAATTTAAATATTAAAGAGATTTACCAAAATTTTTCAATCGTTACATGTTATTATTTCGAGTTACGTATTTGCTTTCAAATGCATACAAAAACGAAGTATTTTGAGTAATATATATCATTATAAGTAGACTAAAGCATGCTCTTTGAGTTGCTGGTATGAGTTTTTCAAAATATATTTCTTTAAAAAAACAACACTGGCACATACACTGCAAACTATGAGGTTCCCAATAAGGCTCAATGCACCAAAGAGGGCTCAATGTGTTTTGTTAGGCTCACAAAATCTATGTATTCCTAATTATCAGAACTGCTGCGGTAGTTCTTCATTGGTAAGAAATCGTTCGTTGTTCTGCCATACCCGGTAAAAATGTCTGAAAATATATAAATACTTGGCGTGTTCCTTAACAATTACCCTAACTAATGGTTTGACGCCAATCTATGCTACTATAAGTTAAATGAAAATGTGCTTTTTGTTTAGAGGTCTTGGTACATAGTATCACTTACAAATTGTCCCTTTTCATTTAATTCTAACGGTGGGACCTATGTGTCAGGTATAAGCTTATTTGGAGCAGGCGTTCCTAATAAGTCCCATTTGTAGGTATTAACAAAATAATTTATTGCAACTGTGTTATTTAAGTTATACAGATTTTAATCGTTGTACTTTATAGTCAATACATGAGGGTATCTCTTATTATATTTCTCCAACTTGTACTACCTCGTTAACAAAAATTTACCAAACATTAGATGGGCCGTATTTGGCACATTATTAAAAGCATTTCGCTTGCTTGTTACCAGCGATTGTTGTTACAAGGTGACTAAATTTTTAAAATAACAAAACGAGATACTATTTTTAATATTTTCCTGAAACAAAAACGGGACGGCGACATGTACGCATTTTAGTATGAAAACTGTTTCGTCATTAATATTAATGTCCGAAAATAATTAAATAAATAAATAGTGTGTAAAAACTTACATAATGTAGCGGTATGCATTGCTCTCCAACCAAGCTGTCCTTTAGAATTGGAAAGCAGTCGTTCATATTTTGCAGCTGAATGTATCTTCTTCTTTTCAAATAATATTTTGTAAAACTTTACACACGTGTGATTAAAGTTCACCTTATTAATCAGCATAGATTTTAAAGTTTGTACAAAAGCGTTCTTGGCAATTGTCCATAAACCATTCATGTACGATAACACTTTAAACAGAAAAGAAGGTCCAACATTTTAAGAAAATTGGAAGATTGCACATTGTTGACATGGAAATGTCTACCAAACAATGCCATAGTTGCAGTAATTATATACCGATAAGTCACTGTCACAAAATATGTCACATTAATTTCATACAAAATGTTAAGCAGGCATTAAAATGGAGTATTAACTTGCTAATCATGTTTTTTTTATTTATTTCTGATTATTGTTTTATTTGCCACTGTTAATATTGAGTTCGTCATTATTGGTGTTGTGTTGAAGTATATTTAAAATTTAAGGAAGAAAGGGGAAACTGTTATCTCTAAAATGACGCAAGTTCCGTCAAAATAAGATACTGCATCTGTGATGGATTCTACCAGAATCTGACCTTGGTCCATTATTGTCGTAGTGTCGAAGAAGCAACATATCGCCTCAGCCGAATTGGAGATATTGTAAAGCTTCATGAGATAATTGTAATAATGTTTCAATATACATTGCTTAAGGATACCATTGAGATAAGTGTCTCATAATGCAGGCCTCTATGCGGAGTGGTTAACAGCTGAACACAGCTCGCTATTCCGCCAGGGATCAAGATTTCGAATCCCGGCCTGAGCATGAGTGTTCTTAGTGAGTGCCATTTCATCAATTTCATCGTATCATCACTTATCCTCATCTTTGCAGTTAGTCAAAAGTGGCAGAAATGTGAAGTAAAATAAACCAAATCAAAAAGTAAATAAATAAGGTAAGGTCTCATAAATCTACCGCCAAGGGTGTGTTTTAAAAGGGGGGGGTGCAGAGGATCCGGACATCCCTCCCGGCAAGACTTAACAAGTCCAATATTTAATAAGCAAAATACTTGTTTACTGTTGTGTAATATGAAGTTGATTATTTTCGCCGAATTTACATAAACGTAAAATTGTGATTAAAAATCTTTAGGTTGACAGTACCTTCGAAATTCATGCATATGACAGCTACGAATAATAATACACACAATAATAATGATGAGGGACTTTACTTTCCTCAGCTGGGCCTAACAACCTGTAGGGTATTCAATAAACAAATTAATTTAAAATTGTTTTTGACATGAATTTCTTTGGTACGGCCGTTGTTTTCTTTAAATATTTTAGTGAACTTTACTAGGCATAATGGCATAGGTAATGAATACGTGCTGTTATATTTCTATTCTCATATCAGCTTTATATTCGAGAACACTTTTTCGAATCTTCACTTCTTATTATTAATAGACATGATAATCTTATTAATCTATTAATTGCCAAATATATCATTATTATTATTATTTTAGGAAAAGGTGGTAATACGAAGCCCTGATGATAATATGAAACCCGGCTGCACTCTAGTGATGACACTTGTCAGTTGTTCTTTCGTTTGTCCTGAAGGTCATAGGCCTCTAGAATCGCCTTTATATAATGGTTGATATTCGAGAAGCAACTTTGTCTTTCGTCGAATTTCAAACCATAGGGTAAATATGTAAAACTTCGTCTTTTTTCGGGCAGCTTTACATGCATTACAGATGATATTTAGAACCATACAATTTACCTACATGTTATTTTGCAACGTTCTCACGTGTTTACATGCCTTTGGCCTTGTGCGTTTTAATGGTAAGATCATGGGCGTATATATAGTTCACGTAAGGGGGGGGGGTCAACTTTTGTATGGTTAGGGTTGCTATATTTCATAAGTGAAAATCCGGGACACTGCTGACCTGAAGCTTGTTGGGGAGCGAAGTGGGGAGGGGAGGTGCTGGACCCGACATAGTTGTGTGTATGTACATATCCATTATCATTTTCTTTACACTTCTTAAAAACAAACAAAAATCTATTTCGAAGAATATCATTGACATAGGCGTGCGCAGTGGGGACAAAAGCCTTGATGAAAGTTCAGTCTGGGAAGGAAAACCTCATTTTATTTCACTCTTTTAGTTTCATTGCATTGAGGGTGTGTGTATATATATATTATAATATAATAATATAATATAATAATCTAGGAAGCCAAATAGACATTTTTGAAAATCTGGACAGTTTTAGAAGAAAGTTAGCAAAAAATATGTAAGTCTTTTAACCACATGTAATTTTTTTATGTTATTATTTTTGATGTATTATGTTATTATTTTTTTGTCCTTATGTTCTATAAAAACGTTCCAATGTAAAATGGCTAACGCTGTATTTGGAATCTTCTATTAAATAAATAAATAAATAAATATATATTATACATCTTATTTAAATACATTAATTTATCCTCCCCATAACAAATCAACAACAAAAATGATATACATTGGCTCTTAAATGTGCGCACACCTTTACCACCGAACAATTGATTGATTGATTGATTGATATGTTTTATTTTACTTCGCTTCTTGTGCCACTTTTGGCTAATTTGCGAAGATTGGAATGAGTGATGATATGATGAAATTGATGAATGGACACTTACAAACATCCATGCCCAGGCCAGGATTCGAACCCGGGACCCCTGGCGTCGTAGCGCGATGTGATAACCACTTTTTTTTACAAAAGTTGACAAATATGTTATTCAAGTATTACATTTAAAAAGTTAGCATAATGTATCTTTCTATAATCTTGAGACATTTGTTCATATTCTTTTCTTAGAGTTAGTCCAAAATCCAAGTAATTATATTTTTTCCCACAGGAAATAAAAAACATTAGGTATTGTGCTATTAACCATTGAACTGATTTTAGCTTCGTACTTCAAAAAAAATGAAACTCTGGAAGGATTATGTATTTTGCTGATACTCGGTTTGGTGATGTACGACAAATTCTACTGAGCATTGTTCTTAATCTTGGCCATGCTATGGCTGCTTTTTTACATTCTCTGTTATTTTGTGGGTATTCGAATCTGAAACATGACAATTATAACAATTTGCAGAATTACTAAAGCCGTATTTATAACATCTGTCTGCCGTTACAATTACTTATTGTATCACTTTGTACAGTGTCTCTCAAAAGTTTTAGGACAACGACATTTTATACTAGGCAACCCAATTTACACAAGGCGTTGGTGGGTTGCGTGTAGAGTTAGGCTCAATTTCAGGGTTGCCACATGCACAATAAATATTTATAAAATACGCGAAAGAAATAAAAACAAGTATTAGCGCATAAAAAGTATTAAAAATATCAATATTATATCGCAAGTAACAAAATTCTTTCTGAAAGAAAAGTAATAGGTTTTCTAGCATTTCATCGCTGATGAGTCTACAGAAAGGAGAAGAGGTAAGAGAAAACGAGAGGTGACAAAGGACAGGAGAAAGAGAAAGCGAGAGGAGAAGAGGAAAAGTAGAGGAGAGAAGGAAGAGAGGATAGACGAGGGGAGGAGAGTTCTTGAAAGCATAGATTGTGGTCCCAGATTAGATCCTCCTTAGGAGGTGTTCTTTTTTAATTATCCTTCTATTACAAACAAGAGCATGGTAACATTAATTGTAATAGCAGAGCATACGTAGTAGCTACATTGTTCTGCAAATGGAATTTATAAAAAAAATAAACAAATAAATGAAAAGACACACGTTCAAAGGGATATTTTCATGTATAAGATCTTGAATTATGATACTCTAACGATAATTGTGTACTGCTTCAAAGTCATTGAAAAATATTAATGAAATAACTATTTATATTTGTGGCAATTCAGGACATACTAATTTTACCCCTTTTCCCACTCGAGTTCAATGCAAGGATACCTCCGCAAATATCGAATGAAAAGTTCTCATCATGTGCAATTCTCCATTAAATGTTTTTGTCGAGTCGTACTACCTTCGTTTTCTTTGTTACAAACAAGTATTGTTTGCACATTACATGTAGGAGGAGAGTTGCATCTACATTTCACATTGGTCAGCTCCTTCCACTTACTTTCAGGAGCGAAAGCTTGTAGGGTAGTGTTTAACGTCCAGGACTGTCAATCTGATGGTCGTAAGTTCAAACCCTTGCGGTGGCAGAAAATTTTCGTAAGTTTTAGACCTATCCCATTGTGTTCATTGTTCACCCCGTGTGAAAGTGAATGATTCAGTTTGGAATTAACGATGGGGTGACTGGAAATATTAAATTACAAAATCTCCATTTCAACGAACCGAGAAGTGGACAAAAATTGGATAATTCTTATAAATATTAAAATTATATTCATGTTTTTAGTGGTATAATCGCAGGTAAAATCAAAGATCTTACATGGAAGATTTTACCTTGCTCTGAACTAAGCCAAAAGGCATTTCGCACCGATTTAATACATTCTCCAATACATTTCAAAATGTTTTTGAATGTTTCATGTCGATAATTTGACCAATGCATCAATTCTTGACGCTGAGACGATATTTTCTGCAACTACCTCTTCTCTTCAGTCCCTTCTGTTCTTCTCTTCTCCTTCTCCTTCTTCTCTCTCCTCCTTCTGCTCTGCTTTTATCTCATATCGCCTTCCCTACTTTTCTCGCATCTTATCTCCATCCCACTCATCTCCACTCCTCGTATCTCCTTTCCTATCTTAGATTTCCGACTCCACTTCACTTTTCTCCTCTTCTTTTCGTTCTTCTCTTTTTCTCTCCTTTACTCTACTCTCCACTCTTCTCTCATCTCGTTTTCCTTCTCTTTTCTCTCCTTTGCTCCATTTTCCTCATCTCTCCTAGAATATTTTTCCATTCTCCTCACTACATCTCTTCCTCTCGTCTATCCTCTCTTCCTTCTCTCCTCTACTTTTCCTCTTCTCCTCTCGCTTTCTCTTCCTCCTGTCCTTTGTCACCTCTCGTTTTCTCTTACCTCTTCTCCTTTCTGTAGACTCATCAGCGATGAAATGCTAGAAAACCTATTATTTTTCTTTCAGAAAGAATTTTGTCACTTGCGATATATTATTGATATTATTAATACTTTTTATACACTAATACTTGTTTTTATTTCTTTCGCGTATTTTATAAATATTTATTGTGCATGTGGCAACCCTGAAATTGAGCCTAACTCTACACGCAACCCACCAACGCCTTGTGTAAATTGGGTTGCCTAGTTTAAAATGTCGTTGTCCTAAAACTTTTGAGAGACACTGTACCATATAGATAATGCCTTATTCGTTAGATGTTTCGCCATTACATTATTCCAAATTTGCTTCCAATTACATGTTGGATTTTCTCTTTCAATTCGAACGAGTGTTATATTTATTTGCAGTAAGTTGCTTTCCGTAAATCCGTTTGACAGAAGGAATATCATACATATGTTGCACAGTTCTATAAAATGTATGAATAACAATATCGGTATAAAACATTAATTATCTAGAAATAATTTTTTATATCCATTACCACTCCGCCACGGGGACCTGTCCGAACAATTGTTCCTGCATTTACGACAAAACTGTTTAGCAGCAACAGTCTGAAGTTGTTGGTTGTTATTATTTTTCTCTCTCTTTTTCTAGTAATTTACAATGCAGTACAGAAAAGAAGTAAAATGCGAGCGAAGCGAACAAGAAAATTTTCTGATCCAAATTTTTGCAAACTGAAAACAATATTGATTTAATAGGGCACAAAAAATGTCATGGGTGCAATGGTATTCTCCTTACATTTTTCTCATTTAGATTGTTTGGCGCCGAGGACCAACTCCGGGTAAAATTTTAAACTGAGTGGCAATTACCCCTCTGTGCCCCACTGCATGTTCTCTTGGCCGTCTGGAAGAAATAATGTAAGAAAGACGTAAAAACTAATACCATCTTGAGTGTCCTTTTGTCCTGCATCTCTTAGATTCGGCTAGCCTTGCTTTCTTTTACTTTAACGCTTGCCTCCCTCCCCGAATTGATTTCTGTCCACTACGCCTCCTTTACCCCGTAGTTGCTTTGGACTTTTATCAGCTTCAAAATATAATATATTTTAATAACGGCAATAAGATTCCTCTACACTAAATTTCAAAGTATAATACAGGGGAATGGACATCTGGAAGGGGACAAGGATGGCCACACATCCCCCTTAGAAAACGAATGCCAATCTAAAAGTATATATTTCACACGTATAATTTGATTTCAGTTACTATAATTTACATTAATTATTATAATAAGATGCGGGAATGCGATAATTTCAAATTCAAGTGGTGTTTTTTGAGGGAGCAACACTATTATCGGGGAAATATGCCCCATGGAAAAATACCTTGCTTGTCCATCCGTGGAAAAAATCTGCGGACGTCCATGATTAGGGCGGTCATTTTTTAAAAATATCTCGTTTAGAATACTGACATGTTCACAGTGCCCAACATAATCTTGCACTGCATGAAAACAAATTGGTTAGAACAAGTGAAGATGTTTCAAACTCCCAACAGGTTCCACAGTGAAGAAACTGAAGAGCTTGCTGAAATATTTCTCTTCTACTAGTAAATTGCAAGGTCCGTAGTTTCTATAATTAGTGAATACAATTTCACAAGCCACGCTACTTAGTATTGATGCTTTTCTGTTCATCTTGTGTCAAATAACTTGAGAATGTTACGGTGTTTCACTGGTTTTGTTGCACTGCAAATATAACTGATTTGACAGTCCCAATGCAGTTTCTTATCGCTGAAATTCCGAAACTATTAGGAAATTGCAGACATTTCGTCTGCAGTCCCATCTAGTGTGTAAAATTTTCTTCCCATCCGTATCCCGTCGCCCGTCCTATACGTCTCGAATTTAGGAGAATAAAATAAGTCCGAAGAAATATTTATGAACAAGTGGATAGAACAGGTAATCTGGTAATTTTATTGAACCATAAGGGAGGGGTTGGACCCGTTGAACCCCCCCCCTTAAATACGCCCATGGGTAAGATGAAATGTTTCTCAAGGTGACAATGCTTGTATTTTGGACCACCATGGTGCTGGTAATATGGAACATACACGTTATAGAAAGTTTTGTTTATATTTCTATATGCTTCGGTGCTAACAGGGATGCATATATTGTGTGATTTTTTCGAGAGATTTAAAAAAATTAAATCGATTTCGCTTTCATTCACTATTTTCTATCAAAATAAACAGCTATTATATGCGTTCAACATCATTAAATAGAAAATGCTTTGCTAAAATTATCATTATGTTGTAATTTTATATCCGCTCTACTTTACAAGCATCTTTTGGGTGATGATTTACGTGTACTTTTCTCGATAACGTTTACACAGATTTGCCTTTAAAGTGGAATATTGTACATTCAAATTAGGAATGGGCAGCCAAAGCTAAAATACCACAAACTAAAAAATTGAGCTTATAATTCAGACAAAATATATTGGCACCTTTCCTCTACATGTGAGGACACTTGGTACGGGGCCTTCCCGAACTATAGTTCTAGATATATGTCTGCCTACCGTAGAAGGCGATGGGGCAAGTTAACGTGACGTGGTAACAGTTTCATACATCGGAGACACATTTCTTCATTTTTACAGAAGAAACTACTTACGGAAATGAATTTCTCTAAGGTTTCCAACGTTAGTCGAGGTATTTTCTTTCATCGTGGTATCTATTTGGCCGGGAAATCATGTCAGTGTTTCCAATACCTTCTTTTTTAACTAAACCTAACCTAACCTTATCGGAAATGGTTCGTGGGGCTATCCCAGCTACCCGTGCATAATGTACAATTTGCACACGTGACAGAAACGATAGTAAGTATTTTTCGGTGAAGAAGGTTGGAAACAATGATATTCGAAAACAAAAGAAGCTATATCGCACCGTTACGTGCGTTCGGTAGCACTTAGAAAAATGCGTTATTTGTTTAGAGAAAGTGTTTGTTTTCGTGTAAAAAGCATAATGGCACCTTGAACTATGCACAATTGGTAAGTACGAACCATGCGATACACAAAATATCCGATTTTAATGTGTCTCTGATCTATGAAACTGTTACCGGTAATTCTTACTCTTACGTAACTTCACAAACTAATGTAGCACAGTATGTACAATCTGCATTTCTTACACATCATATATATCAACAACGCCATTCAGTATGCTAGGGGAAAAAACAAGTTAAGGATTACAAGAGAGGAGAAAAATCAGGAAGTAAGATTGCTTGTTTTTGTTATCAGTGAATCCAATTTGTTTAGGAAAATTTAGTTAAATGAGATCCCATTTCGAAACTCTCGCTCAACAGGATATTGAATTACTCAGTAGCGCGGCAGGAAGAACGGTGTTTCCTACGGAGACGCGTGCCCGGAAATCGCGTAAAGATGTTCAATTGTTAAGGTAGCCAGCCATAGAAAGAAACATCATTCTCATGTGAGAGTCAAGCGTTTTATTAATGTTGAACTCCAAATATTATGTTGATCCTCTATTATATCGCAAGTTCAAACTTAGAGTGACAATGTGAGAGAAATATATATATATTTGATTACATAATCCTTGTAATATCTGATATGAAGGGGAAGGTGAAGGTGAAGGTGAAGGTTATGGTGACGGTGAAAGAGACAGAAGACGGTGAAGTTCATAAGAATGAATGTGTTGAATAACGTTAAAATAATTGACTAAAGTATTTGCCACGGCTGTATAAGTCGAGCTTTTTCTGACCAAGTTAAGGTTCATTGATTGGTTGATTTGGTTTATTTTTACTCAGCTTTTCTGCCATTTGGCTTATCGAGAAGATGGGGATGGCTAATTAAATTGATTTGATGAAATTGATGAAGGGACACTCACAAGAAACACCCATGTCCAGGACCGTACCTAGGCCACTGCACCAAGTTAGGATAGAATACCTAACACTCAAACTAAATACATAATAGATAGTTTTTAGAATTTTAGAAGGCAAACTTAACTTTCCAGTAACTATTCTTACATTTAACTTACTTTCTAGATTTGTAAAAACTTTTCTATACTGCAAAAATGAATTATGTGTTGAACTGTCAATAAGCATAACTGACTTCTCTTGTCAATTCACAGTAAAAGATTGCAACTCAAAACAAACTGCGCCAACAATGATGTCTGCTCAACTTCAGGAACTTGCACTGCCAATTGTATACCAATTATGCAGTGGCGTAGCGTTATAGTACGCCCGGCGTTCCCAGATTTAAAATTTCAAAAATGCTTAAATGCTGTGATTATAAAGTAAAACGTGACTAATTTCATACATGTTTGACCTTCATGGCATTATAATAGCTATTTTTCGCGATCCTCTTGCAACGCTCCACTAACAACACTCGTTCTAGCATCTTTTTTCAATGCCTTTCCTGGCCGGACTCCGAGCAGGTTCGACGTAAATGACTCTATATTCCTTGCTGCCTTTCTGGAGGGAAAGCTTCGATTTCTACAGCAAGCGCGTAAATGCTCTCTCTTACGCCAGCGTACGGAGAAGAGAGAGGTCTACCGTGATTGGTTCATGTGACCCTTCCTGCCTTCTGAAGCAGACGACAGCGGTAGAATTCCTACCCGGTTCTTCGCTCTTCGCGCTCATGCAACTCGTGCTATGTGATGCTACAATACGCAATATTGACTGACGTAACTTTACCAATCTCAAATATACTGCTTCTTAATGGCCACTGCCTTGTATGATTTATCGCACGAACAGCGATGCGCATTAGAAACTAGAAGATCAACACAGTTTTTGTCAAGTAAGTTGCTGAAGTCCTCGTGGTAGAAATTCAGCCTGTGGCTGCTCTACCACTTAACCCGCAAAACTATTAATTTTTTTATTGTATTTTTTTCGTTATTATCTGACTACTTAATATTGTGTCAATGGAGATGTTTAGCATTCATTTGAAAACTCTTAACATCGAATGGACAAAATTATTTTAAAATGTTTATCAGCATTCTCAAGATGTAATAAACACTGGTCTGAATTACTAATTGGCGCTGTTACGTCAGTAGAGTGTACGATATTTGGATCATCCACTCTGCTTTTCACAGTGCGCCAAGACGACAGAGGTCCCTGGTTCGAATCCCGGCGTGAGCACGGGTGTTCTTTGTCAGTGTCCCTTCATCAATATCATCACTCATATTCACATTCGCAATTAACCGAAAGTGGTAGAAAAGCGAAATAAAATAAACCAAATCAGTCAGTAGTTGGATCATCCACAACAATGACGTCTACTGTTGTGCAGAGGCGCTTATGATTCAGGTAGGTTTTTAATGACTTGCATCATGCAGAAAGGTATAAAACACCAGAGTTCAAAACATTTGTGCCATAGTGAGGCATCTAATTTTCTAGCTAAAACATGCATGGTTGATGTTTTATTGAAAACTCAGCTGACTTCAGGCAAATAAACAATACCTGTGGCGACTAATACCAATAGTAAATTATTAAGCAAGAAAGGTCCGACCCTTCCTTCGGACTTGGCGTTCCCACCCGAAATGTCCATGCTACGCCACTAATTATATGTCATGTATCTTCATAACTTCTCTCTCTTCCAGAGACATCACGCAAAATTTTATTGAAATAACAAGTTTGAAATATGCCTTGAAATCAGACGTAATTGGGTCAAATGACTTTAAACATATGTTTTAATACATCAAAAGTGGTCAAAGTCATAAAATATCACATTTTTCACAATACTAGTGGGAACCTTGAGACGAAATCTAGAGACAAATGCCAGAGAGAGTCAATACATCATTTCTGAATGAGTTAAGGGCTAAAACAATCTTCTGAATAGAGATAGAAGCAGAAATAGACAAAAAAAACGGTATCAGATATGTGGCAAGTTTTACAGAAGTTCTGGTAATATTTCAAGGATGAATCGACTGGAACTTTGTGATAATCACATCAAGATTCGATATTCATTAACATTAAAAGGAATAATAAACAAGAAAATAACCCGTGGCTCGACAGCCCTTGAAGGACCATTAACACCTATAAACTTTCATAGTGTAAATAACATCAAGAACAATTTTTCCTAACAACATGTTGGCTTTGCAATTGTTGGTAATTCCATGCCATTTCAACGAGGTCATGATACCCACCAACTCCGATTTCGATAAAATTTGGTATACACCTTTCCTTTGTGGTTGAAAGAAACACCCTAATTTTTTTTCACTCTATCTCAAACGGTTTTCATTTTACAGCACTTTCAAATGTCATCAAATCGGTGTTGTCTGTCACTCTTGAGACCCTCGACACATGATACCCTTGCTTACATTTTATTTCTTTTCTTCTTAACCAATCATCAGATCTCTTTGAAATTTTACAGAAATTTCAATGAAATAATGAGGATTTCAGAAAAAAATACATAAGCACTCAAAAAATTTTACAAATGTCTATAAAAAGACTAATAATAGATTTGTTTTGTAGCCTAATTTTTGTGGTGAGAAAACTAGGTTACGAAAAACTGAATTTTCATCATTTGGGTATGATGGAACCAAAAATTTTTGATGTTGAAAATCATTGCAAAGACATGCTCTTTCTCTACAATTTTTTTTTTTATTCCTTCTAACGAAAATTTAACATTTTTTGGAAATTGCCTAAAATTTCAGGGTCAATCCATACCAAATTGTCCAGCATTGGTCGCTCGACCATTTTTAAAATTTTTCATTTGTTTGTCGTTGTAACCCCTGTACAAGGGTAGTTCAAAACAGGCATTATTTTCCTAAAACTAGACTTCGTTTGAAAATGGCGACCATTTTTGTTTCATGACTTGCAACATTTTTAGCCTATGCAGACAGTTGCGATAATTATGATAACTCGGCTAAGAAAAAATATAGAAATCTGTGGTAAAAACATTGTTTTCAGTACATTTCTGGCTACATTTTATGTTCCGTATCTTTTTTCACCACATCTAATGCAAATGGCTGAAATTTAGGGTCTAAACTGAGTGATATTCAATTTTGAAGGGGAATCAATGTATAGGATATTTTTTTTAGTAGGTAAGCAATGAAATATCAGAGCTATATATTTTTTTTAGAGGAGACATCTACATCCAAAGTCAAATTCTTAATTTTTTGCGTTGATTTGATGTAGAATGACCCCTTTGCTAGTTAATGCACTATTTCGAGCTACAAGCTCTCTCCAAAAAAGGCATTTTCTATCCTACATACAAGGTGTCATTAAAATTACCCTCGACGACCTTAGTAGAGTAAAGAGTACAGAAACATAATACAAAAAAATACTTTTCTCAGTATCATCTGCATCGTTAGTGAGTTGTTTCCTCGCTACGGATATTTATAAAAGCTCGTCTGCCGCTTGCATGCTGGCAACCCAACACAACATTTGATCACATCTGTGGCGTCACTTTATGCGATGGAGCCATTCGGCAGTAGACTCATGGTTTCCACTGTCATTTATTTTATATTCTCAATTTATCGATTGATTTATTATACTTCGCTTTTCTGCAACTCTTGGAAAATCTATAAAGGGGTCAGTGCCGGATCTACAAATCTTGACCCCCCCGCAAAATATTACCAAAGGCCCCCCTCCGCCCACCTTGACACACACACACAAGCACGGTTTTAACGACGATAAAAAATACGCGTAGCCTTGTTTTTCATTGCCTTAATGACAAAGAACGCGTTTATTGTAGACTGATAACAAAATAACAGTAGTCTATTAGTTTAAATTGCTACATGATTTGCAATGTACATTTGTCATTGAGATGTTACTTCAATTAATTTTTCTCTACAAAAATTCAACTCTTTATAAAGCAAATAAATATTCACATTTATATATTTTGAGTCTACTAAATCGGGGGACTACTGGCGTCGTCGAGGGCGGTGCACCAGTCAATCGCTTGGGTCGCCCTGTCACGCATTGTTTTGAACGTTGGTTAAGCATTGGTATAAATATGCAACATTGCAACTTTCAACGACATAAATGCAGTGTGACGCAGCACACACATGTTTACAGGTACATGTATAAAAGGTACTAATCCTGATTATACAATAAAACAGTGGCATATTGAAAACAGAATATTTTCAACTTCTGCTTGACTTTTCCGAAAGGTAACAAAGGTGGCTATTTTGCTATGGACTGGATCATTCAAGAGAATGAAGACTGCAGTATTCCAATGCTTCTTCCTCTATTCTCGCACATATTCATTCATAATATACCATGCGTTTTCCTTATTTCATTGTCGGTTTGGAAAAGGAAATGCTGAATTAGTAAACGCACAAACACAAGAAAGACACTCAAACTGAGTGATAGTCACACATTTTTGATTCTACCCATTTCAGAGCAGAATCCTGCGTAATTTTCCACCTCTTGTGTGCGAAGTTTCTGTGTGCAAAAGTTATGTAATATGTTGAAAATTACACATTTGGCCCCCTATAAGGGGGGGTGGGGGCTAGAACTTTAGGTGGCCGGGTCCCCATGGCGTCCGCGCATGTTGATGTGATATATGTATGACACTGTTTTCTCACACCTGGAAATTGATACATTTGTTACAATCATGCAGTCATAACTTTTTCCTGACTAAAGATAGGTTGAAGAAACCTCCACCACTGCATTTCTCGTGAAATTCTAGCCTGATTTGATTCTAGTCTGACTGCTACACGGGAGACCCGGGATGAGTGATGTAAGGTCGGTATTTTACCGGCGTTGTCCCAGGGTATATCTGGGCCCTATCCCAACATACCCTAAATGTGCCTTCATGGCACGGTGGTATATGCACAGGGAACTTGAACTTTACCTTTACCTGTATATAATGTATTCGTTTCTGTACCACCGAGTAACTACGTACATTTATTTTTTACAAACGCACATACGAACCCTCTACTATGCCAATAGCTGAATGCCCCTAAAGCCTTATTTGTCTCTGGGTCCTCCCGCACTGCGGGGTTTTGCGGCTTGTAGATCCGGCACTGAAAGGGGTAACATGCTGTAGAGACAATACCATGCCAGCAGTGCAGAGGCGTCTCGTGAACGCATGCGGTGCATGTTGCGCATGAGTCAACTGTGGGGAAAAGGACAGCTTGCTCTGCGATGACATTCATGAGCATTTCTACATTCTAATTTCTTCATATAGAAGTATTTATTTTACACGTGAGCGCAGAACTAAGCTTATATTACATTTCTTGGATCTGAAGTGACGCATGCATCAATTGTGGGAAAAATAATTATTACTTTCTTTCACTGTGTAGCATTGCTGCATATATACAGGATAGAAAATGCCAGTTTAGCAAGTAAAAATATTATGAACACTGTTCGTTAAAATGAATTGTTGTTTTAAGTCTACTTTATGCATAGGCAGTTGGATTCTAAGCATTATGCAGTGACGTGCACTGAGGAGTAGCTAGTCTAGCAGAGATAGATTAATCAATCTCACATCTATAATTATTTTCAAATCACAATATTTATTGTCTTGTTCAAGCCACAGTTCATATGCAACACTTTCTTTTTTACGCGCTTCTCGTCCCTCGGTGTGATCCGCAGACAAAACTGGCCTAGCTCGCTCTTCTTCCGCCTTAGCAGTTCCAGGTAGAAACGGGTTTGAGAAGGAAAAGGGAAGATTGCTGCCTCTACCTCCCTTGTCCCCTCAATCCCCGCTGCAATGGTTGAAAGCCCGTGCTTTCAGGTCCCTCAGTCTATCTCCTATAGGACAGATAGGAGATTGGTTTCCATTCGATTCCTTTGAAAATCCTCTAAAGAACTCAAGGGAAAATTTTCTGCAGTACTTATGTTCTCTGTATTTACACAACATTTTACACGTTGTACAATATGTATGTATAATATGGGATGTAGTTTTATTATTTATGAAATGGGAACGTCTTATGTGCAGACAAAAATGTTATGGTTTCTTTCTTTATTTTTTTTTCAAATATGGAATATATAATGATTAAATTACAAATATTTGCTCAGGCTCTCTCTCGCTCTCGTTTTAGTAGTGTTTTTTTAAAAAATATACTAATCTCTTGGCCTCCAACGGATGTATTTATTTGGGCAAGAGATCGCACATTCATATTGTTGTTGGTTTGGTTTATTTTACTTCGCTTTTCTGCCACATTTGGTTATCGCGAAAAGGATGAGTGATGATATGATGAAATTGATGAAGGAACCTCATATGAACAATCCAGGCCAGGATTCGAACCCGTGATGAGCGCGCATTCTTGTTCCTATGTGTTGTACTCTGCAGTGAATAATGAAATAATGTGGAATGAAAATGTATCTCAGAACTCAAGAAGCCAAATGAATATTATTGAAGAAACTACAAAAATGTGTGTTTTGTTACCTGTTTTGTTTCTGTGCATAAAGTGAACCAACCGTGGGGGAGTGGTTATCACAGCGCGCTACGACACCAGGAGTTCCGGGTTCGAACCCCGACCTGGGCATGGGTGTTCATTGCGTTTGTCTCTTCATTAATTTTATCGTATCATCTTCGCAATTAACCAAATGTGACAAAAATCAAGTCAAATCATTGATTGGTTGCTTGATTTGGTTTATTTTACTTCGCTTTTTCCGCCACTTTTGGCTAATCGCGAAGATAATACAATATAATTGATGAAGGGGCACACACAAAGAATACCATGGCCAAGCCGAGATTCGAACCCGGGGTCTCTGGCTTAGTAGTCAAATAAAATCTCTTTTATTTTCAAATTGGGGGTGGGGGTTACGTGTACTTTTTTTAGTACTCATTCATCATTTTGCAATCTTTTCCTGTTATTGACGTTCTATTTTTAGGAATACTGGGCCCTATAGGGGGGAGGGGTATGAGCCACACCAACCCCGCCCCCTTGAGTACGCCACTGATTGCTACCCCAAGTGTCGACGTCACCGCACGTCACTGCCATTATGCGGCACCACCGGGTATTTAACCCGGAATTCCTTGATTACAAAATGACGACTTTACCACTACGTCAACGGTGACGCCAAAACATTGTTCGTCTTGATGTGGTAGACATGCTGAATCTCGCCCAGCAATAAGTCAATTCAATTCAATGTCCTCTTCATGCTAAGAAAGTACGGATGGGGCACGGAACGTCATCCATTGAATATGGCGTATACTTTTTACACTGTTGGATGTTGGAACACTATATTTTTATACAACGCGACTTTGTTTGTGCATGGTTCAACAGATGGCATCCTGTAAAGATGTAACGCATAGGCACACCGCCCCAGCACCGGCTGTACTTTTGTGCAACATGGCAAATAATGGAAGATTGACACAAGCAGAATGTGAGATTTTGGGCCGGCCGAGACATGGATGTTTGCGAGCGTCCATTCATCAATTTCATCATGTCTTCACTCATCCCCATCTTCGCAAATTAGCCGAAAGTGGCACAAAAAGCGAAGTAAAAGATAGCAAATCAATCAATCAATCTTTCTACTACTTATTATGTATAATAAACAATGTACAAACCATTTTCAATGGATGGCATTTCGTGTCCCACCCTGTATGTCTCTGATGTACGGCTGTCACTCTGTGCATGTGTTCACACACACGCAAACACACAGTGCACTATAAATATATACAGGGTGATTAAGAATTCCTATTACACACTTCTAGGGGTTGTAGAGGGAACTTAGTAGATCAAGTTTTGATAAGGAATCCATGTCCGGAAACGTACCGTTTTGGTACTACACAGATGACAAGATGCCATAATTTCACATCTCCATCATCACCTCATCGGGCAAAAATGGTATGTGATGGAGTGACACGATGCGGAAAACGCTCTGCATACAAACATTGCTCAGCTCTACCATTACGTCCAACTTTGCCGTAAATTAACAGCATGTCGGTGTTCTCGGCAAACGTGTATTCAACCATACTGTACTGTCTCCCGCAACGACTGAATAGCAACTGACGTGAAGGTCGAAGCACACCGGATTGTAAACAGGGGACGTTGGAAGCAGCACACGTGACATCAGGTGACTGAAGACGTCGCCCTCTGTCAATGTGGATTGCCTACCGTATCGTACCCAAGGTATTGGGTAAGAAGTATAAAGTCTTAGCATAGCAGGTATCAGAGAAAGGAATGCTGAATAAGTAATCAGGAAAACGTCGGGTGATTGACTTGGAAGGCGTACGTGGCATGAGCGTTGAGATTGTCAGGAGGTGGGATCAGTTGGCGAGAATAGGAGAGAGAGTAAGGTCTGCGGATTGTGAGAGAGGAGCAAAGTGGAGAACGATTATTGGACGATGGTGTGTGATAGATTCGATGTCTGACAGGGAGGTCAGACAAGTGATAGTTGAGAGGACAAGTGTAGGAAAAATCTTCATATATTTGTAAGGCAAGTAATATCCTTTTCTTAACCAATCCATATCGGTTCAGTCATGGAGAGTATAAAACCCATATCTAATCTAAGTTAATTTCTATCGCCATTCCTTTAAATGTAACCTCTTGCATTTATCACATTCAGGCCAAGCGAGTGATAACCATCTGAGAGATGAATGAGGAATAGCTACATCACCCAATTAAATCTAGAGGTTCTTGGTTCGATCCCAAACGCAGCATGGGAGTTGCGTTACGTGGTGGAGGTGCGGGGCCAGCAACGACAAAACAGTAGCGCTTAATAAGAAACATAAAACTCACATACTACCACGACAATTCAAGTTTTTTTACTCCACTATATAAATAGCATTAATATTAATATCATTACTCACTATTTCCTGTGTCTTATAGATAGATATAAATGTGATCATGTAAACCTACATGTGTTTAGTTGAAATATTTCAATCGCCTCTCATGTGTATGTATTATCTTTTAATTATGTATTAGTTACTGTATTTTTTAATCAGCATTATTCTACATGCTCATACTGACAAGGTTTAGGTCGTAGAACAGGCAGCAGCTAAAGTTATATTATTATTGTTATTATTATGATTATTAATTTCCTTTCTATTTAGATTATTTTACGTCATTTGGGGATGAAACATGAGTAGTGCTTATTAGTTGTTTCAACGCAATACTTTGTAGGTATACTCTTTTATCCTCTTTTTTTATCAATTGAATATCAGTTAATTGAATATCAGTTTTTGACATATTTTGACAATTTTTTGTCGATGTTTTAGCGTTTAGCGATGTTTTAGTAAAATTTCCCTTTTTTTCCACTCATACTTGGTAGGTATATCACGATCGTACGTGATATAACTTAACGTTTCCTTTTTTTCTTACTTATTGTTTGAAAATAATACTTTGTAGGTATCCTCTTTTTTTATCAATTGAATATCAGTTCTTGACATATTTTGACAATTTTCTGTCGATGTTTTAGCGTTTACCGATGTTTTAGTACAATTTTCAATGCGTGATACCGCCTGCATCCAAGTTGCTGTATCGCATCAGTGCGTCGTTGTCGTTGGCCGCTCTTCGAAATGTGATTCTCAGTCTTAGGGTGAGTTGTTGTATTTTATTGCCCGAAATATAGCTCGGTGGCCCCCCAAACAGATTTTTCCTAAGTCTTACCGTTTCCAAGATAACCCCACTTCCGGTCGCCATTTTGGATTTCCGAACATAGGTTCTATTCATACTTTTTCTCACGTATAGGCGTACGTGATGAATCCGCTAACAGATTCTTGCTAAGTCTTACCGTTTCCAAGATAACCCCACTTCCGGTCGCCATTTTGGATTTCCGAACATAGGTTCTATTCATACTTCTTCTCACGTATAGGTGTACGTGATGAATCCGCAAACAGATTTTTCCTAACTCTTACCGTTTCCAAGATAACCCCACTTCCGGTCGCCATTTTCGATTTCCGAACATAGGTTCTATTCATACTTTTTCTCACGTATAGGTGTACGTGATGAATCACCAAACAGATTTTTCCTAACTCTTACCGTTTCCAAGATAACCCCACTTCCGGTCGCCATTTTCGATTTCCGAACATAGGTTCTATTCATATTTTTTCTCACGTATAGGTGTACATGATGAATCACCAAACAGATTTTTCCCAAGTCATGAATTGGAGGATTCTAATTGTCCAAATCTGTCCCTGGACCCCTGTTCCCGGGGTCCTATCCCTGTCCCCGGGCTCGTGTTCCCGATTAAGTTAGGTTAAGTTGTCTAATGTCTATGTCCGGGCTCGTGTTCCCGGTTAAGTTAGGTTAAGTTGTTTAATGGCTATGTCTATGTGTAGTGTCTATGTCCATGTCTCTGTCTTTGTAGGTTTTTGTCAAAAATTCGAGATATTTGCAATTTTCGATTGATGAAAAAAAAATTGGTTCCATGACGACCTATGTTTATTTTGTTAGAAGATCAAAAAGGACACCGAGACTTGACCGACGCACTAAACCCGACCTCTCTACGACTATTCGTTCAAAAGTTACGAGTGATCAAAGTTTTTGAGAGGGGGTGGGCTAACTTCTTACCCCTTGACCCCAGGACCACCAAAACTTGGTACACGTATTCTACACCTCCAAAATCGACAGGGGGTATCTAACGATACCGTATGGGGGTGTTTTTCGATATATTTTTTCGATAACTCTTACCATTTTCGAGATATTTGCAATTTAAGATTTTTTTAACGCTGGACAGAAAATTTTCGGAACATTTTTTTTTGTTCCATGACGACCTATGTTTATTTTGGTATGGGAGGACAGAGGACACCGAGACTCGACCGACACACTAAACCCAACATCTCTACGCGTACTCTACGTCACCAAAAAAGGTTAAAGTTCCAAATGACAAAAGTTAGAGTTTCCCCAATCTAGTAAAGTGGATTGGTTGAAATCTCCAAGGCGTATTTTGCATTTTTTTTTCTTTCAAATATGAACGTTAAAACTGAACTGTCTCGGATTTTGAGTTTTGTAATTACCCCGAGAAATTCTATATAAAATAACATACCTGGAAATTATATTCACGTTAAGTTGAATTTTGATTTTTGTAATCACCCTGAGAAATTCTATATAAAATAACATACCTGGAAATTACATTCACGTTAAGTTGAATTTTGATTTTTGTAATCACCCCGAGAAATTCTATATAAAATAACATACCTGGAAATTATATTCACAGTAGATTGAATTTTGATTTTTGTATTCCCCGAGAAATTCTATATAAATAACATACCTGAAATTCTATTCACAGTAGATTGAATTCTTGAGTTTTGTAATCACCCCCGAGAAATTCTATATAAATAACATACCTGAAATTCTATTCACAGTAGATTGAATTTTTGAGTTTTGTAATCACACCAAGAAATTCTATATAAAATAACATACCTGAAAATTGTATTCACAGTAGATTGAATTCTTGAGTTTTGTATTCACACCCAAGAAATTCTATATAAATAACATACCCTGAAAATTGTATCGCTATATACTAGACTTTTTTGATTTCTGTGATTTTGGAGAAAGCAATGGCATCCACCACCAGTTTCAATCGTAAAAATGATAAAACTGAATGTGTTACTTGTGGGAAGCTAATCTCAAGGAACAATTTATCGGTACACAGGGCAAGATGTAGCGATACAGGTTCGAGAATTAATCGTTCGTTACCTTCTAAGCCTTGTGCTCGATGCGGAAAGATGATCAGCATTGCAAATTTAAGTAAACACCTCAAAATTTGAAAACCATCGACCGGAAAAGCATCGAAAAGGAAAATCGATAAATCAGAAACGGAAGCTTCCACTTCCAAGCAAATTAAATTATCTAATGAACGCAAACCAATTAGATCTGCATTCAACGACCAACTCCAGGATTTTTCAATTAAGTCAGAACCAGGCCGTGACATCCTTAGTTTCTTGGATGAAACGAGAACATCTGTACTAAATATTTTAAAAGATAAACTTGAAAACAACTCTATAAAAGTATACGTTGTTCTGTTTTCTGAATACGAGAAAGTTGATGGCACAACGAGTATTTTTTATCATCGTACAAAAAACCAGACTCTTTATTTTGCTGACGTCGAAAATTTAGACAACTTCTATTATAAAGTTACCAATGAGCTGGTTAAGAAATACGACGATTTCGAGGCTAAAGGGTCGGGATGGTCTCTGTGTGGAAGTCCTCACACGTTAACCGTTTACGTGAACCGATTCTCGCCTCTTCGCGCTTCCAGCTACGTTCCTCTTCCACCGAACATTCAACACAAGAGGGCTGTGTTAAATATACAGAACAGCGATAACAAGTGTTTTCTTTGGTGTGTATTGGCGGAACTTCACCCGATTCATTGGTTAAATCATCCAGAACAGGTTTATCATTACAAGCAGCATGAACCTGAACTGGAAAATGCAATGGCTGGCATCGAATACCCGGTGACCATTTCTGATATATCAAAATTCGAAACACGAGCACGAGATGCAGAAGGAAAACGCTTAATCATCAACGTGTATTCCTATACGTTGGATAAATATGTCGTGCATCCCGTCAGGATAAGCGATGTCGACGATGATGATGCTCGTGTGATTAATCTTCTTCTAATTTCAAACGACAGTGTTCAACATTACTGTCTCATTCGTTCACTATCACGCTTGGTCAGAAGTCAATCAACCAAGCATGCAAACAACATCGAAGTTTGCCCGAGATGCCTAACCACGTTCGACGATCAAAAACAAGTCAATTATCGAAAATACACCGGACGTCAGATTGCTATCGATAAACTTGCCGAACATAAAATTTATTGCGGTGACAACAGACCGACTCGCATGTTGATGCCGAAATCAAAAGACGTCGAAGAATTTAGGATGCATAAGGCATTGTTGGAGCATCCCGCAATCAACATTGCTGATTTTGAGTCTTTTCTCAAACCGTTGTCGTACTGCGAACCAGACCCCGAACTTTCTTCCACAACACCGTATCAGTTGCACGAAGCCTCGAGTTTTGGATATGTTGTTGTGCGAATGGATAGGATAGATGAATCGTATGTTTACCGAGGACCAGACGTAATCAAACATTTTTTTAAAAAGATGGTTGAAGAGGTTGAGAACATTGGCAGCCTCTTACGCGAATCGAAACCAATGCTTCCATTATCCAGCGATGAACTTCAAACTCACAATAACGTTGAAACGTGTCCGGTGTGCGATCAACGTTTCACCGACGAGATCCGGAAAGTATTTCACCATAATCACTTCACCGGAAACTACATCGGTGGAATCTGTAACACGTGTAATCTAAAGATCCAAAAACCTACGTTTGTCCCCATATACCTTCATAATGGCAGCGGTTACGACTTCCATCTCTTAATTCGGAATCTTGGATATGATAGACAAAAAATAAATATTCTAGCAGAGAATGAAGAAAGGTACATCAGTGTCAGCAAGCGAGTATTGATTCCGGGAACAAACGAAACTGTGGAGATGAGATTTTTAGATTCTTACAGATTTTTATCTGCGAGCTTGGACGCTCTTGCCAGCAAACTTTCGGCTGAACAATTTAGAATAACGAGAGCTAGTTTTCCCAACGTAGACATAGAAATGATTAGACGTAAAGGTATTTATCCATATGAATATGTTAGTGATAATTCTAAATTTAACGACGACACTCTTCCACCTCAAAAAGAATTTTACAGTCGACTCAGAGAGAAAGGAATCACGGACGATGAATACGAACACGCGCAACGGATGTGGGACAAATTAGGATGTAGGACACTCGGCGATTATCACGATGCCTACTTAAAACTGGACGTGACGATACTCGCGGATGTTTTTCAAGCATTCAGGAAAACGTAGGCGAACATTTACAAATTAGATCCTGCATATTTTTACGGTCTCTCGGGCTTAGCGTGGTCTGCCATGTTATTACAGACAAAAATAAAACTCGAATTGATACCGGACGTGGACATGTTATATTTTATCGAGAGGGGGATACGAGGTGGAATGGTGCAATGCATACAGAGACATGCAAAAGCAAATAACGTTCACATGACAGAAGAATACGATCGTAATGAACAATCGAAATACATATTTTATGTGGATGCAAATAAATTATACGGACATGCTATGATACAAAAACTTCCTTACGGCGGATTCGAATGGGTGGATACTACTTCCATTAACATTAATAATTTCAACGACTGTGAATTTGGCTTGTTTATAGAGGTGGATCTCGAATTCCCCGACCATCTACACGATTACTTCAAAGATCTACCTCCTGCACCCGAACTAAAATGTTCGCCTGATTCAAATCAACGTAAGCTTCTGTTAACATTCGATAGGAAAGAGAGATACGTTTTCCATTACAAAAATCTTCAATTCTTAATTGAGAAGGGAGTTGAAGTAATAAATGTGAGAATAATACTGAAATTCAAACATTCCGAGTGGTTAAAACCTTACATTGAAAAAATACGTATCATAGAACACGCGCCACGTCAGATTTAGATAAAAATATTTTAAACTCATGAATAATGCTGCTTATGGAAAAACAATGGAGAATGTCAGGAAGCACGTGGACGTGAGATTAGTTCCCGATTCAAATAAATGTAGAAAATTGATAGCATCGCCGACACTCAAATCACGAAATATATATGATGAAAACCTGGCCCTGTTTGTGATGGATAAAAAAATAATCAAGTTCAACAAACCAATCTACGTGGGGGCGACGGTTTTGGATTTATCTAAACTGCATATGTTTGAATTACATTATAATGTCATGAAACCCTTCTATAATGAAAATATAACACTTTTGTACACGGACACGGACAGTTTTATTTATTCCGTACAGACATCTGACCTCTACAACAATTTGAAACAACCGAAAATGATTGATCATTTCGACACATCTTCCTTCCCTCAACCAAACAGATTTGATCTCCCTTCTCGCAATAAAAAAGTGCTTGGTAAAATGAAGGATGAATGCAACGGAGAAATAATTCTGGAGTTCGCCGGCTTACGTTCCAAAATGTATGTGGTGAAAACACTAACCAGCATCACCAAAAAAGCCAAAGATGTTGGTAAAAATACCGTGAAAAACAAGCTTGTGTTCGAGGATTACATCAATTGCCTCTATTAACAGTCGAGGATTCTACGTTTGGAGACAAGGATACAAAGCGTAGACCACGTGCTTACCACAAACAAAGTTAAGAAAGTAGCATTAGATCCGCATGACGATAAAAGATGTATTTTGTCTTGTGGAATCCACGCGTTGCCTTGGGGGCACTATCGTTTAGAAATTAGTAAAAATTGTAGGCAATGCAAATGATAAAAAATAAACTTAAATAACTATAACTAAAATAAAAAAAACTTTAACTGTCTCATACACAATAAATAACTAGCAAGGACAATGAATCTCTTTGGTTTCCGAAAGCAAACAATGGAAACTGTACACCGCACGACAGATCATGAATTTCTACCTTCCGTGTTAACTAAACTCAACGGTCTGTTGATCATTCACCTCAACAGCATTTGGACAAAATTGGACGAAGACGTGGGCAAAACCTTTTACGTCTTCAACAACAATTTACATTTTTACGAAATTCCGATCGGTGGGAAACTTCAAATCATCGTGAATCCGGAGAACGCAGGCGAAATTAAAATTTCTACCGGCAAGAACATTTTTCGAATGAAGCACGACAAGATGCTTTCTAACATGGCATACAATGTTTCTGCAGGCGATTATCTTTACGTGGAACTCCTCGGAGATTACGACAAACTCGTTCCTCTCTTCGTAGAATTACGAATCACCTATCCTATTATAAATAACCGTTAACAAAATGCCTAACGACATTTTCGGCCACACCAAGCGTGTAGTCCACGCAGAAGAGATTCTCATGCTGGATGTTCGAGTTAAAAAGTTGAGGAGCGATTTGATCGCTTTGCAGGAGACCTTAAAACAAAAGTTTAGAGTCGGAGATCGCTACGCTCTAAACGCAATGTCTCGATCCTATTCTGAAAATCGATTCCGAACTGAAAACGCTCATAAAAAATTATGTTGACGTACCTTCTTACGACAACGTTCAAAATATACAGTTGAGCGTGGATTCGCTTCAAAATGATTTGGCCAAATTACAGCAATTTCAATCGAATGAAGATTTGGAAAAATTGAAACTCGAAATCGAAGAACGAACTTCCGCAATTGAAAAGAATTTCTCTGAACTTCAAAACGTCGTGAAGGATATCGATGTAGAACGCTTGCATGTAGTCGTTTCCAAATTACAAGAAGAATTCACCAGCACGTTGGAAGAAATTAAATCCAAGTTACAGACTTTGGAAGATACGATGACGAACCTACCATCGTCAGACGAACTGCAGGTCATCGGTAAAAGCGTTGCGAACATAAAAATTCAATTGGAGGCTTATCAAGTTTTCGAACACATTCAAACCACCATCGCTACGCTTCAGGCGTCTCTGGAGTTGATCAACGAAGAAATTAAAAATATTCACGTTCAAGCAAGTGCGTTGACGAGCATTCAAGACACGTTAAGCACGGTTCAGCAGAGGATCGAATATTTAGAAAATTTGAAAGTCGAATCGAACCTTGCTCATTTTCATCACGTACTCGACAACATACAGGGTGACTTGGAATCGTTACGGACGAGCGTACCTTCGAAGGAAGATTTGGAAAAATTGAAAACGGCAGCGACGGCATTATCCGATTCGAGCGACATCAAAAGTTCATTGAGCGATCTCGAAAGTACGGTGGCCAATCTCCCCACCTCCAAAGAATTACACGCTTTGAAAAGGAACATATCTCGAATGTTGAAACGACTGGAAACGGAAACGGCAAACGTGGAACAGAATCGAGATGAAATTACTTCGCTGGTGTCGACGTTGCCCACTTCGCAGAGCGTCGCGGATCTTCACACGCAGTTTACAGAGATTCGAAGCATCGCGAACGATCTTACCGAAAAAGCTCGAAATTGAATCAAGTTGAGAACCTTCAGAACATTGTCGTCAACATCAGAGATCAAGTTGGAGTGCTGGAATCCACGCAGGAATCGACGCTGGCCTCTTTCGGTGCCAAGTTGCAAGAACTCAACGAAAACTACAAGCAGTTGAACGTGGAAGTGAAAATCAAACCGTCATTTTCTGCCGTAACGGATACCATAGTCGAGCATTTGTTGCCCATTGAAAATAAACTTGGACACGTTCACAGTAATCTGCTCAGCGTCGATACTAAAATCGCATAATTGTTCACCTTGCAAGCCATCGAAATCAACAGCGTACCCAATCAACAGAGAATCTCCACGTTCGTCGAAGGTAACAAACTGTACATGTTACATCCTTATCATCCGTACTACAAGTTCTCCTCGATGGCACGATTCAGATAAACGAATTTTCGTACTGGTCTCACGGCAGAAAAGCTAGCGTTCCCACCATGACCTTGTTATCGAATCGTGGTGTCCAGAAAGCAGGAAACATTCTTCTGGCACGTTGGAACGAAACGCGCAACATATATGAAATACACGAAGACGAAGATCTTACCGTTTTCGACGTGAGTGCCGGCGATAAGCTGATCATTCAAAACACAAGCGAGGTGCCACCCTCTTTGAATCCCATCACGCTGGTGCTTCTCTTCAAACGTAATTTTCAAAATGTCTAGGCAAGCCATCGTCGAAGAATTGCATAAACCTGCACGCCGCAACTACGTACGTTTAGCTGTGGTAACCAAGGGCATCGATGGCCTCTGGGAAAGTGACCTCGTCGAGATGAGTAGCGGCAATTTGAAAGATGTACATAAATTGAACAAGGGCAACAAGTACCTCCTCACCGTCATAGACACATTTTCGAAATTCGCATGGGCTATACCTTTGAAGGCGAAAACGGGAACATGCGTCACGGAAGCATTCAAGACTATTTTTCGCGAAAGCGGCAGACGACCTCGGTTTCTGCACACGGACAACGGTAAAGAATTCTACAACGCCGTATTCCAAAAGTTTATTCAAGAACATGACATTCGACATTATTAGACTTTCAGTCACATCAAAGCCAGCATCGTGGAAAGATTTAATCGAACCTTGAAAACACACATGTGGAAACGATTCACGCTTCGGGGAAATTACAAATGGGTCGACATCCTGCCGGAACTCGTCGACACCTATAATAATACGGTACACAGAACGATAGGCATGAAGCCAGCTGACGTTACGAAATCTGACGAGCAGCGTTTAATTTCTACAGTTTACTGTCCAAAGTACACTCCGACTACCAAGAAATCATAATTCAAAATTGGAGACCAGGTGAGAATCAGCAAATTCAAACGCACCTTCGAGAAGGGATTCACAAAAAATTGGAGCACGGAACTTTTTACGGTTGTTCGAGTTTTATCCGGAAACCGACACACATATATAATAAAGGATAGTAGCGGCGAGATTTTGAAAGGAAGATTTTACGAAGAGGAACTCTCTAAAACGAAACACCCCGACACGTACCTCATCGAGAAAGTATTGCGTAGGAAAGGTGACAAACTGTTTGTCAAATGGCTGGGACTTCCGGAAAAGAGTTGGATCGACGCGAGCGAAGTGATCTTGTGAGTACGTGGAACGTGGTGAAGCGTCTACCGGATTCGGAAAGTCAAACGAAAAAAAAGAACGGCGAGTTGCTCCCCGACAGCATCCGCTGTCTAATCGTAGGTCCTTCAGGGTGTGGGAAAACGACACTGCTCGTGGACAATTTTCTCCTCGCACCGAATTGGTTAGATTGGAAGAACAGGCAGCTGTACGTGTTCTCGAAAAGTTTGGAGCAATCCAAATACCAGCAACTGATGAAACTGTACGATGGTCTGGACATTGCAACGTTCGCTTCGGAAATAAAACCACTCGACGATTGTCGTGAAAATTCAGTCGTTGTGTTCGACGATGTCATGCTGGAAAATCAAAATGAAATTCGCAACTTTTTCACGCAAGGTCGTCACAAAGGAATGGATTGCTTTTACCTAGCTCAAACGTTACCCAAAATTCCAAAACAGTTACTACGCGACAACGCTAATTTCATATGTTTGTTTCGTCAAGATCACACCAACCTCAAGCACGCGTACGATGACTACGTAGGCGGAGACATGAACTACAATCAATTTTCCGAACGCTGTTCTTCTTGCTGGAACAGTGACGATTTCGGATTCGCGACGATCGACATGACGAGGAAACCCAACGACGGAAAATACAGAAACAAAATCGACGACTTTCTAAACGTTGCAACGTTGTGAGAAACGACGTGTATAAATAACGTTATGACGAAACGAAAAATCGAAGACGAAAATCTTAAGCTTCGCGATTACCTCGCGAAACGCTTCAAGATCAACCTGTGATCGATGCCATCAGCGGTCTAGATAAAGAAATTAAAAGTGTCACGGAACAAAATAAAAATTTGATCAACGAACTCGTACCACTTGCAGCTAAAAGTTACATTGTGCCCACACCCATTTCGAGCATTCCTTCGACGCCGTTTGAACTGAAGGACGTACCACGACGTCAAGCCATAAGCAGTACCTCTTCGTCTTTGGATAAAATCGAGTTGGGACCTTTGGCACGAGACTACCTGAGCACGGGGAAGTTCGACAAGGATGAAGTGTTCGGATTGTATCCGAGCATGGATACCAACGAGGGTGTGATTTGGAAGATTGGAGAATCGAAAGTCACCTTCGGAGGCAACGACATTAAAGTTAATTTAGGCGAGAAGAATAGTTGAACCAGGTATCCGGTTACGGTGGGACTGTGGGAACTCGTTGGCAAAAAGCAGCCGAAAGATTACACGGACGAAGATTACCAGAGTTACAGGGAAATTCTAATCATGACGGATGCCATGTACCATAACAACGATGCCTCGCAGAATAAGTGGAAATCGAGCAGCGGTGAGAAGTACAGGAATCTCATCAAACCGATATGGAACGAGGTGAAAAGTGGAAGCGGCGTCAAACGCTACAACACGTTACCCAAAGAATTCGTTTGGGTGGACGACGTGAGGAAGCTCGTGGACAGATTGTTAGTGATAGCCGGTGAAGAGAATGCAGGCAATCGTATTTTTTACAACAAGAAGGTTGGCATCGTGGACATGATCAGCACGAAACTTTCCAACTTCATCGTGAACGACGACAAGGGTATCGGTTACCTGATCAAAATTATCAACACGCTGCCTCCGAGATTCTGGAACGTGGCCGAAGGAAAGGGAATCGTGAACGACATCATCAACAAGTTACCTTTCGAGATGCATTTACCTGGCTACCAGTACTGCGGACCGGGTACCAAACTCGAGAAAAGATTGGAGAGAGGAGACAAGGGTGTGAATCCGTTGGACGCGGCATGCAAAGATCACGACATCGCTTACAACACCACTCGCACCGATCTGGATGCAAGTCACGAAGCAGACAAGAAATTGGAACAAGCCGCTTTCGAGAGATTCGTCAGCAGAGACGCTTCTTTGGGTGATAGAGTTGCAGCACTGGGCACCACCATCGCCATGAACACGAAACAAAAATTTGGATTGGGTATATCAATAAATAACATACAGTAAAAAAGAATAACAACATGTCTTGTATATATATTCAAACACGCCGTAAACGGAGATGTAGGGAAACTTTTAAACATAGCAAAAACAACGCCGAAACTTCGTATCCCTTGTGAAATGGTTCTCAAGGATTATCTTCGGGAGATCAGTGGCATGAGGTGCGGTGATCTCGACACTCTTCTTTCGGCCGCAGGGAAAAAATACAATGATAGGATGGACGAGCTTCACGAGGCGAGGCAGGGAAGAAGACGATACACGGATGATTGGCGCAAGTCTAAACAGGAGACCGATGAAATCATAGCGCACATCATCGCGTTTTCCGAAGCACGAACTTTCTTCCTCTAACACAAAAAAAATCGATACAAATCGTGAAAAAATATACGTCAAAAAAATGTACGTGTCAAAAAAAATATGAGACAAAAAAATATACGTCAAAAAATGTACATGTCAAAAAAAAATTGCCATGGAAAAAAATTTTATCGTCCAAAAAAATTTCTCGTCAAAAAAAGTTGACGTGGACATCGTCAGAAAAAAGTTGCCTTATCGTAAAAATTTTTCATCGTAAAAAAAAATTTGTCACGCCAAAAAAAGTTAACGTGGAAAAATTATCACCGTCAGAAAAAAGTTGCCTTATCGTAAAAATTCTATATCGTCAAAAAAATTTGTCTCGTCAAAAAAAAGTTGACGTGGAAAAATTATCATCGTCAGAAAAGAAGTTGCCTTATCGTAAAAAATTTTTATCGTCATAAAAAATTGTCTCGTCAAAAAAAAGTTGACGTGGAAAAATTATCACCGTCAGAAAAAAAGTTGCCTTATGGTAAAAAAAATTTTATCGTCAAAAAAATTTGTCACGCCAAAAAAAAGTTGACGTGGAAAAATTATCACCGTCAGCAAAAAAGTTGCTTTATCGTAAAAATTTTTTATCGTCAAAAAAAATTCTCGTCAAAAAAAAGTTGACGTGGAAAAATTATCACCGTCAGAAAAATAGTTGCCTTATCGTAAAAATGTTTTATCGTCAAAAAAAATTTCACGCCAAAAAAGTTGACGTGGAAAAATTATGACCGTCAGAAAAAAGTTGCCTTATTGTAAAAATTTTTTATCGTCAAAAAAATTGTCTCGTCCAAAAAAAAGTTGTCAAAAAATGTGCAACAAAACAGTACGTGTCAAAAAATGTACCTGCCAAAAAAATGTGAAAAAAATCTAGGTGTAAAAAATATACGTGTCAAAAAAATTGTACGTGTCAAAAAAAATATGACAAAAAAAGTTGTCAAAAAATGTGCAACAAAAAAAATGTACGTGTTCAAAAAATGTACGTCAAAAAAAATATACGAGAAAAAATATACGTGTCAAAAAAAATGTACAAGACAAAAAATGTACGTGCCAAAAAAATGTACAAGTAAAAAAAACGATATATAAATAACCGTGAAAAAATCTACGAGATCAAAGAAAAATTTTTCGGTATATAAATAACACATTGTGAAAAATTAAGATTCTCTAACACACACGCACTCTGAATTTCTCCTTCGATATGACTGAAAAAAATGAGTGACCTCCAAGCATTAAAACAAATGCTAAATTTGTCAGTCGAATATGTAAAAATTCAGGAATTGGAAGTGGACAAACCTTACACGATAACTTCCGGTTCAATTGTTTCTACCCAGTATGGTCCCAAGGTGCGTCTGTTGCTCAACGGATAATACAGTCTATTTTTACCAGATCGATACGCTATCATGTTATCCGACGAGAAGCTAGCTACTTTAATCGAGAACAAAACTCAAATCGTGTACAAGGGGACAAAGGAACTTCTTGGTAAGAAAACGAAGCACGTAATAGAATTTGTGTAACGGCTGCGCGGAGTATATAAAATAACATACCTCGAAAAAAAATTACACAAGAGGGAAACAAAAAAAAATCTCAGAACATTTATATAAATAACGTACCGTGAAAAAAAAACATGAAGCCCAAGGGTGTCGTGTACCAGATACCATATTCGAATCTGAAAACGCTGGGTGCCCTCGATGGGTTACTCACCAAGAAACAACGCGAGAAGAAACGTTCTTGCTTGTCGAAAGGACACGGAATGAAATTGCTGCTCAGCACTCCACAATTGAGACGGTTGCAGCTTTCGCGAAAACAGCAAAAGACAGGGGGGTTCATATTCAGCATCCTGGCAGCATTGGGGGCCGTTGGAAGTTTGGCTGGGGGTAGCGCCGCCATCGCGAAAACCATCATCGACTCGAAGAAGAACAAGGCGGAATTGGAAGAACAGAAACGTCACAACCTGGCCATGGAGAAGAAAGGGAAGGGGGTCGCGAGGAAGTTTAAAAAAAAGAAACAGCACTCACCAACCGAGACATTGAATCTCTGATCAAACCATTACAAATCAAACACTTCAGAGGCGTTTTCATGTCCGACTCGTTACCTTCAACCGTTAAAAAAAGAGAATGTGGAGTAGTCAACTTGGACAGACAAGAAAATCCAGGCACGCATTGGATATGTTACCACAAAAATGATAAAGCATTCATTTTCGATTCTTTCGGAGGTGTTCCACCTACAAATTTAGTTCATTATCTGAAAACGAACAACCTATACTACAACGACGAACGCATTCAAGATTTCGGAGACGTGAACTGCGGTCATCTCTGTCTCTCCATGCACACGTTTCTCTCTAAAATAAATAAGCCATCGGTGGAAGATTTCCAGAAAGCACTGTGGAATCTGAAACAGCATCATGGGCGTGTTCCACCTCACGAGCGAATCTTCGATCTTGAAACTCACGCTGCACGACGACATCGTCTATCCTAAATCCGTAGCTCTGCGTGCATTCTACAGCATGTACCTCATACCTAACGTCACGCAGCACAACAACAAAATTAGCGTCGGAAGCGAACATATCGTCGTCACGCCAGGTCAATACAATCTTTCTACTTTGCAAGCTCAATTACCCAAAGGCACGTACCTTTCTCAAAATTCGGTCACGCACAGAGTCGAAATCGTATCGGCGACGGAGACCGTGGACCTGGGCACCATAGGAGAACTTCTAGGTTTCGAGAACAACACCAAACTCGAAGCTGGCATCAAGCACACGGGTGCAAACATTCCTAAATTTCTAGCCATCGAAACTTTGAACGTACACTGCAACGTAGCGGAAGGCATGATCACCAAATCCTCGGACGGGTTGCTGGGAAGTCACAAGCAGACGGGAATCATAGCCACGTTCAAACCCAGTTCCGAATTCATGGAACCGATCATCTACACACCCTCTTCGCCGATCTATTTTCCAGTTGTCGCAACCGCATAGACAACATAGAGTTGGTGGTCACGAACGAGAAAGGAGACGTGGAGGATTTTGCAAGTGCCACGACGACGGCCGTCCTGGAGATCGACGTATAATAAATAACCATACATCATGGAACAAATCGAAAGTTACGAATTGCAATCTTTCCCTCCCAACCGTCGCACGTTCGCAAATTTGAACGAAGCGAACCGGGAGATCGAATACGACGTGGACGTAGGCGACGGGTTCGTTCATCCTCACAGAGCGGATCTTTACCTTCAATTTGACGTGGTGAAGAAAGAAAGCGGAGACGCGTTCCCCGCAGCAGCAAATTTGATACTCGTGGACAACTTCGTGCCTCACCTGTTCTCGCAGGTGGAGGTGAGGAAACACAACACCGTCATCGACAGAATCGATTATCCAGGCATCACGTCGACGGCAGTGGGAACATTGAAATTATCCAAAACGGATGCAGCATACTATCAAGCGGGAGGGTTCGAAGCGGGAACCAAAATATCGACGAGAAGTCACACGGTACTCTTTCCCATGCGTCTGCTTCCGGGATTCTTCTCGGACTACAAGGAGATCATGTGGAAAGGAGGACTGAGAATCACATTTCGAAGAGCGCCCAACGATAACGACGCACTGATGCGATACGCTACTTTGGGTCCGGACGGTATCACGCCAGTGCCCAACACTTTACCCGAAGCAGCCAAATGCGTCATACGGAGCATGGAGTTGAGAATGCCGATCGTGGAATACGAAACGAACTACGCCCTCAAGTACAAACGGAGATCTTGAAAATTCCGCAGGTGCCGATTCACTTTCACGGTTACCAGTGCGTGCAGAAGATAGCGTCCGGAAGTCATCTGGAATTTGACGTGACGACGCAGTTCAACAACATACAGTTCGACATGCCAGATTTCGTCATTGTACTCTTTCAGACCGGACGCGATAACAACCAGGAAAAGATTCCAGCAAATTCGACGACTGCAAGATCAAGAATGTTTATCTGAAGAATGGCAGGAACGAAGTGTTCCCGCGCGAGAATTACAACCTCGACATGACCAAAGATGATTACCTCAAACTTTACGAAGCTTACACGGCTTACAAACGCGTGACCGAGGGAAACGTGGACATGTACTACACGCCCAGCGAATTCAAAACCCACAGACCCATGTCCGTCATCAACACCACAAAAATGAAGCAGGTGGTGGTCAACGATCGAACCAACATCAAGATCGTTTGCGAGTTCCACGACGCGCTGCCTGCCGATACTCTATGCAGCGTCATCCTGGTCGCAGAGAAGTCCTTCGCGTACGACGTGAAGAACGAGAGGGTGACGGAACAGTTTTAAAAAATTCGTAAAAAAAAATTGCCACATACTAAAAAAAATCAACAAGGTTATATAAAATATGTGAAAAAAAAAACTTTAAAATACTGAAACAAACGGAGTCCAATGTAAGTTAGTTCGGTGCGCAAATAAAAAAAAAGATAGGTCACTGAAAAAAAAAATTGTAAGATAGGTTAAGTTATATCACGTAAGATCGTGATATACCTTAAAGTATGAGGTGGGAAAAAATAATTGTACTAAAACATCGCTAAACGCTAAAACATCGACAAAAAATTGTCAAAATATGTCAAAAACTGATATTCAATTGATAAAAAGGATAATTACAAAGTATTATTTTGAAACAATAAGTAAGAAAAAAGGAAAGGTTGTTATATCACGTAAGATCGTGATATACCTACCAAGTATGAGTGGGAAAAAAGGGAAATTTTACTAAAACATCGCTAAACGCTAAAACATCGACAAAAAATTGTCAAAATATGTCAAAAACTGATATTCTATTGATGAAAAAAGAGGATAAAAGAGGATACATACAAAGTATTGCGTTGAAACAACTAATAAGCACTACTAACATGAGTTGGAATTGATGATGCAAGCACTACGTTACATACACACGTTGCCCATGGTTTTCACCTGAGACCTCTGGTTTGCTAATCAGTGGACGCCAAAAATTCATGAATTGTCATACGCCTGTTCAAGATGATAGTTCGTGACTGATGGTGTAGAAATAAATTAATTTATTGGAGATATATTTAAGAGTTTTGACACCGAATACATATGTTTCAAATTTTTGTTCTCGTGGAGAATCTCTTTTAGTAGCCTATGAAGAATTTTCTAGCCTACTATACTGAAGCTCACCGAATTATTAGACGAGGTTTGATGATAATGCGCCAAACGTTACCACATAAAATACAACTCGGCCAGGAATAAAGCCTTGGCACCACACGTGATTGATCTTCGTCCAGAAACCAACCCTGGTCGACCTCAACGCGGGAACCTACCACAACCACTGATTTCATAAGGGATTCATCACTCAACTCCTCTGCCATGTAATAGAAAAATGTGGTTTGCATCCCCGAAAATTCAATAAGGGTTGTTGGGTAGCCTCTCGCATCAACTGTACAGAGACTAAATATATTTTAAGAATGGTTATGGAATTTCTCAAAGATGCGATACAACTCGATTCATCATTTTTTTAACTTGGTGATCCTATAAGCTAACGTGTATTTACTCTCCTTTTTACTTTCGTATATCACAAAAAGAACCATAATTTAACAATATTTATGCATTCAGCGCTATAAGTGAATGTCTTATTAAGGGTTTCTTTGCAACATCAATAGTTGGCATGTGTTTTTTCGAACAATTTATCCAGTCTTAAATGGGTTGAACATAGTACTGTCGTGTTCGCGTTTGGATGTACAAATAGTTTACATAATTGCACAGGTGTCCACTTTTTCGGTAAGTAAAATATTATTCTTACAATATGTGTATACGCCTAAATGTATTTGTTAAAAGTAGATGACAGTTATATGTTATATGTTAAATTTTATAGCGAAAGCTTTCGAATGTGTTTACTTACATTCAGACACTGTCGCAAGAGATTAAACTTTGTAATAACCAATATCATTGCATGTACCTATTGTACTATGTACAATTTAGAGGATGGAATCAATCAATAAAACAATCATAACTTATAAATATATTAAATTAACTAAGTCATAGAGAGAAGCTAACCAAAAGCGAAGTAAAATAAACTAAATCAATCAACAATAATATCGTTGCATGTTACAACACGATGCGGACAGCAGCTGTGGAGTTCTCAATATTAATCAACTTTTACCATGAAGTTCTTAAAAATGCATTGATATTATTATTTAAATCTTAAATCTCGTGGTGTTTGAATATAGGTGACATACTCATTGTAATGTTTTCTCACAAACTACAGCTTTTATTTCGTAAATAATCTGTCGCAAAAATTCATTTGCCGACATTGAAAAATTCGTCTCCTTCAGCTTTTCTTTCCTCGTTTCCTGGCGTAAGTTAGCGAGAGAATGGCTTCACTTTTGCGCCGTAAATCAGTCCTTCCATTATATATATAGTTCAATGGGCAACACACACAAGTCCTTGAAGGAAAACCAGCAGTTAATGGTCTAGGTATCCTATTTTTATTGCAAGTGACTGTACATTACCTAGTATAATTGGGTGGATTTAATGGTAATCGAGAATTGGTGTTATCTCATCCGTGTCAATCCCGCCAAATTAGCCAAAAGTGGCACAAAAAGCGAAGTAAAATAAAGCAAATCAATCAATCTGACAAATTAATAGTTCTGAACCTGCAAGAAGACAAGTGAAGGTGAATTTGTGTTGAAGAGAGACGACGAGATGGCTGAGAATATGGAAATTATAGAAACAAAGCATGAGAAGCCGTCCCTTATTTACGAAGGTGAGCAGTACAGGAATAAGATGGATAAGAAAGATGGTTCGATAGTTTAGGTCAGCAAATTTCTTGTGTAATTTTGGTACCTGTCAGAGAGTATGTATTACATTGCAAATATCATGTCCACGCGCGGGACGTAGGAATCTCTTGCAGATGTCCACGCTATAGATCAAGTTTCATTGAACCCTTGTGTATAACGCTAACTATAAATTAGTATTTGTCAAATATTTATAGCCTAGATATCTAGTACTTACATAATGTTCGTAAAACTGTAATAATGCTGTACTTTTTAGTGTTTTTAACGATTTTATGAAGTATATAAAGGTTTTGAACTTCGTGTTTCTGAAGAAATAAAATTGATACAGGCAATATTGCGTATAGTCAAAGAAAGTCAAGTTTTTAAGCAAATCTGGTTTAGTTTGTGTTTTCCTGCACGCGGCGGGTCTGACACTCATGATTGCAGGTAACATTTCAGTTTTGGTCAGGAAAATTAGTCAAGTAAAGCCTTATATGTATCATGACGGGATTGGCAAAGTGGGAATAACACTACATCGGTTATCGACACATAATACACAGTTTAATATTTGCTTTTTACTATTAGTTTTTCATGTGACGACGCGTCATCCCCAAATAACGATTCCCAAAGATTACTGTTTATGGTTTTGACGTTTTATTACTAAATCACGAGGACTACAAATTACAAAACCATTTTCAAAAATTGCAATGAACACCGGAGCTGCTTCTTTCGAGCAAGTACTTGAATTATTAGTGCTGGCTTGACTGCCACAACGTTATTACTGGCGTGCGAATGTAATGAATGTTTGCCGCTGTGCACACAAGCGCTGTACGTTATGTATGACTTTCACAATAAACATAACGCTTGATTGTCATACAACTACTTTATGGGAAAATATTCATTTTGTATTTTGGTCGTCGTTTACAAGTGAAGAGTTCAGGGGAGAGAACTTGCTAAGTTACATTTTCCTCTTTTTACATGAGAACACATTCAAAGTTTTCAAGACATACTACAGGGTGTCCACATAAAACCTCCCTGATTTGAAATTACACTTGTGAGCAAACTATTCGACATAGAGCGTTTCGGTTTGCCTCATCATGTAAAGCAACTGAATTTATTTTTTCTTTAATATAGTGCATTTCTACGTGTTCTCCTTTCGTAAACAGCAAAATGTCTAGTCGCTACTCAATCTCGACCCATGTGTGCACCAGCATGTCAGGGGTGATGGAGTGGCTACGAACTTGTCATACCGAGCCTTAATTGTCTTTATATCTGGTGGATCTAGTTCAAACGACCATCTGAAATGCCTTTGAACTGAAATTGGCGATTTCGTTTCCGCATATCACACCACGTACTGGACTCTCTCTTGTGCTGTCGTCATCATTGTCAATTAATCAGCACCTAAAAAAACTTTTTGAGTTGCTTTACACAATGTCGCTAACCGCAAGGCTCTATGTCAAATAGTTTCCTCATAATTGTAATTTCAAATCAGGGAAGTTTCATGTGGACACCCTTTACTTTTTCCATATGTACCACTTTTAATTTAAACTTTCATATTTATCAGGACTTACTGAGTTTTTCGTCTAGTTACAAACTACAGAACTACACTGGCGGAGCCATTTAATACCATCGAAAACAACAAATCTATAACATTGGACCTATCATGTTTTCCCCCTGTACTATTTGAAAGTAATTGTGAAATTCTTATATTAACATGGGCCATGATGTATTTTCTCCTTTCTTGCTAACACACATAGAGTTAACAGTTAAGGTCCTCTTAAAGGAAAGACCACCCCCCCAAGAAAAAATGGAACTCCTGAACCGCTTCTGTGCAAACTACAGATCCAACAGGTGCAAAAAAGTATGGACAAGGCGAAGAGAGAGGAAGCCACAAGTTCTTCCGTGAGACCAAAAAATTATTTTCCCTTGCTGTTTCTGTAACCACCATTTCCAGCCCCCTTCTCCCCCCCTCCAAAAAAAGACGCAGGGAAACTTAATAATAGAAAACCTTCAAACTTCATTCTTTCCTTTCCCGGAGGTTGTTGGTAAGTATTTTAAGAATCTGCCTCAGGTCTGAGTAATCTATTTTTTCTTCCTCGTTCTGTTCTGTCAGCCCTCATATTCTTTCCTGCTCTCTCTTTCATCTTCCCTGTATCTTTTCATTTGTGGAGACCCTCCGACCGGAAACTAATTCCAAAGATAATTTTTTATGCAGGAAGCTCTCCAAAAAGGAGATGTGTCGTATTCAGAACCCTTCGAGCCAAATAATTGGTTTCTCATTTTTTACCTGGGACAGGCCTCCAAGATTTCAGTTATTTCTTTCTCTTTCCTTTAATGAAACTTGCAAGCATCCCCACAGATATTTTCTTAAGAGATGGAGAAAGGCGAAAGAATTTGAGGAAAATTGAAAACCTGAAATTATATGTGGCTATATATAATTTCAGTTTATATACAGGGTGAGTCAGAATATGGCTACATGTTGGAAGTAGATGTCTTGTGTTACTGTACACTGTTGAGGGAAATGGTGAATGGTGTATTAAATTTAAATTATTTTTGTTTCATATTAGATAAGAGCCATGGACCTGAGCTTACGTCATTAGTCAAGATGGTGCTGAACATGCAGCAGCAAGTTAGAGTTGCGGCGTGGGCATACCAGAATGACCGTCAGACTGTCGAGAAGTGATTTTAATGTACAGGGTGGGCGAAAAGTCCCTTTGCGTGTTAATAGCATAGTACAGTTAGACATGTACTCGTAGATAAACATTGTTATGAATACAAAGCAGTATTTTTTTTTTAAATTTCAACATTTATTTTGAATAAAAAATGTCTGGTTAACATTAACATTTATTGTGAATAACATATTAACATTGTTAGAAATGTTCAAGGTTCATCAACAACGTCACTGTGCACTCCTCCATGTTCGATGTAAAGGTTGATGCGTCGCCATGTTCTTGTGTGCATCCGCTGCAGCATATCAGGGGTGATCCTTTCAAATGCCATGCGAACTTCGTCTTTCAGTTGATCGTCGTTCACGTATCGTCTTTTACGAACGTCTTCTTTCATTATATCTCATAGTGTGGTGAGGTCTGGGCTTCATGGAGGCCATGGCAACGGTGCTGGAAGGTCTCGTGATCCAAGTCCAATCCAGCGCTTTGGAAACAGTTAATTTAGCCGTTTGCGGACACTCGCAGCAAAATGTGGTGGAGCGCCGTCTTGTTGAAGTGTAACGATGTCACCTATTCCTCTTGCCTTTAATTCTGGAAGCAACCACGTGTTAATCATGTGATGATAGCTGTGCTGGTTCACAGGACCATCAAAGAAATATGGTCCAAGCAGATAGTCTGCCGTTATCCCTGCTCAAATCATAACATTCGTTGATTGCACTCGATTTCCTCATAAAAGTGCGAATTGTCTTTTGCCCAAAAAAAGACGTTACCATTTCGTGAGCTACGATAAATCGCACACTCGTCAGAGAACATAACGTTTTTTTGAACATTTGCATGCGGGAAACGTGCGAGCAGCATTTCACATGCATGCACACGTTGCTCCAAGTCACGATCACTCAACTCATTCACTGAGGATGGCCGAAAACATGAAACGCTCAAGTCTTTCAGCATGTGGTCTCGCATAGTCGATCGCGGGATGCCTAATCCTGCAGACCGCTTACGGGTTGACTTCATCGGCGATCGTTCAATTGATTCCGCCACAGCAGCACAAGTTTCGGTGCGAGTCGTAGGCCTTTCCCTACTGGTGCATCGAGAGCACTTCCCGTCGCAAAGGTTTTTCTCCCATGCGAATAACGTTAATCGTGATGGCGGCGGTTTTCCAAACCGCACAACGAAGTCCCTCAAAATGTCTGTCATTGTCTTCTTTGTGTTCTGACGTTCGTGAGCCCACACAGAAGCCACCAAACGCTCCTCAACAGTGAAAGCACTGGTATCCGCCATGGTTTCACTCTCTCGACTGAATGCAGTTGACCGCGTTCTTCTGCCACGTCCTTCCCACACTAACCGAAGTGAACGTGACATGCGCAGGACTCAGCTTATGGCGGGAAATTCTTATCTCAACAATCTGTAACAGAACAACAACAATAATGTTAATAATAAATAATAATAGAGAGTCAATCTGCTCAACAATAGTAAAATATATACTGTTCTTGTATTGTTTTGTATTGTTTTTGTATTCATAACAATGTTTATCTACATGTCTCACTGTACTATGCTATTAACATGTAAAGGGACTTTTCGCCCACCCTGTATATGGGTTGTTCAAATGATTTTGTTGGTTAATATGGTGTTTTAAGTCCCCTTTTTGCACATTTAGGCTAATCGGGACTAGACTTACAATTTAACCTGGGATCCGAACCACTATGTGCCTTCACCGGGTATCGAAACCGGGACAGTTTGATTACAAGGCAATGACGCTACCACTGCGCCATCGGGGAGGCAGGGGTCGTTAAAATAAAACATATACATGGGTGTAGAAGCTAACACTGTTTATATGCAAGGAAATACACAATATCACAAAGATAGCGTACTCGAATTACTTCGACAGAGGCTACAGATACGCACCCCCACCGTTCAGGCAAATGTCCCAACGCTGAATAAGTTTTGGATACCGTCCGCAAAGAAGGACGCTGGTTGAGTGTTGAACATCTCATCCACAGCTTTTTGAACCGTTTGACCGGAGACGAAATTGTTACTATTCTGAGACTTCTTCAGAGGACCAGAGATGTGAAAGTCGCAAGGGGAAAGATCTAGACTGTATGATAGGTGTTCCATAACATCCCACCGAAAACAGCTGAGAGTGTCCATCGTTGCATTGGTCGTGTGTGGGCATGCGCAAACCTCGTGACAGATTTCCCAGCCGTTTGTTTTTGATGGCTCTTCGGAATTTCTCTAAGGCGCCACAATAACGTTCAGAGTTTCTTTTGAAACATGCTTTTCTGTACACGGCTTGCATTCGTCGAAAGAATTCACACACTTTCTTTGCACGTGGATTGGATAACGCCCCATTGTACGCGTTTGGATGTATCCATTACACACCCCTACTCAGCAGACGCATGCAACAGACTGCGCACGTTATGTTCTCTTACTACGAACCACCAAGCCCAACAGTGCTGCCATCATCTAGCCTCCCTGTCAAATACCTGCAGTGTTGCCAGCTCTGTCTATGTTTCACTTGAACGACCCCTATATCAGTGTTGACTGTGGGAAAGTGGAGAAAACGACTGCTTACAACAGGAAACATCCAGAAATGGAAAGAAAAATTTCAGAAAAGTCCCGGAAGCAATGCAGCAACTGTTGATCCTTCGTGAACTTGAGGTGCTAGCGATTCAAAGTGATGAACACGAACATTTCCTATTCCATTAGGACGGTGCATCTCCTCACTATGGGAAATTTTGGAACGCGAATTGCCAAACAAGTGGTTTGGAAGGAGAGGGCCGACAAACTGGCCAGCCCGCTATCATAACTAATGTAACTAATGGTTGTGCCAAGAAGAAGCTTTACGATCGGAAACCACGAGACATCGCCACGCTGAGAAAAGCAATTGAGGAAGAAATTCATGTCATGTATTTCAGACTCTTGCTGCTAAACAGTTTTGTCTTAAATGCATGAAAACAATTGTTTGGAGGAATAGGAGCACAGCACATTTCAGAGGCAATTTGTTTATTCATTATGGTGCCTCTATGTTGCTGCATAATATCATTATATATATATATATATATATATATATATATATATATATATATATATATATATATTATCCATCAATTCTGTGAGACGACTCTTTTCAATGCAAAAGTAAACAACAAAACAACACAATATCGCTCACCGTGACACACCTGTCACTCTAATTAAACCATTGCCTGAATTATAAAACGGTCAGGATAAGTGCCTACAGTCGGAGCTACTAAGAATAAACCCAGGAGAATTTGTTTTCAAGCACCTGAAATGACGTGACATAGTACTACGGTGATTCAGAATATACACATTTATTAAAACACAGATAAATAAACAGTACATCATGCCCTCTTTCACTCTCTCGTTCATTCATACACACATTCCATGGCATATTGGGACAATATTACAATTACAAATGTTAAATTAATTAATACTTTGACGATACACATGCGATTTCTTGGCTATATTGCCTTTTACAATTTACTGTTTAGGGTTTTAAGTGTAATGCGATTAATTGTTCTTTGTGCGAACCTTTTTAACGTTTCTGGAGGTACAAATATATTTCAGTGAACTATTGTTTGGCTGTTAACATATACTTTGTTCTATAACGTTGATTTTGTCCGCCGGAATAAGGATGTCTAGTTATGCCATAGCACTGAGTTAAGTTATGCAATGATTTACGCAGATTCGCGGTAGGTTGGTGTCATCTCTCTCTCACACACACACACATGGTTGGATCTTACCTTCGCTGCATTCCCTCTGACCTGGGTAGGGTGAAAGTGGTCCTACAGTTTTAGGTGTCCGCACTCCGGTGTTGTACTTCGCGGTTATCCTGGTTGGCGAAAGTGGATCACTCGGCAGTTCCATATGGCATCGTCGGCATCACACGTTCACTTCGTTGGCAAGTCCATGACGGTACTCGTACACTGTCAGCTCCATACGTAAACTAGCGCAGTTGTAGGTCAGTCCTTCGCTGTCACTCGTACATAGAGATACATGGCTTAGGCGTTGAGAAGAACATACGTAATGAGCCATTCGCGGTTTCGCATGGACACACATAGATATTAAATGTTATTAACTTTGGTATTGACTGTTATGCACTTCGGTATTAACTTTGCTATCAATTTTTATTAACTTCTACTAACTTAGGCGTTTTTTCCGGACGATTGACACAGGTGGACGTGTCTGGTGTTATTCTCACATAACCACAGTATGTACACGGATGCGTTGACGGCGAGGGGAAACGACCCCCTGGGTCTACTTTGCCCTACTCCATGGCTTTAAACAATCACTCGAGATAAAAAGACAAGTTCAGACCTCGGGTCTGAACGCGATTCGGAGTTAGGTCGCGCGTAGCTCACACTCCGGTGTCGATTCTTGGCAAAACTGTGTTCTGGTTATCCCCAAACATCTCTTTTATCCTAGATTTGAACATGGTGACGCTCTAGCCTCTGTGTTTAGGTGCCTATTTATTGTTTTTGGTGCTTTGACCGTTGTCCTTATATCCTGGTTTGTGCTAATGTCGTTCCTTGACCTCTGCTAGCAGCCCCTCGTGCAGAGATTAGGCTCACTCATCCGTTATTGCGTGTCGCACGTCCAGCGAGGCCTCTCCCAACGGGATGCCGTCTTGCATTGTATACAGCATTGGATCTTTAATAATTTATTACTCCCGTAGTTCGGTTCTGATTATGCTGAAATTCTGGAATCTGTACTTTCATGATGTGGTCTTCCGCTGGTTAAAATCTCATCCAATTCGGTCCAGTAGTTTAGAAGTTCGTGTTTTCCTGTTATTCTCCATCTGAATGCTTGGAAAATCAGGATTCGGGCGAAAAACGGTGGTTGTGCAAGCTCGCTTTGGCCAAAGCATTTGCTAGACATCTTTATTCGCGACGGATTTTAATATTACCTATTGTAATTAATTCTTAATAACGGGCAATTAGATCAATTACCTTTTACTTAAAATTTGACCGTTATAATGCAAGGAAACAAAAACTGAGATAAAATGAGGTTTTTCTTTCTCGCCTCAACTTTCATGAAGGCTTCTCCCCCCCCCCCCCCACCCTACCTTATCAGAGGATCTGTGCACGCCTATGGTCATTCCTTTGGTCTTGTATCGGAAAGCAGTGAGTGACTTTCCAAAGCATGGTCGATTATGCTTAGATGTAAACGGTGAGCAGTTTGAGGCAATAATGTGATTCTGGTTGGTATTGTTGTGTATTGTTCTTCAGTTTGAAGAATTGAATTTACAAATTCCCGTAGTCACAATAATGTCATTACACGATGCAATCAAACGTGTAGCCATATTTCTGATTCACCCTGTATAGTGTTAGTTGAGACGGATATATTAAAGTGCTTCTTCAACAAAACCAGAAAGAGGTATTTTAAAACTTATTATATCTTTGTAAGATAAAGAAACATGAAATAACAATATGTTTCTACAATCTGTCTCTGAGCACGACTGCGTATACCTAATGGTAGAGGAGGGGAGAAATCGACTGTGCGGAACAAGGCACAGCCCTCTCACGCTTTCATTGGTCGAGCCCTTTGGATCCTACTTGTTTTAGTTCACTTGCCCCAGAGATTTCCGAGATCAAGACACTCTTTTTAGTATAAAGATAAAATTTGCACACACACACAGGCATGTAACGTTTATTTCGAGTCATAGTCTGGAGGATGTCGTGAATGTGTGTGGGGGGAGGGGTTGTTATTCATGATCTCTTGTTGACAAGGTCACGTATAAAGACCTAGACAAAGTCACGTCTAAGGGCCTAGAGGGTGATTCAAAAGTTCCTTAAAAAGTAAAAATGTCAGGCTGGGTACAATTGGTCTTGATAGAAACAGGTTAGGCTTAGGGGAAACCACATTGGTGTGTTCCAAGCTGACGTACGCCATACTCAATTCAACTCAGGATTTTTAAATGAGAAGGGGGTGATGTGATATACGGTAAAGGTGTAGTATGTCTCCGCATTGGAAGAAGAAGAAAGACAATAATTGTAGTATGTGTAGTATGTCTCCACATTTCAATAGGTAGGAAGTTATTCATTTTTGTATGTTTTCTTTATTATCTTTCACGTAGGTAAGGTTAGGTTAGGTTTAGAAAAGTTAACACCAGTGATCCCTCCTAACCTAACCTAACCTTACCTAGGAGTTTTCACTGGTGATAACTTTTCTAAACCTAACCTAACCTTATCTACGTGAAAGTAAAATAAAGAAAACATACAAAGGATCAGTCCTTCCGATTTTCGTATGTCGAGAATGTGGATACATACTGTCCCCCATGGCGCAGTGGTAGCGTCATTGCCTTGTAATCAAGGGATCCCGGGTTCGATACCCGGTGGAGGCACAAGTGGATCGGATCCCACTTTAAACTGTAGGTCCAGTCCCGATTAGCCTTACTGTGCATAAAGTGGACTTAAAACACCTATTCCAACTCAAAGTGGATACATACTGCCGTGATTAAATGTGGAGACATACTAACACCTCATATGAGTAGCTAGAACTTTATATTTGGTGTGCACAAAGAAAAAAATGAGGTCTTGTACCTTTTTAATAGCATATTTTGCAACACAATCACTTGGCTCTTTAACTGCACTGATGTTTGTAAAGGAATATAAATTCACTAAATGACAGTGGTGAAAATTTCTGAATATATGTAGTAGAAAAAATCAAATTGCATAGAAATTACACACACACAAAATGTTCATAAATGTTACAAAGAAATACATCAAAATATACGTCATCTATAACAAGAGACGTCTGTCAAAATGTACAATGTTCTTAAACTCATCAATAACTTCATTTACGTCAATCGACTAAGCTTTTTCCTGTTCCACAAATAGCAAGAGCAAGGCTTCCAATCTACCCTGCTTCTGAGTTGCTCTTAATTTAGTTTTAACTTGGGTAAGCTTGGAGAAAGCTCTCTCACATGTGTAGCTTGTGACAGGTATAGATGAAAGGCACTGTAGTATAGAGTAGAATGCAGTAAATATCTTCTTTCTCCAATGACATCAAAAAATCGAAAATCTATAGACCAAGTAATGACATTTTCAACTTCTTACAAACTGCCGCTTATTTTCTCTCTTATTGAAATATCTGTCTTTAATTCTCTTTGATAAAGCAGCCCAATAGGGTGTGCCTAGGCACACCCGACACATCCCGTAGCTACGCCTATACTACACCTGTACCGTGATATACATGCATGTATGACGCTGTCGTCTCACACCTGGTCTCACACCCAGCCTCAAAAATCAAATGGTACCCGGAGGCGGTGGGATAAAGGCGGCCGAAGTGTGGTGCTGATTACATCACCTCCAAGATGACCGACATCGAAAAAATGTGAGGCCTTACCCCCACATACCCTACATGTGCCTTCATGGCACTGTGCTACATGCACAGGGAACTTTAATTTTACCTGTATATATTGTAATCGTTTCTGTACCCCTGAGTACTTACGTTTATTTTTTGCATACACATAAATACAATACATTGATTGATTGAGTGATTGGTTTGGTGTTTTAAGTCCACTTTATGCACAGTAAGGTTAATCGGGACTGGACCTATAGTTCAAAGTGGAATCCTAACCATTACTATGTGCCTCCACCTGGTATCGAACATACACATAAACACGAACCCTCTATGTCAATGGCTGAGAGCCTCCTAAAGGCTTACTTCTCTCCTCACTGCAGGGTTTTGCGGCTTGTAGATCCGACACTGTACAACAATACAACAGTGCAACAATGTGCACGTGATAGTCGTTTCCGTAGAGTTTATCTTACAAAAATGGCAAAGAGAAAAGTTGCTGTGTGTGAATATTTGAAAAATTGTTTGGCTTTTTACAATTCTCAAAGTCAAAACTTAATCAACAAGAAAACGAATGTAAGTATATCTTGTATGGTAATTAAATGTGTAATGTGTACTAGTTCAAACCAAGAATTAATGATCAGTAAACACAAGAAGTACAAAATTAGCGAAAAGTGTTGCATTATCCACATATGAAAAAAGAGCATAAAGTGAAAACCTGAAATCGAGTAGAGAAATGCTTACATCTTGATATGTCAGTGTAGTTATGGTTCATAATCACTGAAATTCTATGTAATTTTTCACTTAAAGAGGTTTGAAAATGCTGATTTCCATATAGAAATGGAAGTTTTCTAATGAGTATACGAGATACAGCATTTATGTTTTGTGCAACAATTTTTCACAATCAGTACCACAAGTTAAACAAAATAACGTGAAAAGAGGAGGAAATTAGAATATTTTTATTCCTAGGTCAAATCTAAAAATAATAGTTGTACATAGGCTATATTATTCATAACGTTTACACCTTGTGGCAAATTAGTCAACTGGTATCGTATTTGCTTGTAATTTAAATGCTGTAAGATCGAATTTGGTAGTGGACCTCTTTTTCCTTTTCTTATTTGTATTTTGCTGATTCTGATTGTTTTCATTAATCACAGGTATTGTAATACGTTTATCTGTGCCTTTATTACATCACACAATACAAAAAACATTCATGATTCACATATTTCCGCTGGTGAAAACTGGTAGAATTAATTACGTAGTTTTCAGATATTTATGAATAATGTAATTGTTAGTACAGTGGGATGCATAAGTAATACCAAGCAAGTTGTCCATCACCATGCTTATTCTCTTTGTTACACGCAAAGCTTTAATCAAGAATTGAAACTAAACATCAAATTCGGTACTGACAACCTTTGCACCAGTATAAACAATAATCCTTTACTTAAAATCACGTAGGACGCAAGAAAAAAATAATCGAGCAATACTTGTGCACCGAACTAATTACTATAATGCTAGAAAATTATGAAATTGTGATTCATGTGTTGCCAGGTATAACACTTGATATAACTAGTTTGCAGTATTTAAGCAGCTCATATTCCAAAAAGGTTTCTTACATCCAGTAGCTATTGGGTGCTAAAACGTAAGTGCGGTGCAACTGCCCGTCTAATCGACGCCTCTCTCCTATTCCTTAAGAGCAAAGGTGTGGTAGACCGGGCAATTATAGATCAATTTTTGCTATACAACATTTTTTATTGTCTATCAAATAATGTTAGTGATACAAAATTACACAAAAAATAACTGTAGTTTCTACTACATTTAGTTTCATGGTATGGGTCCGACATTAATAATACAATTTATTAAAAAAAGATTTTGTCTGCATTGCATTGATCCGTTTAACTCTGAAGGGCAAAACTGATCCCTAACGGGTGAATAGGGATCAGTGTAAATATAAGCACGTGCTGCATTAGATTGGGGGATCCTGACATATGGAACACACAAACTATTATGTCCCAACAGCATTTACTATAACTCATGTCCAGTCTTACGGCGGATGGCCTACATGCTGGCATTGGAGGTGGGTAGCGGTGAAACGACCAATTCAGTCCGATGTGAAACACTGCAGTCTGTTGAATGAGGTGCGCGCAGCACCTCCTCGCGCGACGTCTTAACTCTCGGCGCCACTACTGTTGTCTGGTGGCTCTGCGGCGTATTCTCCGCTCCCCACTTCCCTTGCCAGCATGTAGGTCGCCGGCCGCCGTAAGATTAGAGAAGAGCTATAGTGTGGTTGGATAGCAAGGGAAAGTGGAAGAATATTTCACATCCGGCGGAGAGCGTGAACTTTTGCGTGCGTATTCTACATTCATTCCTGAACCTAAAACTTTCCAGACTCCAAGTTTTTAAGCCCTTGTTTGTCTGTAATGACGTCATGAAAATGGCGGTCATGACGAAAATTTCATTCCTGAAACCTGTTACAGTGGAACCTTAATAACTCGAACTTGAGGGAGGAAAAATTGAGGTATCAAGGATTTCGACTTACCAAGGTTCGAGTTATTGAGGGACAAAATCGCCAACTTCGAGTTATAGACGTCTAAAGTTTACTACACTTCGACTTATTGAGGTCCGTGGGGCTGAAACTTCGAGTTATATAGGTGATTAGAATTTAACTTCGACTCATACAGGTTTTCCATAGTCTACCTTCGAGTTATTGAGCTCGAACGGCATGACATAAACTGTACAAAAGTTCGTCTTATCAAGGTTTTATCCGAGTAGTTGAGGTTCGAGTTATCAAAGTTCCACTGTACTTCATTATAGTCTTTTATCATTCGTGGCATATTATTTTCACCTAATTTTCAGTTTATAACTGTATTATGATAACAAGAAATTAAAAAGAACCACTTTATCATATAATAGTAGATATGGCGGTCAATATGGCCGTGCCGTGAAAAGTTTTTAAAAAATGACCATTTCAGCTATGTGATCATGTTAGGGAAGTTCCACTACTCAACGGTGGAGTCAAAATAGTGCCAAACTAAGCTAAGGACATAATAATAGTTCACTTTTGTACAGTCTGTATATAGCCTATGTGCTTCAATTTTCAACGCAGCATGCGCCGTTGAGGTTGTACACTGGTACGAGCCTCAATGAGAACAAAACATCAGGGTTTCTCTGCAATTTACGTCAATTCTGCCAGTGACAGAAGAACTTCAGGATTAATTAATATAATTAGGAAACACTCTGAAACAATCTCACTCTCATGAAAAGTTCCACGCAACTTCACTAAAGTTATCAGCGTGCGCAGATCCTCTGATTAAGGTGGGCAAAACCCTTGAAAGTTCAATTATTGAAAGAGAAACCTCATTTCATCTCACTGTTTTATTGTATTCATGGATATGGAACAGGGTATATAGAGTAGGCTATGTCCGCACAGACCGAACATCACTGTATTAGAATAATTGAGGGGGTCTGTACAACAGTGGTCTAACCCTCTCCAACAGGCAAAATGAGATAATGCTGATATCTGTTGGCAATCGAGGTGAACTATCTTCCTACCATGTGGATTAGACCAATTCACCACGTATATCCTGGTTAGAAGCCACTTGTTATTGTCCCCGAACAAAATTCCGTGTTGTTTGAGTGCAAAATTAGCCCAACCTCAAACTGCCAATGAGAGGTCAGTGTAATAACATCAAAGATGGCTGATGTTCAGGGTGAAAGTGATGTCTCCAGTAATGAAAAGGAGGAAAATAATGTGTCAAGTATTGTTATTCAGATGCTATAGAGCAAGGTACATATGTGAATATTGTTAAAGGACAAAAGAGTAGGGATAAACACACTCTTGAACTACATCATGTTCAGCAAATACCAAAATATTCCAATCCAAGACCAATAAACCCAAAGAAACTTAATGATATTCATGACCTTTTGAAATATGTTCCACTCAATTTACAATAGTCTGGTATATCAAAATAGAACTGAGGAAGATGAAAAAAATAGTCCTCCTCCGTAGCCGAGCGGGTTAAGGCGTTCACTCGTCTTGAGATCGTTCGCTGCGGGAGGGCGTAGGTTCGAATCCGGCTCTGGTCGGTATTTATTCGGCCTACGTATAGGGCCGGTGGCAACCCACCATCGTGAGGAAATTGGGGAGTTCCGAGTGAGTGAGCGTAATCCGGTCGAGACGACCTACTATAACGGCTGGGGATACGTCGAGCCGACCCCCCGACTATTCCAATACTGGTTGAAGATCTCCACGCTTAGAGGTGACGAAGGAAAGTGTGGAAGGTAGACCGGCAGTCGGTAGGTAAGCCAAGGCCCTTCATGGGCTGTCGCGCTAAGGATTATTATTATTATTTATAAGATGAAACTATAGAACATATAGTGAAGACATTTTTGACATTCCTGATTATGTGTCGTACTGTGTAATCGTGCACAAAACATACTGGAACAGTATGCAAAACTGTTATGCTTTTGCTTGTAATGATACAGTGTATACCCTAAACACTTTATTAATAGAACCACATTGTGTACTATGTAATCACTTTAAATAATATTAAAACTTATAAACAAAATATTAGGATGGAAATATGTTTATTTGCACTACATTTCTTCAAATATTTTTCTTCTTTTTTCTCATGTACAAACACATGTCAGTGTAACAGTGGTCTAACCAAGGAAGGGTGTTGCAGGTTCCTCATAAAAATTACAATATATATAAAACTACTTAACAATACACTATATATCATTGTAGATAAGTTAACCAAACATCATGGCACACACCACTACCAAAAAAATTGGGATTTCCAAATTCCAAGAAAAACCACAATTGTCTAACTTTAACTTGCAGTTTCTCTATTTTTGAAAAACGTAGCTTAGACCACTGTTGCGCTAACCCCCTCCATTCAAATTTTCATGGCACCCGACCCTCCTTTATTTCATCTCTCTGTGGTTCAGAAACTATTCAACATGTAAACATGGTTTCGTACAGCAGATTCAAAACAATCTCACACAATTTATTCATTTCCAATAATGACGGCGATTCGGAGTTTGTGGGAGAAGGGCAGTTGCCCCCTCTCCACACCTTTTGCTCCCACACTACGCCACCCAGATGCGCAGTGATAAAGAGATTCCGGGTTCGATATCCGGAGGAGACATATAGTGGTTCGGATTTCACTTTAAACTGTAGGCCCAGTCCCGATTAGCCTTACTGTGCAAAAAGTGGACTAAAAGAAAAGTGTCCATACTCCTCCCTCCCCACTTTTGTCACCCAATCGCCGCTACTGATATCCAGTGCATGGACAATTTATTCTGCAAACACATAGACGTAGCACAACTAACGGTTAAAGTGTGGAGGAGTGTTAATTACAAGAAATTTCCCAGAGATCGAAGTTGGATAGTTCAATTTCATGGGAAATATTGCACCTTCCTGCCCCTCTGTACATGCTTGGAACATTCGTCGGCTTGAAAATACTTAATTTGTTAAAGAACATAATACAACGGTAATTAGATTGCAAAATTGAAGTAAGCATATTAGGGGGGCAACTGGATCTTCTTGCCCCCTTTTGCTTCCCCCCCTGTCCGGTGTGCACACCTATGTCAGATATAGAATATTGATGCCTAAATCAGCTGACGACAGAAAACTCCGCGTTTGCGTAAATGGACCATGAGCCACGATGTACGTAGAAAATGTTTTGCGACTTTTGCCGCGACGTTTTCTAAGACCAGGACGGCATGTTTTTTTTAAAAAACGTGGAGGCAAGTGAAACGGACGGCTGTGTATATCCACTCATTTAGGTTGATCTATAAAACGCAACCACTTATGCGGCCGTACCGTTGCAACCAGAAAGCGTTGATATAAAAGGTATTTCAAGAGTATTAAATTAAGACGTCTGGTAATCTTACAATTGTATTGTTGTTGCGACAATATACTGAAGACAATATTTATTTCAAGACAACAATACTTGTGTGCTGAACATTTCCATAGAAGCTAACATACTAAAACCATATTTAAATGTAAATCTACCTTGAAATGCAGCTCAAAGAATTTAAGGTAATTAGAGCATATATAATAATATAAATAGTATATATTTGTTTTCTTGCTCTCTCCAGTCCTCGAAGTAAAAATTACTAGCTGAGGTTATGCTTAGTAGGGGAAGGGGAAGATGCTTGTATGGGTTAACATGGAGACAATGCAGTATAGGGATGCGTGCACAGAATACCACAACTGGGGATCCTTTATGAAAAATTTCTTAACTGAGGTGATAGCGCGCTGTGCTAACCACTCCGCCACGAACGTCGTCGTCTTTAATACTTGCTTTCGAACACTGAAATAGCATTTAGGTCTCTCCTACAGATTTCGGGAAACTAAATTTACACATTTTATACGTACATTTTAGGTAGCTTTTATTAGTGCAAAGAAATAGAATGATTTAATTTCTACACAAACATACATTTTATTTCTTAGGCTACGACACCTTCAACAAGCAGTGTTTGCTGGATGATGCAGCCAAGTTCGACTTCCTAACGAGGCTATGACGTCAGACATTCAACGAGCCATGCGTGCCGGATGATGAGGCTAAGTTCAACTTCCTAACCAGGCTGTGACGTTAAAGAAGCCAACAACATGGAGGAAGGCATCCAAGAGATAGCACCTGCCAAGCGGAGTGCCTGTCGGTAGAAGGTAGGCTTTGATGATTAACGAATGCTTTGATTGTTTGATTGGGTTTATCTTACTTCGCTTCTCTGCGACTTTTGGCTAAGCGCGAAGGCGAGTCATGATATGATTAACTTGATGAAGGGACACTCACAAAGAATGCAAGCTTGCATATCCACGCCTCGATATAAAAAATGGTGGTCTAGCAATGCAATTAAATACCATATTATTCTTGGATGAGAGATAGGTATGGCAGCGAGGCGAGAACCAGACGAGTCAGATATTTGTAAAATCAAGACTTAGTATTATCAAATTCTCGATTCGCTGCAGACATCAGCAAACTAGACTGTTTTGCTGTTTGGCCTATTCATTTCAAACATAAGAAGGGGGCGTGTGATTATCATTTATGGATTGCTTGTGTACAAAAATAGTTAGATTTTTTAGTCTGTTTTAGTAAGAGCGTGTTGGCGTGGCGTGCATGTAGCCGGTGTTACCGTAGGTAACAGCAAAATGTAAAGAATTAAAAAGTTGTTTCAATAAAATGACAACATTGCTAAATAGGTTAATGAACACCGTTGCCGTCGAGTAGATATTGCCTAGGACATTTTTTCTGCAGCCGACAGAAGCGAAGAGGGAGGCCATTCCGCTACCCTGAAGAGGCAACAAGGGAGAAGAGGCCACCAATGCAAGGAAAGAGCGGGGAAGGACTTTGGAGCATAGTGTGCTATGGTGTTATTAATATGCCTGTTAAGGGGCCCTGTTGCCGTTCGTACCTACCGGATCAGCCAGTGTTGTCACATCGAATTGGCAGAAACGAGCTAAATCCCACCTAAAATAGGAATACCATTTCTGTGAAGCAACTAGAGGTAGACTGCAAAGCCAAGGCTGGATTGAACTACAACTGAGACCAGTTAGGTAATAGACGAAAATATAGTTCCTTGGATCCTTCGTGATTTGGACAAACCTTGCTCCAAAATAATAAGTTGGCAAAAAACAGTAGTACGTACAGCCGGGCGCTTCCCTTCCACAAAGGAGCGGAGGTCTGTCGTCTGCTCAGTGCTCACCACGCAAACGTCAAAACTGACCCGAGAAAAGTGTGTATCTTCTTCTTCACCTTCGCACCTCATTGCAAAGAAACAGAGACAGATGAAGAATTGACAAGGGTCTACCACTATTCGTTGGATTTCATGGTAACTGTCTCTTGAGTGGTAGTTCTTTCTAGGATTGTTTGTGGCTAAATCACTGTGCTGCTTGCAAAACAAGAACGAAATGAACAAATATCTAGCTCGAAGACATGTTTTCTTTACCGGGGGGATAACGTCTAGCAGGCATAATTGTCGTACTGATAGCCGGTAACACTTTTGAAAAAAAGTCACGCCACGCCACTGGTGTGTATATAATTCACACCGTCTGCCTAGTTCATGAGAGTCTGAATACGTAAGGCCGCTGGCTTAATTAGTACGGGGTATCAAAAAGTAATGCCTCCTGCCATCCCAGATCTTTAATAATGCATCAATCAAAATAAACTATACATCATAGTGAAGCCTGAAGCCTCTTCTACATATGCCTACTGTTCAACACAATCATCGTTCAGTTCAATGCAACTACGCCAACATTGAACCCAAGAGTTCAATCCTTGTTGGCAAAACTCTGGAGTTTGTTGTCTGCACCATGTCATCACTTTCTGCATTGATCTTGCAAACTTGAATTTTTTGGAACGTGGAGAACTACTATGGCGCCATTGCATCGATTGCACTTTATTCTCTGGGTCATACATATACGCCCATGTTTCACCTCCAGTGACAAATCTTTGAAAAAGTCGTTCTGATGTGCTTCAAACGCGGCCAGTTGCTTTTGCGACACTTCCTCACGCCTAGTGCGCATGTCTCCGGTCAGTTCTTTGGGAACCCACTTAGCACACACTTGTGGTATCCTAAGTCACAGACCAGGCACGTATCCAGGTATTCCTTTCGGGGGGGCTGAACATCATCTCTTTAAGGGGTATAGATAGAACCTCACAATTGTATGTTTAAGGCCTGTGGTGGCGATTGGGTTCCAAAACGGGGGGGATGCAAGGAAAGTTTACTTTCTGTTGGTAGACAAGGCCTAGGATTAAGAGGCAAGAAAATGTGAAGCAACTATCCCCTAAATCGTTGCCACTGTTTACGGCTGCCATTTTTATCAGAACGTGAAATCGGAACGTTTTTTACCACTCGACTCCCCTGTTTCCATGCATTAACATCGTGTGCCAGAACCATCTGAGTGTGTATGTTTGTCCATTTTTTCTCATCAAGCATCAACACATCTATGGTGTCTGAGTGTTTTTACGAAGCCGTTACACATGCACGGAATGGACAATTCACTCGACAACGCAAGATTCAAACTGTGGGCTGCGAGGTGGACGCAGACACTTCTCGAATATTTCTCTGATTCGAGTCTGAACACCACTACTGTGTCTTGTCCTCCCATGTTTGCAGCTCTTATAAAAGCCGAAACCCACTAAATTGTTCATATTCAGGCCTCTGAAAACCCTTCAGTTCCCAACACATCTAATGTTTCGTCTCCCAATATAATCAAATGCTTACTTATTTATTTCTAGTGACGTGCCCAAGGGAGGATTGGTGGGGTCATAACCCCATTTGATCCAGTATTCCTTAAAAAAGGAACGTCAAAGACAGGAAAATATGGTAAAATGAGGACTGACCACCAAAAATAGTATTCGTAACCCCGTTTCCCTACCGATAATCCTGGGCACGCCATTCTTTATCTCGGACACATTTTTTTAAAAAATCAACTCATCAGAAGTTGTTATCATTTCGTATTCGAGACTTAGGTAAAATGCGTTCTTCCTGTAGGTTTGGATATTATCCTTTAGGGTGCTTTCGCCTGCCTTGGCACCTAACCTTAACAAAGCCCTAATTTTCCATCCTTGTGACTTGGATCTTCAAGACTTAGGTAAGTTGATTTCAGACCGAAGGGATACGCGATACATGACGTATGGAATGAGCCAATCAACAAAAATGTTTCACACCGTAGCGATCCAAAAGGCCTCACAAACCAACGTTCGACTTGTGAAATCGTCAGGCAACACAGCGTGAAAATCCCCTCAGTAGGCCACGAGCGGCAGCTCGTGTTGGCCACCCAAGAAAAATGTCTCCTCAACCGATGGGAATGCCCCTCAGTTTTCTTATTTCTCCTTTATTTTCTGTAACAGGTAACATCTTACAATTTGACATACACAGAACATGTACTATGTAGTCTATACATTTTAGGGCAAACTCAGTCGAAGTCAAGGGTGGCTCGGTGGCTCAGTTGGTAGAGCAATGGCATGGTATGCCAGAGCCCTGATTCGGGTCCTGGTAGAGCCTGCAATTTCCGTTAAAATAACTACATATGCAACATCTTCTTGTTTCTCTTCTCGATATTCATAACAGGTTCGGCTGTCCCTTCATGGTAGTTAAGTATTTGTGTGTGTGCGAACCCAGTAGGCTTAAACAAAATTATTTCTTTTATGCCATGAAATTCTCGGACTACATACATAAAATTTTGTTCGGGCACAACTAAATCATCACTCAAAACTTTGATTTTCAGTTGATCTGTGAAGCTTATTTCTGTTTTAAAAAACCGCTGAAATATTCACTTTAGAGAGAGAGAGACCTTCGATCTCTTCGGCCCTCGACCTGAACTAGCTGCACTGCACTGAGGCTTCGGAAGTTCCGCTGCCGTCAATGTCTTCAGCTTTGGACCCGAAGTAGTAGACTTCGTTAGTTTACGATATTCAGTCCTTTTTATTTTCGAATCACTAGATCTTACAAAGCAAGCAATGGACACTCACAGATCCTCGACTGTATGAATTGCCATACTCTGAAAATTCTGAAGTCTCATTAACCGACAGATCAACCGGTAAATTGAAGCTGCATATTTATATCCTCATTATATTCTAGAACGTTCCGCAGATAACACGATTCGTTAATATTGCCAGTAGTTCGACTCCTTCTCTTATTCAAGAACGTTCCCTCTCGCGCTTTTCAGAGATTAAAAATTACAACGCATCGTCCTACTTGTGGCGCTACCTTTGTTCTGCAGTTACCAAAACGTTCGCTGCGACAACACCGAAAGCGCAAGAAAAGTTTACGTGCAATATTATCAACAACAGGGTTATAGGCTATAGAACATTCTCCGTCTTTATAATTATGAATCTCCTTAAATTATCGTCACAGTAATTCAAGAAGACAAAAACATAATTTTATGTAGTGGAAACTGAAAATTTCCTGTTTATGTGTGTGGGGGGGGGGGGCTCAAGCACCCTGATCCCCACCTTGGATACATGTTATTGCCAATAACAGGGTTATAGAACATTCTCCGTCTTGTCTTTATAATTATGTATCTCCTTAAATTATCGTCACATTATTCAAGAACACAAAAACATAATTCTATGCAGTGTAAAATGAAAAATTTCCTGAAGGGGCGGTTCGAGCTCTCTGATCCCCACCTTGGATACATGCTATTAACAATAATAAGGTTATAGAACATTATCCGTCTTGCCTCTATAATTATTACTCTCAAATTATCATCATATTATTCAAGCACCAATAACCTAATGTTATCTAACGTAATCTAAAAAATTTCCTGAAGGGGGCTCGAGCTCCCTGATCCCCATCTTGGATACGTGCTATTAACAATAACAACGTTATAGAACATTCTCCGTCTTGCCTCGATAATTATTTATCTCCTTAAATTATCGTCACATTATTCAAGAAGCCAATAGCCTAATTTTATCTAGTGTAAATTGTAAAAGTTCTTGGGGAGAGGGGCTCGAGCCCCTGATCCCCACCTTGGATACGCGCTATTAACAATAACAGGGCTATAGAATATTCCCCGTCTTGCCTGTAAACTGAATAATTTCCTGGGAGAGCAGGTTCGATCCCCCTGATTCCCAACTTGGATACGTGCTATTATCAATAATAGGGTTACAGAACGTTCTCCGTCTTTTCTCGATAATTATTTCTCTCCTTAAATTATCCTCATTTCGGGGGGGGGGCTAGAGCCCCCTAAGCCCCCCTTGGATACGTGCCTATCACAGACTGAGGCCTGAGAAGACTCATAAGACACGTTAAGTACTGCTGCTAACTCCTCGATTGTGATGCGCCGATCCTGACGAATCAATTCATCTGCCCGGCGTTCCTTGTCCTCCATCAGTGATGTTGATTGACGTCCGCTGCGTGGTTTATTTGCAATATCCTTCGTTGAACCTCTTCACCCAACATCTGACATTGCTCACGTCCTCTACAGTTGTTAACCTCCTATGAATTTCTTCAGGGGGACAACCCTCTTTTGCCAAGAACTCAATCACAGCACTTTGTTTATGCCTCAAATCCATGGCTTCCTTCAGTCAATCAGAAACATAAAGTACACAAGTGTTAGTGAAGGTCTAATATATCACATAGTAACAACACATCAACAATGAGATACACATTACAAAAAATATACGAGGAGGCATTGCTTTTTGATTCCTCCACGTATGTCCGTCTTGTTCGCTGCACTTTTTCGACTCTTTGCACTCACGCGTCCAGTTGATTACAAAGTGCAATACCAAGTCGTCTACTTCATCGATTTGTTGCCACGTAATGTAATTGGTGTCTCCGCCATTTGCACTACGTTCTGAATCGGTGTACAGTGTGGTGTATGATCACGTGGTACGTGCTAACCAATCAAATGAACGATGAAAGCAACATACAGGCATTTGTAGAATCCTCTGAACACAGTTTATTTGCAGCACCTGTACTACACCTTGTGTCAAACAGTGTAGCCAACTAGACTATTGATAACTTCTGGTTGCATTCAACTTCAGCACTTGCTTCATTTGTGTCTCACTTTGTCCCTTTCAGAGGCAACAGAGTGACACAGGGACGACAACGACAGTCAGACTCCAAGTGTTGCCTCCTGGGAGCAGAAAACTCACACAGGGCTGGTGAGTACAACTTATTCCATGTTATCTCTGTCGCTCTTTGAAAACATGCTAATAAGCACTACACAGGCAGGACTCAGTTTCTTCTCGCAATGCATTCATGCATTTAATGCACTCCCGTATTTGTTTTAAGCCTGTTAGTTCTCCAGTCTCCTTGATATAATTACAAACATTGTCGACTTGCAGCATGCTTAGTACGAACATGTTCTGTGTCTTTGTAGAATATAGCATTCTAAAGGCATATTAAGAACATCAAAGTCCGTACACAGACTAATTCATTTCAGGAGGGTTTCAATTGCATATCTGGACAATGTTAGCCTAATTGTCGAAACTTCATGTTCCTTTTTTCCAGAACCGGTTAAGCATACGTATATCGTGGCTCCCTAAGCTATTTTCTATCAGTCACAGATATCTAGGCAGCAGAGGAATTACATTATACAAATATCCGTTTGAGTGATTTGAAAGGAATTTTGAAGAGATGTGTTTTTTTCAGAATGTGGAATATCATAGCTCAGGCCAGAGGTCCAGGAGGCCTATCCGACGGTGCAGTGGTAGGGTTGTCGCCTTGTAATCAAGGGGTCCCGAGTTCGATACTCTGTGAAGGTACATAGTGGTTCGGATCCCACTTAAAACGGTAGGTCCAGTCCCGATTAGCCTTACTGTGCATAAAGTGGACTTGGACTTACAACACCAAATCAGTCAGAGGTCCAGGACGGCCTTAACTAGAAATATTAACCGTCAACCATTTCACACTTTGCTAAATCAGATTATTGTTCGATTTGTTTCAGTTTTTCTTTTAAGTGCACTTTATGAACACACAAATCGAAACTGAGCCTATAGTTTAAAGTGGGATCCAAATCACTAAGTGCTTCCAACCGGTATGGAAGCTGGGACCCCTTAATTACAGGGCGACGACGTTACCACTATGCCATCGGGGAAGCCAAGTTAGATTATTATTTTGACAGGAGTGACCAGAGGGTGGGGGTTGATGTGGGTTATAATGTCCCTTTGTCCTACCGTTCATACAAGTAATGATATGATGTTCTAGAATATAATAGTGACTACTAAATTGTCATGCCAACCCTAGGTACGCAACTAATTGTCTCTTTGCATGCTTTAACTTTAACTTGAGCAACTCGCTTGCCCTTGTGAAGACAGTGAGCGCACCGTGCACTGTGAATTTAACGCCTGCACCTCAAGGCCAGCAATCGGCAGAACAGGAGTGGGGAAACGTTTTTTGTTGAGAGAGAGAAAATAGTGTCATAGAAGGTGCCCGCCCCCCTTTTCCTGGAACTACCTGCTGTTCCTTCTGCCATGATAACAATGCCACCCTGCACTGTTACTCATGAATCAAATGACGAGGGTTTTGCCACTGCACGATTATAATAAGTATCTTGCCTCGCTCACCCTTTCCCCCCTTTTCCTCTTCAAACGCTGCAGTACCGCCGTTCGCTCTGCAGATCAAGCGTGCATACGAAAGCGCTCTTCCACAAACACGGCTGGTTGCCCAGGCCAGCTTTATCTAATGTGAGTAGAGCTGTTGTATATACGTTGGGAAAGATTCTCCATTAATATCTGGAATGTGAGAATAATATTGTTGAACGTCTTGCTTTCCATTTGCATTCTTGCTAATTAGTGTCGTATTTCCGTCACTTTGGCTAATCGCTGCGATGAGGACGAGTGATGATTAGATGTAATTTATTTATTTATTTATTTGAGAAATCCTGAATACAGAGAGAATCCATTTTATATCAGGATATCAACAGCGAGAAAAATAGAAATTAACAAATGAGAAGCACGCACACATATGTAACAAGAATAATACAATAAAAATAATAAAAATTAAACAATAATAATAAAAAAATAACAAGGGTATAACAAATATTAATTTCTCTTCAGCTGCTTGATGCACGCATTTCTGAAAGCCTGCTTAGATAGATGGAAACCTGGAGGATCATTTAGTGTATTGTACCTTGTTTGTAGCCTATAGAGCAATGACCTTTGTTCTAGGGATAGCCTTGAGGCTTTTGTGTAAAAGAAGTTGTTGCATTTGCTGTTGGTACGTGGGATCCGGATGTGAAGATGTGGAAAAGTTGTCCATTTATGATTTTGAAAAGAAATGTTAGATCTGAAACTTGACGGCGAAGGGACGGATCGTGAATTTGAAGAGTGAATAGAATTTCATGTTTGGAAAAGTTTGCAAGGGCTGGGCATCTATGTTTGACTATTCTGATAAAGAAATTTACCACTTTGTTTGTTCTCTTTATATTGCTATCACAGGCCATTGACCAAATACAGGAACCATGTTCAAGAATAGGTACAACGCAAGTTGTAAAATAGGTTTTGAGGGCAGAAACATGTGTGATATCTGTAAATCTGTAAATTAGCCCAAGGGTTTTCATGGCTCTCGAAGTTATGTAATCTATGTGGTGGATGAAAGTGAGTTTGCTGTCGAAAATGACTCCAAGATCATTGTGCTGTTGTACGAACGGGATGATTTTGTTGCATAATCTATAGGATGGTGCTGTAAAATTGGATTTGAGGGTAAACCTCATAAAAACGGATTTTTCGAAGCTAAGCATCCATACCCATCCACAGACTCGAACCCGGGAACTTCGGTGGCGAGGTATATGTCGACCACGACTCAGAGTTGCTACCGAATCGACAGGCAGTTAGTTCTTTTTGTATAAAAGATTAATTCAACTCCTTGTTTCAGTGACGTACGATAAATGTTCCAAACTTAGTTTGCGTATCATTGAGGATTTTCACAAAGCTTTAAATGACCTTCAACAATTGATTTGTAAAATTCTTACAATAAGGATCCACAAGGCAGTTTAATTATATTGTCGGAAATTTGCCTGGTACTTTTTTTTTAGTGGATACAAGGATGCAAAGTAAGACATATTTATCGTAAATGTTACTTGTTAACAGTCAAGAAGCGCGTGTCAGTGACACCTGCAGCGCCAAGATTTCACAACAGGAAGACAGACAACGCAATCAATCTATATTCTATATTGTACGGAAACGCACATGAGCCATGCCTCTTGAAGTGATTATTATTAACAGAATCAAGTAACTTGCTAATTTACATTGTCTTTCAATCTCATGAACAGGACTAACATAAATGCTCTCTCTTTCAGGTTCCACCAATGGAAAAAAGTTGTAGTTCATTGCCTAAGAAATCCCTCCCTTGACAAGAGGCCAGTTGTTGGGCCAGTTGAAACACTGGGGTCCATTTCTTTAAAGGGTTGAATCTTGGGTAGGGGAAGAGGGGAGGGTTTCATAGGGGAGAGAACTAGCAATGTGGAGGGGTGAATGGTCCGTGGGGGATGTAACCTAGGCCAAGAGGGACGTAGGCGCCAGCGGGCTGCTGAAAAAGCAGTCGTTGGTGAAATCTCCATACTTCCACCCTTTGACGAGCCCCGTCTGAATGAGCCTCTTGGGGATCTTGGTCACGGTATCGGGGTGGTATAATGGCGTAGGGGGCATGGGTGAATGCTCTCCTCTGTCGGTGTTCGTGAGAGGCGGGTGAGGCCGTCCCTTTTCTCTCCTTAGTTGTGTAGGGGATGGGTTCCAGGGGATGTAGTGGTTGCATGGAAACTCGCACGACTCGTTCGTCTACGCTCCACACCGCTCGGTCTTATGTCGCCTGGAAGCAGTTTGATCTCCTTTACAAGTTTTCTACATTTTTTCCAGTATTACTCCAGTGACTCATGGTCCACAAGCAGAACAGCCGGCTAAAGTAGGCAGCATTATTTGGCTCTATTGCAGTTTGATTATTTAACATCTCCTTTTTACTTCCTAAGGCTAATCGCGACAGCGAAAATGAATGACATAACAGAAGGGACAAACACAATGACTCATTCATGCCTTATCCAGAATTCGAACCTAGAACCTCTAACTTCAAAGCGCTTTAGCCTAACCACTCCATCATCACAGTTAGCGACCCACATAATATGCATGATAGTAAAGGAAGTTACTTAATCACTGACACATTACATCTGCCACGTATACAGGGTGTCTCAATAAAATGTACACTCGCGTTGAGTGTTTGCAAAGTCAATGTTTTTAAGATACAATTCATTTTCGAAATTTCACAGAAGCTACAGATATGAATAATTTTTCCTTGTCAACGCCTGTTCTCAAGCAGATGACCGCTCTGGCCGAGGTACTGAATGGCAATGGATGCTTGATTTCGTAAGTCCTATCTCATAACCCGTTTGCCGCACAGACTTTCTTGTACCCTGGCGATATGTTACCTTCAACCTTTCTTGCCTTGAGATCTTCGCGTTCTTCCGGAACGTTTCTTGACGAAATTCTGAACAGTTCCACCTGCTTCAATTTAAGTGATGGCAAGTCACGGCTTGCAAATTGTCTCCTAAACTGTATTTCCACTTCTACTGTATTTTCAATATTCCTGTGCCACTTTAGGTTAAATTTCCTAATAAATTCAAATATAATTGAGTAAACCTAAAGAGGTCCGAAAATTATGTGAATTATAAGCTGTTAATGCATGTATACATATTTCGGGACACCCTATACCAATCACAAGCGTTCTTTCGAACACCAGGTAGTTTTCATTAAGGTTATATTTACAGTTTTCTTATCACAGTTTAGATATGAAAACCTTCTCGAAAGCACAAAAACTGTAAATATTTGCTCAAAATACAAATGTTCATATTTTTTAGAGCAAAACCTCATTTAGCACTGTATATTCTATATTATCTCACAACATCTGAACTAACTACTAGCATTAATAATAAGGATCTCTCTCACCACACTTACTTATATTAATTTCTTGTACTGTTACCATAATCTGGAAATGTGATGGTAGGCACAGCTTCTGTTCATGTTTTGTTCCCCTACCCCTTTCTTAGGGTCATGAAAATATGACAGGGTGTCCCAAATATAGCATTTAAAGTCAAAATGTACGACACGAATAATTCACGATAAGTAATACATTTCTAGATCATGTTAGTAAGTAATGTAAAACTGAATCATTTTCAGTTTTAAAATATTATTTTTTTATTATTTCTTAAATGCAAAATTTCCCAAACTTGTAATCAATAAACAATAAAGTTCTTTCTTCACTTGTTTTCACTCGCACTTCTTTCAGGAACCAATTTTTCTCAGAATTTCAGATTTAATCAAAATATACATGTACAACTCTAAATAGCCAATCTCGTTGAAATTATCTCTGAATCAATATCAAACATTTTAAAGATTCTATGAGAAATTTATTTCTCTCGGCAACTCATTCTTCTGGCATTAATGAAAATAATCTCTAAACATTGAACCTGGAATAACAAGCAAATATTCAGCAATTAACATAGCTTGAAATACGAAATATGAAACATAATGCTCTTAACATACTTGAAATCGTTCCAGATGTTTCATTTGGGGTGGTTTTCAGTTCAATACAATCACAATATTGAATAAGAATGGCAAATACTTTGTAGGATCCATGAGTACTTCCATCGGTACAGAAATACCGCTTGGGCATCAACAGAATGTGACCCCAAAACATTGATCATTAATATCTGTCCTTGTTCTAGCACATCACACTATTGTTTTCAATGTGTGAATCAAATAGATTTTTAATATTGACTTTGGGAGTGCAATCCACAGACTTCTAACTTGCATGATTTCTCTTTGTTCAACTGAAGCACGTATTTCCTTAATTTAAATTATGTGAACCTCAAAATGTAGAACATTTATGATTTTACTTTCCAAATTTTTCCTGGACGTCGGACATAAGGCTAAAATATGGAACATTTCTGGGAAAAGAGGACATCTGGCACCCCAACCCTTTTCCCATTAAGCCGCCCAAAGCGTTGTTCTCTTCCTTACTTTGCCTGCTTTCTTCCACATTACCATCGTTAGTATTCCTACCCTCTCGTGGTTTATCTATGCCTCTCTCACACGACAGTACCTCCTGTCCACTTCCATTTTCTTCTGCCACTTTTAAAATCTTCTTCTTGTTCATATCACATCTTATCACACTTAATACTTTCCATTCTCCTCCAAAGCCACATCTCGAAGGCTTCTAGTCTTTCCCATCTCTCTTGTCATTGTCCACATTTCGATCCATGCAAGACACTTCGTAAGCCTCTATCTTAATTCTTGGTTCATTTTAGCATGAAACAGACTCCTATTACAATATATTGATGTCTACAAATTTTCAATGTGGCACCTTTTCACATCAGTTGCTGTTAATATTCTAAAGGTTTCTTTGCATAAATATATCTCTACAGAGCTTCTAAATTCATTTTAAGCCACTACTAAGGTCTACAGGTTCTAACACAATGTGTTCAAATCTTCTCAACTTCTTCTTCTTCTCTTGCACTGCAGCCCTTGATGGTCTGTGTCATTCCAAACAATCTTCCTCCACCTCGTTCTATATTGAGATACATTCTTCCAATTACTTACGTTCATCCTTCTCAAATCATGTTCAACTGCATTGATCCATCTCCTTCTTGGTCTTCCTTTGGGTCTTGCTCCTCATAGTATCTGGTTTAATACCAAGCGTGATAACCTACCCTCCTCTATCCTCATGAGATGTTCTGCCATCTTAAATGTCGTTATTTGATGTATCTCACCACGTGTTCATGTTAGATCAACAACTCTCTATCTTCTTCTCAACAACATTTAGAAAATCACAAGCACACACATTAGGGTCAGATATATTGATGGCTACTTCCCAATAAGGATACTAGATCGTATCATTCATACAGTTACATACAGGAATAATTGGAGATTCTACACTAGCTTTGACACAGATCAAACGCCGTATTTTCATTTTTACGTCGCCTCCTACTTCTCTAAGGCGACGATGAGGATGAAGAGTTAATTTATGAAATAGATAGAGACATAAACTCAACATGCATGCCTCAATAAGGATTCACACCTAGAGTAGGCAACTAACGTAGGCATCCAAAGACTAACGGCTACTGAATGTGAACATGAGTCACTTGACCAAGAACATTAATGTCAGTTCTATTTCTTTCTTATTTTCTCCATTCGCTTCACCTCGTTCATTTTAATGTAAGTTGCTGTGTGTCAAATGTAGGTGGTACGTGTGTATAATGTTAGGTTGCCAGTTGGTCTTTGCTCATAATGTTACATTGTGGTTATTTTATGTCACATGTTTATCTCTCTGTACTAATCGAAACAATGGGTGATGAAATATATTACCAGGACAAGCATAACGACATATCCATGCCTTCAGTAAGATTCGAGCCCAGGAGTCCTGATTTGGTAGCGTTTGCCACTTTATCAAAAAAAACAATTTCTTTAAGAAATAGGTATTAGTAACCGTTTTAGAGTTCTACATTTATTATTATTATTATCACTTTCCGTCGCTTTTGAACTTCTTTAGTTTAATCGCAATGAATAGGATGGATCATGAATAGGGATCTCGATTTTTCGCGTATAAAATATGGAACAATCTGTGTTGCTTTCTCGCTTTTCCTGTCATTTTCCTCAGAATTCGTGTTTTCAACAATCAAGATATAGGGTGATCCATAAAGAACGCCGGATTTGAAAAGGACGCCATATTTTTATGTTTGGTTGGCAGCATTGTTGGTGCGATTGTTGTTATCAGTTATCATTGAGGTTTTGTGTTGAGAAGCGTTTCAGTTGTTCTACTGTTTGCGTGTGTTGCTAACGCCATGGAAAGGTACAGTAAGAAACAGCGAGTTTTGATTGTCAAGACGGACTACAAGAATGGTGAAAGTTTCGCGGTGACTGTTCGGAAACTCCGTACGATACTTGGTCATCTTCATGCACCGAACGAATCAACTGTTCGTAGGTTGATCAAGAAATTTGAAGAAACTGGTTCAACAGAAGACATCAAAAGCCCTGGACGCTCTCGAAGTCGCCGGAGTGAAGCAAACGTTGCTGTTGTGCGTGATTCTGTTGCTGTGAGTCCTGAAAAATCGTATCGCCGTCGTGCTCAAGAACTGCATATGACGCCAACAACAATGCAAAGAATCTTGACGAAAGATCTGTACTTGCACGCGTACAAAGTGCAGTTAACGCAGGAACTGAAACCAGCGGATAATGGAAAACGACGGCAATTTGTTGACTGGATCCTTGAAAGGGAACGAGAGAACGAGGGTTTCGCAAAGCGCATCATTTTCAGCGATGAAGCTCATTTTCATTTAAACGGGTTCGTAAACAAGCAGAATTGCCGAATATGGGGATCTGAGAACCCAAGAGTGATTCAGGAAAAGGAAATGCATCCTCAGAGAGTTACGGTTTGGTGTGGGATTTGGAGTGGGGGTTTGGTCGGTCCTTACTTTTTTGAAGACGAAGAAGGAAATGCTCTGACAGTGAATGGAATTCGTTACCGTGCAATGCTAACTGATTTTCTTTGGCGTCATTTGGATCAAATGAACATCGAAAATGTATGGTTCCAACAAGACGGCGCAACTTGCCACACTTCAGAAGAAACAATCAATCTGCTGCGTGAGAATTTCCCGGACAGAATAATCTCCTTTCCACGTCGATCTTGTGACTTGACACCATGTGACTTTTTCTTGTGGGAGTACACCAAGTCACAAGTTTACCAGAACAAACCCCGAAATTTGTTGGAACTTAAGCAAGCAATTCGACGTGTCCCCTTGATGGGGAAATGTGTTATCGGCTCATGGTGAATTTCATGGACCGAGTGATTGCGTGTAGGGCTAATGGGGGGGGGGGGTCATATGCCTGATATTGTTTTCCATGTTTAAACCTTAATATCTCCTGAAGAGAATGATATGTGTTTTGTGCTTTTTTTTCAAAAATAAATTTCATTTATAGCAACTTCAAATCCGGCGTTCTTTATGGATCACCCTTTACATTCGGCATTAAAATAACAAATGAAACAAACGTTATTAATGCTTATTTTTTTTTCAAAATTAATCGAAAATAAACTACTTTTGACACAAAACAAATTTCATTTTAACAGAAAAGACTGTCCAAAAGGTCACAATTCGAATTTTATGCCAAATTAAGAGTTACCAAAGTGTGTTTAGAACATTTCACTGTACATACAGAAACATTTTTGTTCAACAATTAATATTTTTCAACGTGATCGCGTTTAAGAACAATCAAGGTCACTAATCAAGAATTGATGAGACATCCATGTTTTATGAAAGATTCGAACCTACGCTGACTTCGTAGCGCTAATCACTCTGAAAGGAGTAAAGCGTTACCATCAGTTTAAAACCCATTGAAGAGGAGACCGGACTGCTTCTACGTTCCTTCCTTGCTTCCTTTTTGTCTTCCTCGTAGCTATCCATCTTGGGATCGTTCATGTTTCTTCCATTTGCACTCAAGCCATGTGTAACTGCTGAAATATCTTCACCATAAAAAAATTTCCTCTTCTTCTGTGGATTTCTTGACTTCTTTCCAATTTGACTCTATCATATAATTGGCAAGCATCTTCAGTTACCTCTTCCAAAATGTCTTTAGGTCATGTCTTTAACAACTGCATTGCTTTTGAACTCTCGATACGAAATTCTACATGAATTTATTGAGAATGTTACGTTTAGAATTAGAATTTAGGCTTTATAGCAAATTCAATAGTAAGACTGCCGTCGATAATCATCGGATATCTACAAGGATTTATTGAGAATTTTAGGTTTAGAATTTAGATTTAGGTTTTATAGGAAACTCAATAGTAAGATGGCCGTTGAAAATCTTCGGAAATCTACATGGATTTATTAGGTATGTTAAGTTAAGAATTTAGGTTTAGGTTCGATCAGCATCGAATTTGAAGCCAGGGATCAAGGGAAGCAGCGTGTACAGGTAAGTCTTGTTGTTTTGTGTAATATTTATAAAAAACGAGTGTAAATTGAATATATGTAAAACAGCACTTAGAGATAAAGTAGTCTCATTGATATTAATGTTAGCTGAGTTTTCAAACACACGATTCATTAATATTTTAGAATAACATTGGTATTCACTACAACAGTCACAAAAATAAGAACATCCTACTTCGTAGTTTTCTATTTACAGAGTTTCCTAAAATTCACTTGCCACAATTAGTTGCACATACATAAAACACCCATCCATACACTATGTAGCTATGTTTGTTGGACACGAACCAAATAGCACATTGTCACTTGGTTTCGTCCCAGTTGCAAAGGGTATTAGGAGGGGTGCAATACGGTTCGTAGTACGTATATAGTTAAATTTCTTGATATATCTCCATGAATAGAATATTTTGAAATGGATACAGAGAGAGAGAGAGAGAGAGAGTGACAGAGATTCATTTCAAAAGGTTTTTAATTGTTTATTCCTTGTATTGTAAATAAACACTGAACATTTCTTCGATTCCCTGGGTGGGGGAACTAAGGTTGAAAATTTTCCGGCCGCATCACCGGATAAAGCGGCTCTGGGGCCCACCAAGCCTCAAATCAACAGATACCACGTAACTCTTGGTAGTAAAGGTAGCCGGAGCATGGTGCTGGTCATATCCCTCCAAAAATGTCCGAGATCGAGAATGTGTGCGGCCCTACACCCGCATTCCCTAAATGTGCCTTCATGACACGGCCCTATACCGGGTGGTCCATTTATAATGATAGTATGGAATATCGCATGCAGAATGCATCCAATCGAAAAATTGCACAGAATAAAAGTTTGATACTATTGAGGGGGTAAGTCAATGCCGCAAAAATTTCGTCGCCGCCACCCACCCCTTAGGGGGGGGGGTAAATTTGAAATTTCAAATAGAACACCCCCATTCGTTTTACATATTTGGATTCCGTGTTGAAAAAGAAGTATTTTTTGTTCGAAAAATTTTGTAAAAAAATTGCAAACTTCGAACATTTATAAACATTTGGTAGTTTCAGATTCATTTTGTTCCCTTTATGTAATAACAGTTTTGAGAACATTCCATAAACGAATTTTATTCAAAAAATGTGTGCAAAGAATTCGGCAAAAGAAAATTGTTTGCAATTAATGTTTTTGTGTAACAATAAATAATATTAATTTGTTCCAACTCTTGCAAAGAACCACACTCTTTGGTTTAAAGGAAAAATTTCATATGAACAACAAAATTAAGTATGTTACTACAAATTAGTTATCATTTGAGGTACACAAATAAATGTTTAAAGGAGCAAATGTTCAAAATGATGATCGTTCTCTTCAATGCATTTCAAAACACGGTGTCTGAAGCTCCAGACTGTTCGTCCCAAAATGTCAGGAGTGATAGAGGCACAAGAATCAATAATTCGTTGCCGCATGTTTTCTGGCGTTGTTGGAACTTCGTGGTAGCACTTTTCTTTAAGTAGTCCCCAAAGGCAGAAATCAGACGACGTGAGATCGGGTGAACGAGCTGGCCAAGAAACGGGTCCTCCACGTCCTATCCATCGACCAGGAAACTTTGTGTCCAACATGGCTCGAGCCTGAATGGAGTAGTGAGTAGTGTTATCCATATGAAATTGTTCCTTTTTATCCATATGAAATTGTACTTTCTGTCTTTCCAGGAAAGTTCCAAATTTTAGGTTGAATGATGCAGTGGTGACATTGTCCAGGCCGAAACTCTTATCCAGAACCTTCATTTAGAACGATCGTGTGTCGATCACTATAAATAGAGCTTTGTAAAGCAAAGTAACATAGAGCAATTTACAACTAACAACTGTATACCTACTTTTGCACTCCCATGTATATTAGTTTCTGACTATAGAGGGACACGATTATAATACCTCTAGCCATTGTTCACTCTATAACCATATATCGTGATTAGAAGGTAATTCTTTAAGGTGCAGTTCACACTACAGCACACGCTGAAAATAATTTAATGTGTATTATTGTTATTCTTTCAATGTCAAGACAGAACACCCACAACAACAAAATGTCCCGAAATACGAAACTCTGGACTTTCATTTCAAGTCATCAGGTGCGAAAGGTGTAGACTTCGGAATAGCAAGCAATAAATACTTAAAAAAATATGAAAGTGTCTATGCTTTAGTTTCCACATGTATAGCTTTAGGCCACTGAACTCTATAACACCATGAGGGCTTGTCTCATTGTTAATTGACTTGAAATAATGTGCCATAATTTCTCTAGGATTTCCAGACAAAAAAGGAAAATCGACGATCGGAACGAAACTGCAGCTATTGTAGGACCTAGAGAAATTTACTCGCGTGTCTATTTGCTTAAAAGGCATTAAGAGTTTTAGTTTAGCCATTAAATGTAAGCAAATCTTAAGGAGTGTGTATTACTATTACATCTCAAATAATATTTGCAGAAATAAAATATGTGCATATTCCAACTCTGCGTATGGATGTATGAATCGGTAGAATCGAAATCGTCCAAATATTCTGTTTTACCGGTAGGTATCTCTATTTCATTAAGTACATATTTTTAACGTTTCTGTGTAAGATTAAATGTAATTACTTAAACTTTTGTGATCATGACAAAACTTTCTGAAGAAAGTTCTTGCTCTTTGAATGTTTTAAAGACTCTCGATCACAGTTTTAAATGTTTCTCTTGTCCAAGTACAGGGGCGCCAAAACTAGCGGGTCGGGGGGGGGGGTCGCCCCAGTTCTCCGTTGGCCCCCATAAGGGACCCAATGTATAACTTTCAACACAATTTCATTTTGTAACAAAATAGTATTTGTGTGATGGAAGGCGGTGCAAGGGGGGGAATTGCTACTTCATAACAAAGATAGATTATGCCTTGTGCAGCTCTCTTTCAACGATGGCAATGCTCATTTGATTCAATTCAAAAACGATTATGCAGCTCCAAATTTAAGAAAAATATTGGAGGATAGAAATATAACTAAAATATTTCAATTTGCATGATTTGATGTAAGCATAATACGTTAATACCTAATCATGAATATTTAAATACACGAGAGAAACAGGACATGACATAGAGTGGGATGAGGCTAAGCAGATAGGAAGGGAGAAGAGAATGCTACTGAGAAAATGGAAGGAAGCCAAGGAAATAAAGAAAGGTGAAGAAGACACAATGAACTGGAATGGAGGACTTAAGTTAAACAAAGAATGGAAGAAGGTGTTAGAAAGAGTGGAAAGGACAAGAGAGAAAGAGGAGAGGAGAAGGGAGAAAAATGAAGGAAAAAGAGCGTGAGATAAAAAGTCCAACCACATTCTATATGAAAGTAATTATGTTTAGCCTTTTTGGTGAAAGTATAGTTGGCAAGTGAAAGCCACCTGCTAGAAAGTTCCTAACAACTTTCTAATAGTCTGGAGGGAGTAATGTTTGTGTATATATAATGCCCTTTTTGTGTATCTTTTTACTTTTGTATTTGATACAGAATCTGATGAAGACCTTGCTAGAAGGTTGAAACGTTACGTTTGGTTTATGTTTTTAATAAAATAAATTACTGCCTTGGTCAGCATACTTAGTTTTTCATAATCATGGAAACAAGGCTTAATGGTGTTACAATTAGACAAAAAAAGTAGGCTAGAAAGTAACAAAAGTAAGCAAGCCCACACGGATCAGAAGTTTGCACTTTGGACTGTGCAGGCGACAGTGGCGCCAGAAATTTTGCTTTGTTTAGAGCTTCGGAAAACATTATGGACTTTGAGGGAGGGAAATCGACAGAGAGTGTGTTTCAAACAAGTTAGTCATTGAATGATTTATTACCAATGATGTAAAAATACTGTAAAACCTTAAACATATATACCAAAAAAAGGTTTCATTTAGGCGAAAAAAATTAAAATAGATTCTAACAAGCAAAATATGTTATTTTAGGCACTATAAAACTTCATCAGCTATTGCGTTTGTTGATGAAACGCTAATGTAACCTGTTACTTCTTATTTACCGGGAAAGGAAAACATAGGTTAAAAGCCTAAAATCCGAGGTATAATGATGATGAAATTGATGAAGAGACACTCACAAGGAGCAAGCACGCCCAGGCCAGGATTGAACCAGGGATATCCGTCATTGTAACGCTCTGTGCTAACCACTCCGCCACGCAGGTCGTCATAAATCAAATCGATCAATCAACTGTTGAAAAGTTCTTGCACAATCCTTCATCTCCCTTACTTTAAACAGGTGGTGTACGTTGCTGAAGGTTGGGACTAACCTTCTACTTCGCACCGATATCAGAGACGTGAGCATCCTGTTTACCAGCGTTAGCATTCGGCGTCTAATTCGGTCAAAGGGCCGTTCAAAGGCCTCTGGTGGTAATGAAATGAGGTAGGGAACGGCAAACATCCGCTTAGGGTATTGGAGACATGGCGCGTGAGCTTCACCCTTTCGCCGTCGTGGCGCTTGGGTCAGCCATTCCCTTCCGGATTGACCAGGAATCTCCTGGTCCTGGAAAACTCCGTTCGGGAGTTTGTGGATTCCTTAATAACTAAATCTTGTTTTGTTCTGTTGGTGGGACTGTGTGAGCAAGATTGATTGGACTAGTCGCCTCGAGATTTACCCACTGATGCTTCAGGTAGTGACACAAAATGTGAAAATGGACACTGACTGGCAGCGGCGGCGCCAGGATCAATCATCTAGGGGTGCGAAGGAGGTGCGTAATGAAATTTAGGCGGTGCGATGTTGAAAATAGAGAAAAAATAAAACATGCATGTGTGCTTTAGGTCAAATACCAAATAACTTTTCGCAGGCTTCTATGAAAATATGCCAATTAAACAATATGGCTAGTGACTTGAAAAAAATATTCCTTGCGCCAGCCCCCGTGGCGGAGTGGTTGGGAGTAAACAATTTGTTTAGTAATAACACTAGTGTACGTGTAGCACAGAAAGTGAAAATACTAGGTATACATTTTTATATAAATATCAGAGGCACCATTGAACATAATAGTTGGTTAGTGACCGAAAAAGTGATATATACTTCACGTACAAATCAACTGAGGTTTCTTTGTTTAAAATCGCAAGTGAGATACGTAAACATCTACGCTTTATCGAAGCTTTGGTACCTATCCAAGACATTGACCTTGTCAGCAAAGAAAATAGCTAGGGTGAAGCAACAAGTTGTCAAATTTCTCTGGCATGACTCAGTGTTCCGCGTGGCTATGAGCGAGCTATACCTCTCGGAAAAGAGAGGAGGTATGAACTTAAAGAGTGTGGCGATACAATCAAGAGCTTTATTTATTCAAAGCGGTCTTTCAGCGATATATTCTTCAATTGACTACACCACGCAACAAATAATCATTACACTGTTAAAAGATGTACCACTAACAGCACCAATGGATATAAAAATTATCCCCAGAGAATTAATGTTTTATACCGATATTGCTATTCATACATTTTGTAGAACCGTGCAACATACTTATGACAGTCCTTCTGTCAAACAGATTTACAGAGAGCAACTTAATGCAAATATAATAACCGTTCGAATTGAAAGAGAAAATCCAAAATGTAATTGGAAGCAAATTCAGAATAATTTAACGGCGAAACATCTAACGAACAAGGAATTATCTATATGGTACAAAGTGATATAACAAGTAATAGTAACGGCAGATATATGTCATAAATACGGTTTCAGTAATTCTCCAAATTGTTATAACTGTCATGTTCTAGAGTCGATTACCCATAAGATAACAGAATGTAAGAAAACAGCCATAGCTTGGTCAAACAATGCTCAGTAGAATTTGTCGCACTTCACCAAACCAAGTATCAGCAAAAGACATGACCTTACCAGAGTTTCATTTGTTCCCAAGTACAAAGCAAAAATCAGTTCAGTGGCTAATAGCACAATACCTAATGTTTTTATTTCCTGTGGGAAAAAATATAATTACTTGGACTTTGGACTAACTCTAATACAAGAATATGAACAAATGTCTTTAGATTATAGAAAATTACATTATGCTAACTTTTTAAATGTAATACTTGAATAACATATCTGTCAGAATTATAAAGATTTACTGTAATTGTTTGATTTAAAAACGAAATTAAAAAAATAGTGGTTAGCACTAGGGATGGCCAGATCCGGATCCTGGCGGATCCGAAATCCGGATCCGGTTGCTTCCCGATCCTTAGGATCCGGATCCTAAAATTATTCGTATCCGGATCCGCGGATCCGGAATTTTCAGATCCGGATCCGGATCCAGAACTTTCGGATCCGGATCCGTTTTGCCATCCGACATGCGCTTCTTTGGAAAGCAAGAATGTGCTTATAACATATTGTTACCTGCTAATATACATATATATATATATATAAAATATACATACACACATATATATATAGTGTGTGTGCGAGCGTGCGCGATTTGTAATTAATTAATAAACTTACTAGGGAGGTCTACAGGTAAGTCTCCCCCTCCGATTTCCATGAAACTTGGCATTTGTATAGAGGCCCCCCCCTCAAATGTCAAGATGAGGAGAAATTGAAGTGGGGATCTGACCCCGAAACAACGTAAATATGGTATAGGAAGAAACAGGGGGCATAGGGCCTCTCTATACACCTGTCAAATTTCATGGGAATCGGGGGTCAGATGATCCCCACGTCAATTTGTCCTCATCTTGACATTTGAGGCGGGTTTTGCCCCCTAAAACAGTTTTTTAGCTGAAACAAAAAAACACGTATTTCTTCCATTGGGCCCCACTATACGCCTGCCAAGGTTCATGGAAATCGGAGGAGGACACTTAGATAACCTCCCTTTTAACACTGCATATATTATAATGTTTTATTTTAATTTGTAAAACTGTAACTGTAGAACAATTGTATAATTTTTGTATAACATTTCTATCTTGTTATATGTGTTAAAGGTTTCATCCTGGAATAGAATGTCTCACATTTATGTGTGTTTTCATTTCCAATATATTCGAATGAATACATATTCGTTTCAATGGCATTTACAAAATCACCTCGGACATTTGTGCACGAGTGTGTTAGCCGATGCGTAGCAAAGTATTTTAGGAACATCACTTGAAAAAAATTCTTGTAGGACTAACGAAAAATTTCTTTGTAATCGAAGATCATAATACCTTTTAAGATGTGGTAATATTATAATGGGATTGAGATCCGAAACTTTCAAACCCGGATCCGGATCCGCGGATCCGGAACTCTCGGATCCGGATCCAGATCCGGAACTTTTGGATCCGGATTTTTCGGATCCGGATCCGTTTGGCCATCCCTAGTTAGCACATCACGCTACGATGGCAGGGGTCCCGGGTTCGAATCCTGGCCTGGGCATGGATGTTTGTGAGTGTCCATTCATCAATTTCATCATATCATCATCCCCATCTTTGCAAATTAGCCAAAAGTTGCACTAGAAGCGAAGTAAAATAAATAAATCAATCAATTATCTTCCTTGCTTTGACCACAACAATAACATGTACAGAGAAGTAAAAGCGGCTTCCCTTTCAGGTTAGAATGAATGGCATAACTGTAGAGTACAGTAATAGTGTTTTTTCTTCAGTATCTACGCTCAGTATTACGATATGATTTTCACAAGTCTTATCGTTCCTCTAATAAAATAAAGCCCTTTCACTCAAATGCAAAATTATACAAATGACACTACGAAGGTTATAAGTGCTTTAGGGTGAATTAACAAAACATGTTTCGTTCACCTTTTTGGAAAGCAAATATGCACGATTACTAAAGAGCATTTAGTACTGATGAATAATCATAAAGAAATGTTTACTTGCCAGAAACTATTTCTTTATTATTCTAAACATTTTGTCTGTGAAGAGTTACAACAGTATTTTCGGCTGAAAATAGGTTTTGGATAGTGTGCTGAATGGGGTGCGGAAGAAAATTATTCGCACCCCCCTGGCGCCGACCAGTGACGGGACAAGGGCAGTGGCAACAGGGGTGGAACAGATTTGGCACTCAGGTTCCGTGAAAATCGTCCGTTGCTGAAACAACATTGAAGTTTCACACAAATTAAACTGGCCGGCAGGATAAGGAAGGGAGTTAAGAGTTGTAAAGACCATAGGAAGGGAACGGAGTTATGTCTAAATACATATTTTCTATTTATGTCAATAATGCAAAATCAATGTCATTTTGTATTATCTTTGTGAATTGTGTGCATGTAAGCTCGAAAAATGTTATTTTAACAGTATTTTCTATTAGCTTTTGGCACATATTTTACCTATTTTATGTATTTTTACAAATAATTTCCACATTGTTAAATACTTTCCGACATATTTTCCATATTCATGCTGTTACTACAATTTCCCTTCTTTTATTAAATACTAAATGTCTTCCGTTCATCTGTATTTTATTCGTTTTTTACTTTTTTTAAAAAATGTTGACGATAGGTAGGGACATGGAATTTTCGCGATGCGCGAAATCGCGAAATGTGAAAAAACATGCAATTTTTAACATTCTGCACGTATTTACACCCCCAATAATGAAATATGCATGAGTTTTATTGGCGAAGTAATGCGAAATGTTTGCTTTTCCACGAAATGAACGCTTTTCCGCGAAATAACCGTGAAATATCATCAAATTAAGTAGAAAACACGCAAAAACCGGCAATTGAGGTTGTGCGCGCAAACTGTCGATTTGTAACGAAACGTTTGCCTAAGTTTCCTACCACTTGCAGCTGAAGAACGTTCTATCTTCGATCACATCAGGAAGACGCTGCAAATTGGGATTTCCCATGCACATAATCTCAGTTCGAAAACTTCGCTCCCTGTCAAGCTGCATTCCTTTCTTCCCCCGAATGTCTACTCAACTTACAGTTTCATTGAACTTGCTAGCTGCAGCAGCGATAAGATTAGATTGTTCCCGCACAACAAGGGAAACAATGGTGTCATTTGTGTTCAGTCATGAATGAATTTTGTTTATCATCATGTGATTTTCAACATGTGTTTGTGTATGTGCAGTAGTGATTATTTTATTTGTTGTACACCAAAGATATCCTTTAAATACATACAATGAATAAATCACTTTAGATATGCAATTTAGAAATGAAGTGATTTTGTGTTGATGTTTACTTTTTGGTTGGACACCTAAGTACTTGTGTATGTGTACAGTATATAAAAATGAAGTAGTTTATCAATTTATAGATCTTTTGTATGTTGTTTCCTCTCATGATAAAAAAGTGTGTGCCAATTTTTTTTTTCCACCGCTGGTATATACCACTGATCTAACATTTTATTTACCGCTCTCCTCAGTTTTCATTTACCATAAATTTGTCTCCCTAACAATAGGCAATGCATCTGTAATTCTAACATTCTTGTCAGCAACAGAGAATGCAAACTCAAGGTTTCGTGGTGAAATCCGTGGAATATTTGAAATATTATCCCATTACTTCATGAGGTATTGAAAGAACAGTCTTCAGGGACAACAGGAGCAGATTCATTTTTCAACACTAAAGAGAGTTTGGTATTACAAAATTGTTTTGGTAACAAACAATAAAGCACATTTTGTATTAGAATTTTGCATTACAATTAATGTCATGTAAGCGTGATGAACTTTTTTCGCTACCTGATTCGCTTGCTTCATGAAAATTTTCATTTTCACAATTCGTCGTATGAGAACTAGAGGATTAACTTTAAAAATGCGGTTTTCAGTTTTGTTTAAATAAAACTCATCTGAAGAGCTCTCTTTGGAGTTAGATTGACAAAGATCTACTTCCAATCATTAGCAGTAAGGATTTCTTCTCACGAACATAAAAAATAGAAGGCATAATCGAGAGAAAAATTGATTACCATAGATTAACGCAGAATTGAATAAGCTAAATGTTTATGTAACTCGTTTTTATGTAGGTCTACTGTTAATTTTTAATTGGAGTCCGAACTCGAGTATCCATAATTTTTAATCCGACAGTAGGTTGTTCAGTGGTGCATAACGTATTTCCTGTTTCATTTTTGTACGCTTTCACTGAATCGCCCTGTACATTTTTGGTTCGTGGCCGTTTCCTTGCTATCACAAACACAACAAAGCTAGCGATACTAAACGAAACAACGGCACACATGCAAGAAAAATACTGGTCTGCAAACGTACAGCGTTGTTTCGTGCATGTTTCTACCTTCTTCCCCTACCGCGAGAAGATTCGTCCTCTCCAGCTAGTCTTGCCTTCCACGGTCGGGTAATATATCAATCATTGATTGATTGAGTTGGTGTTTTAAGTCCACTTTATACACAGTAAGGCTAATCGGGACTGAACCTATAGTTGAAAGTGGGGTCCGAACCACTATGTGCCTCCACCGGGCATCGAACCCGTGACCCTTTGATTACGATGACGTTACCACTGCGCCATCGGGGAGGCCAAGTATCTCAAGAATTATTGGTTTTTTTAATGGTCGTGTACACCAGTACCGATTATTTCGAAATTCAGATGAACGAGCTCAATTTTAATCCACTCTAAATGGACTTATAAAAATTTGCATGGCACCAAGACTCCGTTCAACTGATCCGGGATTAATTTGTAAGGCAATACCTGATTGATTAGCTTGTAAACCCGGTTCAACTAAAACAAGTTACAATCAAGGACCGCACAAAGTAGTGTGGTGTGATTGAAGTCGCAACATGGAAGAGAAAAAGTTAATTAGGGCAGCGAACTTATCTGAATTTGAAAGATATGTACTAATCAACCATGTCGACAAGTACACGGATGTAATAAGAGTGTAAAAAAAACTGACGTCTCAACAGAAAAGGGGAGTAGAGCGAGAAAGCATGGGATCTTCTTTTAAGGGAAATAAATGCCCAAACTGGCGTAAAAAAAAAGGGAAGTAAAACAAATCAAAACGTTTTACGAAAACATTAAAAAAACGGTAGGGATATTGCTGGGAGAAGAAAAAATTGAAATGTACAAGACAGGAAATGGCATATGATATCTCTTAACATTAACCACAGGTACGAAGGCTATAAACAAGTGTACTCACATATTCAAGAATTTATACCAACTTATTTTTTTTAAAAAAAAACAGTGCAGTGAGTCACATTTACAGAGTTATAAAGTATTGCGAGACACCACAGAACCTCATTTTTAGGCAGTCTTTTCATAATTCAAGAATTGTCGCTTCTGTACACCCAACACCTCAAGTATTTGCACGTCCTCGATATCACTTTCCGAAATTTTTATATTTAAAAACAACTGCGTGTAGTCGATGCATCAGTGTCGTAAACCAGGCTCAGACACAGAAACATTGGCGAACGACCGATCAGAAGATAAACTTGTTTCGATGTTCCTAGATCAAGTTCAACCGTCTTCGTTCAATATCAGTTTCCAATGATCCTTTCCCTATCCGAGTTTAAATTTTGGTCATGGTTGGCGCATACGCCCTAAGACCTACGCTTGCATTAATTTAGAATGTTTTATTGTACCTGCTGAAAGCCAATTTTCGTGTTTAAATCGTTCCAAACTCGTATTAAAACTAATTTCTCCAAGACTCGGTACAAGCCGCGTTTGACCAAGTTGAGTGCTGAAGAGTAACAGCCAGCATTTTAGACTGAGACACACTTCGGTTTTGTGATGGAAGTGGTTCGATATCTTGATCGCACAAGAATCTAAGGAGTACAAAGGTTTTCAGCGCTTTGCATATACTTTGTCTGATATTTCTCAATCTGAAAATAATAAAAATAAAAATAATAATAAAAGTGTACACGCACACCTGCTTACATAAAACTTGGAAATCTTACCTGAGCGTTTAATCCCCAAATATAGCGATTTTATATAAACAAATAAGTAAATAATACAAAACTTGAAAATATGTGTGTGATAATTTTATCATGTGTGTGTGAAAATTTTAAACTTACCTAAAAACTGTAGGATCCTCATTCCATGATCAACGATGCGCTTTCAAAAAATGATATACGTTCAGTTTCTTTGTCTGTGTGTTGACGTACATTATTATTTTAAACTTTTCTCTAGTACACATTCCGATTATTGGACGTTGTCCCTTTCAACGTTATTCTTCAAGATTCTTCTTCCTTCTGAAAGTATTAAAGGAATACCGGAAACAAATTAATAGGATTTTTAACAAAATTTAGTTAATACGTAAATATTTACAAACAAAATGGCGAGCATACCTACATGCTTTTACTCGCTATTATCATTTATTTTCAATATAAATTTCTTAGTTTTTAGGGATTTCGACCTTAATTCATCCACTATATTTTCTTCTATTATTACTATTACTGTCATTATTCTTCAATTATTACTATTTATCTTATTTTAACATAATCAAAAGCATAGCAAACAATTAAATAATATTTTTTTGCCGCCACCCAACCCCACCATTGGTGCATAACGTTCATAGTATCTTCCCTCCCTTCGAAAAGAGGTAATCTTAAGTCAAATTCGAATCGCATACAGCCGTCACACACATCGTCATTTGCTGCAAGGGCTGGACCCTAGGCTGTGCCATACCTCAAACGTTGTTCTAAGTGTTCGTCACATTCGTCTCTAATGTGCCGATTTTAATTTCCTCAGACAGAGTTTTAGCCTTCCGAACGATGACAGTGTTTGAGCCCATGTTTTTGGCTTTTGGGGAAGAGAAGGCCTTTTGCACTGTTTCTGAGGAAGGTTTTAGAGTATCTTTACCTTTTTTAATATAGTGTGCTTGTCCCGTGCATATCCTTTTACAACCTGCAATTTTAACATTTATCAAATGGCTCTTTACACGACTTTTGGTTTAATTTTAAGTAAAGGGTTTCAAATACTTAGCAGGATGAAAAATGGCCATACGTGCTGAAGCACCAAAAAAATTTAATTCAGTTAATTAATCAATCAAAATAAGAGAAAATATAGTTTTTTACAAAATTGCAGTCTAAAATTTTGTAGATACTACAAGTCATGTCCGCCATTTTGAAACCAAGGCGCCTGAAGGTAATCGAGCACCATATCTGTACAACAAATTCAGTTACATATTGTCGAAAGCATTTATTTCGATGCGAATATGACGAGCAGTGTAAAAAAATTCAAACTTTGGCACAGAAATCTTTGATGTATACTATAATCTTGGATTTTCGCGGGACCACGATATCATCATGAGGTTGGTTCACATCGTTAAAAAAAAAAAGAGAGAGAGAGTGATGGTGGCCATCTTGGATTTTCGGAGAGTAATATCAAGATGGATACTGGCTCTTCGTGCGACAATCTAGCACGCTGCTCCTGTGAGCCCAGAGGAGTGCAGAAGAGCGCCACGGATAACCCTTTGTTGTTGTGTTCTGGGTTCTGCGAAACGAAGTTCACAAAGCTGGATAAATGGATTATATAGGCGAGTCGCTGGCTCTCTAGTAAATCTCCACGAAATCGCCTTTGTGCATCGGAAAAAACAATTTAAAGTGCCCTGACAATGAGAGGGGGAGTCATGTATCCGTGAGTGCAAATTGTATTTTTGTAACCTCATAACTCGTTTTACCGGTTCTCCATTTCTCTTCAGAAAGCTAAATTCGTTACAAAGGAAACAGAAATACTTTTATGTGCCCGTAGACGTCACCACGAAGAACCCTAAAAAATATAAAACACGAGACAATCAATAGATTCGTTCGGCTCCTGTGGACATACGGGTCTCCCATTATTTCACCAACTTCTTTTTCTGACGTCATACGAGGAATACCTACGTTGGTAGGTTAGGTTCCTTTAGCATAAATACTCAGAAAATTTATTGTTTGTGCTAAGAGAACTAAACCCAACCAGGCATTTAGCGTAAGAATGAAAACTTTCAACGGTGACGTCAGAACGCAAGGTTGCTCTAGCGTTGTGCGATATGGGAGACCCGTGGACCTATACCCTGTCCTAGCTAACTGTAGAGCAGGGTCGCACATAGCGGTAGAGGAGGAGGAGGGAAATCGAGTGTTGAAAGCGCAGCGTTGCCAACCGTACGATCCTGACCGTACATGCACGGAAATTTCATGGCATGTACGGACGGAATCCACGAATTTTGCGACACTAGCATTTCTGCCGTCATATGCGACACTGTATGGAAAATATATTCCATTACAGGTGCGACACCGTCATATGCGACACAAAGTGTAAATAGCTTCCCGTCACACTTTATCCAGGCTTCGGACTGGCAGCATCATGGAAGCTGGTGTGTTTTTTAAAACCTTTATTAGTTTCCCTTCACACTGACATCATGGAAGCTGGGTGTTTAAAAGCTGGATGTATTTATCCTTTGTCTATTTACGGATTTTTAGATCCCTTGTCAGTATAGGAGCAGACTGCAATTCCTTGTCCATGTAGAAATGTAGAATGCGTCGTTTCTCTTGTAGTTGAACCAACATCTTACTATTTTCCTTCTAATTTCTGAACGTACGCCATTCTCCTCAAAAAGCGCTTAAGATCTCTATGCATTTCATAGTCGGCAAACGCTCTTGGCACTCTCTTCTAATGTAATGTACTGACGTCGTCTACGTTTCCCTTTAAGATTCAAGGCCTTCCTCTCACATAAGTAGTCGTTGTACACAGCTAAGCCAGAGCTGAACACATTCTTATACACAGACGCACATCTGGATCTGTTTTGTAATAGTTTGTCAATCCCAACTCCTGCACCTTTCACCACAAGCATTGGTTAAAGTGATAATTACAACCACTGATCTGAGCTTCGGGAAATACTTTTTTCAGAGACGCTATTGCTGTTGCACGTACGCAAATGTCGCTAATTCTGGTAAACAAATTAGAAATCGTAGGGGAAAATCCAAGCAGTGTCGCTTATGACGGGAAAAATCCAGTTTTTGTCTTAGTGTCGCAAATGACGGTGTCGGAAATGTCGGAACTCCGTACGGACGTACGGTCCAGACCTTAGTCTGTACGCTAAATGCACGGCTTGTCAAAATTTGCACTTGCAGTTTTATCCCTAATGTTTCCATAAGAAATTCTTAAACCAAGAGTACTGATCTGGAGACAAAAATTCGAACTGTTTGCCAAGTGCCTACTGTATTATCCTTTTCAAAAGTTTGCAACGCTTACAGAGCGAAGGAGGAAATCGGATAACTCCCGTCGGCCATTACACAATCCCGTTTCTCTCACTGTTCATTGGTGGATCCGTCTCGCGTCACTCCTTGCGCAGAGACTTGTTCTCGTTCGCCTGGTCTACAGTTAGCTGGTACGGAGTTTACAGGTTAGAAAGCGCAGAACAAAAGTCAATAATGAGTCAGTGTGGTTGATTCAGTTTATATCTTCTGTTCAGTTTTCTTGATGAAATTCAAGGCAAACAGGTTGTAACAAAACAATATTTAGGGAGAATTCACAATGAAGAGACACGCGACACGAGAGTTTTTCACCGAAGAGACAAGGTGCAACCTACACGGGACACGCGGCAAGCGACACTTGTTTTCTGGTCAGTTCGCAGTTTATTAGTCACCCGATTGTTGCATTGTTACATGTAAATCGCGTTGTAGAATTTGTGCAAGTTATTGAAACTCGGGAGAGGCATGTTGTGCATGAGAAACGAATAAATAATATGCACTGACCTCAAACCGTATACGCTGTACTTTCCAGCCTGAATAAAGCGAATACCTAAACACTAGAGAAATGGTTCTCAACCTTCGTGAAGCCATGTCCCGGTATTTTTATTTTTTAAGTCAATGCCCTTAGCCCAAGAATTTTTCTCCTAAATACCTGTACGGTATTTAAGATTTTATGCATGAATTAATTCTGGCATAATCATAAAGAGTAATAATAGTTTGATTACGTGCAGGATTGTTGACAAATATAAAACTATGGATGACGAAGTGGTAACGTCGTCTCCTTGTAATTAAGTGATCCCGGGTTCGATACCAGGTGGAGGCACATAGTGGCTGGGGTCTCACTTTAAACTGTAGGTCGAGTCTTGATAAGTATATTTGTGCACAAAATGGACTTAAAAAACGAAATCTCACAACTCAAATATGATATTGGGATTATGATAGTTGTCAACCACTTTCAGCAGAACCATTCGCATCTCAGTATAGTTGATACGAGGCCACGGTATCGGGTCGCGGCCCGGCGGTTGAGAAACAATGCACTAGAGTACTTTATCATGTTGACTGATCTATTTTGGACTAAAGGGCCATCATTTGCCGCCGTTTTCAAATAAAAACAGTCACGTCGTAAAAGGTCATAACAAGGCCTCTTTACACGATGTAGAAGGCAAATTACAGCCGATAACTGCATCAAAAATCTTGATAAAGCAAAAAAAGTTGTGTTCAAATTTTAAAACATCGTACATATCGATAAATTAGCCCCGTATAGTTGGCTGCACATTTTGACTCGATTTGACTCTCTTTGTTACAACAGTTTGTTGCAGGGTGCAACACCGAGTCGTCTAATTCGTTGATTTCGAGTGAAGTTGTGTATTTGGTGTCTGCACTACCTTTCGGACCGGTGTATGTTTGGTGTATGGTCTCGTGGTGCGTGCTAACTAATCAAATGGCCGTTTAAAGCAGCAGACAGGCATTTGTTGAATGTTCTGAACTTCAACACTGCTTTCCGTCTAGTTGGTTGAACGTCATTTCCTTGCACCACTCTGACACTGGATACACCTGCACTGCACCGAGTGTCACAAAGTGCAGCCAACTAGACGGAGTTATTATTATATCAACAAATTAGATGTTCAAAAATTTTGCCGGTTGGGTTCTCTTCTAGAGTCTAAATATAGCTCGTTGGAGTGAAGCAATCTCTGAGCATACGCGAAGAACAATCTGAGGCTAGCCCCCTCCCCTCCCGATGCACGTATTGAGAAAACTGCTCAGTCCGAGAGACGCGCAAGCCCAGAAAACCGGAAATGTTCACAAATCAGGAAAAAGCTCAGTATGTCCTCTGGTATCACGAGACCCGGTCACCAATAACAGTGCAGAGGAACTTTCAAATGTACAGAATTCTTTCGTCTAGAATATCTGCCATCAATAAGTTGGTAAAAAAATGGAATTTATCTTCATTCCCAAATCCTGTCAAGTCCAAGAAACATTGTATGGAAAGATGCCACCCGATGTCAAGAGCATTAATTCCGGATTCCTTGGCATTGACACTGCTACACTACAGCAATATTACTGAAACCTGCAGCAAATAAACTTGGTTAGTTTTCCAACATTTTGGCACTACTTTCACATCTCTACATTGCATATAGCGGATATGAATAAAGTTTGTAATCAGGGAAAGACTTCTGGGACACCTGTATATCCTGAGTCGATGACAAAAAATGGGAAGGCAGAGTATTCGGTAAAAGTTAATATATTTTACAACTGAGGGGGGCTAGCTAACCATTGTGTGTCCGTCCCACTCTGGCATCTTCTCGACATATTTTTTCACTAAGGGGCCCCCAATATTTTACTTGCAAGGGGCCACAGAGAACTGCACTACGTCACTGGTCAGTCTGACAATTGTACTAAATCTCATGTACAAGGACGATGTCCAGCTTGGAATTCCATCTGTAATTACTGCAAATGCAAAGGACATTAGAGTAGTAAATGCAGAAAGAAACAAAATATTAAAGGTAATAAATCTGTGAAGAAGGCATCCAGAGCGCACCTACGTTATGGAAATTCTGATGAGGAGCTTCCAGATAATCCAACAGCTCTTACGCTAACTCGTCTAAAGGTAGAAGCGCTCAGTCAACATTCTGTATTAGCTGGTTCAGCTGAACGTTCAGCAACTTCACCACAACGTTCGGCAAACAATGTGTTTTCTTCTGAAAAGTACACAATTAGCTTATCTATAAATTCACGAGTTACCAAATTTACCAAATGTGAAATAGATACTGGTTCAGCTATTACAATTTTTAATGTACGACATTTCGAACAACAGTTTCCGGAATGTACAATTTCTGCTACAACTATCAGACTGAAAGGAGTCAACGATGGTTATGTACAAGTTGTGGGACAAGCTACAGTTGTACTTGATATAAATAATCAACAGTTTCCATTACCTGTAATCTTATGTAAAGAGCCGTTAACATATCCACTCATAGGAAGATCTTGGTTAGATGTGATCAATCCTTCCAGGAAGAGATTATTATTCACCAACAACATATCATTTTCTAATACTACAAGCTTGGGACTGCTACAAGTTCAGGAGCTGATACAAGTTTAGGAGCAAATGCACCGAAGTTTCGAAGTGGACCGTCATCTACGTGGCCTCCTACTTCTTCAGTCTCGGAAAGGTGGCACGTTGATCATTTCTTTCTTGCGGGACGCAAGTTCCTTATCGTTGTTGATTCATACAGCAAGTGGACCCTAAATACAAATGAGACTGCTCGTTGGATTTTACAGTCATGTGCGCACCTAGGCGTACCTAAAACTATAGTCTCCGATAACGGTCCGACTATCACGTCACTAGAATTCCAACAGTTCTGCCAGCTGTACGGTATTTCTCATGTCACATCTCCGCCATACCATCGTCCCAGTAATGGTCTTGCAGAGAGATACGTGCGGACAGTGAAGAATAGTTTAAGTAAACTCCTATACGACAAACCAAACATAAGTGCTTTGGAATTAGATACAGGAATAGCCAACCTTCTTGCTATGCTGCACAACACGCGCCTTGGTGAAGCAGAGAGTTTACCCTCTGCCTCTGTGTTGCGGTACAGTCCACGTTTCTGGTGGGAGAATGGCACCTTAGCCAAGTCCCAAAGGGATGTAAACTCATCTCCTTTCAAGAATCGTGGGAGACACCGAGATGATAAACAATCCTTTTCAAAAAAAGAGGTATCAAAAGAATGACGCAGTGTGGGTTCAGTCACCAAGGCACGGAACTCCAAATCATGTTCCAGGTGTAATAATATGTATGTCCGGTAGCAGGAAGCATCCTATTCAAGATCCTATTAGGAAGGTACTACGAAGGTAGTACACCCTAGATGGCTTCTGCGGCGTATGGTACCGAGATGACAACACCACAGATGAAAGATGAAAGCGAGACAAGCCACCCCAACTAGTTCTCTTCCAGCCGGATCATCAAGGACTTCAACTCCTCAACCAAGGAGATCGACAAGAGTTCGACATCCACCTGACTGATATGGTTACAGTGTTACCTAATGATTTCTGGTTTAGGAGTATTTTGTATGTCTTTCTTTTTCAGGTCACTAATGTTATAGTAACCTTCATTGTGGAGGAATGTTGTGATTGAGCATTATAGTATGTATAATCATGTGCCACTCGTGGATGTGACCTACCAATCTCGCTGTTGATTTTATGATTCCATCCCTTCACTGTATTATTTGTCCGATGCCTTCTGTTGAAACAGTTCCACATATCGTTTGGCGGTAAGAGTTTTTCGGGCCACCGGTCCACAAAATAGTCGAAGAACTTCACATGGTTTTCATTACCGGGAGCTTGTTCGTAAATATGAAGCCATCCTTCTTCAAGATCTTCTAGGTTTAGAAAAGCTAAAGACGCTCACATACAGATGCTTCTAAATTCGTACTTCCCAAATCTGCATGTATGGTATATATATATATATATAAGAAAACTGACTAGCACAGCTTTTGAACGTTTCAACCATAAAAACAAATGTTTTGGTCTTCAAAGTCTCTCTTCCTTTGGCGCTGGCAAAGACCAGAATTCTCGTGTCCTACCCTTACCCAGGGTGGTATATATAGGGGGGATGAGGGGGAATTCCCCCCTCTGGATACTTGTATCCCCCTCTCTGCTTGATAAATTTTATCCCTGAGGGAGGAATAATATTTGGGGGGAACAACAAATTATTAGCAATTTAGTTACTTTTTCACACTTCCCATTCAATTGCAACACTTTTCTGTCACACAACTGGACGCTCCATTTGGCTAACACATATGTGGCCTCAAGCACCGCTCTATCGCTGGTACTGTTAAACAAGTGGCCAGTGTCACCTCCCCTCTTCCCTTTGTCCATGGAATTTGGCAGGAAAATGCAACCCCAATGATGTAAAAGTTACAAATGAGTTGTCACGTGACTCGAACTTGTCACCACATGGCGGAGTGGTCCTGGGTTCAAATCCCGGCATGGGCATGGATGTTTGTGAGTGTCCATTCATCAATTTCCATCCATCATCATGATCTTCGTAAATTAGCGAAAAGTGGCACAAAAAGCGAAGATTAATAAAGCAAATCAATCAATCAATCAATTCTTTGTGAAGCTAGAATATTAGTGAGAAAAGTGGGCATATCATGAATCTGCCTTCAAAATGAACGAAATCTGATAAAGCTGGTGGCGGTGAAGAGAAGACTAAAGGATCGGTTCTGAAAATTTGCAAGTTCATCTACACAAGAAGACAGTAGTAATAAAGTGGTTTATCTTGATTGTTTATTGCCCGTGAAAAATTTAATAAATGGAAAATTACAGGGTCATGGCTTAATGTATCTAGTGATGAAGTTGCACATAAATATATAATCTTTCAATATCACTGAATTAAACACATGGCCGAGTTCGAAGGTGGTATCCTTTGCTTGAAATATTTTTGGGTTTCAGCATGCATCGTCAAGTTAGTAGTTTTGTAATTTTCCAGCAAACCAAACAGATTTATAAAATACCATGACTAAAAATACATAAGAATCGATATTGAATTCACAGTTCCGTAACAGCAATTGATCATGAAATTTCGCACACAATTATGGGCGTTAGATATATACATATTTAGTAATGGTAATCACTAGAGCTCGGAAGTTGAAGACCTATAAATTGCCAAAAAAAAAAGATCTATAAAACAACCTAAAAATATCAAAAAAAGGACCTAAAAACGGAAGAAAAGGACGTATAAATGTGATCCAAATTAATTAATGGCTTCAGTTTTAATTAGGCTACACATTTAATGAATAAAAAAATAAAAAATTCTGGTGGTATGGAACACACAGTGCGAGAAAACTATATGAATGAAATGCATCTTCTTTCAGACATTATATATTTTTTAGATTAACATAATTTGAAAAATCATATTTGAAGAATCATATTTGGCCTAACTACTAACTAACTAACTCTCTAGCCTTCTTAAACCCGAAGGTTCATGGCTGCAGCAACACAGGCCTTCCATCTGCCCCTATCTTGAGCAAGATCTATATACTCTTTTCCATCCCTACCGATTTCCCTTAGGTCCATCTCAACGTTGTCACTCCATCTTCGTCTTGGCCTTCCTACAGGTCTCTTACCATCAGATTTCCCAACAAGAATCCTGTGAACTCCTCTTTCCTCTCCCATTCGTGCCACATGGCCTGCCCACCTAAGTCTTCTTGATTTAATTATTCTAATAATATCTGGACATGAATATAAATTATGTAGTTCTAAATTATGTAACCTTCTCCACTCACCTGTCTCCTCATCCCTTTTAGGTCCAAAGATTTTCCTAAGGATCTTATTTTCAAATACTCTCAATTTATGTTCCTCTTTCAATGCAAGGGACCAAGTTTCACATCCATATAATACTACAGGCAAAATTACTGTTTTGTATATTTTAACTTTTAGTTTCTTAGATATTAAACAAGATTTATGAAGAGAGAAGTAACATGCATTTCCTGAATTAAGCGTACTTTTTATTTCCTCTTTAATATCATTTTCATTTGTTAATATTACTCCTAAGTATTTGAATTTGGAAACTGGTTCAAACGAGTTGTTATCAAAAATTAGATTTTGATTATTACCTAACACTTGGTTTCTGCCTGTAAGCATATATTTAGTTTTCTCTTTGTTAACTTCCAAACCTATCTCTTTAGCAGTTTTGAAAAATATTTTAGCATTATTCTTAATTGTATTCACATCATCCCCCAGTAAGTCTACATCATCTGCATATGCTAACAACTGAGTCACACCATTTAATTTTAGTCCTTCTTTAGTTTCTTTTACCTTCCTAACAGCATATTCTAAGGCAAAATTAAAGAGCAATGGAGATAATGCATCTCCTTGTTTTAACCCATCATGAATTGTGAATTTGTCAGACATATTAATACCCACACGAATTTTACTTTCTGTTTCACTGGTGCATATTTTTATCATACTAACAAGCTTCTTAGGTATTCCAAACTCTACTAATATATTATATAATTTCTCTCTTTTGACCGAATCATATGCTTTTTTGAAATCAATGAATAACTGATGGATATTTTGATTATATTCCAACTTTTTTTCAAATGTCTGTCTGATGTGAAAAATTTGATCTGTAGTTGATCTGTTATGTTTAAATCCACATTGATAATCACCTATAATTTCATTAGCATATGGGGTTAGTCTTGTTAAAATAATGTTAGATAATATTTTATATGTTGTTGAGAGTAGAGAAATTCCACGGTAATTATTGCAGTTCATTTTCTCACCTTTTTTAAACACAGGAACAATTATGGATTCTTTCCACTGTTGAGGGATTTCTTCTTTATTCCATATTAAACAAATTAATTTATGAATTTGACATATTAATGAATTTCCACCATATTTAATTAACTCAGCTGGTATTAAATCAATGCCAGGTGCTTTGTTATTCTTTAGCCTTTTAATAGCATCTTTAACTTCAGTCAAGTTAGGTTCTGGAACTAAAGGTTCTGCTGTGTGTATTTCATTCACTTCTGATTTATCTCCTACATGGACATTTAAAAGGTCATTAAAGTAGTTCTTCCATCTATTTAGAATATCGCTTGGGTCAGCTAGAAAATCACCGTCTTTATCTTTTATCAAGTTTACTTTAGGTTGCCACCCCTTTCTAAACTCATTTACACCTTTATATAAATCTCTGATATTTTTATTTTTGCTGTTTGTTTCAATTTCGTTAATTTTGCTTTTCTAGTAATCTCTCTTTTTACTTCTAAACGTGCGGTTAACTTCTCGCTTTATTCTATTATAATTGTTTAGATTTGTATCATCAGAGTTATTTAACCACCTAAGTCTAGCCTGATTTCTTATTTCTATTAGATTATGACATTCATTATCAAACCATGGCTTACTTTTTCTCGGTTTATGGTATCCTATACTTTCTTTAGCTGCTGATTCTATTGCATTACGTATGTGCTCCCAATTCTTATTTACGTCTGTTTCATTTATATTTTCATCATCATTTAAATCCTTCAAAATATCAAATCTATTTGACAGTTTAATTTGGTAATCTTTCTTAATTCTTTCATCAGTAAACTTTCCTGTATCAAATTTTAGAACTTTTAGATTTTGTTGCTTATGATTTAACACTGAGAGTCTTTCTCTTATTTTAGCAATTACTAAATAATGGTCACTGGCACAGTCCGCACCTCTATGTGTACGAACGTAAATTATACTAGTATGTCTTCTCTTATCATTGAGAATATGATCTATCTGATTATGAGTTTTACCATCTGGAGAAGACCAGGTATATTTATGGATATCTTTATGTTTAAAAGTGGTACTTTTCACAATTAAATTCTTTGAGGTTGCAAAAGTAATCAATCTTATACCATTATCATTACTTAATTCATGAAGACTTTCTTTACCAATCGTGGGTTTAAATGTCTCTTCTTTGCCAATCTGTGCATTACAGTCACCTAACAGAATTTTCATATCATACTGAGAAAATTTATCAAAGACCTGTTCTAACTCTGTATAAAAATCATCTTTAGTATTATCATCTTTTTCTTCCGTTGGTGCATGTATGTTTATTAAAATAATTTTACACCACCTACCCTGTAAAACTGCATATGATATCCTATCATTAATAAATTCTACTGTTTTAAGAGCAGAGATAATTCTATTATTTATAAAAAAGCCTGTTCCAAAATTATGATTTTCAGTACCACCATAGAAAAAAGTATAATTTTTAGTTTTACAATTCCCTTCTCCTGGCCACCTAACTTCCTGGACAGCTACTACATCTAATTTATACTTAACTATCTCATTAACTGTACACTGAAATGCCCCAGGCCGGTAAAGGCTCAGAACATTCCAGGTGCCTAATTTAATATCCTTATTCCTAATGTAGATCTTATCCTTAGTCCAGGGACCTCCCAAAGTAGTCCCCACCCGGAGATGAGAACGGGGGACTATTTTACCTCCGGAATATTTTACCTTGGGAACATCCATGGCCTTATATTGCTCTTTCTTGACATGTCTTTTTACAGTGCAGAGTTGTCAGCTCTACGCCTAACCCCCAATATGAATGGAGGAACTACTGCACAAGACAAACACAAACACATTAGACAGCACAATTACTACACAAGACGAACACAAACACATTAGACAGCACAACTACTACACAAGACACACACAAACACATCACAACTATAACACAATATAAACACAAACACACCACAACTACTACACAATATAAACATAAACAAACTACACACCACAACTACTACACAAGACAAACACAAACAAATTAGACAACACAACTACTACGCAAGACAAAACAAACATACTAGACAGCACAACTACTACACAAACATACTAGACAGCACAACTACAACACAAGACACATACATACACACCACCGATACTACACAAGACAAACAGAAACACATTAGACAGCATAACTACTACACAAGATAAACACAAACACACTAGACAGCGCAACTACTACACAAGACAATCCCAACCACACTAGACAAAAGTGGAAAATGAAACCCTGTAGGAAACGAGAAGATAATCAAACTACGTAGGGAATTAGAAGTAGAAATAGGGACCTCAAGCAAAACGAGATACAGAAAAATCGAACGGAAAGGGAAATAAGACATAGAAAAAGGGGACACAAAACGAAAAGAGAAGTAGAACATGATGAGCATCAGAGGAGCTAATTTCGAAGTAAAATTTCTGGTGATGAAGGGTTTGAGGTGTGATATAATCCAACGTTGTAGTATAAGATATTCTCATAAGATGGCAAATGTTCATTCTAATCTTGGATGATCAGTGTTTACGTTATCCAATATTTGTAAATATTAACTAAGCTGTATGCAAAATTTGTCAATTGCTACCAGTTGAAAGTTGAGCTACAGGTAATTTATTCTGAATCCGAATATCGAGTAAAGAGTGTGTTTGAACTTCTTGAGTACTTGATTGAAGCTGTTGAACAAGTGTACAAACGAACGAACACAATTGTTCCTCACTGTTCCTGCCTCAAGCTCGTCAGTGGAAAAGTAGTTTTCTGCACTGAAGAGGATTCATACATTTCAACGCAGCACACAGACTCAGGAAAGAAAATCTGACACGTATCCATTGTGCTGCTAGACATTGACCAGAAACTGTGAAACAAAATACACTTTAGTTTATTTTACTCTAATCTATTATAGTATAGTTGTGGCCTAACCAAATATATTTCTTTCTTTCTTTTTTATTTCTTTACTACAGAAAGGATGTTTAAGAGGTGATGAACTGATGACGATTCGAATTGAGAATGGGCAGTAAAAACGTAGTCGAAAGAAGGTGAAGTTGCAAAAAAAAACCGTTAAGACTTACAAAATAGGCTAAAAAAGACCAATAAGCCAAAAAACGCCGAAAGATGAAAAAAGGACAAATAAAACCCACCTTTTTCTGGCCTACAATGACCCGAAATGAACACATATTATGTTGGGCCTCGTCTTTGGACACTAGAAAACAAAAAAAGGATTTTTCCTCAACTTCCGAGCCCTAGTAATCACTATTGTCTTGCATTCAAGGAGTCCTGAACTAAATATGCGAATCGTGGTGGGTGCATTTGCCCACCTAATGGATTTTGAGAATTAACAAGCTAATAGAACTTTTGTCAAGCTTGTGGGACGTGAGATAAAGTTAATGAGTAATTTTTATGATTTGGGAAATGTAACAGTAATTTAGCAAAGTAGTCTTGGGCGCTATTTTTATGTGGTAAAAACTTTTGATTCTCCCCCCCCCCCCAAGTTATGCACACGTTCGATTCAGATCTCCAAAAGTTAGGTCCAGACTAGATTACAGTGGTGGGTGTCAAAATCTTAACTTACAAACTATAGGCCCAGTCCGGATTAGCCATTTTGATCATAAAATGGACTTGGCCTTTTGTTTCTGTCTAGACACACATTTAAATCGGAAATTATTAAAAATATGTTTTGTTCAAAGTATCTTTTTAAAGTTGAGTGACATCATTTCCAATTTAAAATTAGACACACACCCCTGCAGGCCTTTCCTCTAGCGGCCACATGCACGTAAGTATGTATGTGTGTGTTTTTGTTTGTATATATATATAAATCAGTCGGCAGAATTCCCCCCCCCCCCACTGGAAGTTTCGTAAATACCACACTGCCCTTACCTCTTTTTAAAAACAAGTTTTCAGTTCTATGTGTTCGCAATTAGGAAGTGAAAATAGTTCTCACTTTCATGTGTTCGCAATTAGGACAAAACCCTTCATACTTGACGAGATGAGACCGGGAACGAGAATTACCTCTGCAAAATCAAGACGAGGCGAGACCTACCTTTCGAGACTCAGGTGGAAGTATACATTCAGGATAAACTACCATCTTTCGAAGGTTCGTGGCGTTGAAATGCAGCATCAGAAAAATAATATCAACCTTCTAACAACAAAGTTGTGTCATATGTGACACCAGCGTTCTTGTTTTGCACGCATGCGCTCGAAAATTGGTTAGAGGTTTCTCACATGTGGTATACCTTCCTAGCCAGTATGTAAGTAAACATGGAACTACAACCTGACAAGTTAAGTCCGAATATACGCAGATCGCTGCGGAGCACTTCCTATTGCGTCATCCTCCCCACCACTTTCAACGTACTGGTCTGGCCTTGATAGTACCAATGGTGCCAACTCAGCAAAATTAAGCTAAAACAAATATGACAAACTATTTTTTTTACTGTGTAGATTCACGGTGCCGGCTCATATTATATCAGTTTATCAGTGGTTCATTTGATTTAATCCGGTCTTTGAAAATGCGTGCAGTGCGCGGATCGTAAACTGTAGTATTACGCACGCGCGTTAAGGTTTATAACGAAGAGAAACTACAGGGCGAATGACTTCATTTTCTGAATGCGACATCGAGCAGTAGCCTATTTTTTTTTTTTTTAAAGCCGAGTGGAGTGGAGGTTCTTTTGTTTATCGTACAACAGTCAGTACGAGAAGGCAATCTGAATACACGCTTGCCTGCGTTCTTTTTTAAAGCATTGAAATGTTCTTGCTCTTTACTCTTGGCTGAATATTTTTGAAATGCAAAAATCAAATCATGCCGGGTCCAACGAAATCCACAATCTGTTCTGGAAAGCCCCTTAGAGGACAGGCCAGAGAAATCGTTTACAATGTTGTAACATATTTGCGAAATCAGAAGGAGTTACACAAACTTAAGTTTAATGTTGTCGAGTCCACAAGCGCCGCCACGCGAGTATCCAAATAGATGGTTTCTCAAGTTTTAAAAGAAGGAAAAGAGTCGTTGACGAAAGGTGAGCTGAATTTCTGTACTCCGACAGGTAGAAAACATCCCAGGAAAAAGCGAATACAAATTTCGTTGAAAATCCTCAGACCATTCCGCTCGATCCAAATTGCAACACTGCGAACCAACGTCGCCGCGGAGAATGGAGTGGGGAAATGTGGTGTGAGGTGCGCAACAGCTATTTGCAGCGTCTTGTTTTTAAACTTGTCAAGTTATAGTCATTTGTGTTCCCACCTAACGTGTCTGCTGGTAGTTGCATATTGTTTCAGGGCCTGTGCACATATGTAGGTGTCTTGTTTGACACCGCCTTGTTCTTTGTGTTCCAAATATTACTGTAGCCACGACTATGAATTAGGATGACCATAATATTTTGACTCAAAAACGGGACATCCTAAGAAGGTCAGTTTACCACCCACCCACCCCCTTGAAAAATCAGGTCTAATTATAAAATTAACGTATTATTATTTATAAAAGTATGGGTCACATAAATGATACATAATAAACAATAAATGAAATATGATTTCTCGTTTTCAAAAGGTATTAATTAACATAATCACCGGATGTTTACATTTCTGTGCTTCCTTGGCGCGGGCGGGAACTTCACTTCCGGTTTTGAATAGAATAACATGGAGTTCAAAGGTGTAAAGGCAGTGTCTTTAGAAAAGGCAAAAATCATTGTGTGGCTTTTGGTTACAACACAAGGTTGGGAACAAATATTTGTTCTCGGGTATCTATACATAGTTTTCAGACAGAACCGATACGGAAAAATCAGTGAATTCAGGCAGTAAAGCGAAAAGACTGGACACAAAGACGAAGGAATAGGCTCTATAGTCGACACTACATCACCGGAGTAATTCAAGTGAAAATGTTTTACGTGTTTCGAAAATCACAATCGTCTAACGCACATGTTGACTATATATTAAAAAATTGAAACTGTTTATAATCATCCAGAATTCCAAAAAATATAATTTTATACAAGGTGTACAACTTTGCTTTCGCCGTTTTTCCCAAGAATATGACGCTGTAATGTAAAACATTGCTTACCCAGGCATTATTCAAAGTATTGTCCATCGCTGGCCACTACTTTCTCCCATCTTTCGGGCAGCGTACGAATGCCGCGTCTAAAAAAATGTTCATCTTTGGAGGCGATCCACGAATCGATCCACTTTTTGACTTCTTCATAAGATCGGAAATGTTGGTCAGCCAGTTCATGAGCCATTGATCTAAACAGGTGATAATCAGAGGGAGCGATGTCTGGAGAATAAGGCGGGTGGGGTAGGACGTCCCATCTTAATGTTTTCAAGTACGTTTTCACCACTTTGGCAACGTGGGGTCGTGCGTTGTCATGCTGCAAAATCACTTTGTCGTGCCTCTCGCTGTATTGCGGCCGTTTGTCCTTCGATGCTCGGCTCAAACGCATTAATTGCGTTCGATAACGAGCACCTGTGATTGTTTCACTTGGTTTTAACAGCTCATAGTACACGACGCCGAGCTGGTCCCACCAAATGTAGAGCATGATCTTGGAGCCATGAATATTCGGTTTGGCCGTCGACGTGGAAGCATGACCGGGATATCCCCATGATTTTTTGCGTTTTGGAGAGCATTCGATGAGCCTCAGCCGCAGTTTTCTTCATATTGAAACAAAAAAGTAGATCCTCCCGCAAATGGCGAGAATTTGGCTCGTACACTGACATTTTCAATCGCGAACAACTTCACGATGCACACACCACTCGACTAATGTTTGAATGGGGTTATCTTGACAGAGGTCCAAGCTAACTGCGTGACGTCTGCGATCTGCTTCTTTCGACCACTACTTCCTGTTGTTGCCACCTGTCGGAAAACGGCGGAAGCAAAGTTGTACACCTTGTAATTTAATGTAATCAATGTAAACTTTATTAGAAAAATAAAGTCTTTTCTTGAACGACACTTGCAAAAGGTAATAATAAAATTATAATAATATAATAAAATAATAAAATAATAATAATAAAGTGCATTTCAGTACTGTAACTGTTGTGCTGGATATGCACTCGAATAGCATTCATAAATAAATAATAATAATAAATTTCGAATAAAATTTGTTTATTTCATTAGTTTAATAATTATTTATTTTAACATTTATAACAGTTGTAATTATTATTATTATTATTATTATTATTATTATTAATATTATTATTAATATTTCTACTATTCTACTTTTATTACTGGCCTTTACCCCCTTCAAAAATTTCTGACGACGCTCTCTCTAAGCCATATGATAAAATGAATCCAAAATTAAAAGGGCTGTGTTTGATTACACAATGTCGAAAATTATACATTTTACTGTTGTAAAATTAAAGTATTTCAATGTTTATAATTTATGTAAGCTTTATTTCAACCCGCAGAAGTCTTAACACGAAACTGTTGGTAGAGGATCAACATTGTCTTGGAAAGGACTACTATTTTTCCGTAAACCTTCATCTAAAGGAACTCGCGCTGCGACGCCAAGGGCCCCGGGTTCGAATCCCGCTCGGGCTTGGTTGTTTGTGAATGTCCATTCATCAATTTCATCATTTCATCACTCATCCCCATCTTCGCAAATTAGCCAAGAGGCACAAAACGCGAAGTAAAATAAACTAAATCAATCAATCAATCATACAAAGGATCAGGGAAATTGCCAATCTTTTCTAGGTACCTTTGTTTCTCTATATCACTCAAACATTTCAAGTGATTCATTTTGTGTCCGATCTTTTATAAGAAAACAAGCTCGGTGACGATCTGTATTCCACTTGTTTACATTGGAAAATTGACCAAACCGGAAGTTCTTTCCCCGCCATCTATAATCGAATTGTCTGATCGATTATTTTTTGTTTACTCAGGTATAACCCCCATACTACGTGTCTCTGGTCCTTCTGATCAACCGGTGTTGTTAGTCCTAAGCTAAAGTTGAGGAGTGCAGGAAGTATGTAACTTATATATTTATCAGAAATACCAAACTTCTTGAGACCAACTTTATTCTTCACCAACTGTTCATAAAACTCCCCACATATCTGACACACAATGTGAGATTTGCATTTTGAGTTTGTGTCAAGATGCAACAATTTAAGCAGGTCCATATTCAAACTACTCGTTTCTAGACTCGAACATGTTCGTTTACAATATAACATTTTGATCGTTATGAAGTGTTGGAAATGCAGTCCAGCTGTTTTGCCACGGTGTTGCCATAACAATAGTTAAAATATTCCATCAAGATTCTTTTATTAGAATGAAATGTCTCAAATTTATATTTGGTTTCCAAGATAACCCCTAGACTTCTATAAAACGGCCAAACAGCGTTTTTAATATTTATATATACAGGGTGAACAGAAACTATAGGGACAAACTTCAGGAGGTGATTCCTGACCGGTAAAGGAACAAAAAGTTCATATCAACATATGTCCGGAAATGGACGGTGAGCCTTCAATAAAGCAATTATTACCAGTACACATTACATGCCATGACTTTCATCCATGTTACAACGGGTGTTCAAAGTAACCTCCATGGGTTGCAATGCAAGCGTCCACACGTCGCATCATGGATTGCCTCACTCATTCGAATGTTCAACCTGTACCCGAATAGCGTCACAGGCCACACGGACACGCTCTTCAAGGGTCTGCACATCAGGAATTGGCTCAGCATACACAACACTTTTCAGATACCCCCACAAGTAAAAATCAAGGGGGTTTAAGTCCGGCGATCGAGCGGGCCATGCCACAGGGCCTCCTCGTTGGATGCATCTTCTGGGGAAGATGTTGTTGAGGTGTTGACGAAGAATAATGCATCATCATCATGCATCAGCCACATTACCTGTCGTATTGCCAAAGGCACATTCTAAAGCTAAAGAGGCAGAGTGTTCTGCAGGAATTCCAGATACGTCTGTCTGTTAAGGCGTTGTGGAAGAACAAATGGTCCAAGTAGGTGGTCGCCAATAATCCCTGCCCAAACATTGATGCTGAACCGTTGCTGATGAGACGATTCAACCATTCCCCGAGGAATGGCTGTAGCCCACAGATGACGATTGTGTAGGGTCAATCTCTACCAAAGGTCGCTTCATCGGTGAAGAGGGCTGACGACAGAAAACCCAATATGGTGGTGGCCTGTTGCAAAAACCAGCGACAAAACCGTTCCCTTGAATAAAATCAGCTGGTGATAATCCCTGCACACGTTACAGGTGATAGGGATTGTAGCGGTTTTCATGTAGGATACACAACACCATCACTCGGCTTACACCATGCTGGCGGGCCACTTGCCTGGAGCTTGTACTGGGGTTGTTCTCAATATCGTGTAGCACATGTTCGTCCAGATCTGGTGTACGCACATGCCACGGCCGCCCTCCATGTTCGCCTGTATGAAAGACCCCAGTGGTGCTGTCTGTCCGTGCGGCCTCTCGACCGTTTCCATCTACTTGACCGTATACGAAGACCATCTCGGCTTGTTCCTGGTACGAATAACGGACCATGGTGCTTCGACGTAGCTCTAATCACACAATCTACATCACAAAAAAACACACTGTGAGTGTTGTTATGAGAGGATGATGTCGTTCTTTGGCAAATATGCGTTTCCGGACATATGTTGATATGAACTTTTTTGTTCCTTTTCCTGTCAGGAATCACCTCCTGAAGTTTGAAGTTTGTCCCTATAGTCCTGTTTACTCTGTGTGTGTGTGTGCATATATATATATATATATAATGTCGACGGGACGACCGGGACACACTTCTGAAACAGGACTCAGGGTGAAAACGGGACATATGGTTACCCTACTATGAATTCGTGATTTATTACCGAGGAAGAGATACGTATTGAAGTGATAGGCAAGAAGAAGCAAGCGGTGATGATGGTGGTAGTTCAGGTGACTCAGGTAGTGAAACAGAGGACTTTCTTTTTTCAGATGAACACTACGAAGAGGGTCTCGCTGCCGATGTGGAGCTACCAACTTTTGATGACTCAGATGTCAATTGTAGAATTTATATGGAAGTTGAAGATGATCCAAATTTCACTTTGGGTAGAGATTCGGAAACTGTCTGGGCAGACAGACCAGTGAGTAGCCCAAAATCTAGAACTCCAAGCAGAAGCAGGAATCTAGTGATCTAGTGACCCACTTGCCTAGGCCGAAAGGAAGAGCCAGGGGACGATGATATATTTTGTTTGATCATACCTGACGATATTATTGACGTTTTTTCTTTGGACATTTTGGCATGTGATATTCTTTCTAAAGGTATTCTAACTATATTTGCTAAATTGGAAATAGTTATTGGCATAAAAACCAGAAATACGTTAGGTGTCGTCTGTGACAACTACTTTCTAAGTTTGTTCTATCATACAGCCTTGTTATTCAAAGGTCAAGAAAAGTTGTTTGCCTGATGACCTCTACGCGCTGTGAAAGTTTGTGCATTGGTAATCTGTAAACCTTCTTACACTTCTTGTATTTCGAGACTCGACACAAGATTTGTCGGTTCGGTGTTTGAGCGCGTTAAGTCGTTGGCTTTCGATCTCGCCACAGAGACCCAAGTCTTTGCATGGGTGTTCTTTGTGAGTGCTTCTTCATCAATTTAATGTAATCATCACTCATACTCAGAGGCGGCTCAAGAAAATAAATCGGGCAGGGTGGATTTTTGGCGCCCCTCCCCTACTTTCCATTTCCAATAATAACCTTGATCATGTTACATATTTACGATTTTAATTAAGGAAAAAGTAATAGAATTACCTTATTTTTAAATACTTTAAGTATTACTGTTAATCCATATGTTTATTGTAGGTATGTTTCTATTTAATACCGACATAAAAATATCAAAATAACAGTAATCTCTAGGCTTATATTGCTGCATAACGCAGCAGTAAATTAAAAAATTCCCTCCCTGAAGACATCATGGTAATAGAGACAAATTCTTTATTAAACTGCGCTTTTACTTTGTTGAATACTTCTTTATGCGTGCCTAACAATTGACTAGGCTTGAATGTGTTTAATGATAAAAACCACTTATATTATTTCCATCTATTATCTAATTTTTGTACATAGCTCTCATCTGTTTTACATTTTCTGTCGTATTTTTCTTTCATACTTAATTAATAGCAATTGATGCTATTATAAACTCAACTTATAAGTGTAGAAAAGAAGAGGTTATTTGATTGAACAATCCGATTTGCCTACACTTAAAACAATGCCAAGAGGGGCATATGCCCCAATTCTTCAAGTGTGATATGCTCTTAATTTCAAGAATTCTGAATTCTAGTGTAGAAAAGAAGAAGCCTCAACAGACAGATTTGCCTACACTTAAAACTATGCCAAGTTCCCATATGATCTTATTGTTTACAGTGTGTTTTTCTGTCAAAATCCCAGGAATCTTGAATTCTAGTGTAGAAATGATGAGCCCCCCCCCTCAGATTGATTCTAGAGGGGGCCGACTCAAACCCAGAAGCTTCTTGATTACTAAACCAAAAATGCTTATTTTCTCATGCAAGCAAAACTTCCCGATCAATACAATAGGACAAGGGCAGGCTGTTTCATGTTCTTCTAATCTTTTGATCAGTCCCATGTCTCGGCCAGCAATAAATCATGCACGCCTGGGAGATTATATCTGCTGGCATGCAAGAGATATAATCTACACTGTGCCCTTTCATCTTTCAGAGAAAATTGCCATGCCAGCAGATATAATCTCCAATTTACTGGAACAGCACAGAACTTCACTCTTGCATGCCCGAGCCAATTCAAGTTTTGCCTTCTTCTGATAATATATACCCGAGAGAGACTTACAAGAATATTCATTGCATATTTCAAAGTCCCACTTTGAATTGTATTTGAGCTTTCCTGCAATAAGCAGAAGTGCTGTGTTTGAGCTTTCCTGCAATGCAGAAGTGCTGTATTTGAGCTTTCCTGCAATAAGCAGAAGTGCTGTGTTTGAGCTTTCCTGAAATGCAGAAGTGCTGTATTTGAGCTTTCCTGCAATAAGCAGAAGTGCTGTATTTGAGCTTTCCTGCATTGCAGAAGTGCTGTATTTGAGCTTTCCTGCAATAGGCAGAAGTGCTGTTTTTTTTAGCTTTCCTGCATTAAGCAGAAGTGCTGTGTTTTTTTAGCTTTCCTGCATTAAGCAGAAGTGCTGTGTTTTTTTAGCTTTCCTGCATTAAGCAGAAGTGCTGTGTTTTTTTAGCTTTCCTGCATTAAGCAGAAGTGCTGTGTTTTTTTAGCTTTCCTGCAATAGGCAGAAGTGCTGTGTTTTTTTAGCTTTCCTGCAATAAGCAGAAGTGCTGTGTACATAGTTCCATGGCTTATACGTTTTATAATCAAGAGGCCCCCCCCAGGTTTCAAACCTGGTAGAGTGTGTGGACCTCCCTGACGGCAAAATGTTGGTATTATTGCCTTGTAATCAAGAAGCTTCTGTGTTTGAGTCGGCCCTCTAGAATTGCTCTGTGACTCTCTCATTTCTTACATCATAAACATATGATTTTTCACCTATGAGAATAACACTACATATGGTGTCATCGGGGAGTGTATCGTGGAATTCACAGATAATTTTAATGTTTGTCCTGTCATTAACCACAACTTGTTTCCTTTTTGAAGTGTTGATGACAAACATGGGCCTCTGTGCTTTGAATTCATCTGGTGTGTAATACATGTCAGTATTGCCAGCAGTGACCCTTTTGTATGCTGAAAATGCTTCATATAATTTGAGGAAATCATCCTTGGACATGTCTAAATTATAATTTTCTCTAGGAAATGCCTCATTTCTGCCATTTTTAAGATATATGTTCTTGATGTTGCAGTTATCAAATTTACTTGAATTTTTTTCCTGATTATTGTGTCTTCCAGTCTGAAACAGTACCACCACAAAATCTGGCATGTCATATTGTATACTGGAGAATGAATTTGTAGCATCAAACTCATAATAGGTACCAGATGCAGGCTTCTGTACACATTGATATGTATAAAATTGTAGAGGAATCTGTGGATTTTTTAGGATATCTGCTTTGTATTTAAGAGCATAACTGGCCTCATATTCAACAACTGGAATTCTTAGCTCCATAGTCTGAATAATGCACTTGCCTTCATCAGGTAGGGTATTAGGCATAGCTTCCCCTGTAGAGTTTAATGTACTGTACCTCATCAAAGCATTATTATCATTGGCAGCTCTTCTAAATGTAATTCTTAAACCACCCTTCCACATAATTTCTTTGTAATCTGAGAAGAATCCTGGCAACAGGCGCATGGGGAACAGCACTGTGTGGTTTTTAGATAATATTTTATCACCAGCCTCAAATCCACCTATTTTGTAGTAAGAAGCCTCGGTTTTGGATAATTTTAGTGTAGCCAAAGCTGTGGAGGTAATGCCGGGATAATCTACTCTGTTTATAACAACACCATGTTTTCTGATCTCAATTTCAGAGAATAGATGCGGCACAAAATTGTCTACCAATCTTATATTTGAATTTGTCGGATAATCTGTACCATCGAGCTTTACAACATCAAATTTGATGTATAGATCTGCTCTGTGGGGGTGTATAAAGCCATCCCCCACATCAAGATCAACCTCAATCTCTGTGTTGGGTTGATTTAAATTTGCAAATGTCCTCCTGTTTGGGGGGAATGATTGTAGCTCATAACTCTCAATATTTTCCATTTTTTTGTATGTATTTTTATTTAAATATTAATTTCTATGATTGCAGTTGTTGTGGCTCCAGCAAAATCAACTAATTCTTCTTTTTCATTAGTGACCATCAATTCAATATTATCTATTCTATTATGACACACAGGAAAATATAATGTTGGGGATGGAGTGTAGATGATGGGCTCCATAAATTCAGAATTAGGTTTGAATGTTGCAATGATGCCAGTTTGTTTGTGAGTGCCTATGCCATTTGATTTGGTGATCATACCCTCGGCCACATTACAGTGAATATTCAGAGTTTCTATGGCTAAGAATTTGGGTATATTAATAGCAGTGTGTTTGATGGCCGCTTCAAGTTTTGTGTTGTTCTCAAATCCTAACAGCTCTCCTATATTACCCAGATCCACTGTTTCTGTAGCAGATACAATCTCTACTCTGTGAGTGACAGAATTTTGAGTTAATACTATACCTCTGGGTAACTGAGCATTTAGAGTGGACAGATTATACTGCCCTGGAGTGATGCCAATTTTTTGATCCCCTACTGCAATTGTGTTGTTGTGGTGTAATATTAGGGATCAAGTACATACCATAAAATGCTCTGAGAGCTATTGTTTTGGGATACACTATGTCATCATGTAATTTGAGTTTCAATATTGAATTTTGGCTGGTGAGATGGAATACCCCCATGATGTTTCAGATACCACAGGGCTTTTTGATAATTTTCAATTGATGGTTTATTTATTTGAGACATATATCTAAGAACAGATAAACACAAATGTCCACAATTAACATCTTTGAAGTTTTGAACACGGGCATTATTGTAATAAAGACTAGCTGAATTTAGATATTTTATTAGATTTTCAGGTGGAACACCTCCAAATGAATCAAACACAAATGCCTCATCTTTTAAATATTTAAGATAACAGATCCAGTGAGTGCCCTGATTTTTGTACTTATCCAAATTAACAATGCCACACTCTTTGTTGAGTGGTTGTTCTGGCAAAGAATCAGACATGTACACACCTCTAAAATTTTTGATGCCCAGTGGCTTGATTATAGCTTCAATATCTTGGTTTGTAAGCGGCTCTTGTTTTTTTTAAACTTATTCATGGCTCTCTTAACACCTTTGCCTAGTTTCTCCATGGCCAGGTTATGGCGCCTCTGCTCATCTAATTCTGCCTTATTTTTCTTGGCATCTATTACTGTTTTTGCTATGGCAGCTGATCCCCCAGCCAAGCTCCCAACAGCCCCGAGAGCAGCTAAGATAGCAAGGATAGTAAATATAAATCCCCCTACATGCGATTTTTCCTGGATTGCTGTAATTTTTTTAATTGGGGGGTACTAAGTAACAATTTCATACCATGGCCCTTGGCAATACAAGAATTTTTTTCTTGCGCTGCTTTTTGGTTAAAAAGCTATCAATAGTTTTAAGAGATTTAAGACCTGCATAAGGTATCTGATACATAACACCCTTGGCCTTCATCCTAGGTTTATTATATATATATTCACAACCCCCACCCCAGTTTTTGTTTGGTGCTCATAGCTATGGTGGTTCCCAATGCTGCTATTTTTTCACTTAAAGAAGCATCTTTGCTTACAAATCTACCAAATGCAGCCTCTTCTAATTTCTTGTCTGCAACATGTCTCTTGTCAAGATCAGAATGTGTGTTGTATGCTATGTCATGGTCTTTACAAGCAGCATCTAGGGGATTAACACCAGGATCACCTCTGTTTAATCTATGATCCAATTTTGTGCCTGGACCACAATACTGATAGCCTGGAATGTGTAGTTCAAATGGCAGCTTGTTTATAATGTCATTAACCAGCCCCCGACCCTCAGAAATATTCCAAAATTTAGGTGGTAGAGTATTAATAATTTTTATAAGATATCCAATCCCCTTAGTGTCATTCACTATAAAATTAGACAATTTTGTGCTTATCATGTCCATAATTCCAACCTTTTCATTGTAAAAATTGTGGTTGCCAGCATTTTCCTCCCCAGCTATTACCAGCAACCTATCTACAAGTTTCCTGACATCATCAACCCACACAAATTCTTTAGGCAGGGTGTTGTATTGTTTGATTCCACTGCCAGTCTTGATCTGTGACCATATGGGCTTGATTAAGTTGTTGTATTTTGCTCCACTGCTAGACTTGACTCTTTTTTTGTGTGGGATCATTGTTCTGGTATAGAGCATCTGATTTTATTAATATTTCTTTGTAATACTCATAATCTTGATCTGTATAGCTGCCAGGTCTCTTCCTAGTCATCAGTTCCCACAATCCAGGTGTTCCGGGATACTTAACAAAAGCACCTTTTTCTCCAAGACGAGATTCTGAATATACAATCAGATCATCTCCCATAAATGTTACTCTGAAATTGCCAATTCTATGTATGATGCTACCATCACGCTCTGTGTCAGCATATAAGCCAAACACTTCATCTTTGTTGTCTTTAGGTGTGGTTAAATATTGTTGAGCAAGAAGACCCAATTCAATAGGATCCTGAGTAGCTTCAATTCTTCGAGGAGCAATAGGACTAGGTGTATGAATACTGGAAAGTGGGGTGAATGGATAATCTAATATGTTTCTTGCAGCTACAGGTACAAGCTCTGTGATCAAATTTTGATTTTGCTCTGTAACAGTTTTGATATTTTTACCTAATACACCAATAGCAGCAATAATAGGCTGTTCTGTGCGCTTGTGTTGCTCATAAAAACCTCGGTTCTCTGATTTCCATCCCTTAAATCTTTTTACAAGATAATCTCTTAATTTAAGATCATCAATGATTGGCCTTTTCATGGTTATTTATTTATGTTTCAATGTCTAGAAAATTGTTGATTTTATTTCTATATTTACCACTATTGGGTTTTCTTGTCATATCAATAGTGACAAACCCATAACTGTCCTGGTTCCAGCACCTGCTGCAAAACTTAGAAAAATCATTGTAGCTCAAGTCCCCACCTACATATTCATCATGTATGTGTTTGAGGTTGGTATGGTCTTGATGAAACACACATATAAAATTGCTGTTGTCTCGGATCAGCTGCTTCGGAATTTTAGAAAAAGTCTGTGCCAGGTAGAAGCAATCAATGTTTTTGTGCCGGCCCTGTGTAAAGAAATTTCTAACCTTGTTTTGATTATTCAGTATAATGTCATCAAACACAACAACAGAATTATCGAGACATTCATGGAGTGGCTTAACATCTGGTTCAAAAGTGGCTATATCCAATCCATCATATAGCTTCATCAGCTGTTGATATTTTAATTGTTCCAAGCTCTTAGAGAAGACATACAAGTGCCTGTTTTTCCAGTCTAACCAGTTGGGTGCCAATAAAAAATTATCAATCATTAGTGTAGTTTTACCACAAGCCGATGGCCCAACAATAAGACACCTAATATTATCAGGCAGCAATTTTCCATTTCTCTTATTCTGCTGTTCAGGTTCTGGCAACCTTTTTATAACATCCCAGGTGTTCATATTATCACTTTGTCTGCATCGATCCAGCTGTGTTCTGGAAGTCCTAGCCATTTGACAAATAACTTGTTGCCTTTTCTGCGAATGATTTTTTCTATGAGATATGTGTCAGGCTGTTTAGTTTTGCTGAGCTCTTCTTCATAAAACCTGCCTTTGAGAATTTCTCCTCGGTGATCTTTTATTATATATGTGTTAAGGGTCCCAGGTTTAACTTGAACCACTGTAAATAATTCAGTGCTCCAGTTTCTTGTAAAGTCTCTTTTGAATAAGTGCTTATATTTGCTGATTCTTACTTGATCACCCACCGTGTATTTGGCTTTTCTTGTTGTTGGCTGGTATCTAGGATAATAAACAGTGCTGATCAATTTTTGCTCATCAGATGAAGTTACTTCAGAGGGTTTCATGTTGATTGTGGAATGGACCGAGTTGTTATATTTTTGTAGAAGTTCTGGAAGAATATTAATCCATTTATAATTACCTTGAAGTGTAAATTGTTTATACATATGATTTTTTAGGGTTCTGTTGAATCTCTCTACAATTGAGGCCTTGAGATCACTATAACTCGAGTAATGTTGTATTAACTGGCTTTTAATAAATTGTTGGAACACAGAATTATAAAATACTTTGCCATTATCTGTTTGCAAATAGCGCGGTGATCTTCCACTCTGAGTGATGATTGTCCTGAAGGCTTCTGTAACACATGCTCCAGTCTTGGATTTGAGTGGCACAGCCCAGGCAAATTTTGAAAATGTATCTATGACAGTGAGTAGATACTTGTAGCCCTTGTTGATTTTTTCTAAGTTTTTCAGCTGTCCACTTGCCATCTCAATCAAGTCGCTCTGCCATAAATCATCTATGCCTTTTGTAACTACTGGCAGTCTCTTATAATTATGTCTGGCTTGTTTGTGTAATTCATCAACAATAATTTGTCTAGACATAATATGAAAACAAGAATATTGCAACTATGGGGTGTTCAGCAGCTGATACTACAGGATTTTCTAAATACAGTTTGTCTCCTATTTGTATATGAAATTCCAGAGAGCCATCATCTTCAACATAAGATGTTTCTAATGTATTGGGGTCTGTAAAATCCTCCAATTCTACACTGGTGATTTTTAATTTATTATCAGCATTTGTTATTGATAAGATAGGGTAGTGGTGTGCCTGTGGTTGTATCCAATATTTGATCTTGATTGGTCTAAGTGTGCCCCCAACAAAAAACTGGTAATAAAATTGTGCAGGGGACAGCATATATATTTTGCCTCCTGGTGTAAATGGTGAATCATATTCTTTGTTGGGGATGCTGTACAATTCAAGAATTACTGTATGTTTTGGATTCTCGATTATGCCGGTTATTTCTTTTTCTGCTGTAAGCAATCTACTTGTTACAGATTCAAGGTGCTCATTGATAGTCCTAACAACATCATCATGGCCTGGCTTGATCTTTATGTCCACAACAAGTTTCTTGTATTGTTGCACAATCTCTTGTAGCTGCGTGGCAAAAACAGACAAAGCATTTGCTTGCTTGGATTCCATGGTCCCTAGCTGTTGCTTGATATTAGCTACAATTTGCTGTAAATTTTCAACAACTGCCAATTTTGAATTTTGAGCAGTAAGATCATGGACCTGTCTTCTGATATCCTCAAACAGGGCATGCAGTTCATTAATATGTTGATTAGTTGGTAGAGTGGCCACTGTCTGAGTAAGTTGTTTGATCTCTGCCTGGATATTCTTGATATCTTCTGATTTCAATATGCGATTCACAGCTCTCTTAATATTTTTAAGTTCCTGTGATGTAGGCAGATTTGATACAGTATTTTGCAAAGATTCAAGTGCCAATTTCACATTGTTTAATTCAGAAGCATCAGCCACATTTTGCATAGCATCTTGGAGCAGGGCTATATCTGCCTGAGTGGGTGTTGATTGTTGTAAAATTTCAAGCTTTGTTTGGATATCATCGATCAAGTGATGAAAATGAGATAGCTCAGATTCAGTGTTGAGGTTTTCAAGTTTTGTGATCTGTTGCTGGACACTGACAAGGGTATCTACAATACCGGGCAGGCGGGATTCTAGAGTTTCTTGTACATTTGTCAAATCACTTTGCACTGCTGCTATTGTACCCTCAAGATGGGTTATGGTACTTTGAATTTTTCCAAAATCTTCATATGTTTCAAGTTGCAGCTTAATGTTGGCAAAACTGCGAGTTATTGCACTCAAAGCATCAGAAGATGGCAAGTTGTTCATAAAATTTTCAAGTGTCTCAATTTTTTCTTTAACCTCGGCTATGGCATTGTTCAGAGGGTCCAGATTAGGTATCTCCAGTGACTGAATCTGTTCCTTTATAGTGGAAATCACTAGATCAAAATCTTCTTGTGATTTTATGCTTTTGACAATTGTTTGGAGCTGTGTCTGGACATTATTAATCTGTTCTTCTAATTGTTGTTTCAATTGCTCAGAGTTGTTAGCCTGGGTCTTAAATTTGGCTTGAAGAGCTGCTACAGCTTCTTCTAAACTTTGAAAATTATCCAATGTGGCAAATCAGTATATTTCTCAAGCAGCAATTTGAGTTCAGAATCAATTTTAAGAAGAGGGTCCATGCATTGTGATTGTAAATTTGTAATTTCTAATTGAAGACTGGCATTGAGTGTGGTTTGTAAAGCTTGTAAATCACTTCTTAATTTCTTGACTCTGACATCAAGCATCAAAATCTCATCACTGTGATCTTCATGTCTTGTATGGCCAAATATATCATTAGGCATTTTTGTTTTAGTGGTTATTTATTATTGAATATCTAATTCTTAATTCTATAAAAAAAGGTATAAGCTTGTCATAGGATCCAGGGACCTCAATATATAAGCAGTCACCAGCAGAAACAGTATAAACAGTGCCAGAAATCATGTTTGAGTGCTTAATTCTATAAATATTTCTCCCTACTGAAATCTTGACATCACCCTCAGGGGTTGTAATAAATTGTAATTGACCACCTACAGGTAATTGGTAATGATTTAAATTATTGTTAAATATGTACAATGTTTTACCTGTTTTATCATCAACATCTGTAAGTATGCTGTTCAGATGAATAATTAACAAACCACTCAGTTTAGATATTATATCAGAAGAGGGTACTGGTGTTGGCAGGTCCATAATAGCCTGTTTTTTGAACCCAAATAAGTTCATAGGCATGTTTATTTATTTCAAATCATGCTCTGTAATTGGGCATTGATTCCCACTTTTCAAATCACAATGACCCCATGGTAGAGTATGTATGCCACATGATAAAATACATCTCTTATCATCATGTGGGTCCAGAGCCACTTTTCTTACAATATTTGTAGTCAACAAGTGATCCACACTCTGAATTCTGGATTCTGATGTTCTGATTGTGCTACATGATTTGAGACAATCTTCATAATCTTTAAATTCAAGCTCTTGGTCTACAGTTACTCTGCCAATGCCCTTGGCTTTTTTTGCAACAGCACCACTACATGTTTCAAAACTGTACATCTTGGCCCTTAACCCAGCAAATGCCACAATAACATCACCAAGTGTCTCATCTTTTACCTTGCCAGGCACCTTTTCGTTGTAGGGTTGAATCCTTGTATGTTCACTGGTATCAAAATATTCAAGCAATTCAGGCTGTGATATATCTTGATAAACATCTTCTGTTTGAATATCAAGAACAAAACTATCTGTGTCCATGTACATCAATTTTACACAATCACCATAAAAAGGCTTCAACACATCATAATACAATTTTAACATGTGTAATTTGGCCAATTCCAATATCACAGCCCCTACATAAATAGGCTTATCAAACTTAATTTTTGTTTTTTTCATGTTGAAGAGTGCCATATTTTCATCATAAATTCTTCTATAATTGAAATTAGGCTTTGCAATCAATTTTTTGCTCAGGCTGGGGTCAGTAATTATTTTAACATCGGTATGTTTTCTGACATTTTCTATGGTTTTGCCATACACAGAATTGACCATCAATTTAAACAAAGATTTATCAAATTGGCTCATTGCAGATGTTCGAAGCTCTGTGTTTGTATCAATATATGGCTTCAACCATCTTGAGTGCCTGAACCTCAAAACTTTGCCAATTTTGGTCACTTGAACACCATGATGCATCAGGAACTGGAGGTTTTTGTAATATATGACATAACCCTGTTTTGGCTCTAGAGTCATCATCAATTTCTTCTGTTTAGAGCCAGGTGAGCACTCAACCTCAGGAAATGGGGGCAGATCAGAAAATTTGTTGTGTAAATTATGTGGAATTGTCAGATCAACCTCTAAGAATAGGCCATAGTCACTGTCATCAAAATCCTTAAGATCTTCAATATTGAAATCTTCAACCCACTCAAGCCCTGCATATGGCAGTTTATCCATCATAGCATAACCATAGAGGCTGTTGGCATCTACATACAGTATATAATTTGATGGCAGTGCTGGATCATAATCAGGAATATTCTTGTTATTTGCTCTGGCATATCTCTGAGAGCATTGCACCATGCCTCCTCTTATACATTGCTCCATAAACAAGTACATATCCTGATCTTGGATCAGATCCAATTGCATTTTAGTGTTTAAAAACATTGCAGACCATGCTAGGCCTGGGGCACTGTAGAAATACATTGGATCCAGTTTATAATTTTGCATGGAAGATTTTCTGAATGCCTGAAGTATATCAGCTAAGAGGGTCACATCAAGTTTTAAATATGCCATGTGATAATCACCAAATGTCTGGCATTTTAAATTGTTCCACATCAACTGGGCATGGTGATAATCATCATCAGTGATTCCAGATCCTCTGATTTTGCTGTAAAACTCTTGTTGTGGTGGCAGAGCACACTCATCAAATTTAGAAAAATCTGCAACATAGTCATATGGATATACACCCTTCCGCCTAATTAATTTCAGGTCCTGATTTGGAAACAAAGCACATGTGATTTTGAATTGATCATCAGATAATTGAGTGGCCAGTGTAGCCAGGCTAGCCGATAAAATTCTGTATGAATCAAGAAATCTTAAGTGAATAGGAACACCATTAATTTTAATTATTTTCCTAATGGCAATATATTTCTCATTATTTTCAGCTAAAATATTTAAATTCTGCTTGTCAAACCCCTCGTACCTGATCAAATTACGAAAATCATAATTGGATGCACCATGGCAAAATATAGGGACAAATTTTGGTCTCTGGATCTTAATATTACAACTATTACACAGAGCCATTAAGAATTTACCATCTGTATGAGAATGGTGTTTCACCTTGATATTTGTATCTGAAAATTCAGAATCACATACCGGGCATTTTTCTGCATTGTTGAAATCTTCAATCTGTTTCTCTGTTAAAGGCAACAGGTTTTGATTTTAATAAGACATTAGATGCTATGTCACGGCACTCATTTTCTAATCTATGTGCAAATTTTTTGATGGCATCTGGTCCCATGTATAAGTGTGGTTCACTAGCTACACCATCCCTTATAATTATATAACAAAAGCTAGAAGGTTCATGTAACTGGTATGGTGTAATTGAAGATTCATCAGGATCTGGGCTGCAGAATGCAAGAGGTTTGAGATTTGATTCAAAATCACAGACTATATATGCTGGGTGTTCCAACAAGGCTTCAAACTTTTTGAAATTTGCATTTTCACTTGGCATTGGCATCACCATATGAACAAGTTTATAGTTGCCACAGTATTTCAGATGCTCAATTTACTTGTTTTTAGCAATTTCTGCATTTTTTTCACGAACCCCATTCACCATTTTTTGACCATCAAATACAGTTAAACATCTTCGGCACAACTTGAATATTCTATTGGATTTGCCTTGTTGTTTTCTGACTAAAGCTTCAAGACTATGTATCAGAGTGTAATGATATGTGCCATCCCCTTCAATTAAGAGCAGATCAATCGGAACAGCAGAATCATCATCAAGTGTACTGATTCTGAGAGGTGCTATCAAGCAATTGCCACGGCCAGTGGAACAAATAAATACATTAATAGATAATTGTTTACCATTAATATCCCTGGCCTTTTTTTCAAATTTATCAATATTCTGAACAGACATTGGATATTCTAAGCCCTTCATTGCTTCATCGAAATTGTGTTCATATTGTTTATAATAAGTTATTCTCTCAGGGTTCCTTAAAACTGGAAACAAAGCAGCTAAAATACACCACAAAAAGCATTTCTCATCATTATTTTCTATATTAACCACGGCTCTTTTGTTTTTAATATTGGCAGGTAATGGCAAATATGTAGATCCTTGTAATGGGCTGAATTCAGAAATATTAATATATAACTTGTGTGGAGATCCGCATAGGCTCCATCCTGATTCTTTTGCAGAAAATTCAGAGTGTTTAATATTCAATTGATCTATCAAACTGCTTATTATTTTGTCTGAATTTGCATTTGAATATACAGGTACAGTTTCTGTTATGTGGGGCTGTGTAAATTTTGTGCCATTTGGCTTCTTATATTGTGTAAACAATTTGAGGGACAACTTATAAGAGCCATTTTGTGTATTTAGAATTGCCTGCACATCAGGATTTACACTGTTCAAAAAATTCTTAATACCACATCTTGGCTCTGATACAAACCGATAATCCCTAAGTTGGCCATTAAAACTGCTATGGATAGGTAGTGCATAGCGTGGCTGCTTTGCTGCTCTAGCATTAACAGGTGCTTCATGCTTTCTTTTCAGACCAGATGTAGATGGTTGTGAGGGCAATATTGATGACTGTACATAAGAATTACACTTATGCCTTTTGTAATATGCCTTGCTTAATATTTTATGGCATCTTGGACACATTTTTGTGGCCTTTCTGCATTTCTTAGAGTCACAAATATGCCGGTGCCTAGACCAATTAAAACTAGATATATTTTTATTACAGTGATTGCAATATTTTTGTTTTGGCATTTTTATTGTTTATTTATATCAAATTTCTTGGTCCAAAAAAACAGAACTATGGACAATATGCCAAAACAATTAAAACAGCAGTTAGTGGCTGAGCTGATGCTTTTATACCCAGACAACAGCAATAACTAGGCTCTGGTGATCCCCAATATAAAATAATTTTGCTCTTTTATGCTGTTGTATAACACTCTTTACCAGGTTTCAGATCTGGAAGCTATCAGTTGTATATCAACTAGCAGTAATTATTTTCAAAATCTCACGTGTGGAGATATTATTTTGCCACATGTATTTCAATCTTACACATTTTATCAAGACTCAAACCCGAGCCTCTTGTTTACAAGGCAGCAATATTAACACTTTGCCATCAGGGGAGGCTTCACATTTTACCAGAACTCAAACCCAGAAGCCTCTTGATTGCAAGGCAATAAAAACCATGGGGCTATGCACCACACTCTACTGGGTCTCAGAACCCAGGAGCTATGAGCTTTATATCAATGTACACATGGCAGAATCAATCTGAGGGGGGGCTCATCATTTCTACACTAGAATTCAAGATTCCTGGGATTTTGACAGAAAAACACACTGTAAACAATAAGATCATATGGGAACTTGGCATAGTTTTAAGTGTAGGCAAATCTGTCTGTTGAGGCTTCTTCTTTTCTACACTAGAATTCAGAATTCTTAAAATTAAGAGCATATCACACTTGAAGAATTGGGGCATATGCCCCTCTTGGCATTGTTTTAAGTGTAGGCAAATCGGATTGTTCAATCAAATAACCTCTTCTTTTCTACACTTATAAGTTGAGTTTATAATAGCATCAATTATACTATCCAATAATTTATTTATATATTCTTTCCCCTTGTGTTATTGTTTTCAATATGAAATATCTCGTGCGTAACATTTCTTTTTTAAAACAAATGTCCAAGCTTACATAATAAATATTATGGTTTTGGGGTCACATGCTCATACTCATCGTCGCGATTAGTTAATAGTGCCAGAAGAGCGACGGTATATAACAAAAATACAATTACTTAAAGCGTGACCGAGACGACATCTCACACGAGCCGAACCGAGACGAGATGGCAATTACGCCTCGATTTCATCCCCGAAGTAAGCGCGCAGTGGAAGATTTCCGCCTTATAGGTCTACTTATTTGCTATGGTGCAGCTATGCTATTCGAATGTACAGATACAACACTGTTCCAGATTATGCGAGTTTATTTACATAATGTGCAAGCACAATTAGACTACATAAATAAATAAAGTTTGTTCGACGATAAACTCGCTGAAAGAAAAGCATTGTCTTCTCACTTAGGCCAGTTTGATGGATATTCGTTTAACTAATTAATAATGAACTAAATCTGTCTTTTGACTGTCAAGCCACTTCTTCACGTAATATAGAAGAGAAATATTATGAACAAAATATAATTGAGTGAGTGAGTGCAAGATCGGAACTTAAAACATTACGGCAAGTACTTCCTCTTCTTGGGTCAGAATCCAAAATGCGCTGCCTGAAGGCTTCAAGGTCGCGTCGAGGCTTCCTTATTACGTCATTGCGTAATCGATTATATTGACCTCTGGTGGCAAAATTAATAATGATTCCATCAATCTGGCACAAATGAAACTATAACAAAATGCCGGGTCCGCGCACACTACGGTCCATAGTCCCAAGACGAGGAGGAAGTATGCCTCCAAATGTTTGGGTGTATTATATTTGCAAGTTAAGGACAGGGTTGTTAAAGGTACAGGAATTTTACATAAATTTAATTCTGGTCCGAGAGAGGGACTCAGCAAGCGTAAATGGGTTGTGGACTGTAATGAAACTTTTTATCTGTAAAGTATCTCAATTCCGTCCGATAACCTTTTATGCCGAGTCAATTTTAAAACGGTCCAAGTTCGGTATTGAAATTAAACAATACGCAACTTGGACCGAATTTAAATTGTGAGCGAAAGAAGTTCCGGTCCTGTTGCAAAAACCAAAAGAACACATTAGAATTTATTGGTTCCTGAACCTTTAAAAACCCTGGCTTTTACTTTGTTCATCCTCTGGAACCTGAGGAGCAAAGAAATAAAGATAAAAATTTGTTATTTCGCTAATATATTTATTATCAGTTATTTAGCTAATAATCCTGGAGGCAATTTTTATTGGATGGAACACTTCTCTATTTTAACCCCCCACCCTTAAGTTAGAGCCAAGTTATGCCCATGCTTCTCTGGTGTTAAAGATTTATAGTGACAAGTTGATAAGGTTCAAACGAGCTTGGCAACGAGTTTGATAAGTTGTTTTTTTAATGTTCCGTTTGCGATTTTTCTTCCCAACGGCCCATTTTTATAAGCGAGCTCTCAGCGCTGCTTTCTAATATATAGGAAAACGATGGGGAATATTAAGGAGCAAGGAAAAACCGTGCACTGGAAGATCTGTCGTGCTTCGCCGTACTTTTAGCATTCGTCTCTTTATCATACCCTTTCCGTAATTCCATTGTCCTGTCTCTTTTTTCCTTTGCATTTTAATTTACGTGTCTCATAAAGAAGAGAGAGCAACGCGATAGCATGGCCGAACAAAGCCAGCAGACGACTTGGTTCATAAAAGAATTTAATGCTGGGAAAATGTGGAAATGTCTGTCTCTTTGTTTCGAGCAACGAAGGCGGAAATCGGATTTCGGATGCTCGGTCGCACGGAAGGGAGAGATAGCTTATTGCGGGCGAACGGGAAATATGGAATGCCGTACATGAACACTGGGAAACATTTACTAATACAATCACAAGTGGCAAAGGAGAGAGTCCCATTTTGTCTACTGCATCTAATGCAGCGGATATTATTGTACATTTACTTTCTATATCAAACGTTCTTCACGGGCTATTGCACGAAACAATGAGTACTGAAAGAGGGAAAGGTTCATGGGCGAAACTTGCGACTTAACTTGGGTGGGGGGGAGGCACGAACTTGAAGCTTAACTTTGGGGGGGGGCAGAGTTGAAAAGTTTTTCATCCCATAAAAGTAGTGTCCAGGATTATTTGCTAAATAACGGTTACATTTGCGAAATGATAAATATTATTATTTATTACTTAGCTCCTCAGGTCTTAGGATGTTAACAAAAGTATCATTTTCTTGTCAATTTTAATAAACCTGAAAAGTTTGGGGGCAAGTGACTCCCCTTGATCTCGCTAAGTTACGCTTATGGAAAGGTTCATAGTACAGTAATATCAAATCTGGCCGTGATATGTCCTGACATATCTTTTTTATAGAGTAGGTATTATCCAGTGGTATATTTCTCATCAGGGGTGTAAGGAGTGCCCCTTTCCGAAGATATCCTATTGTCAACCTCCCTTCCACGTAGTACAACCTGGACTGCATTTTGCGGACTAGCGAAGCTCTGGCGTCTGGATTGTGTTGTGTGCCGTCCATACATGTTTGTGATTTTCCCTTCACCCAACTCATCTTCGCGATTAGTCAAAAATGGCAGAAAAACGAAGTAAAATAAACTAAGTTAATCAATCACTATTTCCCATCATTCTGTCTATCAGTGTACTTTTCCTTTACATACGTAGGAAAGCTTCGTCAAAGGGCCATTACAACCCCCCCCCCCTTTCCACACTGAACACCCCTCTAAAAATCTGCAACTTACGGTTTATTCAATTCGCTACTCTCAAACTGGTTTATACATGTATTCAGTGTTACTTTAACGAGAGCTCTCGCTTCCCTGATGGCGTAGTGGTAACGTCATCATCTTGAAATCAAGGGGCTTGGCTTCAATACTCGGGGAAGGTAGATACTGGTTCGGATCTCACTTTAAACTGTAGGTACATCCCCGATTAACCGTCACGGCTAATCAAGAGGTACAAAATGACGTAAAATAGTCTGTAGCCCCGCGAAAATGTGAAATATTGTGGATGTTTTGTGAAGATTACGTTGTTTATGAAAGTTTTCCGTTGTTTCCAGCTCGCAGGGATGTGTTGTTGTGAAGTAAAGTTCATATGTTACCTTAACCTGAAGAAGCCCAGCCACGCAAGTGAATATAGCACCCAACAGCAGCACAGAGCAAGTTATCTACCGCTTTATAAACACAAAATATTAACGACGAAAGTAATTCAATTTACAATAAATATTAAGTATTTTACATTAAAATGTATGATAAAATAAAGTAAATCAAACATGAAGGTCTGAAAATTACTCCAGTTTGTCATAGGTCATCTGAAAAGGATCACGCCTCCCCGACGGTTTTTTACTTAGGCGAGCCATAGTTTTGGATCAAATATGTCTTACTTGTGGTTTCCATGTCCTGAAACACATTTTATGTTACATAAAACTTCGAAATCTAACAATTAAATTAGAATTCTACATAATTCTGGAAGGGGTGCAGTCGGTCAATGCTTAGCAATATCTAGGGGTGTGCGGGATCACGAAAAGTCGATACTGGGATCGGGGGGAAAAAATTCAGACCCGATCCCGACTTCGAAAATTACTTTCGGACTTTTCGGAATCCCAAACAGTCTGGAAATTGAAAATGGTCATTTTTAAAAATGGTTAATTCTTTATGTTTTCTACATTGTAAGCGTCTGGAACTTCTCGAAAATTATTAGTTTTTATTCCACAAAAGCAAAAACAATCACTTAAGGTGAAAATGACGTGTAGAATTCGAGATTTCCAAAGCGTTGGGAAATTGCGAACATTTCGCGTAACGAAAATTTCCCGACTCAGTCGGGAAGTTGCGAATTCTTCCCATCCCGACCAAAAATTGTCTGTCTCGTACACCCATTGCACTGTTCTTCCTTCTCGTGAGGTTCAGTGCGTCATTCGTGGCGTCAAATACAAGAGAAGCTGCAATGCAACGTATTACAAAAGTCACATCACGCGTTCAAATGGCAAACAATATCATCAAGGCTACCTTGCTGGTTTCTTCCGCAATTTCAACCTTCGAAATGGTCACACACACACACACGAAGAGAGAGAGAGAGAGAGAGAGAGAGAGAGAGAAAGAAAGATTCAGTTACTACCATAGGTATGAGGTAATGGCGAAAAGTTTTCCAAAGAAACTCCGATACTAAAACGATCGGTAAACAACCGTGAAAGTCGTAGTCGCGAAATTGATTTCCCCTGGGATCAGGAGTCGAAAGCCTTTCCCTCCCAGCAGAGATCATTATTTCGGTCCCCTGGTCTGGACACGCTGTTCATTTTCGAAATTCTTTCGTGTGCTTATTATAGTTTCAGAAGCAATGAATGTCTGCACTGCATTGAATGACATTTTCAATTACTTCCATCGGCGTGCCGCGAGGAGTTAAAGGGGTTATGAGCCCTGCCCTTTCCCCTGATAAAAGGCAGTAAAATCGGAATAGCGATGACTACGCTTTAAAAAAAAAGTAAAATTTCCACTTACGGCCATATTTATATTTACGAAGTGTCTAGGTAGGCCTTTGATTACTCTATTACTGATTACTGCTCTGTGGCGCCAGTGGCCCCGGGTTCGAATGGTTATGGTTGTTCATTGTGAGTGTCCGTTCATCAATTTCATCATATCACTCACCCTCATCTTCACGATCAGCCAAAGGTGTCAGAAAAGCGAAGTAAGATCAACTGTTCTGTTGCACCATAAGGTGTTTTTTAAATTAAACCTTCCGGAATCTAATAATTCCAAAAATGACCACAAATTAAGAAATTTGCTCTTTTGAAAGGGACTCAGTCATAATTACTTTTCTATCTCCCTTCCCTCCCCCCTCTCTCTCTCTCTCTCTCGCACGCACACACGCGTCTGGTGGTTACAAAGTGCAACACCGAGTCGTTTACTCTTGATTTGGTGCCACGTAGTGTATTTGCTGTCTGAACCATTTGCACTACGTTGGCCCCGTCTAGTTAGCTGCACTTTTTGACACTAGGCGTAGTGCAGGTGTATTCCGGTGTCAGGTTGGTGCAAGGAAATAACCTTCAACAAAGTAGACGGATAGCGGTGTTCAAGTTCAGAAGATTCAAGAAATGCATCTCTGCTGCTTTAAATGTACATGTTCATTTGATTAGTTAGCACGCGCCACGTGATCATACGCCACACACTACACATCTCCAGACGTAGTGTTAACGGTGCACACAACAAATATTTTACTTGACACCAAATCAACGACGTAGTGCATGAGTCGGTGTTGCAACGTTTAACCACCTAGACACGTGAGTGCAGAGAGAATCAAACAGTGTAGCGAACTAGACGTGGTGAAATGTTGTGTTTGATCACGTGGTACGTTCTAACCAATGAAATGAACGTTGAAAGCATGCATTTGTTGAATCTTCTGAACTTGAACACTGTAATTCTTTGTTACAGCGTACTTGCTTGGAAAGAAAATTCCTTGCATCATTCTGACAGGGGAGAATGTACCTTTGCACCTACACTCCACCAAGTGTTAAAAAGTTCAGCGAACCAGCCTGGGCTATAGTATCTTAGTTATAATTAGGTCTCGGAAGTTGAAGACCTATAAATTGAAAAAAAAAAGGCCTATAAAAAGACCTAAAAATATAAAAAATGACCTAAAAACGGAAAAAAGGACATATAAATGTGATCCAAAATTAATAACTTCAGTTTTAATTACATATTTAATTAATAAAACAAATACAAAATTCTGGTGGTATGGAACACAGGGCGAAAAAACTGGAAGCTTCAAAACAAGAGAAAGTTGCCACTTACAGGGCGACCTTCCAGGCAAGTTACGGTTAAAAAACCTTGTACCGTACCTGCTTCAGTCGTCCAAAAATGTTTTTCTAGTTTCAGGGATGGTTCAAATATTTTTTTTTATTTCTTTACTACAGAAAGGATGTTTAAGAGGTGATGAACTGATGATGATTCGAATTGAGAATGGGCAGTAAAAACGTAGTCGAAAGAAGGTGAAGTTGCAAAAAAAGCCGTTAAGACCTAAAAAAAAGGACCAATAAGACAAAAAAGCCGAAAAAGGCACAAATAAAACCCACTTTTTCTGGCCTACAATGACCCAAAATGAACATATATTATGTTGGGCCTCGTCTTCGGACACTAGGGAAAAAAAAGGATTTTTCCTCAACTTCCGAGACCTAGTTATAATTATTCATTTTCGAAGTAAGCTCAATACATTTGCTAATTTTGAAAAAGCAACTCAATCATGTTAAGAAAAACTTACTTACAATTAATCGTTTTGGAAAGTAACTGATACTGTGACATAGTTACTTATTTTCAAAAGTAACTCAGTTCAAAGTGTTAAGATTTCAAAGTGAAATGCACATGCACACACAATAAGAAATACAGCATTTTTCAATCGGGGGCTGGATTACGAACTACAATGATCTAGAACGAGCATTTTAGAGACGACTTGATGGAGAAAGCAGCGTGCAATAAAACTGCATTTAAGGCACCCCAGTAGAAATATTGAATCCATGTTACGTTAGAAGTTATCTTTATCACTATATACTACTCCCTACAGACCGTTTACCTGCAGCTGTTCATGTTCTCCTGAGAGTCGTTAGCTAAATGCAACGAACGGGATGGCATTGAGCTTCAGCAAAATCACACCATGCGGAGCCACCTTACTACCCTCGCTTTCACTTGTTTCGGCCGAATGTAGTACAGCTAACAGCAGCGACTGGAAGTGCAAAAAGTTGTGGAACGCATCAAAGTGCCGTTTACTAATATTACAAGTCCACGCTTATTAAAGCTCTGAAATTTTAAAAAAATATAATATTCAAGTCATTGTTCTCAAAATTCATGCAGAAGTCGAACACAAACGACTTCCTTATTCGACTGTTTCATTCCCTCAAAAAATAAAGCTTTAACCCAGAGAAGATCCTGAAGGAGTGAGGCAAAATGTAGGAATCGCCTAAGGTCCCGCGTTTTAGCAGTCTAGCAGCATATAGGAAAACTAGAGAACATTATTTACAGTGCAATTATCTTTTAGACTTGGAAATTAAATTCTGTGAAAATTGCAAATATAAAAAGAATTACTTTTTTAATTGAGTCCAATATGGTTACTGAGTTCAGTAAAAAACATACATTGACTAAAAATTTGATTCAACAGCAATGCTTGTAAAGTGCATGATCTTATTTTATACATTTTCCTCTTTTTAATGCACATCTTTGTTTTCAAATGGACATTTTTCATTTTCACAATACATTTATGGAAAACAAATGTATGCATTTGTTTAAGTAGGCTCTAAAGTAAAATAAGATTTCAATAGCAACTAAAACCATAAAAAGAAATATCTTGTACCCATCCCCCTTAAAACGTAAGGCACCTGAACCCAATATGGCATACTACCCAATATGGCCTATTTGCTGTTCCCAAGTAGTTACAAGGCTAATTCAACTAATGACGCTAGTATGTCATTTATACTGTCCAAATGACGTGATTGAACCTGTTGGCTGAACCTGCAGTACAGTAACTTGAAGACAAAGAAGCGAAATAACTGAACCTCGTGAATGTGTTCCACGTGATCTAACATTGCATAGTCAAGTTATTACTTACAACATCTTCCAAGTGATATGTGTTTATATCTCTAGTACATATTATGATAGCTTATAATTTGTATTTACTTTAGACTTTAATCTAAAGTACTGTTTATAAGGATGGAAAAAGGAATACTGTTAGGTGTACTCAATAAGGCCTATATATGAATATATCGTGAAAGACATGCGCAAATGTGACATTTGTTATTCCTATGTTCACGTAGAGTGTGTGGACTCTGATACTCCTCTAGTAACAAGTTGTGACATGCCACTCCCTTGTTTATTGGTTTGTAAACAATTCTATTTCTCGTATTTCTCATGTGTCATTATATAAATAAAATATAAGTGTATCAATATACTTATCTACAATGAAAACAACATATTTTCGTTACAATTTCTGATGTATATTTGGATGTAAAAGAATAAAATATGGCCTAAACGTATTTTTTTAATAAAATCTTCCCTTAACCCATGTTATTAATTGGAATTGGCTCCAATTTTCAGTAAACGTCCAGAAATGTTCGCTCTTTTGAATCTTGAAACTAGTTTTATCTTTGTAACTTTGTACACCACTAGACACAATCGCAAACCTTAGGTAGGCCATATTGGGTTCAGGTATTGAGACGTGGCCCTTTGCCTAATCCCAAATAACCTTTTAGTTAAGTTCACGAATTGCACAAATAAGGATGTAGATACATCATAATTTCGAATATATATCTATATTAACACACTTGTACAATCACAATGAAAGATAGTATTCACAGCCATTTCTTAGATGTTCAATTTTTATCAACAACTTTTTAAACAAATGAAATATGTATCAGTGTTGCAAACATCTTTATTTTTTTTTACAATAAGTTCATAATAATTGTGAATGTCAATATTGGACAGTCACAATAAATTCCCCCTCTTCCGGGGAAAATTTTAAAAATTGGAAACTTTAAATTTTTTCTTCATAATGTTCTTCCGTTGAATAATTACAAGTAGCAATTCACAAATAAAATTAAAGTATATCGCTTTTTGTGAAGCCGACAAAATACAAAGATTGAAATACTGCACCAACATTGCTTTCAGTTAAACGTTAACTTCTTCAAATCATAACACAACGTAACATTGTTCAGTCCTATCTTACAATGTGAACTAAATACATATGCTTAAAAAAATCATACAATTAATTCATTTCCATTAATTCATAACTAATTACATTTATCACTTCTACTCAAATAACATATCATTTTTACATTTAAAATAAATCAAGAACAATCTTGCATGGACACACTTCAATTTAAGCTCAACAGCTCCTTTCTTTTCTCAATACTGCCGTTGAACTTCTTAACGTTTCATAAATTTTGCCTGCTTAACATCTTGTTTCCATCAAATGATGTTAATTACACATAGTTATTTTTAACATTGTTAACAACATAAGGACCAAGCCATAGATCGAATAGATTACACTGGGGAACAGTGAAATTGCGGCACAGTGTTTGAGAGCTAATTTAGGGCGATTTCATGCTTCTGAATAATGATGTAATAATATATTTCCTGAATTGGCTCTAATTTATGAAATAAATGCAACTAAATCAAAATGGCGGAAACATAAGACATACATATAAATGAACTTCCAACAACAATTTAATATTTCTTTTTGTGATTACAATAATTATGATAAAAATAAATTTATATAGGCCTATGATCATAATAATTAAGAAAATATGTACACAATGAAGTAACAAACTATGTGAAACGTTTTCTATACGATTTCCTGCTGTATTGCTTTTTAGGACAATCCCTCTGTAAGCTCCATCAATAGTCGGCCATCATGTGGCGATCCCACCGTCCCTGGTACCTTTCTTCCATTATCCTTATATCCTGATGGAACCTTTCTCCTCATTCTTCACTAAAATCACCAAGGTTCTCAGGGAATCTGACAATGTGGCTATGTAGAAAATGTATCTTCACACTCATATTAGCTTCCAATTTCTCAAACTTTTTCAACATATTTCCAACTATATCGGGGTACTTTTCTGCTCTGTGATTCCCCAAAAAGTTTTTGACGACGGACACAAAGCTCAATCAGGCCTCAGAATCGATGTAAGACATGTAAGTTGTAAAATTGGCATCATTTATGAGTACAAATTTGTGGTGGTCCGTCAAAGAATCCTGCCTTCAATTTTTCAATACTTAGTCCTGGAAAAGTGTGGCATATATATATTTGAAACAATCACCACTTGTAGCTAAGGCCTTGATAAACTGTTTTATCAACCCAAGTTTAATATGCAGTGGCGGAAGGATGATTTTGTCCCTATCTATCAGCGGTTCATGAATGATATTAGCTTTTCCCACTAATATTTTCCTGTGGGGGCCGAACTTTTATCGTCCAATGCTTTTCTCTAGCACGACTATCCCACAAACATAGGAAACAGGGATACTTTGTGTACCCACTTTGCTGTCCTAGTAAAAAAATCACCATCTTCAAATCCACACACACGAGCCACTTATGTTCAGCATATTCAATTATTTTCTAAAACCATTTTTATGTTTTGGTATTCTTCCTTAAGGTTTGCTGAGTGTCCGATATATTGCCTAGCAATGCTTCATAAGTTGCCTAGCAACAATTTACAAATAAATAAATAAGTTTATTATGGGAATTTCAGCCCATTATTAAATTTTCATATTACCGAGAAAAGCGTAGAGTAATTTTACCTCCTATATTTTCCATGGTGTTTATTTTTATAACTGGGGTCAATTCAACTGAACCAATCATACAATTGGCAATAACAGCTGTTTTGTGTGCTGAAACTGTTATTAAACTTTATGCCGCAAAATAAAATCTTTTTTTTGTTCCCCAGTGTTATGGATCTGTTTATTTAAGGCACTACTTTGTTGACGGTTTTTAATTAAGACAAAATCACCAGGTATAATAGTAACTTGAATTCCATTTATTTCCTTCGATTTTGACTTATACATTTGCCGCATTCTATCTTTAGCCATTAAACATTTACTCTTCCACGTAACGTTCCGCAAACCTTTAGGCCAATTAATTTTATGTAAAATGGCATCCCTTACTTCGCTATGTAGAAATAATTCACTTGGTGTGTATCCTGTTACTTATGAAATTGAGTTATTTAAAAGTCCTATTACTTCAGATAAATATTTGCACCAATGTTGATGGTTACTGTTCACATACAGTCTTAATAATCTAATTATTTCTTTAGTGTACCTTTCTATTGGGTTTGCAAATGGTGAATAAACAGAAGTTGTTATATGTCTAATGTTATTTTCTTGTATATATAAATTCCACTCTTCAGATCTAAATTGTGATCCATTGTCAGATAGGATAATATAGCCTTGCAAATAGGATAGTGATAAAAAATACTGTAATTTTAACTTGTTGATGATTTCTTTAGCACTTGCTTTTCTGAGTGGATACGCCATTACATATTTTGACATGATGTCGACTATTGAAACTATGTATGTATAACCTTGAGATCTTGGTAATAGTTCAATAAGATCTATCGACAACATGTGGGTTCATGGAATAAACGTGCAATTCTTCTTTGTTTATCTTCATAACTGCTTGTTTATTTCTAGTACAAGTCACACAGTTGTTAAGGTATTGCCTTGTTGTTTGTTTCATTTTTGGCCAATAATATAATCATTTACATTTTCTGTAGACCTTGAAATATCTGAAATAACCTTCTTTATCGTGTAATTTATGCAATATCTTTGCTACTAATGAAAACGGAAGAATTAATTTCCAAGAATCGTCATGAGAATGTTTAAAAAATAAAATATCTTCATGTAAAGTATAAATCCTTTTAGTACATTTTACTGTTTTTCCTTTCTTCAACTTCCTAATAAAATTATTACAATAATTATCTAATCTTTGACTTCTCTTCCAAAATTCGACTGTATCCTCATCTTCCAAGTCTAAATTTATATTCTTAATACACAAATGAGGAACAAAAGAATGTCCTGGATATCTGCGTAAAGTATCAGCTGTTTGATTTAAAATTCCAGACACGTGATTAATATTGAAGTCGAAAATTTGAAGTTTTAACGACCATCTATTTAAACGACAGTTCAATATTTTTTTGGACCCCAACCACGATAACGATTAATGATCAGTGTATATATTTACCTTGGAGCCTGCTACATAAATAAAGCAATGAGGATTGCTAAAGATTCGATTTCATGAATGCTATACGATAGTTCATTACCTCTAAGTACTCTGCTAGCTTTTTGAATTACTTTTGGTTCATCACCACAACCTTCCTCTGGATCTTGCCACGGCACTGCTCCTATACCACGTTTCGAACCATCGGTATTAATATTAAAAGTCTTTGCAAATTAAGGTTGAGATAATGCTTTAGGTGAGACAATTAACTGTTGTAACCTTTTGAATGCATCATTATGAACTTCAATCCAATTCCAAACCTTCTCCTTTTTCAAAAGTTCATGTAACGGTTGAGCAATTTCTGCAAACTTCTCTATAAATTTGCGTCTCCAATTTGCCAAGCCTAAAAATATTCTCAACGCTCTTTTATTCGTAGGAGTAGGAAAATTAGATATAACTGAATTTTTACTAGGATCAGGCATGATATTTGTACCAGATACTATGTGACCAAGGAAAGAAATTTCCTTGCGTGCAAACTTACATTTGGAAATCTTTATAGACATGTTCACATTCTTAAGTTGTAAAACTAATTCTACATGATGAAGATGTTCTGTCCAAGTTTTACTAACTATCAGAACGTCGTCCAAATAATATATCACGAAGTTACTAAAATCCATGGAGAAACTTATGTTCATTCTATCTGGAAATACAGCAACAGCTGATCGAATGCCACGCGAAATATCGAAATAAATATTGCCTTCCCCGATAGGAAAACGCTGTATACTAATACGAATCCTCGGTTAAAGGTATTTGAAAATATCCACACGATAAATCAATAGATCAAAAATAATTTGCTCCCAAAATGCGTTGTAGCGTTTCATTTATGGGTTCGACTCTTACTTCAGGTGTAATTCCATGTTGATTTAATTTCCGAAAGTCTACTACTGGCCTCCATAAACCTCCTTGTTCTGGAACTATGTGTAATGGATTCAAGTACGGAGATGGTTCTTGATAAATAATCCCCCATTTCTGCCATTATTCTAATTCTTCCTCCAAAGCTTGTCTTTTAGACATAGGAATAGGATATGGAACACTAGTAACAGGCACCTGTGTATCTATCTGGATTCTATATGGTTCAGCATTTTTGTATGTCGTGGCTTATCTGAAAACTGAATGTGGTATTTGCTTAAAATTTCAAACATTTAGTCCTTCTGCGAAGCATTCAAAATTTCATTATCAGAAATACTTTCCTTAACCGCTTCCTTTGAGGGAATGTATTCCTTTTCATAATTTAACATAATATAGTTAAATTCACGATTATTTACATCACTGCTATTATTGTTATTCAACGTAATTTCCTTAGTAAAATCGGCACACAGTTCGTTTTCATTAGTGCTTACGAGTTTTAAATTTTGATTTCTAAGGTCCAGAATTGCCTTATATTTTCTCAAGAACGGAATTCCCAAAATTAAATCTGCATTCAGCTCCTTGAGAACAAACATTTCTACAGGAAAATATTTATCAGCAATTTTAAGAGCAATTACCTTCGATCGTACAACCTTACATCTCTTTGATCCAGTAAAACCACAAAGTTTTATGTCATCCACTTTGTCAAGTTTTATGTTCCCAATTAACGTGGATAGTTTACACCAAATATCAAAATTTAACACATTAGCCTGACTTCCTGTATCTATTGTACAAATAATAGGTATTTGAATAATACGACCATGTATAACTGGAACTTCTATAACTGGAATAGGTGTATCGCCTCCAGTAGAAAGCCAGTCTGGTTCTTCCTCAAACCACTCAAGCAAAAAATTAACTTGTAAAACATTTGTAAAATTAGATCTTGTAAAATTTGTGTCCGAACTATTATCATCACCAGAATTCTTCTGCACTTCTTGCCCCTGCGATAAAAAACAGAGACAACGAGGCACATCTGTCTGCCATTTCAATTTAAAGGAAAATTATTCACATTATTTTGAGAGTTTGACGATTGTTGTACCCTGGTTACAGGTATAGGTCCGTTAATAGCTGGTGTCAATCCTGTATTACTTGACATACTAGCTTGAGGTGTAGTCTGGATTTGAGATGTTTGATAACCTTCCCAAGTTGATGAAACTCTTCCAGCTTGAGTAGGATGTTGTGTATTAAAATTATTATTGTACTCAGGTCTATAATTACTCATTGTTCGTGTCACATAAAAATTAGCATTATAAGGCACACCTTGACCAGGTTGTATATAATTAGACTGATATCCATTACAATATCTGTTTCTGAGGAAATTTGTGCCTCTTACATTGGTTCCATTATGAAACCTATTTCCAAAGTTATTAGAATACATTGCAGCATTTTGTTTAAATCTCCTAAACGATTTGTTTCCACTTTCATTATCATTATTGCTAGGATTAAATTGACGATTACCATTATAATACGTTCGTCGACAATTTTGCTGTTCATGACTAGATTCAGATGTTTGAGTAGACGAAGTAGTCATAGATTTGTCCCTTTTAAGATTCACCTGTCGAACATTCAATTTCGTTTTGCTTTGTTCGCTCCTTTTATAAGATTTTGAGACTTTGTCACTGTCAAATTCCTCTTCTGGAAGACACATTTGTCCCCTTCGGCTAGTTTTCACAACGTCTAATTTTCTTAACATACTTGTAAGTTGCTCTACAGATGTTTTTTTCATGGCATGTTATATTATTAGCAACGTAATGTGGCAATTGACTAATAATAAGTTGGATAACAACAGTGTCTTGAGAATAATCTACAAGATTACAGTAACTTGAATATGTTTTCAGAGCAAAAGTTTCTAAATTTCCATGTTCTGACGCATCATACTTTCTATTTCTGAACACTGCTAATTGAGAATGAATAACCTCTGTTGACGCGAATTGGTTCATAAACTTTTGAACGAAATCGTCGTATGAAGAAAATTGCCGTTTATGTGCTCTAAACCAATATCCTGCACGATTTGTAAAGCACCTTTGCACACTTTGTAATCTTAAATGTTTAGGAATGCCAATCAAATCCAAAGTGCTAGTCACTTGTTCTATATATTCTCTAGCAGATTGAACTTGTATTTTGCCGGAAAACTTAGGAAGATGATCTAATTCATTAATTTTTAAACACGTAGTTCTATCACAATCAGATACAAAAGGTGTAGGCGTATTAGATTGATTTCATATACACTGGTGTGCAAAACCTAAGGACGAGATAGATAAAGTAACATAAAATCTTTCGTAGTCGGTGCAAATGAATGAAAGCCCGGCAGCATGTTGCCAGAGGTTGACTACACATGCACAGGGACCAAGAAGTTGCATGGCATGACGCCTGCGTGACCATTGCGCCGAATGGGTCAGCTCCAACAACACGAAGCAGTTGAATGAATGGGACGAGACAGTGTGTGTCAGTCAGAGGGCTGTTAAGGTGCATTGTGGTGGTGTTACTCACAACAACATGGCCCGGAGACAACATTTGGATGCGTTCACACGGGGAAGAATCATCGGGAAACTGGAAGAAGGACGAAGTGTGACGAGTGTGGCCCAGGAGTTTGGGATTGCCCACAGCATTGTTTCACGTGCATGGAGAGCGTTCCGAACCACAGGCACTGCTGTGCAAAGAAGAGGTGGTGGTCGACCACGGTCAACTACAGCAGCGGACGACCGCTACATTGTGCAACAGGCACGCAGGGACCAACGTCAAACAGCGGGTGGAATTGCAAACACATTTAACAGGACCGCGATTCGTCCAATCTCACGATCCACAGTGACACGTCGACTGCATGGGTGTGGTCTCTTTGCCCGACGGCCATTACGTTGTGTTCCGTTGACACCCGCGCATCGGCGACACCGTTTGCAGTGGTGCCAAGAACATCAGGACTGGACTGAGGAGGAGTGGGGTCGCGTTCTCTTCTCAGACGAGAGCAGATTCAGTTCGAGTAGTGATTCTGGACGTACACTCGTCTGGCGAGAGGTGGGAACACGCAATGAACCTAGGAACATTGTCGAGCATGATCGTTTTGGTGGTGCAGGTGTTCTTGTGTGGTGAGGCATAATGTTGCATGCGCGTACCGACCTCCAAATTTTTGAACGCGGTACAGTCACCGGTCAACGTTATTGTGACACTGTTCTCCTTCCCCACGTGCGTCTTTTAAGAGGTGCAGTCGGCCCCGAATTCATCTTTATGGATGATAATGCACGACCGCATAGAACAGCGCAAGTGGCGGAGCTCTTGGAACGAGAGGATATTCGGCGTATGGACTGGCCTGCCCGTTCCCCCGACTTGAATCCCATCGAGCACGTGTGGGATGCAATGGGGAGACGTCTTGCAGCACGTCCATATGCACCAACAACCATCCAACAGTTGACAACAGCGCTGGTGGAGGCATGGACTACTATACCACAAGAACTCATTACCAACCTTGTGAGCAGCATGGGAGCACGTTGCAGAGCATGCATCGCTGTCCGTGGTGATCACACACCCTTCTAAGGACCATTTCATTACTTCTGTAATGTCACGGGGCCATCATGAGTCGCAGTGCCTTCCGTGTAATTTCCGGTCTATGCGTAAAAATGTCATTTTCTGTTCTGATCATCACGTGTTTTTCTCTGTTCTTTCCTGTATCATACTGTAACATTACTTTGTATGTATGGTTCAAGTTTCACCGATCTATGCCGCTTGTAACTGACACAGCATGCGAAACTTACTTTCGTCCTTAGGTTTTGCACACCAGTGTATGACAATTTGCATTTGGATTGAAAATGTGATTTCCCAAGATCTTTCTTGAGGACAAGTGCTATGTGTACTATTACATGTGTTATGTTGATCAACATGACTAGAATGTTCTCCTATTTGTTTCCTAAAATCGTGTACTAACTACGATGATCCTGGTTAGGTTTACGGCAAAGCGGAACATTGATCGAATCAGCAAGCAAGATTACTCTGAACATGTTCGATGAACATTGAGTTTGTCGACGTAACAGATCCAAAATCAAACGGATTTGTATCAAGACCTGTACTTAGGTTGGAAGTACGCCTGTCTAAATCATGAATAAAGCTTTGAGCAACTTGTGAACCATTATTATCTTTACGTTTCCAAGTAACATGTTTACGAGAACGTGAACTTTTTATCAATCGTTTGACATGTGTTGTTTCTGACGAAGCTTCAGGATCGGTATCAGATGAACTCAATCCGGAATCCATACTTCAGTTAGGTTGGCGGGCCTCCACGATGGCGCAGTGGTATCTTTATCGCCTTGCAATCAAGGGGTCCCGGGTTCGATACCCCGTGGAAGTACAAGTGGTTCATATCCCATTTTAAACTGTAGGTCCAGTCCCGATTAGCCTTACTGTGCATAAAGTGGACTTAAAGCACCCAATCAATCAAATCGGTTAGGTTGGCGAGTTTCATTTACACTATTTCGTTGTATTTCACTGTCATTTCTGACATTATTCGTATTTGAATGTCGTTGCAGATTTTGTACCGTAGTTTCCAGGGTCGCCAACCTATCTTTAATGTTGACAAGCTTCGAGGAACATTTAAATTATTTTCAAAAGTGTCTAAACGTTGCTCTTGTGTTTTTCTGTTTTCTTCTAATACAATTAACTTTTCATCAACAGTCTTTAATTCTTCTTTCAATTTGTTCTCTGATCTGTTCGTTACACCTAACACATGCAACGGCAATAGAATCAACTTTTATTGTCACTTCTGAGACAATGTTGTCTAACCTACTATTGACATTCTTTAATCTTCATTAACAGTAGAAAACTTTGTGTCCAGCCCCAGATGGACAGCTTCTAGTTTTGTATTCACATCAGAATTTAATTGTTCCAATTTTGATCTTAGTTGTTCATTAGATTGTTTTAACTCCCCACTTATACGTTCATTGGATTCTTGAAGTTTTTGATTGCGCTGTTCATTGCATTCCTTCATCTCTTGACTGAATTAATAAAGTTTCCTATTTATCTGATCGTTAGATTCCTGCAATTTCGTGCTTAACTGATCATTGGATTCCTGCAGTTTCCTGTTTAGCTGCTCACTGGATTCCTTAACACGCAATATGGCGGTCACAGTTTCACTACCGTACTCGGCATGCAGTGTTTCCACCCCACTGCACCAAAAAATACCTACGTAGCCCCACAAACCATTAACGCATAGCCCCACGAACCATTCATACATAGCCCCACGCACCATTTCCGGTAAGGTTAGGTTAGGTAGGGTCACGTATAGGTTACAATAGTTAAAAATTTGTTTCGAAAAAAATATGCGTAGCCCCACACACCATTCTCGCATAGCCCCACGAACCATTGACACATAGCCCCACGAACCATTGACACATAGCTCCACAAACCATTTGCGGAAACTTACCTTCTTCAGTTACAAAAACACGTGTTTGGAAACACTGACCGGGATTACGTCATCACACACAGGCTACATCCACCTGGAAGTAAATGGATGCAAAAGCTTTCGTGCATCGGTCACACATTTATATAAAAGAATAGATGATTTAGCGGCAAAAATCAATGAACGATGCGAGAAAACACTTCCCCGAACTTCCACAAGTATAAAGAAACTGCATTCGGTAAGTAATTTCTCCTGTAAATTTGCAGAAATCCTTTTGTCCGATACGAGAAATTTACTGAGTAACAGTTTCCAAATAAGATGGCAATTTGAAAGGATCATATTCTGGATTTCATTTAGAAGAATAAAATTCTTCACTGGTGGTAGAGTAAATACGCCAGTGTGTTACCGTTAACCTTAAGCAATTAACATGATACCAACAAAGACAACTTACACACTGTATAGATATTGCATCACTATCAGGATCATTACAACAGACAATATTCACAGATGCACCAGTCTGCTCACATACTTCACTATCTTGCACTTGAGATGTTGAATTACTGTTGTCTTAATGAAAAGTTTCGTTCTGACGATTATGCCGTCTTACATCTTTCCCTGTTTTATCAGACATAATATACACAAGTTTCAAAATTGTACAAGGGCAATCAAATTTAAAAGTTGAGAACTAAATACATTCGTTCCTCACAATCTGAAACTTTTTAAACAATGAAATATGTATTAGTGTTGCAAACACCTTAATTTTTTTACAATAAGTTCATAATAATTGTGAATGTCAATATTGGACAGTCACAGTACCTTATTTTAATATAGCTCTTATATTCATTCATCAAATCATTTTTAGCTGTCAGTTGTTTACTTCTGTCCTAAAGTTGTAGATATGTACAACTTGTAGTTGTTTAATTGTAGTTTAGTTGTTCATTTGGTTATTTTCTTGTCTGTGTTATCTGTTTTAGGGGTTTTTAACTTTTGTTTTTACTATTTATTTATTATTCACGTTTTATCATACCGGTTGGACAACACAGGAAGAAAGCACATTCGTGTTTTTTTTTCAGAAGACACGTTTTCAAAAATGAAGGTTCAAACCACAGCATATAATTAGTAAATAATCTAAACTTTCAGAAGTGTACTAAAAAATCATCTCAGATGTTTGCATTTTATTTGTAATTTGCAAAAAGAAAAAAATATATAGCCTGCCCCATTTTGTTCAACTTTCTCCTAAATAATGGATTCAGTTCTGAACTTTACAACATCACCAAGATACTTTCAATTCATTTTCAATTTTATGATTTGTCTCTCCCCGATCTCTTTCTTCCGCTGTTTATGTTTTGTCTCTCTCTCTCTCTCTCTCTCTCTCTCTCTCTCTCTCTCTCTCTCTCTCTCTCTCTCTCTCTTACACTGTTTCAATCTCCTATCTTTTCTTATTTGTTCCTTCCTTTTCATATCTCTTCCTATTTGTTTTCCTATTTTTTGTGTTTCTTCCCCTCTGTTTCTCTATATCCTATTTCTTTCTTTCTTCTTTCCATCTATCCTACTTTTTCTTTCTTCTTCCCCTTTTTTCTCTATATCCTACTTTCTCTTTCTGCTTTCTTTCTGTTTCTCTAAACCCTACTTTTTCTTTTTCTTTCCATCTGTTTCCCTTTATCCTACTTTATCTTTCTTCTTCTCCTTTTTCTCTACATCTTACTTTGTTTTTCTGCTTTATTTCTGTTTCTCTAAACCCTACTTTTTCTTTCTTCTTCCCTCCATATCATACTTTTTCTTTCTTCTTCCCTCTATATCCTCTATTGTCTTTCTTCTTCCCTTCTGTTTCTCTGTATCCCTTCTTTGTTTCTATCCTTTCTTCCTGTTTCTCTTTATCTTTTCGTCCTTCTCTCTTCGTCTGTTACTTCCTTCCTTTCTGCCTTTCTTTCTCTATTTCTATATTCCTCTGTGTCAATTTCTATCTATAATTTTCGGCTCTTTCTCTCACTTTTAAAACTCTCTGTGTGTGATTCTTCCTATAAACCATTCTGAAGATGTTTGTGTAGGCCATTTACTATCGGATTAAAAATTACACTGGGGAACAGTGAAATTGCGGCACAGTGTTTGAGAGCTAATTTAGGGCGATTTCATGCTTCTGAATAATGATATAATAATATATTTCCTGAATTGGCTCTAATTTATGAAATAAATGCAACTAAATCAAAATGGCGGAAACATAAGACATACATATAAATGAACTTCCAACAACAATTTAATATTTCTTTTTGTGATTACAATAATTATGATAAAAATAAATTTATATAGGCCTATGATCATAATAATTAAGAAAATATGTACACAATGAAGTAACAAACTATGTGAAACGTTTTCTATACGATTTCCTGCTGTATTGCTTTTTAGGACAATCCCTCTGTAAGCTCCATCAATAGTCGGCCATCATGTGGCGATCCCACCGTCCCTGGTACCTTTCTTCCATTATCCTTATATCCTGATGGAACCTTTCTCCCTGTTCTTCACTAAAATCACCAAGGTTCTCAGAGAATCTGTCAATGTGGCTATGTAGAAAATGTTTCTTCACACTCATATTAGCTCCCAATTTCTAAAAAAAATTCAACATATTTCCAACTATATCGCGGTAGTTTTCTGCTCTGTGATTTCCCCAAAAGTTTTTTGACGACGGACACAAAGCTCAGCCAGGCCTCAGATTCGATGTAAGACATGTAAGTTGTAATATTGGCATCATTTATAAGTGTACGAATTTATGGTCCGTCAAAGATTCCTGCCTTCAATGTTTCTATACTTAGTCCTGGAAAAGTGTGGCATATATATTTGAAACAATCAACACTTGTATCTAAGGCCTTGACAAAGTGTTTTATCAACCAAAGTTTAATATGCAGTGGCGGAAGGATGATTTTGTCCCTATCTATCAGCGGTTCATGAACGATATTAGCTTCTCCCACTGTAATATTTTCCCTTGGGGGTCAAACTTTTATCGTCCAATGCTTTCTCTAGCACGACTATCCCACAAACATAGGAGATATGTTGCCTAACAATGCTTCATAAGTTGCCTAGCAACAATTTAAGAATATATTAATAAGTTTCTTAATGGGAATTTCAAATTTTGATATTACCGAGAAAAGCGTGGAGTAATTTTACCTCCTACATTTTCCGTGGTGTGTTTATTTTTTAAACTGGAGTTAATTCAACTGAACCAATCATACAATTGGCAATCACAGCTGTATTGTGTGCTGAAACTGTTTTTAAACTTTATGCCACAAAATAAAATCATTTTTTGTTCCCCAGTGTTACAGATACTCGAGTTTAGACTCCAATTAAAAATTGACCAGTAAACCTACAATCGGTTTCTTAAAGTGAATATAAGGCATACTCGGAAAAAAAAATTGGTTAGCATAGATACACTCAAACTTTAATAAGCTAAATTAATTTACTGGTTAATTTTAAATTGCAGAATAAATTCGAGTATCTCTAGACTACTATTCGAAAATGGTAATCTTAGTTTCAGACACTTCTCAAGACTAGACCAAGGTTTCTCCCGAGTTCCTTGTTTCGAGATCATATAAAGGGGAGAGGGTATCAGGTTCGATTCGTCATGTTGAATGCTTCTTCAGAACAGACTAGCCTTTGTGAATTTCCAGGACTTTAATATAAAATGTCCATATAAATTCTGAATTATCATCAGCTACATTTTCTTTTCATGTGAGCAACCTTACAAGGGTATTTTTTTCCTCACATGCATTGGACGTAGATAATGCACTATGCCTCTAAGCAATTAAGCGTGCTGTTCCATCGTTTAGAAATGAGTTAATCCAAGCCATATCCCACTTTCTGTAAACATCCCTTAATTATCTTCCCAGCTATGTAAAGAAACGTCGTGCTAACCAGTGGCGCAACCACAGGGGGCATTACACACACACCTAACCTTTAAAGGAAACCACAAAAGGGGGGGGGCAAACATTGAAGTAACGGAAAGCAAGGCTAGCGAAATCTAAGAGTAGGAGGACAAAATGATACTCAAGCTGGAATTACTTTTCATATATTTCCTGCATTTTTCTTCCAGACTGCCAAGAACACCTGCAAGGGACATTGCACCCCTCGATTTCAAATTTTATGCAAATAAAAATACGTTTCGTGAAATTTTCTTGCTCTCTTTGCTTGCAATTACTGCTTATCTTATTTTCTTAGTCTCATCAAATTCAGAGCCGTAGGGGCCTGCAGGAGTCGCACCTGAGGACCGAACGATCTAATTTAAAAAGTTGTAAGACAGAGAATGCCATGGCGTCCCATGAAATTATTTGCACCCTCTTAAATTAATATTGTTTTCAGTTTGCAAAAATTGGATATAAAAGTTTTCTTGCTGGCTTCATTCGCAATATGATTCTTCTCTGTAATGAATTGTAAATTGCTAAAGAGAGAAGTAAGACCAGATATGTTCTTCAGACGGTTGCTGTCTGCTTTAAATGTATGAACAATTGTTTTGCGGAAAAGAAGCACACACATGGAGGATACAATATATATCAGTTTTGTTCTTGGTTTGTTATGAGGTGGATGAATTGATTATGTAATGTATTTAATATACATATTAAAGAAACATTGAATACGTGCGCAATTTAGAGTTAACTTGTTGCATAATATTTTCTTATTTTACGTCGCTCCATGTTGTGTATGTGTAAAACGTATGTTCTACATGAAAGTTACACATGCCATATGTACAAAAGAAATAATATTCGTCATTTTTGTCTTTCAAAAATACAATTTATGTGCTTGATTTCCATTATTAGCTAATTTGAAATTGAACGTGTTGAAAATATACCAGGAAAAATGTCAATAATAATAATAATGCCATTATTATTATTATTATTATTATTATTTGCACGTTTATCCTCGCGGTACTTGACCCCAGACAAAAATTCGTGGTTGCGCCTCTGGTGCTAACCAGTGAATTCTCATTCATGTAAGATAAACACAGAGCAGAAGGTGCGTCACTTGGTAAAAATACTCAAATATGCATTCAAATGTTCGAAATTCACTGGAATGAGACCAGAAACATGTAGAAAGTTCTAAATTGCTGAAGCATATACGTTTCATGTTATTCAGTCAATATTGTAATGTAACTACCATATTAATATTTTTGTATTATTTACTCATATATTACTAATATAAAAAAATGATAGTCTAAATTTGTCGTTAGTATTCGCTAAGTAGAGCACTGGTACTAGTCACTATTCACTTCGAACCCAGCCTTAAGCAGGCTCTTGTATTATCACGTTTGCAAGGTAGCCTACATGATCTGTATAACTGGTGGAGGAACATTACACAGTGGTTCGGATGCCACTTTAACCAGTAAGTCCTGTCCCGATTAGCCTATATGTGCATAAAGTGAATTTTAAAAATCAAATATTCAATTCAAACATGAGCTATATTCGATAATACTATACTAAAATTCTCTTATATTTAGTAGTGCATTGCATGTAAACATTTTGCAGAATATGTCCTTCTAAATTGTTAAGTTTTAAGTCTACTTTATGCACAGGTTGGCTAATAGGGACTGAAACTACAGTTTAAAGTGAGATCGGAACCACTATGTTTCTCCACAGGGTATAGAACTCAAGATCCCTTGATTACACGGCGACGACGTGACCACTGCTTCCCATCGGGGAGGCCTCCTTCTAAATGTTGCAGAAACATGTGCTCAAATTCTTGTTATTATGTAGTAAGGTTAGACGGATGTCTGGTGCTTGTAATTGTTTCCTGTGGGAAACAAAACAACAGGTAAAGTGCAATTAACCACTGAACTGTCCTTCGAACTGATAGTTCGAACCTGAGACCTTTGGCATCGTAGCGTGTTACGCTCATCACTACGCGACAGGAACAGGTTTGCCTTGTCACATTTATCTATTGAGATGCAATTAGTTGCAATGTGATGAGATATGTTATATTGTTATGTGATGTGATGTAACGTTTTGAGTGGATATTTAAATGCTTAAAAAAAACGAAAATTAATTATTTCTTATATTCTAAAACACTGGAATTATGAGGCTAAAAGTAAGAAAAAACCATTCAAAATTCAGTCAAACAAACTAGATACTCACAGCAACTCACAGCAGGACTTCAGGACATGTTGTATTCTGTTGATTAAAATGAACAACAAAGCAGATTTCCAAATCGTACATTGAAAACGAACACCAATATATCTGAACAATAACTTTAGTTGTGATTTTTCTTGTGTGTGTGTGTGATTTGATTTGCTTTATTTTGCTTCGCTTTCTGTGCCACTTTTGGATAATTTGCGAAGATGGGGATGAGTGATTTTATGCTCAAATTGATGAATGGACACTCACAAATATCCATGTCCAGGCCAGGATTCGAACCCAGGACCCCTTGGCGATGTAGCGTGATGTGCTAACCACAGGGGCCGGCAACTTCTGTTGTGAAAACGACCTTCGCACATCACACGTAGTCAGACTTACATATTTGTTGAAGTACAGGATCTCATTCGATGTGACACCATCAATGTCACATACATGTTCGGGGCATTGTAATTAGTGGTCCCGTGTTCGATACCCGGTGGAGGCACATAGTGGTTCAAACCCACTTAAAACTGTAGGTCAGTAGGCGCTGTATCAGTAGTGATCGCTGTATTGTGGATTCCAGGATAGGATTTTACTTTACTGCTTTGCCAAGTACTTACTATTTTATGCATCAACTCCAAAATATGTTTTTACACAAAAACATTCGGTAGATTTAATTTTTGTTTGAAATGTCTAAAACATGTTCATTTTATGTTCTTTCCCTGGAAATATGTGTTTTATGTGTTCAAGGTGTGAAATAAGATCCCGCATGTTACATTGCAGCCATGTGGTCGTCACTCCTACCGAGTATGGCTGACTTCCACAGTAACAAAAAAATGTATGTTTTTACTTGGAAATCCTCTGCCTATTGATTAGGCAGACGAGAGAAGTAGCTTACAGTCCGCTTGCCTTAGTCGCGATCAACAGTTCAAGTGAGAGACGCCACCTGGAAGAGTCCTATGGCAAAGTCGGGGGTACGGTTGTAGGTGGAGCGCAGGAGAAGCGAACAGAGATGCAAGTTCCGTGAAAATCGTCTGCACATTGGAGTTTCAAATTTAGGACGTTGTCTTAGATCTTGTCCGAAATGTGCAAGACCGTACTTGAGACGAACATGCTTCAAGAATGGTCTCGCAGTTCAGTCTTGTTAGCATGGACTGGGAGCGTAAATCTTTCAAATTACACTTCGACTGCAGCGCCATAGAATAAAACTCGCGTACTATCGACGTGGCCTTTGGCCACGTCTCGTACGCTCGCCGACGTGCTTCAGTTATTTCGAAAGTTTTGAACGTAACTTTACATATGTACGGGCTCTAATATGGTACAAATATTCAGAATAGTATTGCCAATTTTCTTAATAATAAAGTGAGTAAGCAAGATAGTTTCAAGATAGTTATATTTCTTGTATGAACGAATTCAATAGCGACGTTAAATTGAAAAAGCAATATTTATGTCTTTTGTCATTTTCACATTTGTAAACATAATTGAAAAATAATTGCTTTCCGTCATTCCCATCAAATTTCTACCTCTCCTCTGTAATAAATTATGATGTTCATGTTTCGAAATTCGAAGAGTCTAGCATAATTCCCTTACAGTAGTTTTCGGGGTGAAAATAGCCCGACCCTGTGGCCGAGTGGTTAGCACATCGCGCTGCGACGCCAAGGGTCCCGGGTTCGAATCCCGGTCGGGCTTGGTTGTTTGTGAATGTCCATTCATCAATTTCATCATTTCATCACTCATCCCCATCTTCGCAAATTAGCCAAAAGGCACAAAACGCGAAGTAAAATAAAAGTAAATCAAAATCAAAAAATCAAAATCGGGGTGAAAATAAACATTCTTTAAGTTCCCTAGCAACGTCCGTTTCCATGGACAACAACAGGCACGGCAAGCTCTAAGGAATTGCATGTCATTACACCCCCTTCACATTTAGTTAAAACAAGCACGATGTAGATATTTACGCATTGAGTATAACAATATATACGTAATTGTATCTGGGCTGAAACTTCTTATTATGTAGATGTCACCCTTGTTTCAGGCACCTTTTCAAAGTCATGAGTTCATTCATCTGTGTGCTATTGATCTGTGAGAAATTAGCCAAAAGGCACAAAACGCGAAGTAAAATAAAAGTAAATCAAAATCAAAAAATCAAAATCGGGGTGAAAATAAACATTCTTTAAGTTCCCTAGCAACGTCCGTTTCCATGGACAACAACAGGCACGGCAAGCTCTAAGGAATTGCATGTCATTACACCCCCTTCACATTTAGTTAAAACAAGCACGATGTAGATATTTACGCATTGAGTATAACAATATATACGTAATTGTATCTGGGCTGAAACTTCTTATTATGTAGATGTCACCCTTGTTTCAGGCACCTTTTCAAAGTCATGAGTTCATTCATCTGTGTGCTATTGATCTGTGAGAAATTAGCCAAAAGGCACAAAACGCGAAGTAAAATAAAAGTAAATCAAAATCAAAAAATCAAAATCGGGGTGAAAATAAACATTCTTTAAGTTCCCTAGCAACGTCCGTTTCCATGGACAACAACAGGCACGGCAAGCTCTAAGGAATTGCATGTCATTACACCCCCTTCACATTTAGTTAAAACAAGCACGATGTAGATATTTACGCATTGAGTATAACAATATATACGTAATTGTATCTGGGCTGAAACTTCTTATTATGTAGATGTCACCCTTGTTTCAGGCACCTTTTCAAAGTCATGAGTTCAGTCATCTGTGTGCTATTGATCTGTGAGAAATTAGCCAAAAGGCACAAAACGCGAAGTAAAATAAAAGTAAATCAAAATCAAAAAATCAAAATCGGGGTGAAAATAAACATTCTTTAAGTTCCCTAGCAACGTCCGTTTCCATGGACAACAACAGGCACGGCAAGCTCTAAGGAATTGCATGTCATTACACCCCCTTCACATTTAGTTAAAACAAGCACGATGTAGATATTTACGCATTGAGTATAACAATATATACGTAATTGTATCTGGGCTGAAACTTCTTATTATGTAGATGTCACCCTTGTTTCAGGCACCTTTTCAAAGTCATGAGTTCAGTCATCTGTGTGCTATTGATCTGTGAGAAATTAGCCAAAAGGCACAAAACGCGAAGTAAAATAAAAGTAAATCAAAATCAAAAAATCAAAATCGGGGTGAAAATAAACATTCTTTAAGTTCCCTAGCAACGTCCGTTTCCATGGACAACAACAGGCACGGCAAGCTCTAAGGAATTGCATGTCATTACACCCCCTTCACATTTAGTTAAAACAAGCACGATGTAGATATTTACGCATTGAGTATAACAATATATACGTAATTGTATCTGGGCTGAAACTTCTTATTATGTAGATGTCACCCTTGTTTCAGGCACCTTTTCAAAGTCATGAGTTCATTCATCTGTGTGCTATTGATCTGTGAGAAATTAGCCAAAAGGCACAAAACGCGAAGTAAAATAAAAGTAAATCAAAATCAAAAAATCAAAATCGGGGTGAAAATAAACATTCTTTAAGTTCCCTAGCAACGTCCGTTTCCATGGACAACAACAGGCACGGCAAGCTCTAAGGAATTGCATGTCATTACACCCCCTTCACATTTAGTTAAAACAAGCACGATGTAGATATTTACGCATTGAGTATAACAATATATACGTAATTGTATCTGGGCTGAAACTTCTTATTATGTAGATGTCACCCTTGTTTCAGGCACCTTTTCAAAGTCATGAGTTCAGTCATCTGTGTGCTATTGATCTGTGAGAAATTAGCCAAAAGGCACAAAACGCGAAGTAAAATAAAAGTAAATCAAAATCAAAAAATCAAAATCGGGGTGAAAATAAACATTCTTTAAGTTCCCTAGCAACGTCCGTTTCCATGGACAACAACAGGCACGGCAAGCTCTAAGGAATTGCATGTCATTACACCCCCTTCACATTTAGTTAAAACAAGCACGATGTAGATATTTACGCATTGAGTATAACAATATATACGTAATTGTATCTGGGCTGAAACTTCTTATTATGTAGATGTCACCCTTGTTTCAGGCACCTTTTCAAAGTCATGAGTTCATTCATCTGTGTGCTATTGATCTGTGAGAAATTAGCCAAAAGGCACAAAACGCGAAGTAAAATAAAAGTAAATCAAAATCAAAAAATCAAAATCGGGGTGAAAATAAACATTCTTTAAGTTCCCTAGCAACGTCCGTTTCCATGGACAACAACAGGCACGGCAAGCTCTAAGGAATTGCATGTCATTACACCCCCTTCACATTTAGTTAAAACAAGCACGATGTAGATATTTACGCATTGAGTATAACAATATATACGTAATTGTATCTGGGCTGAAACTTCTTATTATGTAGATGTCACCCTTGTTTCAGGCACCTTTTCAAAGTCATGAGTTCATTCATCTGTGTGCTATTGATCTGTGAGAAATTAGCCAAAAGGCACAAAACGCGAAGTAAAATAAAAGTAAATCAAAATCAAAAAATCAAAATCGGGGTGAAAATAAACATTCTTTAAGTTCCCTAGCAACGTCCGTTTCCATGGACAACAACAGGCACGGCAAGCTCTAAGGAATTGCATGTCATTACACCCCCTTCACATTTAGTTAAAACAAGCACGATGTAGATATTTACGCATTGAGTATAACAATATATACGTAATTGTATCTGGGCTGAAACTTCTTATTATGTAGATGTCACCCTTGTTTCAGGCACCTTTTCAAAGTCATGAGTTCAGTCATCTGTGTGCTATTGATCTGTGAGAAATTAGCCAAAAGGCACAAAACGCGAAGTAAAATAAAAGTAAATCAAAATCAAAAAATCAAAATCGGGGTGAAAATAAACATTCTTTAAGTTCCCTAGCAACGTCCGTTTCCATGGACAACAACAGGCACGGCAAGCTCTAAGGAATTGCATGTCATTACACCCCCTTCACATTTAGTTAAAACAAGCACGATGTAGATATTTACGCATTGAGTATAACAATATATACGTAATTGTATCTGGGCTGAAACTTCTTATTATGTAGATGTCACCCTTGTTTCAGGCACCTTTTCAAAGTCATGAGTTCATTCATCTGTGTGCTATTGATCTGTGAGAAATTAGCCAAAAGGCACAAAACGCGAAGTAAAATAAAAGTAAATCAAAATCAAAAAATCAAAATCGGGGTGAAAATAAACATTCTTTAAGTTCCCTAGCAACGTCCGTTTCCATGGACAACAACAGGCACGGCAAGCTCTAAGGAATTGCATGTCATTACACCCCCTTCACATTTAGTTAAAACAAGCACGATGTAGATATTTACGCATTGAGTATAACAATATATACGTAATTGTATCTGGGCTGAAACTTCTTATTATGTAGATGTCACCCTTGTTTCAGGCACCTTTTCAAAGTCATGAGTTCATTCATCTGTGTGCTATTGATCTGTGAGAAATATAATGTAGCTAGACAATTAAGAATTGAAGGAAACAATGTGTGCTGCAAAAAATGCCCGTGGCAACGGTTGCTAAGGACGTGAAAAAAGGGCATTTTCACCCTTAAGGAAGGGCTGATTGAGCGATTTTTGAATTTTCTCGGTCATTTGGGACGATTTCATGGGGGGTCGTAATCGGGTGTTTTTCGCCTCCGGGGCTTCCTTCATGGAGAACATTTATGTCAGTGAGTGGTGGGATTGGGGCTATATATATATTGGACATACATATATATGAATCTAAAACTCTATGAGTTTTACAACTCTAAGTTGTAACACTTAGCATTTTAAAAAGTTATTATACTTACATTTCCACAAAATAGAAGAACTACAACCAGTAGCTGGACTTTTTCCATGTTTTCAAACAAGAGAACGAAACGCACGGCCATGAAATTAGGCGCGTGGCAAAAGTTCGCGCTGTTGCCAGGTCGAAGCACAACCCGTGTTTTCGGAGGTTTAAGAGAATGAAATATCTCGTCGTAGAATAGCAGAGTTGGTCTTTGTAATCCATGTGGCAGTATTTGCTCGAAAGGTAAAGGATGACAACTGTATGCTCCCGAAAGGAGGTCGGTCTGACGCTCGAACTAGGCAACGCAGCCTCGGTTGACGTTGCCACACAGAGCGCGGGAACCAGCGACTTTTGTCCCGCTCTCGCTTTGCTTTTCCCATATCTGGCACCAGCGCAATTCAGCTCAGCCGCCTATTTTCATGGCCGTAACAATAGCGACAGTAACAAGTGGGGGGGAAAACGCAACGTAGTTTTTACCCACTCTCCCCTTTGCGTTTGCACTCGTCCAGTCGATGCAGACGTGTCTTCCACAATCGTACAATATACAATAATGCGGCAACGTTGCTCTCTTTAATTATTTAAAAAAAGAACGTTCCCTTGTTTGTTTGATCAGACAGAAGGATGGGAGAACCAGTAGCCTACTGGAAATTGTAACCGTTGTGATTATACATATCAACAAAGCTAAACACAGTCTGTGTTCATGTTTGTTTTTCACGTGGACGCAGACAGTTACATTTTTCATTAATAGGTTTAATTATCGGCGACTTCTGCAGTTCAACCCCATCGAATCAAAGGCCTTTTTATAAACCGTGGAGAATACAAACAAGTGCTTCTCTCCGTCAACTGATCCGAGGTTAATAAGCAGGAAATTTGCTTGCCCGATTCAATGTTTTTAACTGTAAAGAAACTTTGATCCGGAAATAATATATAAACAAAACCAGTAATGAAATAATTGAACATTGTAGTATCAAGTTTAACTTCATGTCAATAACGGTGGAGGACATTTTTGTGTCTCTCGAAGTCATTTGCTGGAATTGAAAACAAAAGATTTCTTGCATGTAGGGATTGTTTGGATTCAATCATTGAAAGCGAACGAATTAGCTGAGTGGCTATAAGGTGATGGACAATCATCCGGGAGGTTGTCAGTTGAAGCCCCGTGGACGTTCGTCCTGGCTGAGGGGTTTCCTCTACTTCATTCAAATACTCTTTTGGTATTTTGTTTTCTCACTTCATCTTTTGCGTCGCAATTAGCCTACGATAGAAATTAGAGCGAGCGTAGAGAACCAACAATTAAAATATTACTCCCAGCTAGAATCAGACCCAATGTCTGTTTAAATTGCACCTTGTAAACCCAAAATTGTAAACGCTTATGAAGCACATCCCATACCTTAGACGGGGTATTATTTCCAAAACTCACGGAACCTCGCATTTCGAACCGAGTTCCTGGAACTGCGCTTGTAGGCTTGCCAAACTCTATCTACTACCTCCACCAAATTTGCATTTGCACAGGCAATCTTTCTCCAGAAATTGCGCACACGAATGTACAGGGTGGCTCAATAAGTCACTTAACACCCCCAGTACAAGGCCATTGCGGCATGGAATTTGAAATGGGCGATGACCAATCGTTATCTGGCCAAGGGGGAACCACATTGACGCCACCCACATGGTCGGCGGCCATCTTGATGTCCGCCATCTTGAATTCAACTTCAGAATTTTAAATGGGAAGGGGGTCGTGCGACATATCAAAATGGGTTAGAATTTCACGAGAAATGCAATGGTGAAGGCTTTTCGACGTATCTTTAACCAGTAAAAAGTTATGACTGAATTCTTGTACCAATTTGCTCCTTTTCGAGGTGTTAGAAAAATGCCTTAAAATTTGTTTAGCGCTTCGGTAGTGCATCGAGATCAAAGTGACGTCTATGGAGAGACGTTCGCATGCCATTGTACATTATTTTAATCGGATACATCCATGAAGAGCTGTGCATTATGAATGGTTGTCGTGAACAATTTACAGTGTGACGCTTCCATTGAATTAAAAGTCCTTCACAGTGACAAGGCTAATGTTTATGTTCATAAGGAAGTTTATAAACAGAATATGTGACCCTTGTCATCTGATAACTAACTTTGGATAAAAACTGGTTCATAACGTTCCCATAAGTGTTCTGGTGTTCTTCCCTATTGAAAAAACTCTGAAAAAAGTACCTTCTTCCATAAGCAAGGATGAAAAAACTATTTATTTAACAAATCCAAGTAGCCCTAAGCATTTAAGGTTCCGTTGATGGGAAATTGACTAACCAATCGTGTTCCACACAGCACGCCACACCATTAACTTATCAACACTAACCATTCAGCTTTGATCTGTCGAAAATGGGTTATCAGATAAAATCATCGAATATTATGTTTATGAACTTCCTTCTGAACATAAACATTAGCCTTGTCACTGTGAAGGACTTTTAATTCAATGGAAGCGTCACACTGTAAATTGTTCGCGACAACCATTCATAATGCACAGCTCTTCATGGATGTATCCGATTAAAATAATGTGCAATGGCATGCGAACGTCTCTCCATAGACGTCACTTTGATCTCGATGCATTACCGAAGCGCTAAACAAATTTTAAGGCATTTTTCTAACATCTCGAAAAGGAGCAAATTGGTACAAGAATTCAGTCATAACGTTTTACTGGTTAAAGATACGTCGAAAACACCTTCACCATTGCATTTCTCGTGAAATCCTAGCCCATTTTGATATGTCGCACGACCCCCTTCCCATTTAAAATTCTGAAGTTAAATTCAAGATGGCGGACATCAAGATGGCCGCTGACCGTGTGGGTGGCGTCAATGTGGTTCCCCCTTGGCGTGATAAAGATTGGTCATCACCATTTCCATGTTGCGCGCTGCAGTGGCCTTGTACTGGGGGTGTTAAGTGACTTATTGAGCCACCCTGTAGTTCGTATCAGGCGGATCAAACCAAAACTGGTGCCGAAGTCTGCGCTGAACTGTGATCACAGACTTCGTTTTCACATATTCTACAACACTAAACCCTTTCTGTTGTTTGAACACACCGTTTTGCATAAAGAGTTAGCATGTACACTGCAGGTACTTCAAGGGAAACCTCTTCAGTTTAGTTGTAATCAGAGCTTGTTACAAGTCACTCCAAACGCTGGTCATGTAGAACGAAAGAGAAAAAATGGCTACAATCTCTTTTGGACACCCCGTATTTTGTATGTTGTATTTATGAGACACTATCAGAAACATGAGGAGAAAAGCTTCCTCCTGGTTTTCGCTGTGACATGGTTTTGCTTGACACGCACCTACACTGGCCCTCTAGGGTCTTGGAATGGTCACAACTAAGTTACCCAAATCGGACTTCTCAGTTAACTAATAGGCTAAACAGATGACAGGATCTGACTGGTCGCCGGTGTCGGATTTATACCTTTCTTTTAGTTAGAAATGGAAGGTTATGAAACTTTCTTCCAATGAAGTTTGATTTATTATCTTTTTGTGCACAATTACAATAAAACTTATCCACTGGCAATCCTGGATCGAGTTGACAGATGTAGATTTGCGCGCAAATCTGTAACGGGCAACCCTTCCAAGAGTATTCACGGTTTGATGGTATCGCAAGAACCCAGAGCATAAGCAGCAGGTTATGAGAACTGACCCAAGCATAAGCAGAGCCCGACATAGGGCATAGACAGTTCTCCCTACAAGGTTGACTTGTGATACCAGCCTAACGGCAACCAGGTAAGAAAGCCCAATATACAGAAATCTGGTTCCCTATTATACCGAATGGATGTTGACAAAATACCAAGGAAACTTAGCCGATATTTACACGTATCCATGGATTTCAATAATTACATCATGCAATTTAGACTTTTACAATATTTACATAAAGTTATTAAAGTTGTTAATTACATATCTTCTTAAAATATTTTTTCAATGCCTAAAATATCACATAATAAGTAATTTTGTTATCATAATCTAGCACGCGCAGATGTTGAGCTCCTTCTTTACAAATAGAAGCATGACCAGATTCGACTTTTTTAAGCCAGTAGTGCTATGTTCGAGACAAAGGTAATGTTGTCTTCTCACCCGTTTAGTAAATTTCTCGTTCATCACCACCATTGTGCGAACTAACGAAGGGGGGTCCAGATGATTTCCCCCAATAAATATACGTATGTTTGCACGCAAAACTCGAAATGCATCAAATCAAGGATGATGCATTTTTAGTTCATCAATGAACATATTTTTTCTTTGAAATAGTCCGGTCTTTATCTGCTCAATTGATGAATTTTAGTACATTATACAGAACAGCAACTGATGTATTTCTATCTGCATTGTGATGCACCAAAAGTATGAATATATCATTAGTGGTTTATGCATTTTAATGTGTTACTCGAGTCAAGAAATTATGTGTACATAATTGTAAGTTCAGGAAATACTTGCAAAGATGAAATAGAACTGAACGGTTGGAGATAGGAAACCTAGGATCGGTCCTGCTTCCTTTTTTCACGCTTTAACTGAATCACCCTGTGTATGTGTCATTTGACACATTTTTGGTTCTGTGTGTGGCAATAAAGGTCAAATCCCAATCCTGCCATGACAGTGCTTTCTCCCCCACATAATAATGGAATTATCAAATTTATTTAATACTGTATCACAAAAACATGTATTTCCATTTTAAAAGCAAAGTTGTTCGTGATGTATGTATAATCCTTGTAATTCATGACTTCCTACACGACATTATCCCCAATAAGTACTTGACAATATTTTTAAATATGTGTATTTGATTGTTTTGTTTATAAAAAGCGATATATTCAGAAATTTAATAAAAAGTTCATAGCTATTGCTACAAACGTAATTTTTTTAAAAAAAATCTTCGATTGTTTCACTTACTTTCTTTACTTGGTCTGTTTCGTGTATGAATGTCAGACCTCTTTTCCCTTAATCGCTCCCAGTACTTGAAGGGGAAGGGGTGCGGGGGGTGGTATGCCTTAGCTAGGAAAATTTACACAAAACATCCTCACAACTGACTCATTGTATTCAAGTTAAAAAATAGGAGAATCCTCCAATTAACCCCAAAGCTCAAGCAAATACTCCCCCCCCCCAGCTAGGAAATTTCAATTCTAGCACTGACTTCTTCTGATTCAATACATACTAAAATAAATCATCACTGGAAATCAATAGTAGAGATCCACAATTTCCCGTGTATTAATGTTAATATTTTCTCCTGTTTCTACTTCCATTGCTGACACATTGGTCATTTCACTAAATGAACATCTAACTACTCTCATAATAATCAAACATCTACTTGCTTTTCTAAAATCCAACAACAACGTGACGTCATATCACATCAGCAAATACCCTGACCAATCAGCCACTATGTATTCACCATGATTATATTTACGCGTAAATCTGGCAACATGAACTCCGTTACTGCAATCTGTTATCGAATAGTCGCTGCAAAATTACCTCCAGTGTAGCCTTAATGAAGAAATTCATAGAATAATCATGGAATAATCTACATTATTGTTGCAATGACTGTTTCGTGCTTCTCACATTATATCCTTGCACAAAAGTGCCGCACTGATCAACTATAGTATTAAAAAAATATTTTTTTCTGTGTGAAAAAATTACTAATATATGAGTTCGAAATTGTGTAAGGAAATAAATGTATATAAAAACTTTTGGGGCATTGTAAGAACCAAACTGAGGTTAAACAAAGGCACACTCATCATGACTAGTCGAGAAAGGTAGGAAAAAGAGATACAAATAAAATACATTTGTAAAAATTTGTTTTAAGTCCATTTTGTGCACATAAATGTTAATCGGAAATGCTCCTACAATTTCAATTGGAATCCACAAGTTAAATTAAATAATACAACAACAAGAAACATCCACACTACTTGACTGAAACCTTGGTTGCTTCAAATCCCTAAAAAAAAAAAAACTCAACAAATTTGAGTTGGTGTGAAAGTTTTGTGTTCAATGAATCATGCAAATTTTCAAAATGGCCTCCCTGATTGCATAGAGGTAATATCGTCGCATTGAAATCAAGGGGTCTCAGGTTCGACACCCGGTGGAGACACATATTGGTTCGGATCCAACTTTGAAATATAAGTCCACTCCAGATTAGCCTTTCTGTGCATAAAGTGGGCATAAAACAAAAACTTAGGTTGCACTGTTCCACATTTTTTGCGAATTCAACCTGGCCATATCGACAACCATGGCCTTAAGTGAACTAGATCTTTCAGAGAACGTGTTTCAGAGAAGACAGAACAGACGGGTTCATGTTAAATGGTAAGAACAACGAACTTTCATAATGGTAATGTTTCTATCTTGTAATTTGTTTTACATTTTGTCTTCAGTGCAACACTCTGTAATTAGTGGTATTATTAGAGGAAGCGGTGCAAATGAGGACTACATTTTTTCTTACTTCCAAATCTCGTTCGTAATAACTCCCAAGACAAAGTCCGAAAGAAATCCAAATGGAAAATGAATGTGAGGGAATCGAGTTAGAAAATTTTTCGATTTATTTCATTATAAATTGGCAATAATATATTTTTAATAGTACGCCGATATTGTCACTGGGTTCCGGGACGTTTATTCTTTTCCAATTTTTCTCATTGTTCGTTCGATGCTTAGATGACTGCCTCATACAACCCTAACTATGAGCATAAAGTAGCCAATGCTATTATTCTATACTTGTGTGAGCTTTTAAAGAATTCACGACATTCGCTTAACTCTGTAGTGGAGTTGTTAATACAGCGCGCAGCGATGCCAGGGGCCCCGGGTTCGAATCCCTGCCTAGGCATGAATGTTCATCAAATTCACTCATCCTCATCGTCGCTACGGTAAATGACAAAAATCAAAATCAAACCAAAATCACATTTACATGCCTTAAAATAATTAAATAACAAATGTTTCATTTTTTGCAGGAGATCATTCAATACATAAAAATGATTTGCTTTCGTACGCCCTCATGCTCCAAGAAACGTTCTGTACTGAGTAACTGATTTAAATTCGGATGAGAAATTTTAAGTGCGCCTAATTTGATACTGTTGAAGTAATTTGAGGAAAAACTTTGAAATTGAAAATGTGACACAACTTTTATGGTACCCTATAGGGATAATACACTCTAAAGATAAAATAGCATCACTGTATTCTTATTACGATTACTGAAATGTTTTGGATTTGCTTCTATTCATCTTGCCTGCACAACTTGAAATCGATTGATTGAAACTTTTGTCTAGTATTAGAATGTCGTGGAGTGTTATTATTTTATTTGTCTAGTGATGGGAGTTTCCGCTAGGGATGTTTGTAATCAATTAACGCAGTCTTATTGGCGGGATTTCGAAATGCTCTTGGTACTAATGGAGCTCGTGATGTGTTCAAATTTGCAAACTTTGTTTATTGACAGTTTGGTTATGTTGTTACTATTTGGGAGTGTCCTGGTGGTTAGTAGTGCATCTAGAGCAGGTTTTCTAGAAAAGCATCGGTAGAAAGTGTGTAATTTCCCCACGTAAGCAAGTAATGTTCCTTGCATTACATATAGATGGTCATTCTCAGAGATAGGGCATAAATTGGGTGACAACTTCATGTGCATAAATGTACAGAGTTATCCGTTGCCTGACAACAAGAACAACATGCAAAATCATCACTGAGAAATCACTGTGGCAGAAAGACAAAAGCATATCAAGTGGATTGTAAGATAAAGAACATGGCACTAAAGAGCAGAGGAATTAGTTTACTCCAAATTACAATTAGACTTCAAAAGGAGGCAAGAGTTATCCTTAGCCATACTAGTGTGATGTCTGGACTAAAGGAACAGGGTGTTTCTCAAAAAGTTTCATATAAAAATCCCAGACTAATTGAAGCACATAAGAAAGCTAGGCAGATTTGTCAGATGTTACAGTTTATGGAATGATACAGACTCGGAACATGTGATATTTTCAGACTAAAATGATTTAAATTGCTGGGAAATGAGATCTCAATGAAGTTGTGGAGAAGAACTTAAAAATTCTTGCATTTCAGAGACTCAAAAGTGTTGTGGCAGTGCTATGATACGGGTGTGTTTCTCTTCGAAAAACACTGCCAGATTACATATCTGTGCAAGTACTGTTAACTCTGATGAATAACTGCAAATCCTGAACCGGAAAGTTCCACAAACTGTACAAGTATAGTACTGTACAAACTATCACTCTTCTGGACAGAATTTGCATTACTGTATTTTTTAGATGTCAATGCGACCTTTCACCGTGCACAGCTGCTGAATAATGGTTTGGAGATACTTGAATATTCAAAGACATTGGCAGCCGATTTATTCCCGTTCCATCGCTTCTCGAAAAGTGGGCGTGGTTTGTCTCGATCCATCGCTCCTGATAACGAAAGTTGTTTTTCCGGGTCAGGTGTTCCGATCCATCGCTCCAGAAGCGTCAGTTGTATGCAGGTGTTCACGCCAACCCTACCTTATGTGTGTATGCAGACTTTCTTGAGACCAAAATTTTAGTATCGCTGTGTGGTGTTCTGTTCTCGTTGGAAGCAATTAAGTAAGTAATCTTAATAGGCCATGGCCTATGTACATATATATTTTGCGCGCACGCGTGTGTATATGTTTGTGAGATTATCTCCGGTTTACTGGTTTAATAATAATAATGTTAATGATGATAACAATAATAATAACAATAGCAATATGACCACTATGAGTATGTTTTCTTTCCAGGTTCTCTGACTGGAAAATGGAGGAACTTCAGTTTATTGAAAGTAAGAGCGGGAAACGTTTATTGCTTCACCAAGGATACAGGTTCAATGTGAAAAAAAAAAAAAAAAACAGGAAAAATGGTTCTGGCTATTGGCAATGTGTTCATAAATATCGGAAGGCAAACCCCTGCTCGGGCAGCGTCACTATCAATTTGAAGAATCAGGTTATTAGTATGTAAACACATTCTCGTGCTCCCGATGTTGCAGCCACAGAAGTTGGTAAATAAAAACAAGTGCAGGAAAAGAGCGAGGGGAGAACTTTCATCAGTTACGCTGGTATTTGAGAAGGAATTTCGTAAAGCAAGAGATAGAGGTCTGGAGTATGTCACCAGCAAGTCGTCTCTATCAGGCTTGAAGTCGAGCATTTATAGAGCTCGTGCAACATCCTTAGGAGTTCCGTTGACAGTGAATTCAGTGAACGACATAAAGTTTCCGGGAAACATCTTGAACACATCAGATGGAGAGCAGTTTCTTCAGTTTCATGAGTATTCTGAAAGAGATGCCAGAATTTGGGTTTTGTAGCAAATTGGTCACGTCGGACTTGAATGAAAGTAATCTTATAGTGGGTGATGGAACATTTAAAACATGTCTGAAATACTTTGATCATTTGTACACACTACAGACTGAGGTTGAGGGTTTTTTCAGACCAGCACTATATTGCTTGATGCCAGAGTAAAAGACAGTTACATGAAACTTTTTCCACTAACTAAATCGGTTATGCCTGCGTGGGAACCTAAAGTTATGAAGATAGATTTTGAAAGTGCAATGATAACAGCTGTCCGAGAGATGTTCCCTGCGTGTAAGTTGCAAGGTTGCAACTTTCACTTTAATCAGTGTTTGTGGAGAAAAGTGCAGGATCTCTGAATGGTAACACTCTACAGAGATAATGAGGAGGTAAGGCAACATGTAAGGATGACGGCAGCTTTGGCTTTCTTGCCACCTTCGGATGTCCACGATGGTTGGTTAAAAATAATGGAAACCTCACCGGACATAGAATTACTGCAAAACTTTTATGACTACTTTGTGCAACAGTGGTTTGATAATGACACTGTTAATGACATGTGGAATTGTTATGGACAGAAGCACAGAACCACAAATATGGCAGAAGGGTGGCACAGTAGATTAAGCCGGAAACTTGCAAAATGTCATCCCAATGCTATCGAACTCACCACTGTTCTAAAAGAAGATGCTATATACATTACGATGCACTGAAATTACTAGCGGAATTACAAATGAATGACAAACAGAAGAAAAATAAATATATAGATCTTGATAGAGGACTTGCTGCTGCTGTAAGTGATTATGAACAACATAGAGATTTAGGCGAGTCCTTCGATACCTTGAATATATGGTTAAGCTGGAGCAGCGGCGTAGTGCCCACGTAAGGCTTGTAAGTCCACCTTACAAGTTGAAATTATTGAAGAAAACGTATTTCATTCCCGTATCTATCGCTTGAACACTCACAGAAGTATCAGACTGCAAGTAGAACTTTTAACGAAACAATTGAGGACTTGTTTTGATTCGAGATGTTTCTCTGTAAGGCTTCTTCAGAGGACTTACGTGTGGGTGAATGGAAGAAATGATTTGAACTCGCCCATGGCGGGTGTGTTTCCTTACGTAGTATCTTCTCAACCAATGACAGGGGACTCCTATTCTGAGCCAGATGTAAGGCGCCTTCCTTACCAGTGGGTGCTAACTGGCGAGAATTTCTGTCCCCAGGCAGGCGAAGCTTACGCTGGCATTGTTGCCGCTGCGTCTGACTCATATGCTTGCCACGGTCGGAAGAAAACAAAGAAATTCGACTCCCGCGTTGTTTCAACAATGGTTGACGGGAGGTGTAACAAACGGGTGTCATTTTTAATGTGTAAACTAACTATTAAGTTTAAAAAAAAGAGGTGGTTTAATGTTGTATATTACCTCCATTAGAAGCAGCGAAGTTAACGATAAAAGAGGAATTGAATGTCTGGAAATCCTAGATCCGGCAGGGCCCGCAAAGTTTGGCGCGTGCATCCCAGTTGCCCTAATGTTAAAAGCATACGCGTAATACTTAACGTTATGATTTACAGAAATTTTTTTGACCTTTTCCTTTCACTAAGTTGCTTGATATGTTTTTCAAACTGTGTGCAAATATCGTAACCATGATAATGAGTAATATTTTCGAATGCATTTGCGTTTGCAAATTGAATTCTACGCATTTCCCACAAATGCCTTTTTTAGTGAAAAAAAAAGAATAATAAGAATAAAAGTATAACATGACCTTTCCAGAAGAAGAGTTTGTGTCCTTAACTAAGATGTATGCAAAATATTTCAATTGCTACCAGTTGAAAGTTGAGCTACAGATAATTTATTCTGAAGCCGAATATCGAGTAAAGAGTGTGTTTGAACTTCATGAGTACTTGCGTACTACCCATTTGAATGAAGCTGTTGAACAAGTGTACAAACTAACAGAATTGTTCCTCACTGTTCCTACCTCAAGCTCGTCGGTGGAAAGGTCGTTTTCTGCACTAAAGAGGATTCTTACATTTCATCGCACCACACAGACTCAGGGAAGGAAATCTGACTGATATTCATTGAAAAGGAGCTGCTAAAGAAATTGACCAGAAACTCCCAATTCTACGAAGACGTGATTGAGGTTTTCAGACTAAAGGATCGTCGGATCAAGTTACAGTATAAATGAGAATTTTCATTAAGTAATACATATGCTATTATTCTTAACATAGAGTGCGTGCATTTGTGTTTGAAATTGAGTATGCCCATACATGATTTAGATTCAAATAGATTCTATTTAGTTAAAATGTTTTTGGGTTTTCTTTATCCAATATTCAGGTCAGGTTTATCTAAGAAAGCCTTAACACCTTTCAAGAGTCACGCTACGCCACTGAGCTGGAGTGATATGTGATTAATCCCTATTGCAAATTTGTTTCTATTCTCTAATGACGGTTTGCTAGTTGCAAAAGAAAAACGTGACAAAGTTCCTAATGGAGCCGCCTAGGGGTTTGTCTTGAATGGGATGTACAGTGTCTCTCAAAAGTTTTAGGACAACGACATTTTAAACTAGGCAACCCAATTTATACAAGCCGTTGGTAGGTTGCGTGCAGTGTTAGGCTCAATTTCATGGTTGCCACATGCACAATAGATATTTATAAAATACGCGAAAGAAATATAAACAAGTATTATTGTATAAAATTATTAAAAATATCACTATTATATCGCAAATGACAAAATTCTTTCTGAAAGAAAAAAATAGGTTTCCTAGTATTTCATCGCTGATGAGTCTACAGTAAGGAAAAGAGGTGAGAGGAAACGAAAGGTTACAAAGGAGAGGAGAAAGAGAAAGCGAAAGGAGAAGAGGAAAAGTAGAGGAGAGAAGAAAGATAGGATAGACGAGGAGAGGAGATGTAGTGAGGAGAATGGAAAAAGATTCGAGGAGAGATGAGGAAAAAAAGAACAAAGAAGAGAAAATAGGAGGAAAACGAGAGGAGAGGAGGAGACGAGCAGAGGGAAGTGGAGAGTAGAGTAAAGGAGAGAAAAAGAGAAGATCGAAAAAAGAGAGTGCAGTGGAGTCGGAAATCTAAGACAGGAAAGGAGATAAGAGGAGTGGAGAAGAGTGGGATGGAGATAAGATGCGAGAAAAGTAGGGAAGGCGATATGAGATAAAAGCAGAACAGAAAGAGGGGAGAGAAGAAGGAGAAGGAACTGGAGAGAAGAGATAGTTGCAGAAAATATCGTCTGAGCGTCAAGAATGGATGCATTGGTCAAATTATCGACATGAAACATTCAATAACATTTTGAAATGTATTGGAGAATATATTAGATCGGTGCGAAATGCCTTTTGGTTGAGTTCAGAGCAAATTAAAATCTTTCATGTAAGATCTTTGATTTTACCTGCGATTACACCACTAAAAAAATGAACGTAATTTTTAATATTTATATATAAGAATCATTCAATTTTTCTCCACTTCTCGGTTCGTTGAAATTGAGACTTTGTAATTCAATATTTCCCCTCCCCCCGTCGTTAATTCCAAACTGAATCATTCCGTTTCACACGGCGTGGACAATGAACACAATGGGATATGTCTAAAACTTTCGAAAATTTTCTTCCACCGGAAGGGTTTGAACCTACGACCATCAGATTGACAATCCTGAACGGTAGCCACTACCCTACAAGCTCTTGCTCCTTAAACAAGGTAGAAGAAGGACTACACCACGCCTTTACCTTCGAATGAAACAACAATTTTTTTTAAGCATTCTGTCCCTCCAATATTGTAAATGTCGTTTTGGTATACGTGTAGTTGAACTTTTACCTTAATTTTGATTTGCTTTCTTGTAGTATAACCCATATCTTCGAGAAATAATTTTCGATGTGATTAAAAACGAGAATATTGGTAGTTGTGAAAATGCGAGTTATTTCTTCTAACTTATTATTGTGATTAGACATTACTAATGGAAAATATCTAGAGGCTTGAACATTACAGGACGATGTTCTTTTCCTGTGATACTGTAACAGACAAAATGCTTGTTTACTGATGCAAGTCTTGTGTCCAGAACAGTCTTATGAAATGTATTTGCTGTTGCGTAAGGTAACACGAAATAATTACACCGTGTGCGAACTACCAAATCTGTGCAACGTTATACGTAAACAGGCGGAAAATTTTATTCATAAAATCATGTCACATTTGACAGTATTAGTCAAGAGAGACTCGTGGGACACTGTGTTAAGGTGCTGGACTAAATCCTTCTAATTTTTCTTCCTCGAAGAACAACAATTTCTAAGGAACAGCAACAGTGATGATCTTTCTTATTTCTTTTAAATGCTTACACTTTCCTTTAATTGGGTTAAAAATAAAAAAGAATATTGCTTGCATTTCTGTCACTGACGTAGACTAGAGAGAGAGACAGACAGACAGACAGATATTACAGAATAGTTCAAATAGTGCGAGCGCCATTAAAAAGTCATGATAATTCTATGTTGCGTACTTAGAATTATTCATACAATAAAGAACATGTCTAATTGTGAGTTAACAAAAAAAAACAATAATAAAGAGACATTTTCGCATCACGATTGCAGTTCGAAAAAGTCGGGACAGGGATTGAAAGTAACGCACTGTCCTGACTAAATCGGTGAATCGGACGTCTGGTAGCCTTGCATCAATGATTATAAAACTAAAACCACCCAATATTGCAGCTTGAAGACTTTTGCGCAAGAAAGATTCATTTATGCAAGAGCAAAATTGAAATTTTTACACATTTCAAAAATCGACGATGTTATTTTCGTATTTATTTATTTATAGGTTCACATTTAAATATTTTAGGGTTCGAGGGGGGAGCATGGCCCACATGGCCTCTCCCCTGGGTACTGACCTTACGTAGACAGTGGAAGAGAAATTTTGGAGAACCTTTCTATTAAATTTATTATTTACATTCACCTTATGCTCAGATAGGTTAAACCGTTTATTGACAATCGTAAACTTTTCGTTTAATAGATAATATTTGGTTTTAGACGACGGGAGAACATTGGTCGAATTTCCTTTCTTGCTCTTTTGAGAGAATATATACTTCTACAATAGCAATCGCGTTCGGAAACCGGAAAAAAATGACTTGGTTTTCAAAGGCAGACAAGCTTGGTAGTCTAGCTTGCTCGCGATCAAAGTGACTCACTCACGCTATTCAAGGCCGCTTCTTATCGCAAAACACTGTGCTTCGATGCACAGTGTCTGCACCGAGCACGTTACAAGTGACCGGAGTCGAATTTTAAAGAGAATCTGAACAATGGTAGATTTCATCAGAGGCGGCTAGGTAGGCACCAGCTCAACATGCAATAGTTTAAGTGATAATTCCTGACAAACAAAAAACCGTATTGAATAATTATTGGGATAGTAATACGTGAATCCGCTCCTTTTTAACAATGTAAGCTCGAAGACAATCTGTATTCCATTTATTTATATTGGCAACTTGGTCAACCGGAGGTTATTTTAACGCCTTCGATAATCGAATTGTCTGATCGATTACTTTTTGTTTACCCAGGAACACGCCCCATAGGAGATTTCCGAGACCGGGTTACGCTACTCACTCGTAGCTCCCCAATTTCTTCACGATGGTGGGTTGCTACCGTTCCCATACACAGGCCGAGAAACTAGAGAGTGAGCATAGGCGGACTCGAATCCATGCCGTCCTGCAGTCGGAGTCCAAAGCACAGCTCTTTTGACCGCACGGTCACGGACGAGGACTTTTCTTATTTTACCTTGGGCTAATCGCGACGATGAGGATGAATTATGAATAGAAAAATAAAGAAGATCACGCACAACGTAGAGGACGATCTTCAACCTCTTAGGTGACGAGTTCAAGCCCTAAATATGAGGATTTCAACCTTAGACGACCTCAATTTCAAAATTATAAACAAAATGCCTACTTACACTAAACTTCTCATCAAGGCTGAAATAGTGTGTAACTGTGAAACTACCCCTGAATACAAATTGACATTTTTTTTTCCATGTGAGTAAGAATTAAATGTGTGGCATACAGAGATAGATGATACCTTTTGAGAAACAATTAACTGTACCCTGTCCCAGCATCTCTGGAGCAAAGCCGCGCATAGCGGAAGAGAAGTGGAGAGAGGGGAGAGGGGATCGAGTGGACAGAGCGAGTCAGTGCACGCTGCTGGGAAGGCTGGTAGTGCAGTGGTTTTCCTCCCTCCACGCAATCCCATTCCTCTCACGTGTTCATCGCTGCTCAGATACTTGTTTTCGTTCACCTGCTCCAGAGATAAGTGGGACAGAGTGTAGTTCGCATACATGTAGCAAGTAAAGAAACATATCCCAGAATGAAAATTCTACATAGTTTTAAAACGTTTGTATAAGCAATGAATGACTGGAAATCTTGCCAAAATCTAGTGGTCGAAAATTAATTTCAAGACATTTCATATCTATTCACCATATTCCAAGTTATAAGGAACTATTTCGTAAGTGTTCATGAAACCGTTATAAAATTACAAATAAAATATATTCACAAGCTTAGATATACTAATACGAAGAAATAAATTCAGAGTTAAATTTCAAATGCATGTGTATAAAGTAATTCTAGAAGTACAGAGCTATATCTGAGTATTTAACTTTTTTTGCAGATAACGTTTACAATATTGAGGCGACAGAATAATTAGGAACTGTAGCTCCAAGAAAACAAAGGGCGTAGTGTATTGGTTAGAGTTCTTGAAAGCATTGTGGTCCCATGTTCGATCCTCCATACTAGATGTTCCTTAAAAAAGAATCCCTTCCATTAAACAAGAGCATGGTAACATTATTTGTAATAGCAGTATATAGTGGCTACATTGTTCTGCATATGGAATTTATAAGAAAAAAAGTAAACAAATAAATGAATTGACACACGTTCAACGGGATATTTTTATATATAAGATCGTGAATTATGACACTCTAACGATAATTGTGTACTGCTTCAAAGACATTGACAAATATTAATGAAATAACTATTTATATGTGTGGCAATTCAGGACATGCTAATTTTACCCCTTTTCCCACTTGAGTTCAATGCAAGGATACCTCCGTAAATATCGAATGAAAAGTTCTCACCATGTGCAATTCTCCATTAAATGTTCTCGCCGAGTCGTACTACCTTCGTTTTCTTTGTTACAAACAATACTTGTTTGCACGTTACATGCAGCAGAGTTACATCTACATTTCACATTGGTCAGCTCCTTCTACCTGCCTTATGGAGCGAAAGCTGTTAGGGTAGTGGCTACCGTTCAGGATTGTCAATCTGATGGTCGTAGGTTCAAACCCTTCCGGTGGAAGAAAATTTTCGTAAGTTTTAGTCATATCCCATTGTGTTCATTGTCCACGCCGTGTGAAACGGAATGATTCAGTTTGGAATTAACGACGGGGGGAGGGGAAATATTGAATTACAAAGTCTCAATTTCAACGAACCGAGAAGTGGAGAAAAATTGAATGATTCTTATATATAAATATTAAAAATTACGTTCATTTTTTTAGTGGTGTAATCGCAGGTAAAATCAAAGATCTTACATGAAAGATTTTAATTTGCTCTGAACTCAGCCAAAAGGCATTTCGCACCGATCTAATATATTCTCCAATACATTTCAAAATGTTATTGAATGTTTCATGTCGATAATTTGACCAATGCATCCATTCTTGACGCTCAGACGATATTTTCTGCAACTATCTCTTCTCTCCAGTTCCTTCTCCTTCTTCTCTCCCCTCTTTCTGTTCTGCTTTTATCTCATATCGCCTTCCCTACTTTTCTCGCATCTTATCTCCATCCCACTCTTCTCCACTCCTCTTATCTCCTTTCCTGTCTTAGATTTCCGACTCCACTGCACTCTCTTTTTTCGATCTTCTCTTTTTCTCTCCTTTACTCTACTCTCCACTTCCCTCTGCTCGTCTCCTCCTCTCCTCTCGTTTTCCTCCTATTTTCTCTTCTTTGTTCTTTTTTTCCTCATCTCTCCTCGAATCTTTTTCCATTCTCCTCACTACATCTCCTCTCCTCGTCTATCCTATCTTTCTTCTCTCCTCTACTTTTCCTCTTCTCCTTTCGCTTTCTCTTTCTCCTCTCCTTTGTAACCTTTCGTTTCCTCTCACCTCTTTTCCTTACTGTAGACTCATCAGCGATGAAATACTAGGAAACCTATTTTTTTCTTTCAGAAAGAATTTTGTCATTTGCGATATAATAGTGATATTTTTAATAATTTTATACAATAATACTTGTTTATATTTCTTTCGCGTATTTTATAAATATCTATTGTGCATGTGGCAACCATGAAATTGAGCCTAACACTGCACGCAACCCACCAACGGCTTGTATAAATTGGGTTGCCTAGTTTAAAATGTCGTTGTCCTAAAACTTTTGAGAGACACTGTACAACTATAACAATCTCGTCCATTGCAAACTTCCAGGCGTATTGCACGTCATCGTACAGTAGGGTCGAGATTACTTTCCTAATACTTATTATTTGTTTACTATTTGCATTTGTTATTGCGGAATTCTCAGTTGTTTATTTACATCTTTTTACATATTTATGTGTTTAACAATGTTTGTTTGTTTTGTTTGTGCGTGTGGCACAGATTTTATATACACTCCGCGAGTGTTCATTTCCTTATTTTCGGAAGCGATGCATCGGGAACACCTGACCCGAAAAAAGTACTTTCGTTATCAGGAGCGATGGATCTGGACAAACCACGCCCACTTTTCGAGAAGCGATGGAACGGGAAGACACCTGGCAGCCACCCAACTCTCCAGACATGAACCCCACAGAGAGCTTGTGGGCTATTATGTGCAAAATGCTAGGTAACCAGACATACAAGCCAAAACACTAACTCATGTCAGCAATTGTTTGTACTTGGTTACATGTAATTGGTGCCACATATTGCTAAAATCTCAGTCGTAGAATGCGTCGAAGGTTGGAACTACTTAGGAAGATCAGGGATGGCCACACTTGGTATTAGTCTGTGTAATTACATACTATAATTAGAAATTGCCATATCGTGATACATGTAGAACCTTTGATCAGTCTATATACGTACTTGCAAAATTGTTTTATGCATGTATACATTCCACAAGCATTATTTACTTTAATTAGTTATTAGTTTTGCGAAATGCTCCATACACTTAACCGTGGCTTAAATAATAAATATTTATTGAAAAGATATGGTATTTTATTTAACAGTTAGGAAAGTAAATCGTAAAGTTGAATGTAATCAATAAAATAACTGAAAATACAAAAGCGAAATGCCAGAAACTCTTTTTTCTTTAAAAGGTGTATTTGATACTTGGTCCACTCTGACATCCCACGTGTAACCATAATTTTTCTGTGGTAATGGGTTCTCAAATATGGATCGCGAAGTGAAAGATTGAGAGTTTGAGTTTCGTATTAAGTCCACTTTTATGCACAGATAGGCTAATTGGGACTGGGCCTATAGTTTAAAGTGGGATCCGATTGGGTCCCAAAACCGCGGGGGTAAGCTGCCAAAACTGGGGAGGGGGGGGCAAAGACAGTACATTTCCCTTCGTAGATAAGATTTAGCATAGTGAGGGGGCAAAAGTGGCGAAAACTGGGAGGGCAACTGCGCCCCCTCCCCACCTAATCGTCGACACTGCTCCACAGGGTATCGAATATGGGACCCCTTGATTACAAGATGACAGCGTTGACTCTAAGCCACCGGGAAGGCACTGAAACTTAAGTGAGCATAGTTTTAGTTCCTTTGTATTTCTATAGTTAATTTACTTTCAGTTGAGTGTACACCTTCTTTATTCTTCTCTGAAACTATGTCATCTTCATGTTTCAATCTGGTCAACCTATAAAAGCTTCAGCCAAGGAAGCCAAAAAGATGTACACTGAAATCCAATCTTCAATTCACTCATTCAACAATGAAAGGGGAAAATTCAATCTAGAGATTTTTGGAAACCCCCACCATACCGGAATTCTTAAGAGCTGTGACGTCATAGATACCCGAAAGTAAGGACAAGGCAGAAGCCTTCCCCACTTCTTACGTAATGATTGCTGACTATGGCATCTTTCAAAGCTGTCACACAATGGATATTATATTTAGGGCACCGTAAAATTTCTTGCGTGGAAATTGTCTTTTGTTGAGTCTCTCTCTTGCTTTGATGCCACTTTCTCCCACAAGACAAAGCTCTTCATTTGAGGCTTTGTTTGGCCTAGATGGTCACTTCCCCATCTTCATATTTTTTATCTTGGTGCTATCATCAGGGTATTTTGGAAGTCTTCTTGAAGAGTTCGAGTGTACTGGACGAAGAGGAAAATGTATTATTAGTATTACAATGTTCTCACTCGGTTAACAGTGCGGAATGATATGAGATACAGAGGGTCTAAAAGTTGTCCTGGCCATATTACGGTGATATTCCGACCAAAGCCATCTTTTCACCTTCGCTCATCATACCAGAGATGCATAGTGGAGACTATTTTCCTCTCTTCTGCCCTTTCTTCCTCATCTTCTCTCATTATTTCTCTTCCTTTTTCTTTCCTTTTCTCTCTTCCTATATGCTTCTTCTTCTTTCCTTTATTTTCTTCATTTTATTTTCTTTCCCATCCTCTCTCCTTTTTCTCTTCTCATTCCCCTTATCACTACATTCTCTGTATGTCTTGTTTTTCTTTCTCTTCCTCTCTTTCTTTTCTCGTCCTATTCCCCTTATTACTACATTCTCTGTATGTCTTGTTTTTCTTTCTCTTCCTCTCTTTCTCTTTTCGTCCTATTCCCCTTATTACTACATTCACTGTATGTCTTCTTTTTTCTCTTCCTCTCTTCCTTTTCTCGTCTTATTTCTCTTATTACTACATTCTCTGTAGTCTTGTTTTTCTTTCTCTTCCTCTCTTCCTTTTCTCGTCCTATTCCCCTTATTACTACATTCTCTGTATGTCTTGTCTTGTGGAAGACAGTCTGACATTGGGTTGGTAGATTAGAGTATATTGTTAAATTCATGAGACAATTATTGAAAATATTGATCAAAATCCGTTTTCCCTCCAAAATTCGCTTTCCCTCTGTAATCCACTATTCTTCCAGCACCTGCATTGCCTCCGTAATTCTTCTCGCTCCGAAATCCGGATAGTATATCTTCCGAATCCGGATTTCAAAATGTCCGGAATCCCGAAACCGGATTCCGGATTTTTTTGCCATCCCTAATTACTACATTATCTGTATGTCTTGTTTTTCTTTCTTTTTCTTTATCGTCTTATGTCCCTTATCACTACATTCTCAGCATCACTCCCCTCTACGTGTGTGTGTATGTGGGCGTGTGTGAGGTGTGTGTAGGGGTGTGTCTGTGTGCGAGGCGTGTGTCGGGGTGTGTCTGTGTGTGTCTGCGTGTGTGTGTGTGTGTGTGTGTCTCTTTGTGTGTGTGTGTGTGAATGTCACTCCCTTATCGCTCTTTACTCCCCTTCTCACAATCCCAGTGTTTCCATCTAACTACTACTTCTCTCCCCAAACCTCTCAGCCAGCCATACTAATTGATGGAGATTTCCCTCAGTCAATTCAGGTAAATGCTAGGCCATGAACTCTTTCTTCCATGAGATAATCCAGGCACATCCCACTACCTATAATTATCGTTTTGTTTCAATATCCTCTTTTCAACCTTCGTCTACTCATATGATCTGTGTTGCGGTTGATTTATTTCACAATACCCCTCCTCTCTCTCTCTCTCTCTCTCTCTCTCTCTCTCTCTCTCTCTCTCTCTCTCTCTCTCTCTCTCTCTCTCTCTTCCTCTGTCTATTCCTGTTCATTCGAAAATGGATTGACGAACTCTAATAACGCCAAGGAAAAGTAAATGAGCAGGCGGGGGGGAGCCGGGAACATTTTTACGAGGAGTATTATGGGGTTAAATAATACTGTCTAAGAGAAGTGCATGTTAGGGATAATAAGTCATTATTGTTTTTCTTCTCTTCTGTGGAGAGAGCAAAAAGGGGGACAGATTGTCCAATTTCGTGGGCATAATTCCCTCCTGACCTCACCCAGCCTCATCACTGTTGACTGATACCAAGGAAAATGCTCTCTTACCAATGGGAAACAGATTTCTTTGTTGTTGTAATATTTGAGAGAAGGAGAAGAGAATACTTATTTGCTCAATTTTCCGACAGAAACTGAAGGAAACATATCACATATGCCAATGCTATTCAAATCTCTCCCGTTACGTCGAAACGTTCAATTATTTTTGTCAGTCTGCAGACTAGGATGTCTACGTAAGTCTGAAGAAAAAAACATTAATTTTGTTCTGTAGTATTTTCAGTAATAATCGAGAAGTTTAAATAATTATGTCTGATTGATTTTTTTTTTTTGCTAATTTTAGTCCAATCAAATCCTCACTTTGTAAAATCCGAGAATTAATGTGTCTGATAAGTGTGGCAGTTTTATTGTTGCTAATATTAGTGCATTTAAATCCTCAATTTGTAAGATTCGAGGTGTCTAATTAATGTGGCAGTTTTATTTTTTGCTCATTGTAGTTTTATTTTTGTTAATTGTACGAGTAGTGCAGACAAATCGTCAATTTGTGAAACTCGACAGGTATAAATAATGTGTCTGTTTAGTGTGGCATTTTTTTTATTATTATTTTTATTTATTTGTAGTGAAACTAAATCCTCAAACTGTATGATCAACGATTTGTTTATGTTCTGGAAAGAGGTGCTGTTGAGTCCAGAAAGGTTTTGAAGAGCAACGGAAGAACTATGTCTTGGCTAAACTTGGAGGAAAATAATGCAAGTTACACTCGTCTCCTGCTGTGAGTTACAGTTTCTTGGAGAGGAAAATTTAGTACGAGGGTGTGGCTGGATGGCTGTAAATCCAGAGAAGACAGTCTCTGAAACCCACATTGTTTTCAAGTAAAATAATGATATCTCGGGGAGAGGGAACGTCAAACTTTGTTCTAGCATAGAGAATCGAACTTTGTACCCTCTCGGCCACTGAGATGGGTTCTTCAGAAGATCTAACGAGGGAGATAAAAGATATGGATTTCAATCCCGTTGTTTCTCAGTATCTCTCTCTCTCTCTCTCTCTCTCTCTCTCTCTCTCTCTCTCTCTCTCTCTCTATCTCTATCTCTCTCTCTCTCTATCTCTCTTCTCTCTTTATTCTCCCCTTGTTCTCTATCCTTTCCCTCTGCCTTTTACTCATTCTCCCTCTTTTTCTCTCTTCTCTACACTCACCTCCTTACCTATCTTCTATCCTACCCTCTTTTTGTCTTTGTATGGCTGTGTATGCATAGGCGGATCTAGAATCTTTCTCTTGGAGGGGCTCAGAATGTACTGTAAGCAAATTATAAGATGTAACATTGATTGATTGATTTGCTTTATTTGACTTCGCTTTTTGTGCCAACTTTAGCTAATTTGCGAAGTTGGGGATGAGTGATGATATGATGAAATTGATGAATGGATACTCACAAACATCCATTTTCAGGCCAGAATTCGATGTACCATGTAACATTGGAAATATAATGTGAAGATATCTTGATATATTCACCCCCTCCCTCCCTCCCCCTTCTCGCTCCCTCCTCTCTCTCTCTCTCTCTCTCTCCATTATATATACAGGATGATTCGATGAAAGCGTGCAAAAATTAAACCGGAAATAAATAATGCACCACTGAATAATTTGAGATAGAGAACCTATGGTAGGAGAAGCAACCTTACGAGACATAGGCTGAAACATGTCGAGCTCTAGCATTTACTATGGTTCATAGGAGTGACAAATCAGTGGCATGAATAAACATTACTGACGTGCAATGTGTAGGGACATTCATTGGCATTGATTTACGCATATGGGTTACATGCTTGACGTTTGGAAACTAGTTTCCTAGCTATGACAAGCAGTTGCTAATAACGTACAATTTTGTACCTCACTACAGTTGTTAAAAAATGACGACAACCAACCAGAATGCAAGCATGACAGCAGTGTACAAGACTCTGCCCACACTCCTTAAAATATTCTTGGGTTGCTACGAATCACTTCACAAGAAGGAACAATCCTAAAAATCTAATTCCAAGTTCGTGTCAACTGGGGTCTCATAAACAAGTGATTTGTGATATCCCAAGAAGAGAAATGGAGTAGGTTCAGGTCCTCACAGGCCAGGGAATAGAGCCTCCCAATATAATCCAGCCGACAGAAAGGTAAAATCCAGGTGGTTCCGGACATCCACACTGAAGTGAGGCGGTGCTCCGTTTCTCCGTACGCTGGCTTCTCTGACCATAGGTTCCCTATCTCAAATTGTGCATCGCCTATTTCCTGTTTCATTTTTGCACACTTTCACTGAATCGCCCTGTGTATAAGATATATTTACACCAATACAATTACAAGGATTTTTTTTAGATACAATTTGTTTTCATGTATTGCCTACAAATTGGGACTGGGCCTTCAAAGTGGAATCCGATCCACTACACAATATGCCTGCAACATGAAAAAATCCCAGCACCTTTCAATTATAAGAGGATAGCATAGTAGATATTTGTGAACTACATTACTTGTATTTATTTATTTATTTATTTATTTATTTATTTATGCTTTGCACTTCTACAGAGGATTGGACCTCCAAATACAGAAGGCGTACACTGTGTTTGATTAATACAATAGAAATTACATGGAAATATACAAACACATATTCATTCATTCACGTACAATACATATAACATACAACATACGTAACACATGAGATATATATATACACACTTATCTACATACATTTAGGCAAGAGGTTTATACGTAATTCACAAGTATTGCAGACCGTAAATGGTAACATTTATATTAAGCAATCTATATTCTATCAGAGTTTCGTTTTCTATAGCACTGAATCTATTATTCTTTTATATCTGTCAAATAGAAGTGAAAAATCTACAGATTGGTTGTTTGCAACAAGTATATTGTAACTGTGACACATTCTATTTATTGGTGAGTTTCTACATTTCTGAGTTTTTGAAATTTTAGAAGTTAGAATATTTCTATTACGCAGATTATGTTTTCTTATATTGAATTGTATTTGACCGAGAAAGGAGCTGTTGTCTAAAACACCATTAATTGTTTTATACAAGTACAACTATTCTAATATTTTCCTCCTATTACGAAGACTCTTAAAACCAAATCACAGAAAGAAACAAACTTGAGAAATCACTTTCTAGGGTGAACCTTTCACAAGCATCGGTAAATATCAGTCCTAGGATAAAAAAAAAAAAGCTTTGTGCCTATCAGTTGACCGTTAATGCCTCGTAATCAACAAATCCCGCATTCGATTTCCGGTGTTGACTTATTTATGTGTGTAGCAAATCTAGTCCCCATTAATATATTTGTCCTAAACTTTGTTTCATTCCTTTACTTTTTTTAATACTTAGCTCAAACTTCCGAACGGATATAAAAATGAGGGCAAGTTAATGGGAATAACATTTCTTCCAGTTGCTTCCACGGGAAGCATTTATAAATAAGTAAGGTTTGAAGATTTAAGCTACGAACACAAATAAGAATGACTATACTTTCATAAATTAGTAAAATATAAGAAGCAACTGTCCTGCATTGGTAACGTACATTGTACGTCACTTCAAAAAAATCGAATTATTATCAAAAACACTTACGTGACGTGGAACTAATGACTTATCCTTCAACAGGACTACGCCGACCTTCTTTCCAGAGTGGTTAGCAAACAGCGCCAGAGATCCCGGGATCGAACCCCGGCCCGGGAATGGGTGTTCTTTGTGATCGTCCCTTCAACATTTTCACCACATCATCACTCATCCTCATCTTCACGATTAGCCAAAAGTGGCAGAAAAGCGAAGTAAAATAAACCAACTCAATCAATAAATTTAACAGGAATATGTAAAACACTCGGAACGATGAAAATTCGTCCTAGAAAGCATTGCGATCACAAAATATCACCCTTTTAAATACTTACCAGTTAGCCATCCTTTTTTGAGAGGGTCACGTGCTCCTCCCGTTAAATCCGTCAATGTGTGTATATGTGTATTGTGTTCCTCTGTCTCTCTCTTTTTCTACCTTTCTCCTCTCTTTCTCTCACCTTCCTTCTCTTCTTGTTGTCGATCCACCTCTCTTGTTTCCACTTGCTTGCGCACCCCTTAATTTTCATCTTCACCCCCTTCTTTGAGCACCCCCTACGTTCAACTAAAAACACTAACCCTTAGAGTGTCATATTATGTCATGTCGTCATATTGAGCGCCGAATGTTAAGTACTGAAGTAAGACCGTTATTATTGCAACAGGCAAGCTCTGAAAGAGATGCCGATACACATCCTTTCCTGTACTGGCGGCAGCCTCTGTAAAGGGCAGCGGCCGTTTTTAATTTCGTCAGCATTGTTGTTATGAATATTTCTTCGTTTGTTTCTTCAAGTTGTCTGTTTGGTTTTCGATAATTGCCTAGGCTATAGCTTAATGTGAATTGTTTATTTTCGTCCTGCTTGTTCTTCCTCGCACTGAAGCAAAAATTTCAGCTGCTTTCAAAGGTAAGGTATCGGGTTGTAACGTGAAGGGTAGTTTTCTTGTTAACACGTTCTATGTATTTGTTGTTCCACGTAACATGTCTAGTAAACGTACCATATCAGGCTTTTTTAGAAAAAACTGTTAGGAAGATGCCCAATGTTTACGAAGAAATTTTACAGTTCGTTGTTGGGGATAGTGCGGCAGAAGGGATTTTAACGAAGACGAAGTTGCTGTGCACTTCGAATTTTGTCCTGAAGTAGCAGACGGAAGGTACTATGTATTTTGTAGTACCTCCATTGGTTACATTGAAAAGGTTCAAAAATTGTTTTTAAAGACAAGGGTAATTTCATTTTGTAATTCACTACATGGTTCAATAAGACTATAACCTGTATCTGAATGTTTGCAGTCTATGACCACTATCTTGGAGTATAAGACTTAATACATATCATCATGGACGTTCAGAAGGAGGGCAAGGGGGCACAGTCTCCCTGGAAAATGGATGTCAATCTAAAGTTATATACTTCACACATATAATTTCATTTCAGTCAGTAATTTATGTTAATCAGAGGCGGCGATTAGGGGTGTAGTTGCTCCCCGCTTTTTGCTATTTTTACCCCCGCACTATGCTAAACCTTATCTACCAAGGAAAAGTAAACTGTACTTGAATCCCTTCCCCACTTTTGGCACCTTGCTTCCCCAGTTTTGAAAGGTTGCTTGTGTGTTTTATATTTTCTTTATTTTCAGCATCGCACCCCCTGAATTTCTTCCGCACCCCCTCAGCACCCCTAGATGATTAATCCTGGCGCCGCCGCTGCTTGTCTCATTTTTTCTCTCTCTATTTAATTAGAACATTGTTTCCGGATATATATCTTTTTTAGTTTTAATGTTTTGCGTCTACTATGAGCAAGATTTATCATTAAGAGATTAATTGCCACATCAAACTATATGATATGGATATATAGATAACTAACATATTTAATGTCATAAAATGCATTATCATTTTTAATCTGCTTAAATTTATATCAAATAACAATGTTCATGTTCTGTTAAGAGAAAATATACTGGATATTTGGAAATACAATAAGTAATTATAATGATATGAATTTAAGTAGACATGTATTGACTTTTTACTATTTATTTCTTGTGCTCATTCATTAAAACATGTATATGAATAAAATGTACAATTGTTTTCCTAGTAAGAAGTAAAAACTTAATATTTTGTAGAAAGAAACCAATTAATCGCATATATTGAACCACAGCTTACACAGTACATTTCTATGACGACATAAGAAATGTTAAGTTCTCAGAGTATCACGTGAATAGTAAGCCTTATTACTCTTTCTGCTTTGTTTTTTGATTACTCATTGAAAAATAATATGAGAAGTAGAACGTTGGCGGTGTTTTCAAATTAATGTTTATTTACAAGACAGCATAGATACTAAGACAAACTTTAGTATGAAGTTTCTAATGAAGCTTTTGTCTCTGAATACTGTACCTTGCGAATTTATCTATTATTTCATCATTTGGAATTTGTGCAAGAATATCACTCTCACTACACAAAACAAGCAAACTTGACAATCATGAATCCAGCAAACTGGAACAAAGCCTACTTAATAACCTTTAATCGAACATCACCCCAAGACCGTGGATGCATTTCCTTCCCAAAATCGTTCATCATAATCCCCCCAAATAGTTTTAATAGTTTTAATTCATGTTTATTTGAATACAATATCATGTTAAACTGTCCATATATTTTTAATAGTTCAGTCTTCGAAATTACGGAAAGCTATCACATTGATTGGTTAAGGGTAATAAGCTAAATTATATAAATATGCATTTAAACAATGTTTGTGAATGGAGAACAAGATTTATGAGATTTATAAAACCCACAATTTGAGTATTTAACAGAAATTGTTACACAACTTAAGATAGAAAATTGAACCTGGGCAAACCAAATAACATGCCGCAGCCGTGTGACCGATTTAATTATTGTTTCACAAGACATTACAGAACATTAGCTAGAAATTCCTAAGCTATTGGCCAGAATTTAATACGGTTCCTCCTTCAAAGAATTCGCTCTCTCTGCGTGGGGTAAATATTAGTAATTCATAGCAATAATTACTTGGAATTCTATCTTCAGTGCAAATGTCACTTGATAAAGTAAAATTGTCCTGCGACAAGATGTTAGAAATGCGAAGAAATTTAATATTATTTATTGTTATTTTTCTGTTTTATCGGGTAACGTTCAAGGTGTTACTGTATGAAGTACACTTAGTACAATTATTACAACATACAGGGAATCAATACTACAATAATACTGCTAATAGAAGTACATCATCCAAATGATGCACCTGCTTTAAATTGAGCAGAATCACAACACTATAAGCATTATATTTTAAGAAGTAATGTTATGAATCAAGATCGAGAAAGTAGTTCATTTCTTGTAATGCAGCTATAGTATAAAACTTTAGTAAAATGAGAAACACGCATTTTCGTAACACAATATTGCGAGCGAAGCAAGAAAGAAAATTTTTACATCTATTTCTTTGAATTCTTTCAAGAATATTAATTTAATGGGATGTCAATACTTTCTAATGACCCCGCCATATTTACTCTTATCCAGCTTCTCTTTTCGCACGTTCGGTGCCAAAAACGTGTGGAAACCATATCGCTAAATATAATCCCCTAAATATAATATTCGAACTCTTCCCCAGTATAGTAATCCATTGACAATCTAAGATTTAATTAACACTCAATACTTCTACCAAAATTTCCGTGCCAATTTTAGTCTTACTGTTTATGTTGAAGCGTGGATGTTTGTTGCCTCCTCCAAAACAAATAATTCTCAGTCAGCAGAATTTTCGCAACAGTCTAGACAATAGTAATATACAAGAATTGGATATCCACTCAATTTAACGCTCAATCCCCCCGAAATAAAATACCCTCTATAATCTAAGACTTAACACTGATAATCAAGAGTTGGATATTGTCCCCCCCCCAAACGTTTGTCTCAATCCCCCAAGAATCCTCCACGTGTCAATATGTAAGAGTTGGATATTTCCCTTCACCCCCCCCCTCCCGATAATACTTAGGGCTCGGAAGTTGAGGAAACATCCTTTTTTTCCCTAGTGTCCGAAGACGAGGCCCAACATAATATATGTTCATTTTGGGTCATTGTAGGCCAGAAAAGGTGGCTTTTATTTGTCCTTTTTTAGCTTTTTTTTAGGTCTCAACAGCTTTTTTTTGCAACTTCACCTTCTTTCGACTACGTTTTTACTACCCATTCTCAATTCGAATCATCATCAGTTCATCACCTCTTAAACATCCTTTCTGTAGTAAAGAAATAAAAAAAAGAAAGAAATATATTTGAACCATCCCTGAAACTAGAAAAACATTTTTGGACGACTGAAGCAGGTACGGTACAAGGTCCTTTAACCGTAACTTGTCTGGAAGGTCAAGTGGCAACTTTCTCTTGTTTTGAAACTTTCAATAAAAAACTGTGTGTTCCATACCACCAGAATTATGTATTTTTTTATTCATTAAATATGTAATTAAAACTGAAGTTATTAATTAATTTGGATCACATTTATACGTCTTTTTTCCGTTTTTAGGTCCTTTTTTTGGCAATTTATAGGTCTTCAACTTTCGAGCCCTAGCTATTACCCTTTACAATATCTTGGAAGTCTACAAATTGCTATTTATATAGCAGCAATGGTAACTTGTGTCCAATGCTATATTGTTCACGTCAAATTCCCATCATAAAAATCCCCCCCTCCAAAATTGGTTGGACGCAACGGGCGTCCACAAACTCAACTGTGAGCACCCCTGCCCGTATCTGTTTCTTCATCATCGATTAAATATGGTTCATTTGAGGTGCAAATTTTTTAGATATATTTTAGAAATATATATAAATGTTGAATTTTATGTTATTTGAAAGGGAAAAAATCCCCCAAAAATCTCGATGGCGCAGTCTGCGCCTGTACAGGACATCAGCATTAGCGGTGATGGATGCGAACACTAGAAATTGTGAGGACAGTTTCAATTCTTTTGATAACACTGAACGACCGCACTACGCTGACAAATACAAAAATTCTCGGAGCAATGTAAGATTTGGAAAAAGCACTGTTAAATGTTTTTCACTAATAACACTGATAAACAATGAAATACTCCTTTAAATAAAACTAAGTGATCTTTATGTATTCAGATGTGCTGATAACGAATATTGCACCCGTTTTCCTGTATCACCTAAAGTTTTTGAAAACACCCACATTTTATAGTTTTATGGTTTCAGGTCTGCGCACCCTGCTCCGCATCCGGCTTAACGTTTGGTTCCTAGCAAATGGATAAGAACCTTTCAACGACTTTGTGTGTTTATGACTGGGAGTTAATACTTCGTGGAGGAAACATCTGGCAGTAGAGTAATTTCCTGTTTCTCTGTTAAAATTTATTCTTTTGTGGGTTAGTCGAGTCTTAACCTCCTTTCCGATAACTTCGCGAGTAGCCGTATTTTATGTATGTGTATGTTCGTGAAATTGTGAATGTAATATTGTGTATAGTGAAGTGAAGTGTAAGTTGTATTTTAACAAAACGATCAGAGCATTCATAATTGTTTTGTTAAAGAAATATATTATAACTCAATTAATGAGTTCGCTATGTCACGCAAATGTGTGGATAACCTGAACTTGTTTTGTTCTGTTTGCGGGGAATTTACTCCGAAGTCACAGAGAAATACTATCACTCCTATAGTGAAAAAAAGCATATGAGTTGTATTTTGGAAGTAAAGTAGACGAGGGAAAAAGCTGGGCACCAGGCAAAATTTGTTGTAATTGTTCGCGAACTTTACGTGGTTTGCTTAATGGCACTCACACATCAATGCCCTTCGGAAACCCTGTAATATGGACAGAACAGAAAGATCATACTACGGATTGTTACTTCTGTTTAACAAACATAGTGGGATATAGTTCTAAATCAAATCATTCTATATTTTATCCTGATGTTCCTTCAGTCAAGAAACCTATGTGTCATGTTTTTATACCAATTCCTAAGCCTCCTAAAGAATGGACAGTGGATGAAACAGAACCAAGCAGTGCTTCTCCAGATGATGAACCTGGACCCTCATGTTCAAACACCGATCAAAATTTTCCTGATCCAAATATATCTCACTTTATTTCCCAATCCGAACTAAATGATCTAGTCAGAGACCTAAACCTTTCTAAAGTTCAATCGGAATTATTAGGTTCTCGTCTCCGAGGATGGAATTTATTACACGATGATGTTAAGGTGTCATATCGGAAACGCCAACAATCACTGACACATTTTTTTTCTGTTAGTAATGAGTAAAACCCGAATTTCTATGTAATTACATATTTTTTCCTTTATATGTACAAGCGTGGAATTAAAATATATTGACGAATTACGTCAGTAGAGATGTCACAGTGAAGTTTTATATTACATATTTTTACATATTTTACTAAATGTTACATATTCCTAAGATATGAAATATTTTTTACATAAAACAGTCCTTAAGAGGAAAATCCAATGAACTTTTGCCTTACAAGTTAAAAAAGTATCTTCTCACTTCCCCTCCCCATTTCCAGGTCTAAAAAAATATAGTAACTTAAAAGTGCGATTTGCCTTCGTTATACGTACATAGCAGTTCGTTGATTCGCCGCATCGTAACAATTACATCAAGATTCGACAGTGTTTCAGTTTCCAGTTTGTAACATGGAGCGGCAAGCAACACACAGCGAACGAAGAGAACCAACAATGGAAGGCGGCAAGTACAACGCTGAGAGGCACTTACCTTTCATCCGTTCATTGTTGTGATCGTTTTGATTTTTGCAGCCGCCGGCGACAAATCTTGAATGAAGTATTGTTAACTCAACCGTAGAATTTCGTATATATATTTCGTCGCCTTTCCATTTTAACCATTGGAGTTTTAAGAAGAGCTTGCCTCAGTATTTAAACAGTGTTTTAGCTGTAGAAAGCTGGAATGGCTCCGCCTACCTCCTCGTTATCTGAAAAGTTACGAACTTGGATAGCAGTCGATTTACTACGGATGGTAAAGTTATTTTTTGTCGAGTGTGCGATAAAAAAGTTGGGTGCACTATGAAGTCTCAATTAGATCAACATGTTCGCACTTCACTTCATGTGAAAAACAAACAACTACGGAGTGAATAGAAGCAAGTTTTACTAACCCAGATGCAAGAGGATTCTTCATTCAGTGTGTTTTACAAGGAAATGTGCGAAGCAATGATTGCAGCAAACATCCCTTGGTATAAAATTCAAGTACCGAAGTTCCGGGATTTTCTGGAAACATATTGTGGCCGTGAACTTCCTGACGAGTCAACCCTTCGAAAGCGATATCTTCCACATTCCTACAAAGAAACTTTAGAATCAATTAGGGCAGAAGTAGGCAGTTCCTATGTGTGGATTTCGATCGACGAAACAACTGATGCTTTGGGACGGTATGTAAGTAATTTCATTGTTGGAACGCTAATTGCTGATTCTCCATCTACACCACATCTCATTGCATGCAAAGTTCTAGAGCGTACTAATCATTCCACCATAGCACGATTTGTGAATGACAGTCTTAAATTGTTGTATCCGGATGGCGTACAAGAAGAGATAGTTCTTCTCATGTTCACAGACAGTGCGTCATACATGTTAAAAGCTGCTACGGCACTTAAAGTGTTTTATCCTAACTTGATCCACTTTACTTGCTTGGCACATGCTCTCCAAGGCATTGCTGAGGAGGTGAGAGGCAATTTCCCGGAAGTCAACCAACTTATTTCTTCCACGAAAAAGGTGTTTCTGAAGGCACCACAACGTGTGCAAGTTTACAAGGAACAATTGCCAGGTGTACCACTTCCTCCGGAACCGATTCTTACTAGATGGGGCACTTGGATCCGGGCAAGTAAGTTTTACAACGAACATTTTGAAGAAGTTAAATCTGTGCTTGACTCATTTTCGGCGGACTCAGCTGTATCGGTACGCACTGCTCAAAATCTCTTCAAGGACACCAAACTTGCTTGCGATATGGCATACATAAACAGCAATTTTGGTTGGATTGATACAAGCATAAAAAAACTTGAAACTGTTGGGCTTCCTCTCCTGGAAGCCATGGATATATATGAGGATGCAAGAAAGAAACTGTCTGCTGTTGGAGGAGATGTGGGAGAGAAAGCTCGAAGAAAATTTGACGCAGTGACTGAAAGAAACCCAGGTTACGTCAGCTTATTTACAGTGAGCCGCATTCTCAATGGTGAAACAGTTAACCCTCCCAATGATATTTCTCCTGACCACATTCACCTCCTGAAGTACGCTCCGGTTACTTCTTGTGACGTGGAGAGAAGTTTCTCTGCGTACAAGAACATATTATCTGATCGGCGACAAACATTTACTTCTGAACATTTGGAAATGTACCTGGTAACATATTGTAAGTTAAATAATTAAATACAGTGCCTGCCCCAAGATCAAAGGTAACCTGAATTTTTGTAAGTGCTTTTTGAGTGAAAAATTTGGGCAACGAAAATTTACTACTGAACATTTTGAATGGTACCTGGTGACATTGTATATTAAATATTGAATATATTCAAATTATGGTTAATATTTTTGCTCTATAAGAACATAAAAAATACTTAATGTAAGCATTGTAATATTGTAACTTCAATTTTTGTAAGTCTTTTTGAAATAAACATATCCTTTGTGAGGAAAAAACGTAACAAAAATAGGAAGTAACGTTTGGAATAAATATTTATAGTACACAAGAGGAAATAAAAAGTAGGCTTAATTCAGGAAATGCATGTTACTTCTCTCTTCATAAACTTTTGTCTTCTCGTTTAATATCTAAGAAACTAAAAGTTAAAATATACAAAACAGTAATTTTGCCTGTAGTATTATATGGATGTGAAACTTGGTCCCTTACATTGAGAGAGGAACATAAATTGAGAGTATTTAAAAATAAGATCCTTAGGAAAATCTTTGGACCTAAAAGGGATGAGGAGACAGGTGAGTGGAGAAGGTTACATAATTTAGAACTACATAATTTGTATTCATGTCCAGATATTATTAGAATAATTAAATCAAGAAGACTTAGGTGGGCAGGCCATGTGGTACGAATGGGAGAGGAAAGAGGAGTTTACAGGATTCTTGTTGGGAAACCTGATGGTAAGAGACCTGTAGGAAGGTCAAGACGAAGATGGAGGGACAACGTTGAGATGGATTTAAAGGAAATCGGTAGGGATGGAAAAGAGTATATAGATCTTGCTCAAGATAGGGACAGATGGAAGGCCTGTGTTGCTGCAGCCATGAACCTTCGGGTTTAAGAAGGCTAGGGAGTTAGTTAGTTTGTTTATTTATAGTACATATTTCATTATGAATTTACATATTTTTTACATATTTCAGACATTTTTATTACATATTTATGTACATATTTTAGGGGTTGATATTACATAAAAATCCGGGCTTTAGTAATGAGTTAACTTACTGAAATGATGTAGAAGGCCTTCTGCAAGAACTTGGAAGGAGTCACAACCCAAACGAGTGGAGACTATTTTTAGATTCATCTAAGAATAGTTTAAAAGTAGTATTTTTGTATTGTTGCATAATGGGAATATATACCCATCAGTACCCCTTGCCTATTCTTCCACCATGAAAGAAACGTATGAAAATATGGATACAATATTAAAAGTGATATATTATGAAAAATATGGTTAGCAGATATGCGGAGACCTCAAAATGATTGGTATACTGTTAGGCATGCAGACTGGGATTTTGCTTTCTTTGCGAATGGGACAGCCGGGCAAAAGATAAACATTACAACATTGTGGATTGGCCCATACATAAAAACTTAATTCCTGGAGAGAAGAGTGTTAGGAATCACCCTCTACTTGAGAAAGACACGATTTTGTTACCACCGTTGCATATAAAGTTAGGGCTGATGAAAAATTTTGTTAAGGTTTTGGATAAACACAGTGAGGGTTTTGGGTACTTGAGAAAAACATTTCCTAAACTCAGTGATAGTAAGTTAAAAGAAGGCATATTTATTGGGCCGCAAATCCGTGAGATCATTCATGATGACAACTTTGTAGAATTGCTAACAGAAAAAGAGAAATGCGCATGGTTAGCTTTCAGACAAGTATGCTGTAATTTTCTTGGAAATGTGAAAGCTGACAACTTCAAGGAACTTGTTAAGAACTTGTTGAAGTGTTATCAGCGCATGGGGTGCAATATGTCCTTGAGAATTCACTTTTTACATTCGCATTTGGACTTTTTCCCCCTAACTTGGGCACGGTTAGTGACGAATGCGGCGAGAGATTTCACCAGGATATTTCTGTCATGGAGAAACGATATGCTGGAACATCGGTACAGAACATGTTAGCAGACTACTGTTGGAACCTCAAGGAAGAGGTTTCTTGTGGCAGTTACAAACGGCAGAGTCCAAGAAAGAAATTTTGAAAATGTGAGTAAAAATGTGTTTTTCCCCTTTTTTGCATGAAATTTCTTAATTGAACAGTCAAAATCGGTCCTATATACATATTTTTTTTATATATATATTCATAGTTATCACTTCAATATTAAAATCTTATTTCATGAGCAAACAAACAAAAATAATTTCAAATTTCGTTGTATTATTACAAAGGAAAGTAAATTTTTTATTAAAAATAAAATATGAAAATCCAGGGAAAAACAATAGGTGATACAGCATTTCTACCTTCAGATTTGGATTCAGCGGGGTCGAATTATAAATAATCACCTATTTTCGTTCAAAGGAGCAAGAAAAAGTTTGAATTTGTTCATCAGTGTAAGTTTTAAAATAGTCACCAGCCGAATGCACTTCATACTGTGCTATTACAATTCTTTAAAACGGATGGTCTTTCTCACTTCTGCCCATTCAGTGTTTCATTTTGGCGCGGTCCCCTGGACTTGCGGCCTCGAAACTACAGCCTAGGATAGCCTAGTGGTAAATCACCTGCCCCTCCATCTCCCTGCTCTCATCTTCTTATCTTCTCTCTTTCTAGCTCCCCATTCTGCTCGATTGTCACTCTCTCGCAAGAAATTTACTTACCCGTAGCTACATATTTTGTCGCCCTAGGCAGGGTGATGGTTTAGCACCCTACTGCACTGCCAAGCACAAGCCATTACTTTCCTTCGATATTTTCTTCATACGCCATGGTTTGCGATATTTGCATACCTCAAAATTTGAAATAAGGAAACATAGAAAAACTCATTAAAATAATATAGATTACATTTAAAGATTCATAGCTTGGATTTCTGTTTTCAAAAAAATGTTTTTAGCATATTTAAGAATAATTCAGTTATGTCTTAGTGTTTTAAGAACATATTTGAAAACGTACAATCGCTACTACAGTAAAACTTCCTTAATCCGGACTAATGGGGGATAAGTTGACCGGTTTAACGAAAGACCGGATTAACTGAAATAACCTAAAAGAACAATAGAAAGTGCATTAAAACTCCGTTCATAGCAACAAAACACGTTTATTATGGTATATTTGAAGGGCATAGGCCTAAATACACATACAGTAGAACGTTTGCGTGAAACAGAATTTCATCAGTGGTTGACTGCCTTTTCTTTGGGAAGTTCTCTTGTTGACTTCTAGCCACATTTAAAACTTGCATGATTTTTTTTTTTTTTTTTTTTTTTTGCCTTTTGCCTGTCCGGATTAAGCGAAGTCCGGCTTATCGGGTTCCGGATTAACGAGATGTTACTGTACTTTGAGAAACAGAATATTTCGGTAGTGTCTTAGCACAATATAAGCTTACAAGTTAAAAAAGAAATTAAAGTTATGAATAATAAAAAAAAAAAATAGAAATATTTTTAATAAACTGTGAATTGCACCCTTGCCTTCAGCCCTAAACCTACCTGTCATTGTCACTATCTCACAAGAAATTTACTTAAAAGAGAGAGAGGATGTGTGTGAGATATTGTTTCAACGAACGTCTCAAGTAAAGAAGCAACGGAAAGGGAAGTGGCCCACCTTTCCGCCTTGAAGAACTCCCCCCTCCCCCCCCCACCCTCTTCCGCTTCTCTCTCATTGTTGTTTCCGCAAGGAGAAACCTCGTGGTTGAGGTATGGAGAGGAAGTGGAGGAAATTAAGTTTCTCCATTCCGAGGCAATTTTTCCATGTTTTCGTCCACTTTCTGTTTTGGGAGGGACGCGCGTCCTGCAGGTCTATTTCCCAGAATAATGACGTGAAATTATGTCATTTCGATGCGTTGAGGTTTCTCTTGCAAAAAAGCAATGGTCCGATGCCAGGATATGTGAAAGCAAACTGAAGGATTCAGATGTGCGTTAAACATGCATTTTCGAAATAAATTGCCGAAATAGCATGGCAATTTACGAGCAATTGTTTTCCAGTAAGCTGGCGTGAAATTGCAATGAATGACAATGGGTTTAGTATGGAAATTTATGCGGGGGGAGGGAGGAGGTAGAGGCTGAAGCTATAACCATTCATGGATTGAGATGTTCATTTTAAATCAACCTCCCTCACCAGGGAGGGAACATATAAACATATAAAACCCTATGAAAATAACATTGACGATATTTTTTTTTAATTTTGCAATAATTTCGACTTCGTCCTTTCATAAATGAATGGGTTTGCTGTGGAGAGAAGCAGTTTCTGAAGAAGTCTGCTATATTTGGCAACTTTAGTTTTATAACTTTTTCCCCCCGAAGTAAGCCCGCCTCCACCCGCATACATTGGAGGGTATGTGCTTAGAATCCTGGTATCTTTAAATAAACCAGGACGTCAGTCTCCTGAATTTAAACGGTTCCCTCGCTTATCTTTTCCTCTTTTTCCTGCTTACTTTCAATTTCCATATATAAAATACAAATAAGAATATAGAATAGATGGAGGTTCTTTACATAAATTTAATAATTTTCAGTTTATTTTATTGACCCATTCTGGTGGGCAGAACAAGTTTTGCAATTGCTTGTTTCTTTACTGAGTATTAGTCTGATTGGTAAATTAACTTATTAGTAGTATAAATTAATTTGACTTACTTTTTACTTTGTTTAGAGATTTGTAATAGTTATATAACTATTGATATAAGGCTATCGGACGTCTAGATTTAGTCGAGACAGTCTATTCTTTTTAATCAGTATCCTGACTATTTTCTAACTGCAGCTGTGATGCAAAAATGTATCTTTCTGGTTAACTTACATTTACACATGTTCTTTACTTTAAACACCTATCGTTTAATTTATAAATATATATTTTTTTTAAACATGGATTATCATGGCTGTTCACTGGTCCTGGTGTTGAAATTTGAAAACATTATTACTCTGTAGAACATAGTATCCTATGGGTGTGCACTTCAACAATGCGTCCAGAGGAAGTGTTATAAGTCACCCCATAGGCGTGCCCACGGGGAGAGTCAATTGCCCCCTCTAATCATGGGCGTCCGCAGATTTTTTCCACGGAGGTACAAGTAAGGTATTTTTGCATGAGGAATATTGCCCGATAGTAGTGTTGCCCCCTCAAAAAACACCACTTGAATTTGAAATTATCGCATTAATTAAATTACTATGACTGAAATCAAATTATACGTGTGAAATATATATACTTTTAGGTTGACATTCGATTTCTAAAGGGGAGGTGTGGCCATCCTTGCTCCCCCATCCAGACGTCAATGTCCCTACATTATTATATTTTCACCTAGAAATTTAGTGTAGAGGAATCTTATCGCGGTTATTAAACGCTTCGCTTAAAGAAAATAAAGTATTTTCAAGCCGATTAAAGTTCAAGGCAACTATGGGGGAAGGGGGTGCAGGGGCGCAGCAAGTACAGGGGGAAAATAGGCATTGCCCCTCCCCAACCTTGGACGGAAATCAATTCTAGGGGGGCGGGGCAAACATTGAGGTAAATGAAAGCAAGACTAGTAGAATCTAAGAGTAGCAGGGCAAGATGGTACTCAAGATGGAGTTAGTTTTCACGTCTTTCTTGCATTATTTCTTCCCGGCCAAGAGCACCTGCTGGGGGGCATAAAAAGAAATTGCCCCCTCGATATCAAATTTTATACAAATAAAAAGACATTACCTAAAATTTTCTTGATCGCTCCGCTCGCAATGTCTGCTTTTCTTAGTATTGTCCCCCGTAACTAGGGGGCGGCGGGAGTTAGCCCTGGATGTCGAACTATCTAAATAAAAAAAAATTGTAAAAAAGAATGCCATGGCTCCCCATGAATTTATTTGTGCCATATTAAATCAATATTGTTTTCAGTTTGCAAAAATTTGTATCTATATATTTTTTCTCGCTTCGCTCGTACTTTTATTCATTTCTATAATGCATTGTAAATTAGCAGAGAGATAAGTTATAACTACCAAGTACTTCAGACTCTTGCTGCTAAACAATTATGTCTTAAATGCATGAACACAATTAGCCTATTTGAAGAAAAAAGAGCGCGGCACATTTCAGAGACAATTTATTTATTCGTTATGGTGCCTCCATGTTTCTGCATTATATATATGCAACCCCCCCACACACACATATATATATATATATATATATATATATATATACACCCATCAATGCAATGAAACTAAAACAGTGAGATAAAATGAGTTTTTTTTTATTCCCAACTGAACTTTCATCAAGGCTTTTGCCCCCCCCCCCATCTCCTAATCAGAGGGTCTGCGCACGCCTATGAGTCACCCATCTCAAATACTCGCTCCTGTTTTTGCGTCCATAATGATGCTAAATGTATTGGCAACCAAGTTATGACCACCTTTCACTGAAAATAAGGCTATGGGAGAGTTGTATTTCATGGAAAATCGTATTTGTTTGAGTTTATTTTTTAGGTCCATTTATGCACAGAAAAGCAGAGACGACCTACAGTTCAAAGTGGGATCCGACCCACTATGGGTCTCCACTGGGTGCGTGGTTATTTGTTTTTAAAAAGAATTCGATTTATTGTTGTTAAGAATTAATTGAAGTTACTGTTGAAGAACTTAATAAGCATATTGCAAAAACATGTACGGATTTAAGCAAAAGAGGTTACTGTTATTTTGATGCCATTATGTAAGTATTAAATAAACACATTTTCACCTACAATAAACATTATTTTTAAAATAATAAGGCTATTAATTTTCGTCATAAAAAACCGTAAATATATAACATGGCCATGATGTATATTTAAGCAAGGTGGAAAATAGGAGTTGTAGTGTGGACAAGAGGGAACATCAACTCGCCCAGGTGAAAATTTTATCTAAAGCCGTTTCTGCAGACAAGCGATCCAAAGACCACATGCAGTAAATCAGTTGTAATCCATCTAGCAGTTGTGTATTTCTAATGACCGACAGACCAAACAAATAAAATCTAGCGAAATTAAGAGGCCGAAACACGCCCGCTCTAACAAACACGATTTATTATTATTATTATTATTTTAGTAGTAGTAGTAGTAGTAGTAGTAGTAGTAAAAAAATAACAGTACTCACTCTGTCCACACTGCCCTGCTTCGTATTTCAGATTATTTCCCCTTCCGCCGTATCCGTATTATTACTGCAGTATCTGAGCGTTTTGTAGCTAACTTCCCTCCAAATATTCAACAATGTTAAATATTACGTACGTATATGTTTTCGCTGTGTATAGTTTACCCTTTCATCATGAAATCAAGCACTTTACACTGAAATAGGAACGAGCATTGGACAACAATGTGTGGCATACACTTTGGGAACCACTTAAATAGAGAAAATTAGAAGTTAGGGACAGCGAAAAGGGCAGAGAAAATAAAGATCGGAAAAAGATACAGAGAGAGAAAGAAAGAAAAAAGAAGCATCATACACAGAGAGAGAGAGAGAGAAAGACAAGAATAAGAGGAAGAGATAAAGATTGCAAAGATATAAGTCCACATTATGCGCAGATAGGCTAATCGGGGCCGGCCGGGAGCAGGGGTGCCCACAGGGGGTATTATGGCGCAGGCTGCGCCATTGAGATTTTTTTTTTGGGAGGGGGGGTTCCGCTTCAAATAATATAAAATTCAACATTTATATATTTTCCCAAATATATGTATAAATTTTACACCTTAAATGCACCATATTTAATCCATTAGATGAAGAAAATATAGTATTTAGGCCTAAAGGTGTTATCGAAGGGAGGAGGAATATCCAACTCTTACATATTAGGCCTTAATTGACACGTGGGTTCTAGGGGGGATTCTGAATTAAACGTTGGGAGGGGTGTAGTATCCAACTCTAGGTCTTAGATTATGGCGGGTATTTTTCAGATATTGTAGTTAGAGGGGGGTTGATCATTAAATTGAGCGGATATCCAATTCTTGTGTATTACTATCGTCTTAGATTGTTGCGAAAATTCTGGTGTGGAGACTGAAAATTATTTTTTTGGAGGAGGCAATATCCACTCTTCAACATCAACAGTAAGTCTAAAATTGGCATGGAAATTTTGGTGGTAGGATTCAGTATTAAATTTAAAGGGGGAGATAGGAAGCTCTTCATAACCTGTTAAATCTTAGACTATGAAGGGATTTCTGTAGTGGAGAGAGAGTTCGTACATTATATCGGGATCATAAGAAAGTATTGACATCCCCATTGTATTAATATTCTTGAATGCCAGCAAAGAAATGGACGTAAGTGTAACTTTGTGTTGCGAGAATGCGTGTTTGGCACTTTACTGAGGTGAATGTGAAGTTTTATACTATAGCTTCATTACAAGACATAAGCGATATTCTCTATATTCATTAATAACATCACTTCTTAAAATACAATGCTTAGTGTTGGTATACTGCTTAATTTAAAGCAGGTGCATCATTTGGAACAAAAATATATCGAATCCGCATTTTTAATTTCTTGTCACAGTTAAATTTTACTTTAAGAAGTTAAATTTGCACCGAAGATAAAATCCAGGTAATTATTGTTATGGGTTACTAAAATAATTATATTTACTCCCAAAAAAACGGGGTGGGGTGAGTTTTTTGAAAGCGAAACCGTATTGAATTATCCACCTGAGCTTAAGAATTTCTAGCTAGGTTTCTGTAATATCTCGTAAAACAATAATTGAATCGGTCATACGACTGGAGCATTTTATCTGGTTTGCCAAGGTTGAATTTTCTATCTTTATCTTGCGTTTTGTAACAATTTGTGTTAAGCACTGAAATTGTGAGTTTTATAAACCAACTCACAAACACTATTTACATGCATATTTAGAAATTTAATTTACTACATTTAGACAATCATTGTGCTAGCTTTAATTTTTTTCGAAAATCGAACAATTAAAAAATGAGAACAGTTTAACATGGTATTTCATTCAAATAGACTTAAATTATTAAGTATTCATCCAAACTATTTTGGGGGGATTATCATGAACTATTATTTGGCCGGTCTTGAGTGATGGGCACTCCTGTTTAGGGAGGAGGGGCATATCAAATATAGTGTTTAGTAGAGTACTGCATTGGACCACTTTCGCTCGAAAATACTCGATTAAATCTCCCACGCTCAAATATAATAATTATATTTAGTTCAATGTGACAATAATCGTACAAATATATGTGTAAAAATTCGTCCTGGTAGTTTCAGCCCATCATCTATTCATTTTCATATGTATTGGTAAGATACACTGCGTCTTTCACTTAACGATCCATATTTGAAGGCCCACTACTACAGAAAAAATACGGTTACATGTGAACTACTGGACTTCGAGCGTATACCGATCGTTTGAATGTTCGAGCGTTATTCGCTTGAGCGAAGAAACTTTCCATTCCGTAAGCCATTTAGCGTCATACGTGCGAACTATTAGACGATTGAGCAAAAAGGCACTCTAGTGTTCAGTAAAGCTAAGAAAAAAGTTACTTTCGGTAGACACGCTGTCGTAATTAAATACTTGATGGGGATTACGATATGGTTTGAGGCGCGAAAGTTATGATTTGGGGGAACGCATGACCTGATTTTTGGGGGGATGCGCCATTGGCCTTAGGAGTGATCGGCAGCTGGCCGGGAGAGAGGTCAAGAAACGTGACAGACACACACACACATACACAGAGAGTGCGAGAGGAAAAGTATGAGGAAGTAATGAAAATAAAGAGAGACAATAGATCAGAAATCATGGATGAAGAAATACTGAAGAAAGTAGGAAGTGCGGACGAACAAGTAGGCATTCTTTTTTTGCGGAGGGGGGGAGCAGTAAACCTCTTCCTCTCGGACACCCATGTCCACGAGGCGATCTCTGTGAGGGAAATTGTTTGCTACGATGCCAGGAATCCCGGGTTCGAATCGGGGGGCTAGTCATGGTTGTCCCTTCATCATATCATGACTCATCCTCATTTCGCGATTAACCAAAAATAGTGGCAGGAAAGAGAAGTAAAATTGACCAAACCAATCAATCATTCCACCATATCCATAACTGCCACACTTCAGCCCCAATTCTCGCTCGTCTTTCATAAATAAGCTAGCGCGAAAGGAAGAGTGATTTCCCTGTCGTTGTACCTCAAACGACTTCAGGGCTTACCATGAAGCAAAGCTAACAGAACTCGTGGCAGAATGCAGGGAGCCAGGTCTGATGCCACTCTTGCGTGCCTCCCTGGCATTGTTAGGGGGAGAAGCAGGTCGCGGTCCACAGGAGCATCTTCACGGAGATAGCGTATCTGAAGCGAAACAACCAGGTTGTATAAAATAAAGGGACCGACGTCAACAGTCACGACATTGTTGCCTTTTGTCATTTGTGAAGTACGTGCGAAACTTCGTAGAGATACACGTGGCGTGTGCGTTAGTATCCTCATCGCGAAAAGTGATAAAGGTATGTAAATTCAGAAAGTGCATATATGTGTTTAGTATCTGCGCATGGTTTCGTGTGTGTTTAGAGACTAAAATAAACCGTCTCCGTATATGGAATGAAGACGCTTGCGTGACCAGAAATTCCGTTGTGGGAAACTATTTTTACAGTAATCATGTCATATTTCCTTATCATATCATGTATCCGACGTTGTTTTATTGTTGTTGCTGTTATCATTATTATTATTATTATTAGGAAATCTGAACCAGACGGGAAGTTATAACCATTGAATATGGTAAGGGTCCCGCAGAAGCAGCTGTGTGGAAAAGGTGGGAGGGGGACTTGCAATGGATTCTTCTAATGCTTTGTTCTAAGCATTAGAAATTTTGCTTCTTTTAATGACATGATTTTTCAAAGGATTGGGCCGACCCCCGTGGCGGAGGTTAGGATAGCGCGCTACGACGCCAGGTGTCCCGGGTTCGATTCCCGGTCTGGAATGGGTGTTCATTGTGAGTTGTCCTTCACGAATTTCATCCAGTGCCGGCGATTAGAGGGGCAAGGGGGACAGTTGCTCCCCACTATGCTAAACCTTATCTACGAGCGAAAATAAACTGTCCTTGCGCCCCCAGTTTTGCCACCTTGCCCCCCTAGTTTTGGAACCCAATCGCCGCCACTGCTTTCATCATATCATCGCTCATCTTCGCGATTAGCCGAAAGCGGAAAATCAATCAATCAATGATGAAGTCTTGTACATTTTAGATTCTAAAGGTTCCCTTCCTATGTTGACCACATGATATTTTATTCTTATGAAGTCAGGATAAGCGAGTTGAAACTTGAAACGTATTTATTGCATATAGAGAACGTAACAAGCAATCTTTAAATTTCTTACCATTTTCATCAATAGTTTGAACTCATCATGGCTATTTTCCTTTCTGTTGATATTTTTTTAAAAAATCTTCAAGAAACAATTCCTTATACGGGAATACCGTGTTAGGGAAAGATAATGGAACAGGGAATTCATAAATATTGATCTCAGAATATACATGCGCACAAACACATTAACATAGGTATCGTGCGTGCACAACTGTTCAATTATGTGCGTATTGGTTCTGACAATCTTTCTTGGCAAAAAACTTGCGTCGTTAATTGATATGATTTAATTAACTTATCTTTTCTGACACTTTTGGCATTCGCGAAGATGATGATGAGTGATGAAATTGATGAAGGGATATACATGAAGTTGGCCCCAGCCCAGATCGGGATTTCAACCCGAGACCCTGGCGTTGTGTTAACCATTCTTTTTCCCCCTTCTTTTTGAAAGAACTCCTAAGCTGTAGTTTTCCCCGTCATTCTCTTTCTCAATTTTCCATGCATATAAGTTTCATTACTCGTCTGTTTTTCTCATTGCGGTCAAAGACAAACATCCATGTCTTATCCGGGATTCGAACACGGGATCCCTGGCGTCGTAGTGCCCTGTGCTAACCACTCTACCACGGAGCTCCGCAACTACTTCTTGCAAACATGCGCTTACCGACAGGCGCTCAGCGTGCCTTCATCGTCAGCATCGTACTTCCTTCCCACCCAGGGAACCAACATCAACCAAAAAGCTTTCAGGGTGCCTTATAACAGCAAAAATTATATTTGCATATTTAACGATCTCCGCGTGAGATTACCCTGTTTCATATCTTCCCGGGGGCACTTCGAAGAAGGTGAATTTCCATCATCAAACGCGCGAGAAAGTAGCGAAAGTCACCTACCGCCCCTTGTCGTAATACTTCATAATCACTGTCACAAGACAAAACAAAAAGTCTCACAAAGAGGAGGATGCCGAACAAAGGAAGCTTTCGTGTGCCATAACAATCGCCCACTGCGCGGGTACTTACCACGTCTCCTGTCTCCAGCGATATGGAAAAGTAGAGAGAGTGAAGGGCTTGACGTAAGCACGATAAACCAGATCGTGTCTCACGAACTTGGCTTCTGTTCTTAATTTGTTTCATACAAAGCCAACTCGTTTACGTGGAGATGGTGCAGTATATACATCTGAAACCTTGAACAGAAGCATGGAAGCAAAATGTGAATGATATTCAACAACAGTTTGGAACATAGATATTAACAAGAGAACCTGAACTTAGCAACTTTGGCTAGAAACTTAAAACGCTGTGTGAGCCATAAAATAAAGAAGAAGAAGAAGAAGAAGCAAAAGGTGTCTTCTCTAGACATGGGTGTACGAATTAACGGGAGGGAATGCCGGGGATTTCCCCCTACAAAAAATGTTATTCCCGCCAAAATAAATTTATTTTTATCCCCGCCAGGGATGTTTTTATGCCTTTCACAGAAAATAGAATTGAAAGGATATAGTAAGGTAGTTGAACCAAAGATGGGCAAAGTTAAACTTCCAGGGCAATTTACAAATCTCTAAAACTAAACTCCGTGACCCAACAGCCTATAAAGGGCCAGGGCCTGCCAGAGCCGCTTTTCATTGTGTGACGCGTGGGCAGCGCATCGGATCCCATCGCCGCTGCTTTTCTGGCTTTCGTGAACAGAGCTCGCTACTTCTTGAAGTAGCTTCCCAATTGTCCTGCATTAGTGTAAGAAAAAACACCAGATGGCATTTCGTTTTGCACATTGATAGTAAAATTAAATAGGGTTACAGAAGAGACTCACACAAATGCCAAGTCCGATTATTGCTGTTTTTCTTTCTCTCGAAACGTAAAATATGACAAAATTGGCAAACAAACTACATAGATAAAGTTGAACAAAACTTGCGTTTATTTTTCGATATCGTATGCATGTATAACGATTATAATATAATATTGCACATTGCGTAAACAGTTTCTTGCAAACTAGCAGGTTTTCGAAAGCTGATTGTTAACATTTTGTTCGTAAATACATTCTATATAGATATAAATAACCCGTGGCGCATCAGCCGATGAGAGCCAGAGCCGAACTACCGACTGCAGGGCTCACTCCGTGGGAGATCATCCAACCAGTTACGGGGCGACGTGCGGTCAGCACGACGAACCCCCAATTGTTGTTGGAAGTTTCCATGACCGGGTTACGCTACTCATTCGTAGCTCCCCAATTTCCCAACGATGGTGGGTGGCCATTTGTCCCATAAACATACCGAAATCTCAAGAGAAAAGTTGTAAGCTTCCCCAGGAGATTTGAACCTGCGCGCGTCCCGTAGCCAGACGCCTTGCATCGCACGGGCATGCTGCGGCACTAAGTAAGGGCGATTGTTTTTGCTAATAATGCTGCAGGTGATGCGTATAACAGCTCACAATTACGACATAATAATCCGTGGGCATTCTGAGTCGAATGGTGTGCAGATGGTCTGACAGGTGGCAGCACTTTATGCTGCAAGGTTAAAGGACACAATTGTGCACGTGCGAACGTGTTTGCAGTGTCATGGCGTCAGGCCCCCCAAGATCCCTACCAGCCCGGATTTTTCCTGTGGGATTTACTGAAGGGCAGGGTGTATCCAAACAAACCGCGTACGTTACAAGCTTTAAAGGACAACATTTCGGCTGAAGTCAGGAACATCAGAGACGCAACCACGAATTTTTGTCTGGGGGGTGGGGGGAAGTACCAGGAGGATAAAAGCGCCAATAATAATAATAATATAATAGGAATGATAATGACATTATTATTATTATTATTATTATTATTATTATTGGCAATTTTTCTTGTATTTTTTCAACACGTTCAATTTCACATTAGCTAATAATGGAAAACAAACACACAAACTGTTATTGAAAGACAAAATGACGAATATAATTCCTTTGTACATATGACGTGTAACTTTCATGTAGAACATATGTTTTACACATATGCAACATGGAGCGACGTAAAATAAGAAAATACATATGTAACATCTTAACACAAAATTGTGCACGTATTCAATGTTTCTTTAATACATATATATATATTATTTAAATACATTACATAATCAATTCATCCACCTCATAACAAACCAACAGCAAAAATTATATAAATTGTCTCTCATATGTGTGCTCCTATCCCTCAAAACGATTGTTCCTACATAAAAAAAAAAACAACTGGTTAGCAACAACAGTCTGAAGTACACATTTGGTCTTACTTTTCTCTCTAGTAATTTGCAATACATTGCAGAAAAGAATTATACTACGAGCGAAGCGAGCAAGAAAGTTTTCAGATCCAATTTTTGCAAACTTAAAACAACATTAATTTAATAGGGCGCAAATAATTTCACGGGGAGCCATGGCATTCTCTCTTTTACAACTTTTTTCATTTAGATCGTTCGGAGTTCAGGGGCGACTCCTGCTGCCCCCTAGCTACGGCTCTGAACTTGATGAGATTGTAAAAAAAGGAGGCATTGCGGGCGAAGCGAGCAAGAAAATTTCACAAAATTTTATTCTTTTTTGCATAAAATTCGAAATCGAGTGGGCTATATTCCCTCTGTGCCCACTGAAGGCGTCCTTGGCCGTCAATGTTTAACCAACCTTGTCTCCTCTAGAGTTGATTTCCTTCCAAGATTGTGGGGGCAATGACCCCATGTGGTTGCGCCACTTCACCGGAGAAACACTGCGGCGAGTCACGGCGAATATGCAAACACGGACGGCCACTTTCAACACATGCTCTGATCACAATCAACGGCACACTATCCAACGCACATACGTTCATATCTGTGTGCTATATTTCAAATTAAAGCTCATTTTTTCGGGCCGGTATTATAAGAATCACCCTGTAGTATACTTCAAACTGTTTCACTCGGGTAATAAAATTGATAGGATATTAAATCAAACGTATAAGACGACTTTATTGGAAGCTGAATTTCTCATGATTCAGGGCAAGCAGAGAGCGGGAAATAGGGTCATTTTGTTAAGTGTTTGTTGAAGAGAGAGAGGGAGAGAAACACACAAGTGATAGAAATAGAGAGATTAAAGGAAAAAGTAGAAGAATAGAGAGAATGCCGAAGAGGAAATCAATTAGCGGGATATGAAGAGTGGATCGAGAGAGAGGGGTAACACGATCAAAGAAATAATGCTGTAAATAAATAAATACATAAGAAGGCATAAATATTGATTAATTGATTTGGTTAATTTTACTTCGCATTTCTGCCACATTTGGCTAATCACGAAGATGAGCATGACGGATATGATGAAATTGATGAAAGGACACTCACAAAGAACACCCTTGCCGAGGCCTGGATTCGAACCCGGGACCCCTGGCGTCGTAGCGCGCTGCAACGAAGACAGCAAGAAGGCATAAAGAGAAAGGGATATTGAGTTCCTTCCTTCCCGGTCAAAATTTTCCTGAGCCGCCCCTGATGATGAGAGGCGATTATACAAGTGCTGTGCCATTTTGAAACTGGTTTTAAAATGTGAGAAATACAGGATAGAACTGTAGGTATTCAAGGTGTTCGGTATGCGATATTGATGGGATACATTTTATTTTGTATTTTCAGACATTAGGAATATTCTAACATTTTTCAAATGCATTGTATTTGGAAGCCTGAGCATGGGAATTTTTATTAATTCAATTTTAATTGTATTGCTCTAATGAATTACGGTGCTGTGGACTCTGGTTGAAATTCATTTTGATCTGGAAGCGTTCCTCACTAGTGGAAGCTTCATCATTACATCACAAAGGTGATTGAGAATACATTTCAAGAAGCATGAAGAAACACCTCAGAAGGTAATCCTGCGTGCTGTGAAAAACATCTGTGAGACAGCTAATGCTGGCAAGAAACCTTCACCTGAGCAATCACAAACATATCGTAGTGCAGAGAACATTTAAAGCCTGGCGAATACTATTTTCCCTGTCGCCTCATTTCCAGATTCAGTTATATCAATTGGTCATCCAGATCACAAGATGTAGTCCCACAGGACTACTTCCTGTAGGGTTACCTTACCTAAAAGAAAGGGTGTTCATCAGAAGACCCAGAAACAACTGTTGAACTCAAGGGAAACATCTGGACCATTCCAATCGATTTGCTGCACCATAGTATGGACAGTATGATTTCGAGAGCCCAAGAATGTTCTCCTAAGATGCCCATTTGTGGGATGCTATATTCAAATGATGAACAGTGCTGTAAATTCCTGTATCTTGGTTATGCATTGCACATAGTGCTAAATATATGTGCTTGTTCAATTCCTAGAAATGTGCATTTGAAATGTGTTCCATCAATATGGACCACCCTATATAAGTAGAAAGTCATGATAATTTTGAATGTCCCCATACTTTAAATATGCTTCCTGACATTCTCTACCACAAGCAAAGACCGATAGAGAATACTACATTGAAAAATAGCCAAATGCTAATGAACGTTCCCGAGTGATTGTAGAATGTTTAGGTACCCGTGAAAACACGGATAGACGAAATAAAATACATCCTGTACATAAAAACACAAACGAGGTTTAATAACTTTCAACATGCGTACAACATGGCGCCCGAGGGATATGAAACTAACTCTATCGTAATCAACAACAGACTATCGAACATATTTGTTCTTCTTCTTCGTAGTTACATGATTATACATACTACAGTGCTCAATCACAACAGCTAATTTGGTATAACATCATGTTTCAAGATTGATTGATTGATTTGCTTTATTTTACTTCGCTTTTGTGCCACTATTGGCTAATTGCGAAGATGGAAATTAGTGATGATATGATGAATGGACACTCACAAATATCCATGCCCAGGCTGGGATTCGAACCCGGGACCCCTGGCTTCGTACCGTGATGTGCTAACCACTCCGCCACGGGGCCGGCTCAAGAGAGTTATGTTAAATTTCAATAACAGTTCTCGAAAGAACTTCCAAAAATTGCTATAGCCGACGATGTTTCACGTCGTCTTAGCTGGGTATTGGTATAAGTTTTCAACCAGCAATAATCGCACCTCGGTTAACCCTCATTGGTTACGATATCGCCACTGCGCAAAGCTAATATCCAGGACCCATATTTCGCCTAATGTCTGTCATCTCTAAATGAATACATTGCAAGCTCTTCATTTAAACATATAATTAAAATTTACATTTCAATAATTTTTAGAATAACTCAATGCTTTTAATATAAAATACATATATCTAAGTGATTGATAATCTAAGTTTTAATTGTATTTATTTGTGAAGAACGAGTATAAATGAAATCAATAACACTTCTCAACTGCCATCTGTTGGAGAAAAAGTAAATTATTTGGCATCCATACTTTGATTTCAATATTTGTTAATGTTAAACCTTGTCAGGTTTTCCTAAATATACTCTTGTATTTATACCTACAAGCAAGGGCGTGCTGCCGAGGGGAATTTGAACGGGCTAATCCCCATCCGAAGTAATAAAACACATCGGAAGAGCAAAAATCGTCCACTTATTTAAAATCAAAAAGCTTTATTGGACTGTCTACAGAGTTGTGGGAGGAAAAGCAGAAGCAAATCGAGTTCATTGAGGTGAAAGTAACATGTCCTGGAAAATTAATCAGCAACGTCTACGAAACGAACCTTGTTAGTGGGGGCAGGGAAGAATCTTCCCCTTTTAATTCAGGTAAATATTATGTTATATTTTAGATATTGGTGTACGTCACCCCCGGTAACGACGTTTGTGCACAACACTGAACTGAAGAAACATTTATGTACTTAATCAACAAATTGAATTACGGATAAATTATGGAAACACGGCCTTGGTGTAATGCATTCTCCCAGGATGATAATGGATGATTTTCAAATTGACTTGAGCAGCACAGGCCAGTGTGAGAAATCTGTCCGCAACAACACGAGATCCGGCAAGTTACGGCAAGGGTGCAGCAAAACAAACGCCCCGAGCATGAAAATAGACCCGGTGTTTATAGGAGTAACTTGACAGGGACAAAGATGGCACTTGACCTCCCCACAGATTTTCAGGTTTATTAAAATTTACAAGCTAAGGGTACTTTTAGTGGCCTTACTGAAGTAAGAATTTAAAAATGAGGTTTCTTTGAGGTCAATTAATCCGTTGAGTGTGTGTTCGTTCGCATCAAGACAATTACAAGGGTTGGTTCCAGGCCAAGTTTGTGGGCAGATAAACTAATCGAGACTGGACATTCAAAGTGGAATTCGAGCCACTGCATAACGTACCTCGACAGGGAAACGAACCAGGACCATTTGATAATACAGTGTATTTTTTTTGTGTGAAATAGAAATAATTCTGCATTATTTGTAGCAACACTGATTACGTAAAGATATAAGCTTTCCTCAGGCGAAACTGTAACAAACCCGGGAAATATTGACCTAGAATCAAGGGCACTCGTATGATTTTTTTTCTCAGGAGGAGGGTAAGTAGTAAGATTTCATATCTTGCCCTTCAGTCATAGAAACTTTTATTAATGTTGTTGTTGTTATTATTATTATCATCATTTTACAAATCATAAAATTCAAAGTGAACAAATTGACATTGTACACAAGTTCAGACTGGAGTTTATTATTTAAATAGCAACTGGAATTGCCTTGTTTCCTTTCCAAAAACATCTATCACTTTGTTGATGAACAGTTCTATGTCGCTCTGTACTTTTTCAGAATGCATTATTATCAAACAGAGACCACTTAATCTACTGTCTTTTACGGAACCCCTGGTCCATGTTTCTACATGCCGCAGATTACCACTGGCGTGCAGAGGGAGGCTGAAGACGCCACAACCCCTCCAAAATTTTGAGAAAATCAACTTTTCAAATAAAAGTAGTGAAGAACTCGGGGAAAAAGCAGTGCCTCAGAATGACACCCGAATGCCATTTGGGAGAGTGGAAAGTTTATATTGTAACAAATATTGTATTGTGTATGCCGCGACCTTAGAAAGCAGTTATGCACTATCCACCTTTACAATTCAAGACCCTCCCGAAAAGAAATCCTGCGTACGCCAGCGAAGCGTACTGTAAAACAGGGTGTGAATTATAAAGGACAGATCTAGATTTTTCGTAATCCCAAACAGCTTGAAATTTAACAGTTTTCATTCCAGAACTGCAAACGCAATCACATTTGAAGGAGAAATAGTGTGTATAATTCGAGATTTTCATTGAAAATTTTACGACCTGGTCGTGAAATGGAGAATTTTCTAGTCCAGAACCTCAGAATTATTAATATTTCCTTCCCAACCCCGTCACACACACCCCTACTTACGGCAGTCAGCATCATTCTAATGTCTCCTGTGAAAACGTTCTCTCGTTATTTTCTTGGACATGGCAGTCAATTGCTGTAACTGACAGCCCGTAAATCGCAGAAAACAATATTCTTCGTAATAATTTATCACTACATTTTCACCATTCGAATTACATGAACTTTTTCAGATGTCTTGGGGAGGGGGGGGGGCAAAGTAGCCCTGTCCCTTCCTGCGAGCGCTGTTGCCTAGAATGCTTCTGCTTTGTGTCCCATCAGTTAACGTTCATGCCTTGCAAACAAAAAACTTCTGATTTCATTCCCAGCCTCGGCTAATTTAAGGTGTCTACTAAACCTATCCCGATTAATGTGTTTGTGCCAAACTATGTTGTATTTTTTAGTAAGGAGGGTGAATAAAAATTATGATTTTTATTTAAAGAATCATTTTTGTTGATTTGTTCTATTTATATCGATTTTTTTAAAACGCGCTTAAAATTGATTGTTTGATTCTTGGAACCTAGATTCTTACTTCTAAGTATTAGAAGTGGAGATATGTAACCTGAATCCAATAATGCTCTCCAAACGTGATACGTTAAACAAAGATGAAAATCGCATTTTTGGAGTTAAGTCCCTCTGGTTCTCATACGACGTAATGTCCATTTGCCCAGAACATGCGGGGCAAACGGACACTGCAACACCTTGTGATGGATCGAATTATTTTGAGACAGACACTCCTTATAATAACAATAGTAATAATAATAATATTATAATAATAATAAAGGCAGCCGAGCGAGATGCTGATCACATCATCCCAACTATGTCTGAGATTAAGAATATGTGGAGCTCTATACCTCCACAACATCCCATATGCATTGCATATATCCCTTCATGGCATATGTTGAGACTGTCCCAATTCTCAAACTGTGATCTTCAATGTTGGTTGGTTGGTTGATTTGGTGTTTTAAGTCCACCTTCAGGCACAGTAAGGCTAATTGGGACTGGGCCTACAGTTTAAAGTGGGATCCGAACCACTATGTGCCTCCACCGGGTATCGAACCCGGGACCCCTTGATTACAAGGCGACGACACTACCACTGCGCCATCGGGGAGGCCATGATGTTCAATGTAAATGGTATTTATGTTATTAATGTTACTTTAACTTATGCATGTTTGTTCTGTATATATTGTTATATTGCTCTTATCGCTCTGTATAAAAGACTTTGTATCTAAAAAGGAAAAAGAAGAAAACAAATTGTTATAACCATAGCAACGAAAACCAATAAGAAAAAAATTGGTGATGGAAATTGTGAGATTTCCTGCGCCCGTATTGTATTTGTTATAAATATAATGATTCGTTAATTACCGCAATTTTATTTGCATTGGTAATCGTTCTGCGAGTTTAAGCGCAGCGGCGGTTATCAGTATTCACACGCACAGGGGTATCTTTATATTTAATAATAATAATAATAATAATAATAATTTCTTTATTTTTCAGCTAAAAAGTTTTTTAAAGTTATTTTTAAAAGTATGCTTAGGGTGTCTGTTTTCCCCGTCCTTATATATATTTTTAAAAAATATGGATTATGTACAAATTTAATTTAGAATTCAAAATTTTGTGAATATTATTTTTTTATTGGTACTACAGGTTATGTAAATTTTAATTAAAAAGAAGGGATTTGTTTCTCTTAGTGACCTGTCTTGATATACCGGGTGAGTTTTTTAGCTTGACACAACGAAATATCTCGAAAAGTACGCATCTGATCAAAAAAGTTCTGAATGAAATTTGTTCGTCTCAAAGGGGCTCATCCAATGATGTCAAACTCCACCCCCACCCCACCTCCTGGGGGTGGGGCAAGGGGCAACTTTCAAATCGCAAATGGGAACCCCCATTTCTTATTGCAGATTCGGATATTCCAGAAAAAAATACGTAGGTTTTGTCTGAAACTTTTTTTTTTTTTGGATTTGTGATAGATGGCGCTGTAATCGCAAAAATGAAATATTGCGGAATTCGTTAAAAATGCACTTTTAATTTCAAAATGACGTGAGACATGATGAATTTTTATAAGAAACTGCATTTAGCATAACCCAGGAACAACGACGTGGACGTAGCAGTATTTTGTTCCCATCGGAGTCCCGTCGCCTCTCACCATTGGGGTGCTTGTAGTAGGTGAGTCCCCTCGCCTCTCACCATCGGGGTGCTTGATTGTAATAATCATTTTACAATAAGTGCTCGAAAATGCCACCATCCACTTCGATACACTAATTTATCCGCACTTGGAATGATTGGACACAACTGAGATGCGTGCCCGGTGGAATCTTTCGACATGCATTGGTGATTCGCTCAATCATGTTCTCACGCGTTGTTGGCAGTTCATTATAAACTTCAGTCTTCACGTAGCTCCACAAACAAAAGTCAGGCGAAGTAAGATCTGGCGATCTTGCAGGCCAAAACACTGGACCACCTCTTCCGATCCACCGACGGTTGTACACGCGATCTAATACTTCCCGTGCTGCAACGGAATAATGTGCTGGACAACCGTCATGTTGCAACCACATTGTTTGTCGCACGTCTAAGGGAAGGTCTGCAAGCAATACTGGAAGTTCGTTCTGCAAGAAGTTTTGATATTTCTCACCATTTAAGTTGCCATCGATAAAATATGGACCAATAAGTTTATCGCCAATTATTCCACACCAAACATTTACATTCCAAGGGCGCTGATGTTCAACTTGGCGTAACCAATGCGGGTTTTAGACACTCCAATAATGCATGTTGCGTCGATCAATCGTACCGTGGATTGTAAAAGTCGACTCGTCAGAGAACAAAACTCGGATAAAGAAATTGGGGTCTCCTTGTATTTGCTGAAGCGCCCATTGACAGAATGTCACTCGGTTCTGAAAATCGTCGCCGTGAAGTTCTTGATGCAAAGAAACATGAAACGGATGATATTTTCTATTCTTCAGTATTTGGCACACAGTAGTCTGCGAAATTCCCGATTCACGACTTATTTGTCGAGTACTAACGTGGGGGTTATGAGCCACTGCAGCTAATACCGCAAATTCATTATTTTCTCCAGCAATTGTTCTTCGGCGATTCCTTTTTCTTTGGTTGTACAGTTCTCTCAGTGGAGAACTGTTGAACAACTCTGCGAAAAGAAGCGTGCGATCGCACCTGGACTGGAAAACGTTGAGCATAAAGAATCACAGCATCAATGATATTCCTGCCACTCTCTCCATAAATGTACACCATTTCAATTTTCTCTTGCACCGTTATAGCCTGCATTATAACCACTAATGGAGTCAAGGAAGAAAAACACTACTTCCGTCCTCTTCTTCAGGCTTCGTGGCAGATTATGCCGTGTCTGTTTGACTAGGAAACAAGGTCAAATGGTTTTTAGGAGGAAACATGCGGTCTTGAAACATGCTCGGCAGTCTGTTCAAAACGTTGTTAACCACTTAAAAACTGTAAAACGTAGAAGATTTCACAGTTCCGTAAAAACCTTTGACCATGTGAAAATAAACAATCTCACTTGCGCGGAATGGATCGTCGAGTTAGTCGTCTTCAGAGCTAATGTTGTGCTGCTTATGTGCTGCTGATGTGCTGCCGATTGTTGGTACTGGCCCCGCTCACTTGCTTCTTCCCTCCCCCTACTTTTCCCCGCTACTCCCTCCGCCTTGGAACTCCTCTATCATCATGAACGTTCGTGTCATTTCTCTCGTTACATTAAAGCCTATTTGTTTTTATCTTCTTCCATTTTGTTTAACATCTTTACCCATCTTTCCTTTACATTCCCTTTATTCAACGTTTTGCAGTTTTATAATTGGTTAACCTCGTTTTTAACAGTTTGCCGAGCATGTTTCAGGACCGCATGTTTTATCTTATAAACCATTTCACCTTATTTTCTGGTCAAACAGACACGGCATAATCTGCCACGAAGCCTGACGAAGAGGACAGTGTATTTCTCGAGAATTGCGCAAAATCTTACTTTTTGCGATTACAGCGCCATCTATCACAAATCCAAAAAACGTTTTAGACAAAACCTACGTATTTTTGTCTGGAGAAAACGAATCTGCAATAAGAAGATGGGGGTTCGCATTTGAGATTTGTAAGTTGCCCATCGGCCCACCTCCAGGAGGTGGGGTGGGGGTGGAGTTTGGTATCATTGGATGAGCCCCTTCGAGATGAATAAATTTCATTCAGAACTTTTTTTTTATCAGATGCGTACTTTTTGAGATATTTCGTTGTGTCAAGCTAAAAAACTCACCCGGTATAGTAATATCATCGTGTGTTTAATGAGATTAAAATTGGTACACCCACAAATCAAAGCCCTTATGCAGTAGGGGTTGGAATTTTTGCACTAGTCCAAGGGCTGCAACACTAAATACGGTCATGCGAAGGGAGGGTGGTGTTTAGGATATTGTTAACTCCGGGTCTCGACATATTAATCCGGGCCTGTCACATGAAAATTCAAAAAAATAAATAGTTCCTTACTCTTCGAAATCCCAAACACGAAGGGATTTTATGCAAGAGGTCTCAGAGCATAACCTCTGACACTAAGTATTGATGGCAGTGTGGGAGGGGAGTATAAACAATTTACAAAACACTTCTCAAATACTTGAGTGTTCAGTTTTTTTTCCTTTGTATCTATTACCCAAATTGTTTACTAAGCCAAAAGTTCAATGTGCTGAATGACAACAAAATTTATTTTCTTAGGTGGAACGTCGATGGCCTCCTTCTCGTCCGGGACTATATTCCTGTTGCTAGCGTGGGTCACGGCGTGCGCTGCTGTCACAGGCAGGCCAATGATGACCGACGTGTACTATCAGGATGACCAATCGGACAGGGAGAACATGTTCCCCGCCAGCGCTCAGCACTACAGTAAGTTAATCTTGCGATTGGATGATTTAATCAACACTCACTATTTATAATTCATACTATTAGGCAAGGTGCTGTATTTCGGGAGTGTTGCCTACGTTTTTCTCCTTAGGTGTAGATTTGTGTATGGTCCTATTTCGTAAACCCGATAGATGCAATCTATTTATGATTTGGCACACACAGGAAGTGTACTATGTAGAAATCCTATCGGTATGCCAGAGACCCTGGTTCGAGTCCTTGTCGAGTCTGAACTTTTTCGCTGGAATTTTTACATAGCTGCAATATAGTTTTAAATTTTAGGGTAGTGCTTTAGAAACAAGGTTGTTAAAGGTCCAGGAATATTAAATAAATTGAATTCCGGTCCAGGAGAAATATAAGCAAGCGTAAATGGGTTCTGGACCGTAAAGAACCTTTATATCTGTAAAGTATTTCAATTCGGTCCAGGAAACTTTTTTCCGGATCAATTTAAATACGGTCCAGAAACCTGTTATTTCCGAATCAATTTAGGTACGGTCCAGGAACTATTCTTGCGAATAAATTTAAATACGGTTCAGGAATCTTTTGTCCGGATCAATTTAAATATTGTTCAAGGACCTTTTTTCCAGATCAATTTAAATACGGTTCAGGGACCTTTTTTCCGGATTAATCCCATTAGAATTTATGGGTTCCTGGACCTTCAACAACCCTTTTTAGAATATCAGAGCTTGTAAGGATGAATTATTAAAATTGCGGGCATTTCTGAGAGGTTTGAGTAGCTGCATTAGGTTAGGAGAAGGAGTCGTCATTAGCAGTAGCATAGGGGAGGGATACATTATACAATATTAGGTATTTACCAATTTTCACCTTCGTTTTAAAGGATTTTTTCAAAAACAAAAATTGTAATCGGGTGTCATTTTATGCTGAGATTGGTTTACCCGAATTCACTACCTTCATTTGAAAATTTTGATTTTTTAGACATTTCGGGAGGGGCTGTAGTCCTATATGCTTCCTCTGCGCACGCCAATTACTAAGATTATCTCTTTTTTCCATTTTTTCCTTCCTTTCTATATCTTTCTCTTTTCTTTCTTCCCCTATTTCTATATCTTTCTCTTTTCTTTCTTCCCCTATATCTTTATCTTTCTCTTTTTTCTTCCCCTATTTCTTTATCTTTCTCTTTTTTCTTCCCCTATTTCTTTATATTTCTCTTTTCTTTCTTCCCCTTTTTCTTTACCTTTCTCTTTTCTTTCTTAACTTATTTATTTATCTTTTTCTTTTCTTTCTTCACCTATTTCTTTTTCTTTTCTTTCTTCACCTATTTCTTTATCTTTCTCTTTTCTTTCTTCCCCTATTTCTTTATATTTCTCTTTTCTTTCTTGTTGCAACCTTATCTTATTTTTCTCTATCATTGTTTGTTCTATTTCCGCTCTCTTATTTTCCTTTATATGTCTCTTTCCTTCTACCTCTGTCTATCTTTTTTATTTCTGTGTCCCAATCTTTCTTTTCCTTTTATCCTACTGTGTGTGTATGCAGTGGCGGCGATTATTGGGGGCGAGGGCGGCAGTTGCCCTTCCATTTTTGCCACTTTTGCCCTCACACTATGCTAAATCTATCTACGAGGGAAAGTAAACTGTCTTTACCCCCCAGTTTTGGCATCTTGCCCCCCAGTTTTTGTATCCCAATCGCCGCCACTGTGTGTGAGGATATTCCTGTATTCGTGCATAGGTTATTTGGATAGTTTAGGGTCCGGCCTTTCCCACCCTGTGAAGATACCCTTGGGTGAGACGATGAGGGGAAAATTGACATGAAAATTGAGGAAATTGTCCTCCGCTTGAGATACTGGTGTACACTCATCGGCAATAAAAACGGGATACCTATATACTGAAATACTCGCTTCCCTGCAAGGCGTTATGTGTGTTGCCTAAATCTACGACGTTGGTAGAAGTTGCCGTTGAAAATTTGCTATTAAAATCCACTTATTGCCGTATAGGTAGGCAACACACATAGCGCCTCGCAGGGAAGCAAGCATTTCAGGATTTCATTTTTATTGCCGTTAACTTTACGTAGGGCGCCACGTGTCCCACCCGTGGGAAGTGAAAGACAGGTGAGAATTATGGCAATTCAAGCAGGTTTTTGGGAGGGGAGAGGGGGGAGGAGCAAGTCCTGGTTTCACCTGATTTACATCAATTGGTATAGCACTGGCACGGTATGCCAGTGACCAGAATTCGAGCCCTGGTCAAGTTTGAATATTTTTTCTCTTAAATTTCTGCATAGTACATCTGTGTAAAACTGTCCATTTACGATCAAATGAAGCACGAACAGCAGATTGGATTCCACGCTTAAAAGAAGTGACGTCAGAGCACACGTCATATTTCTTCTCGAATTCGTGGTTAACGTTGAACGGTTCCAATTTAAGCGTTTCAAGAGATATTGTGGACCAATCATAGCACATGTTATTGAAATCGGTTATGAAAAAAGCATCAACGTACAGAATAGTATTTATTTCTATTCTACGGTGAAGAGAGAAAGACGCGGTGTGGTGTATTCACGTGATTGTGACTTGCAAGAAAAGGAGGAAGGACTGGTGGAAATTTTTTGCCTACATTTATTTAATGGCAATTATACTACAAAGAATAATGTATATTTCTACAGAAGTGAGTGATGTTATAAATAAATTATATGTGACATCCAACCGCAAAATATTATTTATTGTGTTGACCTTAAATTGTAGTTCACACAAACAAAATGGAGAGAAATTACCTATAGTGTATGGGTGTAAAATTATATTTTATGAAACTATTTTATTTCACCATGATGGTGTCTTAAATTGCATTTAGACTATAATACCGAGAAAATACATCACACTTTAAAGACATTTAATTACAAAACTGGATGTGTTCTGGAATACATCTTCCTTTGGAAAGAAAATTGTTATCTTTGGTACGGCTAATCTATTTATGTATTTTTCTTGTTGTATATACTGCCACCAGATGTAATATTGTCAGATTTTTCATTGATCGTGTACGGGCACAATTTCAGACCTATCTAGATTGCCAATAAAAACTATTCAACACATTTTATTTGTCGATTTTGTTTTGTCATGAATGCTCTGTTTTGATGACAATTGAATCCTGTACGCATATCCGGCCGTAGGTGGGTGTGGGGCGTATAACCAAAATTATACAGAGATTTTGGTTCCTTAAATCCTTAGTCTGAAGAACAAGTGCTCTATATAATCACAATATAAACATTATTGAAATTAATAAACAACTTGTATATTTCGTATTATTACTTAAGAGGAATAAGCAGAACATGTTGAAGGTTAAATCCAAGGATTGTGCAAGTCTAATAAAATATTCTAAATTTGTATTTATTTTCATTTCCGATGTGCCAGCCTGTGGAGGCATTTATATTAAATCTGGATGTGTTCAATATCAAACTATTATTTTGCCTATCAAAGTGGTAATTTTTAATGATCCAACAACATTCTCTATCATAATTCAGAGGTCCCGGGTTCGAATTCCGGTTAGGACATGGATGTTTGTGTTTGTCCAAAATGAGAAAATATAAAATTTACTAAAAAATTATATGTGTGAAAACTGAAAAAAGTTAATAACGGGGGATACTACCGCTTAGGGGTATTCCTTTATGTAAAAAAAATTAGGGCTCTCCCTAGGACCGGCTTTGACTGTACGGACGACTTAAGGTAACCCCATTGCTATCTTCTGGAAATGATTAACTCTGAATTATTCCTACCCTGCAGGCTACTGGGACGGAGACTACGGCTATCCCGGACACATCGGAGGAGGAGGGGGACTCGGAGGGGGGCACGGAGGGGGGTACGGAGGGGGCGATGGCTTCGGGGGCATCAAGCCCAACCACAAGGCCCTGGCGTTGAAGGCGCTGCTGGTTCCGCTCGCAGGGGTGGCTCTGCTGGGGGCTGCGGCCACCTTCATCTCCAACCCCATCCTGCTGCAGCTCGGCGTCGTCACGGGGAAGAGGAGGCGCCGGAGCTCCAACGATCTCGACCCTCAGGCTCAAGAGAAATTGCACGAAATAACGCTACTGGAGAAATTCATGGCCAACGTGAGTATACTTTTAACAAGCATATTTTTTTCATGTTTAGGCATGTATTTCGGTGGTGGTTACTTTTTAAAACTGTTCTGTAACTGAGTTACAGTTACAGTCACAGGCAGTGGCGTGCTCGAGGGGGATTGGTGGGTCATAATCCCCCCGCTTTGGTCCAGTATTTCTAAAAAGAGAAACACCAAACCAAAGGTAGGAAAGGATGGGAAAATGAGGGCTGAACTACTAAAAAAAAAGTACACATAATATCCCCTTTTAAAAATCTTGGGCACGCCACTGATCACATGCCCCAGCTTTCTGCTTCCCCCTATAATTCCTCAAAAAGTGTATGTGTGGGTGTGTATTATGGTTGAGCCGATACCTATAACGATAACGATACCCTTACCGATTACCATGGATACGCACCAAAATTGTACATATTGAAAGTTGTTCAAAATACTGATTAACACCATTTATAAGCATCAATTTACCAGAATTTTGCTTTAAAATGTTCAAAACTTACGTCATAATAAAAAAATACCTGTTTTGTAATCACAAAATACAGTTTTTTTTGTTGTTTTTTTGTTTGTTTTTTACATAATATTGGTATAAAATTAATGGAAACTTCAAATTTTTGCACAACTTCCAACATTTAGACCCCGAAAAAATGTCACTTGACACTCTTTTGGACCCCACGAACAATCAAAAAGCCGGTATCGGTAAATAATATCCAACCGATATTTTCTGATACTGCTACCACTAGTATCGGCCGATATCGATGCATCGGTATCGACTCAGCCCTAATAAATATGTAAAATATCGCTTGTGTCAATCTTGTTCCCTAATAATTTAATGAAGTTTTCGAAGGATAATTCCCAAATACTGTTATTTTATAAGTAACTCTGAATTACTTTTATGGATACTATTATTTTAGATAGATACAACATTACAGATTTACAACTAGTTTACCAGTACATGAAAAATTTCCGTCGTTTACCTGAGCTTTAATCAGAGATGAATGCGAGTGCCTTGTATTGATTGTAGAAATTTAATCTTCTGTTTTCACTGCAAATAGTGGTACTTAATGTATTTTGTCAACTGTATTTGTACGAGGTATTACAAGATTGAAACATAATACTTGAAAATAATATAAAGAAAAATATACAAAAGGGTCAGTCCACGGCCACTATTTAATGGCCAAATCACACGGAACTGGATTTCGAGAGGAATGCCCCAGTTGGCGCTGAACTAAACTGGCTATCTGTGTGGAAATCATGGCCGCCATGCTGACTGTTTGACTGGTTTTGACTATTAGGCCATGTTCTAATTGCAACTCGCTTTCTCTGCTGGATTCTGTGGAACAGCCCTCAGAGCGAAGTTTGGCTATGTGAAGATAATCTGTGAGTTTGCCAAAGGAAATTTTTGGTTTGTGGATTCCGAGTGGTAGTTGATTTTCTGCATTCGGGTTCAGTTCTTTAATATTTACGAATTTATGCAAAGCGATGAGATTTGTACGTGACAAATATGATTAACCAATAATGAAAATCCTTATTATTACAAGTGTATTAAATGTCTGACATATTTAGCTGAACAATTTTTTTTTTTTTTATGAATGAATCTTGCGAATCTCATGTATGAATAATAAATATGCATACCAGCAGTGGCGTACGCAAGGGGGGGGGTTACGGGGTTTAACCCCCCCCCTTGAGCTTGTGAAATATTATGAAAAATGCTGAAAAAAATTAAATGACCAATTTTTCACAGTCAAAGATCTGGGACAATAATATTACTATTACTACTTCTAGTACTACTACTGCTACTACTACTACTAATAATAATAATAATAATATAATAATAATTTGAATTATTATTTCCATGCAGCATGGAGAAAAGCACAGCATTCCAAACACACGCGTCTTTCAGAGTGATGTCTTGAAAATAACCACGAGTTTATGAGGTTAGGTTAGGGTAACTATGATTTAAAAGAGAAAAAGTTTTTTTCTATCTCAGTTGCAACAATGTTCAACACACTGGCGTACGCAGGATTATTTTTTCGGGAGGGCTGGAATAGTAAATGTGGATAGCAAATGGCTTCGATTTGGAGGGCAGTATGCATAATAAAATATTTCGTATTTTTGGAGCTTTTCAGTCTATTAAAATTGTATTCAAAGACAAAAATGGTAATCGGGATTCACTTTAAAAGAGGTTTCGCATTTACACATTTTGATTTTCTTAAAGTTCTTAACGGATTTTTATTTGAAAATTCTGATTTTATCAAAATTTCGGTAGGGGCTGGAACACCGTCGGCCACCCCTCTACGTACGCCAGTGTTCAACGAACATGTATTTTTTTGTGTGTGAACAATGAGAATTAACTAAATAAAGTTATTGGTACGTTGTAAGAGGCTAATGAATAGACAAAGGCTAGGCGGACAAGAATACAGTCACCAATTCATCTTCCCATTATATTGTTTACCACAGCTCGTTCGAATGTCTCTCTTTAAAATGGCTCACCTTGTTGACTAGACAATTATTAAAACGACAATAAGCTTAACTATTGTAAAATGTTTTGTTGGTAAGAACAGCGAGATAATCCAGATGTGAATTATCGAGGACCTTTATTCGGGGAAAAAGCCGGAAAAAATTCAACCAATTTCGGGAATCGAATCCGGATCTCCCGTGTGATTGTCACTTGTCAGACGCTCTACCGACCAGATCACCGCAGCTCCTTGGATGAGTTCCATACTTTGATTATTTCAATTTATTTTAATATATTTTCTTGTATTTATGGCTCTTCTTCACCATTGAAATGTCTCACCTCGTTGACCAGACAATTATTTCGTAACAAATAAACAAAACAATGCTCCCAGGATTTGATAAAAATCGAATGACTAGAAAGTAATTTCGTTCTATTGTTTTCATAAATACTATATTTATGTAGATCTCTACTACTTAATAGTAGTAGTAGTGGTATTTGTAGTATTATTAGTATTAATTCAGCTAATTAATTAATTATAAGTATTATTAATTAATTGTGATTATTATTATTTAATTAAAGTATAATAAAACAATGGTAATGTGAATTTGGAAAAAGTTTTAGAAATAACACCCCCCTTGATGAAATCCTGCGTACGCTACTGCATACCAGAGTTAATTAAAAAGCTTGTTCAGAACGCATTGATTATCATATTCTCTTTCGAGCCAATTTCTAGTCCATTCTTACCTTTTTTTTAATTTTTAATAACAGCAGTAATTCGCCTACAACGTTCTTCAAATCGCTCGTCCATCTCTACAGATTGTCTGCTCTGCGCAATGTCTTATGGGAACAAAAGTATACCGACAAGTACGGTAACAAGTAGCGTGTGAGGCGAAAACTAGCAAATGGGTAGCCAGTCCAGCGCCAACTAGGGCATTCCTACTGGAAATCCAGTTCCGTGTGATTCAACCTTTACTCCTGGTCTTGCTACGCAATTGTTGAATTCTGCCCCTGTTCACTGGAACTAAACAACCCGTCATGAACACGTACAATGGCATTATTTCTTTCCAAATAGCAAAACCTATTGACACTTCCATGCCAGAAAATGAAATGTAACAGATTTAAACGTTTTTGAGAGACTTCCATCGTCCAATTCGTGCACGAGTCAGATAAATGAATTTTAGAGAAGAGTTTGCAACACTTACCCACAGTGAGGAAGGCAAACGCGATTTCTGGACAGAGCCCTGCGTCAACTTGCCAGACGAAACTTGCAAGAACAACATAAGTCAACGAGAGACATGCAGCAAGCTTAGACAAGGAGAAAACGCGAACAGAAAATTGCGTCTTGGTTGGAGAACAGGCACCGTCGACAAGGAAGCACGATAACATTCTAAGTAAAGCGGAATCATCACTTCAGATTTTGACAACACTTTATCCTTTCATGGCTCATGCAGAAAGGAATAAATACACGAAATATATTTTGAGAACTTCTGAAAAATCTACGCAAACGGCGTTTGCCCCACCTCTCCTTAGCGGACCATTGACTACGTTACTCCCAAACGCTGGGAGAGGATTGATTTCATGCTGTTACATGTGAATGTCTTTATTCAAGAATGCGTATAGCAGTTGCGCTCTGAGTTAGGGCAGTTGGGATAGTTACATAAAACTTCCTCGATGTTTTAAGAAGGATGTTTTTTGATTGGATGTATTTCATGGAATGTTAATTCCATTTCATATATTGCACGTAACCACCTTACCGGAAAAAAATATTCAAATCTTGCTTTAGTTATGTGTACAACTAGTCTTTGTCAAGGCTGCACACAGGATTTTTTTTCTCAGGGGAGGCGGCAGTGCTTAAAAGTAGGGGAATGGTTTGTTGATTTCGTGCTTTAAGCCCACTATGTGCACAGTAGGGCTAATTGGTACTGGACCTACAGTTTAAAGTGGGATCCGAACCACTATGTGCCTCCACCGGGTATCGAACCCGGGACCCCTTGATTACAAGGCGACGACGATACCACTACGCCATCGGGGATGCTATTTAAAGTGGGGAAACGTGGCTAATGCTTGCCACCAGTTAAGAGAATTCTCATAAAGCATACCCGGTACCAGGATAATTTGTATAGATATAGTCACGGCTATAAAAATGGGCGTGTCCTCCCATTTCGCCATATTGCGTTATCACCTTCTCCAAAACAATTTCAAATGATTTATGTGACACGAACTTTCTAAGGCGAAACGGGACATCCCATTTTGCCTTATCCTGTTTTGCCTTACACACAAAAAAATTCCCACCTGGAAATATTATCGACTTGATGGGGAATTCATAATGGGAGCTCAGAGCTTGTGTTGTTGCCTAACTTGGCTCCCATTGTCCTGTCGGTTAGGTTAGGTTAGGTTAATAATACATTAATAATAATAACCCTTCATGTCGATAATATTCCCTGGTGGGAAATCTTTTGTGTGTAAGGCGAAACAGGATAAGGCGAAATGGGATGTCCCGTTTCGCCTTAGAAAGTTAGTGTCACATAAATCACGCGAAATTGTATTGGGGGAGGTGAAAACGCAATAAGGCGTAAAGGGCCAGATCCTGAAACACTGGTTTTCCTGTAATGCGTTATGTGTGTTGCATAACTCCCCGGCGATATCAGAACTTGGAATTTAATATTTGCTATTACAGTTAGCATTTCGCCGTAGTGTTAGGCAACACACTTAACGCATGCAGAGAAGGCAGTATTTCAGGATCTAGATGTTCTATTTTTATTGCCGGTGACTGTACATAATCTGCTGTCTTTCGCGGCACCCGTCGTCAATGTATTCACGTTACAATTTCAAAATTTAAATTATATCTCGTATTTCCAGACATCTCAGGGGGGCAAGTGCCACCCCTATCCCCATCTGCAGGCGCCCTTGGTCATTATGAAGCATTCAAATAATTATATTAATGAAGAATGACATTTAACAATTTTATCCTACGGAAAGAGGCTTAAGAATAACAATCGTCGCTGCGAGAAAGAATATTCAATTCCTCCTGATTTTTAATATTTTTTTTTTACAAAATGCTCGGCTCCTACTCAGACTTTGGTTGAATACATCTTTATTAACATTTAATAAAAAAAACCTGTGCTGTCGCAAAATTTATTCAGTAGGCTCTTAAATAATACAGATTAAGGCAGGGATCTTCAACTCGTCAGGCAGTGCGGGCCACATTAACAATTTCAATCACGCTCGCGAGCCACGAAGCTGTACTACGGTATTGAGAATTGTGAGATGCTTCCATCTACCATTTACTTCATCCGGTTTCTATGTTAAATACTTAATTTTTCGAACGGGCACGGGCCACGGGAAACGGCTCTGTGGGTCATTGGTTGAAGGCCCCAGGATTAAGGTCTCACCCAAGAATCAATCATTTTCCGAAACCAGCACAGAATACCTGAAGTGACCTACTTATGCACGCATACACGTACATCAAGCACGTATCTTGAAATATATTTCGGGGGGGAGGAGTTCGAACCAAATCTCAGAAATATTATTTTATATAAATGATTATTAAAATAATCACATTAAATTAAATTAATGACATTAATTAAATGTAATGAGATACAACAAAATATATTCATTATCTAGCTTAGATGTAAATATCGCAAAATAGTGTATAAAAAGAACTGCCCAGGCTAGGAATTTCTGTCAAATAGATAAAGAATTGAATATTTATTGAATAACAAAAAACAAAAAAAAAAGAATGTTAGATCTAAAAGTAAAGTTCCTGATTAATATTTTATGCATATTATTATATACAGGGTGGGCACAAAGTCGCTTTCCCCAAAACAATGGGGGTGTAAGGGGTATCTTCCACGTAGGCGCCCAAAAGTCAACCTCACTTCCACGTAGTACACCCTGGACTGACGACTGGCACTATGGCCAGTATAATTTTTTGTGTTGTCCTGTTTTTTGTCCTTGTGTGTGCTGAGTGCCCGTTTACAGCTTCAGCTTTTAACAGAAGTCAGAAGATTTTAAGATTTTTAATTATGCAACGTTAGAGTTGTTATTTGTAATGATAAGGGGCTGGCCCCCGTGTAATGTGAAGGGTGCAAAATAGCCTCAGTGCTGACGCACCCAAAATTTTAAATTCAATTTCAATTCAATTCAATCCCCAAAACAATGATTTCTTCATTTATTGGGGAAACCGACTTTGTGCCCACCCTGTCTAAGTACAGTATGTAACATTCTTATTCGTACACATGGATTTTCAAAGAAAATGCTTTAATATCTGAAAGGAAATACACTCTTTTAAAATTGTTTCTTTACAATTCAATAACTAATATCATTAGGAACATAAAACCTTATCCAAAATTCTGTATAACAAATGACAATAATAAATTGAATTAAACTGAAAGAGAAACATGCCAATTTTTTGAACAACTTTTCTATTCGTACACATAATAATATAAAAGAAAAAAGTATATTCAGAGCAAATTGACTGACGGTTCTAATACTTTGATGCGTATCCTTTGGCTTTAATTACTGCTTGACACCTGTTCTTCATAGAATTAACCAGTTGCCGACATGTTTCAGAGCTTATTTTATTCCATTCGGTTTGCACAACAGTTTTCAACTCTTGTTTGGTCTTGACGCCTGTTTTATGGACTCGCCTCTTCAAAATTGCCCACAAATGCTCAATGGGATTTAAGTCTGGACTTTGAGCTTGTGTTTGTAGTAGTTTGGGCACATTCCATATTAGCCAATTCATGTTAACTCGCGCCTTATGCTTACTGTCGTTGTCTTGTTGGAATCTGTAGATAGGCAGCATGTCCATTTTTTGGGCACTCTGCATTACATTGTTCTTCAATATGTCCAAATAGACATATGCATCCATGATACCATCAATAAATTGAATGGTACCAACACCTTTGGACGACATACAACCCCAAATTATTAATGATCCACCACCGTGTTTAACTGTTGGAACTGCGTTAATGTGATCATTGTCTTTATTTGATTTTCTCCAGACCCTATTTATCCCATCTGGACTCGTCTGACCATATGACACTATCCCAAACTTCCTGGTCCTTGTGGATGTGCTCTCTCGCGAATGAAAGTATATTCCTGCGATTTACCTTATTTACATACGGCCTCTTTCGTGGTATTCTGCCATGATATCCATGCTTCCACAAGGCACGTCGAACAGTTTGATCGGACATCATCTTGCTGCCAGCAACATTTTCTACTAACGGTTGTAACTGAGGAACACTTAGTCTGGGGTTATCTCCCACTCTTTTTAAAATAAAGCGTTCATCACGTTTATTCAACCGTCTCTCTTTTGGTTTTCTCAGCACATTCTGTGTTGAACCTTCCTCTCTAAATATGTTTACTATGTATTGAACTGTGGAATGTGATTTATTGACTATGTGTCCAATTTTTCTTAACGAATAATCTCTAAGAGCCAATTTATAATAGCATCCTTCAGATCGGAACTAAGTTCCTTCACCTTACCCATTTCGAACACGCTGATAGTTAGACGATAGGCCTACAACAATACCTACGCCAGCATTCCGCTTGACGGGGAGCGCGCCTGCATGTTCAAACTTGTTACGAAGTTGCAAACTGCACGAAATCGCCCGAATAGCGGTGGCGCTGTATGCGAAGAAGATTGAAACTCTTGCCTGTACGAATAACAATCAATGTTGCATGAAACAGCGTGTTTTTCTCTTTTCACACAAATTATATGCTCTGTTTATACACTTTGAACATACATTTTTATTGACATTTGTTGGTGAAACCTTCATTAACATTAATTTCCAAGTACATATGAAAATGATTATATTTACTAGTAGATATGACATTTTTTCCTCGGAAATTCTATGTGTACGAATAACAATGTTAGCTACATACTGTAGCAGGGTGCAAAAATCTTCTTTGATACTGTCCTTGACAACCGTATGATCCCAATATAATTCTTGCCTTCCAATAAGTTCGGCGGAATTAAATAACCTTCGATTAATCAACAAATATTAAAAAGACTTGGTAAGTCTTACCTGCTTCATGAATAAGATCGGCGATGATATGTTTCATGTTCCACCTGCTAGAGCTCTATATGTTCACGTATGTCATTTCGAACACTTACGGTTATAACACAACGTACGAACAACAGTAACACTATCTTACAATGTTAAAGTATATTCACCCTTAACTGTGACTGGGTTTTCTCTTTCTGCTCACAGACGTACGTAAAAACTGTGAACTAATTATGCTTCCAACATCTTTACACCTCTCGGAGTTCACACTGGATTCGCAACACACGAAAACATTACGAAAACTCTGTCTCTTCTATTCTGAACAAAGCCCGTTACCACACATCACTTGTACGTACAGACGAATGTAACAAACGCAGTACCTCAGATCCAGTGCACATAGTGACAGCGACACTAGCGCCTCCACAGCGGTAATTTGAATCGCGAATACAGTTAAAACAAGACATCTGGCAACCCTACATGATAATGTTTCGCGCCTCGTGTTAAGCCTGGACACTTTAACAAAACCACACAAGTAACATGAAACACCTTCCACGCAGTGGCGTAGCGTGATTGTATGAAAGGTGTAACACTTCCTTAGATAAACCTGACCTGAATATTGGATAAAGAAAACCCAAAGATATTTTAACTAAATAGAATCTATTTGAATCTAAGTCATGCATGGGCATACTCAATTTCAAACACAAAATGCACATACACTATGTTAACAATAATAGCATATGTATTACTTAATGAAAATTCTCATTTATTCTGTAACTTGATCCGACAAATTTCGCATTCAGCTTAGTTAAGGACACAAACCCTTCTTCTGGAAAGGTCATGTGATATTTTTATTCTTATTATTATTTTTCTTTCACTAAAAAAACATTTGTGCGAAATGCGTAGGATACAATTTGCAAATGCAAATGCATTCGAGAATATTACTCATTATCATGGTTACGATATTTGCGCACATTTTGGAAAGCATATCAAGAAACTTAGTGAAAGGAAAAGGTAAAAAAAAGTATCTGTAAATCATAACGCTAAATATTACGCGTATGCTTCTAACATTACGGGCAACTGGGATGCACGCGCCTAACTTTGCGGGCGCTGCCGGATCTAGGATTGCCAGACATTCCTCTTTTATCTTTAACTTCGCTGCTTCTAATGAAGGTAATATCCAACATTATACCATCTCTTTGTTAACTTAATAGTTAGTTTACACATTTAAAATAACACCCGTTTTGTTAGCTACACCTCCCGTCAAGCATTGTTGAAACAACGCGGGAGTCGATTTTCTTGGTTCTCTTCGGACCGTGGCAAACATGAGTCAGACGCAGCGGGGACAGAAATTCTCGCCAGTTCGCACTCACTGTAATGCGCCTTACAGTTTGCTTACAGTGCCTGAGAATCGGGGCGCCCTGTCATTGTTGAGAAGATACTACGTAAGCAAACACACCCTCTATGAACGAGTCCAAATCATTTCTTCCATTCACCCGCACGTAAGTCCTCTCAAGAAGCCTTACAGAGGAACAACTCGAATCAAAGCAAGTCCTCAATTGTTTCGTTAAAAGTTCTACTTGCAGTCTGATATTGTTATGTGCGTTCAAGCGATAAATACGGGAATGAAATACGTTTTCTTCAATAATTTCAACTTGTAAGGTGGACTTACAAGCCTTACGTGGGCACTACGCCGCTGCTTCCACGCATAAGTATTCCGTTTGAAAGAAACCATCCAGCGGGCGGTGATTAAACCTCTATTGTTACGAGGCGAGTGGCGAAAGAAGCAGACACTAAGGACGTATCGAACGAAGTAAGAACGGTAACAAAAATATGGGGTGGATGATCAAGGGGATAGGATGTAAGCGCAAATAAATCAGATACTAAGACTAAGAAAAGAAGAAGCAAAGCTAGAAAGAGGATTGCAAGAAAAGAAAAACAGAATACAGATACAAGTGAAAAAAATATATAGGAAGATTATATACGCCATTTTTCATATCTCCTTGGCCCTCCTGTCGACCGTCGTGGACCCCCGTGAACAGAGGCACAGAAACATATCCAGAAATGAAATACTGTTCAATGTGGTGGAAGCCTGATATTCTTAGATGATATAATATGTAGTTGTATATACCAGTTCAACGTAGTGTTAATCACTAATAACTAGTGCACAGAATGAGGAAAGACGGATATAGTTGGAACTGACAACACTGCAGTGCTTTACAGCGCAATTGAAAGTAAAATTAGCGTTCAAGGCAGGGTTGAGGAGTAGAGGTTTCACCTCGAGCTGTTTGGCTGTTTTGGTTTATTTTACTTCGCTTTTCTGCCACTTTTGGCTAATCGTAAATATGAGGATGAGTGATGATATGATGCAATTGACGGAGTTCGCGATAGGAAGTGATAGGATCAAGACCTGTAGTTCAAGCGGTCCTGAGTAACTACCACCGTCTACCTGTTAGAGCTGTCTTTGTATCCTTTTCCTGTACAAATAATTATTTGTGAACTAGTGATAGTGTTGTGAAGTGATCTAGTGATTGCGTACCGAATTATTTACGGGACCGTGAAATAGGCCCGTTATACCATGGCCGGGAATCATACTCCGGACTCCCAATCCGACATGGACGCTGAGAAAGATTCTAATAAACGTTCTCGCGACGACGTGGACGATGTTCACCCCGATAAAATCTCCAGAAGTGATACAAATAACGTGTCCCCCCAGATTCCACCTACCTATTGGTATGGCACGGATATGCCGGGTCCCTACATAGTCCTATTTGACGGTATAGACACTAACGAGAAATTTCTTGCCGCTGGAAGTGTTGGTAACTACCTCCGTAAGAAAGCAGTCCGAGTACAGTTAGTGGAACAATGCGGTCGTAATCGCGTCCGGGTGACTTTCCCCACCGCTAAAGCTGCTAATGAGTTTCTCACGCGTAGTGCAATGCATCGTGATATGGGAGTCAAAACGAGAATTCCCTTATCGTTAATTCAACGGGAAGGACTCATATTTGGAATCGCTCATGACGTGTCAGAACAGGACGTACTCGATGGTTTCGAGAGCCCTATCCCGGCCCTTTCGGCCAAACGCATGAACAAAAAACTGTGGAAAGAGGATGGATCTTTCCAGTTAGTTCCCACTAAACTATTTTGCATCACATTTCGCGGTAATAGTTTGCCGGAGAAAGTTCTCATTAACAGTGAAATATTCGAGGTTCGACCACGTATACGATCAGTCCAACAATGCTCCAAATGTTTCCGATACGGCCATTTACATTTAGTTTGTAAATCAAAATCCAAGTGTGCTAAGTGTGGATTGGACTCCCACCCAGAGGACTGTGACAGTACTTTGAGTTGCATCAATTGCAAGTTACCACATTCAGCCTTAGACCGCAACTGTGCGAGCTGGCGTTTGGAATCCGCTGTCCAAACCAGCATGGCTGAAAACAATTTATCATATCGGGAGGCGAAACTCAAGTTGCAAGGCATATTCCTCCCCACTCCCACTCGCGATGATGTTTATCGACCCCGAGTGACAAAAGCGGCATTCCCTGACTTGCAGACCTCCCGCACAAAACCTTTCTTTCCTAATCACACATGGCACTCCTCAAACAGGACATATGCCAATATGTTTTCCCCGTTACGTAATCAATCTGACAGAGACTTTCCTGAAAATAAGGATTCTCAAACATCATTGGATTCGTATCGCTTTAAGGTGCCATCCTTTAAGACTACTTCTCAACCACGAAACACTAAGAAATCCAAAATCCGCCCTTCTCCGAGGAAAGAACCACATCGCCGTCCGCGATGGGAAGACGAGGACGTCGTAATAGAGTCCGCGGCTAGTTCATCGACCCTTACTGACCCAGAGGAAGCGACGTCCCAATCCATCGGAAACAACGCCTACCCGATAAATAACACTCCTTCCCATTCTAAGAATTTCCATCGCCAATCATATGTGCACCCGAACAAGAGGCATAATAATCCCCAAACGCACATTACTGACCGCCCTACCGAACACAGTGAGGTGTATCAGGCTCTTTTAGAAATGATTCCCAGCATGTGGGAAACTGTTAGACACATACGGGACAATGCTCATCGAATTCGTCTTATCCAACACATACAATTTTTGACAGACAAACTTTTAACGTTACTCGAAGACACCGCTTAAGGTAATATCGGAAATGGGTACCATCTTACAATGGAATGTAAATAGCTTCTCCGCACGGAAACTCGAACTATTAGACCTAATTGCAGAACACCACCCGCTTATTCTTTGCTTGCAGGAGGTTAAAGGAACGAAGCACGAGAAGTATAGACTTGCTCATTATCACTTGTACGGCAACCCTACGCATCAGCGTGGTACTGTCATCTATGTGCATGAAACCCTTTCCCATGCCGAAATACCAATTCCACATACCCTTTCCCTCGTTCAGACCTTCCAACTAGAGATAGTGGCTATCAGAGTCAACATTAATGACCACTATATAGTTATCATTTCCTTATACATTCCCTCCTCAAACAACTCACAACGAATCCGTTTTCCCGAGTTACAAGAGATCATAACCCTTGCTCCGGGCCCCTACCTCATCCTCGGAGATTTTAATGGCCATCACCCCTCTTGGGGACATCCGTACGCGGACCGTTTAGGGAAAAATCTAGATGAATGGATCACACACAACCGGTTTATACTTTTAAACGATGGCAGCCCTACTCATTATCCATTAAATAGCAACCGCCCCTCCTGTATTGACCTCACAATTACTTCCTCCCGATTGTACAATAGTTTTCATTGGGTAAAGGAACAAGATCTCCGTGGCAGTGATCATTCCCCCATTTTACTCATAGCCCGCAGATCGTTTTCCACATACTTGTTGCGTGACAATAGGGAGTCGGTCCCAGTGAAACGTTGGACCAAAGCTTCCATTAAATGGGACGCTTTTACAACACAATTTAAAAGCATTTATGATCAAACAACTCCCCACACTGATGGAAAAATAACATATCCACGTTTCCTCAGTATGATTACCATTGCAATAGACAATAGTGCCCATCGAAGCCAATATCGTAGCCCAGTTAAATTTCCTTCCCTCAGTTGGTGGACCCGAGACTGTGCATTAATAAAATGTCAAAAAAAAATTCAATTAAAACGATACGAACGAAACCCCTCGCCGGGGAAGAAAATCGAACTTCGGCGACTACAAGCTAAGGCGAAGAAAACATATTTAAACGCGAAAAGAGACGCATGGCATTCATTTTGCAATTCCCTCGATTGCACAGATAGCCTCAGCTCCATATGGAATAAATTTCATTCAATTAGGAACCCGGCCCAGCCACAACGGAAAAATCTCGATAGACAGTGGGAAGCAGAATTCATGAACATACTCACGCCACCCTCTGTATGCGCGCGAGAGGCTAAATCCTTTGCACAGAATTTCGAATTCACTGCCGATTTCCCGGCAGTTACTACTACCGAAATACAACAAATCTTAGAAATCGTGCCGAACACTTCCCCGGGATATGACGGTCTCACCTATGACATGCTCAAACATCTGCCACAGCAAGGTATACAATTACTTGCTCACATATTCAATACCGTCTATCGCACAGGACGAATCCCTATCGAGTGGCGTCACCACATAGTTCTCCCCATATTAAAACCTAACAAACCTCCCGCGGAGGCAAAGTCATACCGACCCATAGTATTAATACCAGTAATTGCCAAACTTTTCGAACGAACATTTCAACAACGCATTAATTGGGCGTTGGAAAAGAATAAACTCTTTTCGCCAACACAAATGGGTTTCCGCATGCAACATGGAAGCCAAGATGCCATAGCTACCCTAACGGTTGAAATCCAAAATAGCCAGATTACTCATGATTATTGCTTTGGCCTCTTCACTGACATAGAACATGCTTATGATGCAGTTCACATCCCGATCTTATATAACATGATGGTCCAACTAAACATACACCCCATAGTAGGGACCATCATCTGGAATTTATATCACGAACGAAATTTACAATTCTGGTTTGAAGATAGATTGGAAGGCCCCCGTATAGCTCGCACGGGAATCCCTCAGGGTTCGCCCCTTAGCCCCCTACTATTTAATATCTATACCCACCAAATACATCACCTCAATATGCACGGCTTTAAATTGTTACAATATGCCGACGATTTGTGCTGCTATAAATGCACCCCTGACGCCACGCAAGGTTTACTCGCTCTAAAGAAAACAGTTCCAATTCTCATACATCACTTAGATACCTTAGGCCTCAATATTTCCATTCCGAAATCCAAAATCATAATTTTTAACTCGAGAAAAATGAGCAGTTACCCTAACAATATCACAGAAATACAGCACATTCCAGTAGTCGACAATGTCAAATACCTGGGTGTATACTTTGATAGGAAACTGAATTGGACAAGGCATCTACTATATCTCAAGGAAAAGGGTCTAAAAATTGTTAATTTACTCCGCTGTATTTCCACGACCAGGTGGGGAGGACACCCCCATACAATGCTCTTATTTTATAAAAATTGTTTTCGTGCATTATTTGATTATGCAGCACCAGCCTATGGTGGAGCCAATTCAAAACTTCTTACGTCTATCGACGTATTACAACGACGAGCCTTACGTACATGTCTAGGACTCATGCCGTCTAGTCCCAATGTTAGTGTATATTTAGAAAGCAACGAATCTTCTTTGTCCCACAGACGCATCAAACTCACTGTGCAATATTTGTTTAAAACGTGGGCGCGACACGATCACCCGTTTAATAAAACATTTGCGTTTCAACGACAATGGTTTGGCCTCCCGACCCCCCCTCCCCCCACTAAACGTTTTTTTTTCTTACAATGCTATAATTTTGACCCTGACGCTTACCAACAAACTTTTACCCATCCGGACCCGCTTATCTATCAACTGAATATTCCCACAGAACCCCGAGTAGAGATACAATATGAAGATCATGGCCGACATGAAAATTATAGAGACTTGTGGCCCACATCAACCTTTATTTATACTGACGGATCGAAGTCTGCAGACGGTGTGGGATGTGCTTTTTACGTACCATCTCATAACATCACCCGACAATTTTCCCTCCCATCCGATATGTCGATATTCTCGGCGGAATGTTATGCTATCTTTAAAGCATTACAATTCGCCCTGCAGTTCCGAATCGATCATTCGTTAATTCTTACGGACGCATTGAGCGTACTTCAAACGTTAGCACGAACAGGTCGGGCAGCATATAAATTAACGGTATTTCCTTATCTTATTCTCCGAATCATGTTAGAACTTCAACAGCAGGGTCTGTCAGCGACCTTCACATATATTCGTGCCCACAGTGACCTCAATAAATATCAAGATCGCGTTGATGTAATGGCCAAACAAGCAAGAACGAAAGAAACTGTTACCCCGATGCGCCTGCCGTACACTGACCTCCTCCCACGGGTAAAAATCAAACTAGAACAACAATGGGACGATTGGTGTACCCAGCAACTCCTCAATACCAATACATATAGATGGCATGCACAAGTCGGCAATAAACGCCCTTGGTTTCAACACATTAACCTACCCCGTGCAGTTTTAGTGTTTGCCATGCGAATGCGTACAGGTCACGTCGTTATACATCCCAGTTCATATATCGTGCCTGCAACTTCCTGTCCGTGTGGAGAACCTATTCAATCAATCACACATTTGTTCTTACAATGCCCAATTCGACAACAACATCGTAATACATTATACAAACAGTTACACCGTGTGGGTATTCCATTTCCAATGTCCCTTTCGACTCTACTCTACGAGCCGCGGTCTGATGTCATGTGGATACTGTACAGCTTTGCACGAAAAAACAACATTGTAACATAAACAAACAGACATTTGGAATGTAAACAAACTTTCTCATAACAAACCAAATAGGACCCCTGGCAAGAAATCGCTCATAGGCGGTGTGTGCCACTCAAAGAAGAAGGAAGGAAGGATGCAATTGACGAGGGAACACTCACCCATGGGAGGGTTGTTTCACTCTTTGCTCATTTCATTGGTCTCCGACAGGGACGGCGCTACGGGGGGCAAGTCTCAGCCCCCCTTTAGCCCCCTAGATTTTTGTAGTACGACAGATGCATTTCGACTGAAAACTTTAAAAGTAGAAGTTTATGTTTTCCATTGAAAACTTCCATTGAAGCAAGTACAAGTACGTTTTCGAGTTCGGTTAGATGGCAAGATTGCTTTATTACGATGTGTTGTAAAATCAAGGAGAGGATGACAGATGAAGAAATGCCTGGATAGCAGTGACCTCTGATCGTTTGATACTAAGTAATTGGCCAATCATGAGCCCCCAAACTTGCTACGTAATCTGCTGGTTGCCTGCCGTAGGTGGACGTATTCAGTGGCTGTGATTTTGTTCTTGGATTGTTGGCATATACAGCTCATGTTATTAACAGCTATATTAGCCTCTGTAAATCGTGTCACTATATTTGGGAATAGGTCTAACAGTCGTGACAAATATTTTTTTATAAAAGTAGGACGACATTCAAAATCTAAAGAGCAGTCATGCTTCTTTATTAGTTTCTCATTCGAATGAGTGTAAGCGATGTTCTCTTATTGGTCTCCTTTCATCCATCCTTATCGCTACAAATATTCGACAGGGAGAAATACGATGTTAAAGAATTAAAAAGTACACAAACTGCCTAATTATAATTCTACCACATGCTAAGAATTGGAAATATTAAAATTAGGCTCCCAACCTAGATAATAGTGATGGCTTGATATCAAGAGGTCCCGAGTTCGATCCCCGGTGGAGGTAACATTTCAATAAGTGAAATAATTCTTGAAGCTTTCCTGGCGGCGAATATTGAAGAGGTTCGGATTCGACTAGCTCTGTAGCTCTCGTTCCGATTAGCCTCTGTGCATATTGTGGGCATTGATTTGATACAATCTATCAGCAGTTATTTTCACTAATCAAATTGCCCATCTATATTCGTTACTTTTATGTCACTATATTTGTCTCCTAGAGCAAGTTAATTTGTATTGAAAATATGTTTGTTCCTTGAGAGTGGCACCTCCTAGGACGGTATTTCTCTCATCCTCCCCGTGTTTTGCCCTAAGTTCTGAACTCCAGTCGATGAACCAGAAAACGTAAGATATTTCGTCATGGCAGAGAAAATGGTACCATGAACACTTTCTATTGAAGGGTGGTATCGTTTATGTGATGCCCACTTTATTAAGTGAGTGTCGCTTTTCTGAAGCACAAAAAGCTACAATCTTCCGCTGCTCCCTATACTGTTATGGTTTTGACAGCTTAGTTAACGTGTTTATTTCACACTAACTCTTAACGTTAACTTTTGGCACACTTTGAGTCGGAAAGGAAACTCAAAATATAGACTCTTCAGCAGCTGCTTGCAATGGTTGAAACATCCAAATTGCATTTTACGAACTTTATAAGTTTTGTGTTATTGAAATGTGCATACTCCCATTAACGGCTGCTTGTAGCAAATCTAGAGTTACCTCCGTAATCGAATTGGTAACGAGAGGTTGAGTGCTCATAATTTTAGTTTTTATAGTGTATTTTGTATTGTTCATATGAATAGTAAGTCTGTGGTATTATTCCACTCAATAATAGCTTAGGAAAAGAAAACAATTGTATTTTACATAAAAGATTCGTGTCTGGAACAAAATGCAGTGACTTATCTTCGAATTCGACTGTAAAATATGTCACTGGTAAAATTTTACCGTAGTAAAGTATTAAGTAAATACCTTTTAGCCGGTATAAGTTAGCCCCAAGAATTTGACTCCGAAATCGGTAGCCCCCCACTTATTTCAGGCTGGCGCCGTCACTGGTCTCCGAATCGTACAGGTAGACCAAAGATTCATCCATAGTCATGAAGCGTGCAAAGAAATTATCATCCTCCTCCAACAGAGCCAACATCCGTTGCGATTTTCACGTCGAGTTTGATCCTGAATTTGGGTAAGCCAGCGGGGAATCCATCGTGGCAATACTTTAGACATGTGCAGTTGTTCGTGAATAATTTCACGCAATCTCACGACTAAGACAAACTTCAATCTTGATCATTTCAATTCGCCTGCCTTCGAGGACAAGAGCCTCCACCTTGTTCATGGTGTCAGGAGCATCCGTGATTGGGTGTCTCCAGGATCAAGGCTCATGCGAGAGGGACATGGGTCCGGTTTGAAAGTTCCTTTCTAACCTCACAACAGTCCTCATACGATGGACTATCATCACCGTGCATATGGTTTTGGTGGGCTCTGTTTAAAATATGGCGAAACTTGATAACACTACCAGCTTCAGTTAGGTCTATCACGCAGATTACTGGTATCTACCCGCTCCAGAAATGAAACAAGTTGGCATAAGTAGTTGCAATTTATATCATGCACATAAGAATCAATGATAATAAAATAACGTCATGGCGATAATTAAAACTTTACGGTCCTCCTAGTAGATCTAAAACTTACATTTCTTGCAATACTGCGTTACAATAAAAAGAGATGAGTGTTTCGCGTTTTGATGAAATTATAGTGAAGGATTATAATTTAGCTGCATTATGAGTGCTCCAAGTAAGATTTGGAAGATGCTATTGTCCAGCTAAAAACATTTTCAAAAAGCATCCTTTCAGCTCGGACACTTTGCATAAGCATCCCCTACCTACTGCATTGTCTCCAGTTTGATCCACACAAACATCCCTCCCCACATATTTTGAAACTCGAGGAAGCATACCCCCCAGCTAGAAATTTCTACATCGAGAACTGTGTATTAACAATTCTAGGCATGGATAAATTATATCAGTTCTAAAAATATAATGCTTAGTGTTATTAGTAATAGGCCATCAAGTCATTATTTGTATTGATATTGTTCTAAATGAAATGTTGTATGATTTAATTACTGGGATAATAATAAATAAATAAAATATTATACATATTATAGATATATGTATATTTAAAGCAGGGTTACCATTTTAACAATGTTGATCTATTATAAATACTATTGTAGTATGGATTCCATGCATCCTGAAATAATTGTACTCATACCTTGTAATTTATCCGATGAAAGAAAAACAACAAATCATGTCAAAGGTGCATTTCTTAACTTCTTGTCGCAGTACAATGTTAATTTAGCAAGCGAATTTTGCATTTGAGATATACTCCATGTGATTTCTGGTATGAATTACTAGAGGAAGAACACTCCTCCCAAGAGGCACCTAATTCATTTTTTCTCTTCAATCTTTGAAATTTCCAGCTACGGCTCTGTACGTTCGTGACACATGAAACAGTAATTGAATCGGTCCAGGGAACATTTGGCTTTTAAAATTTCAAGGTTTCAACAAGGTTTATTTCAAACGTAATCTCCAAATTTACACAATCACTTGTCCCAGTTTCACCAAGTGGTAAATACTCTGTTCGTAGGACTCCTTTGGCTGAGATCGGAACCAGTTGCGAACATTGTCCATGACTTCATTGTCCCAGTGGAAGCGCCGACACTTCAATGGCTTCTTCAACGGACCAAAGATATGGAAGTCGCATGGCGATAGATCGGGGCTATACGGTGGGTGTTCTAACACTGTCCGCCCAAACGTCGTCTTCAACGTGCTTTTTGTAACAGCTGACGTATGTGGCCGCGCGTTGTCATGCAGCAAAACCATTCCAGAGGACAACAGGCTGGACCGTTTGGCCTTGATTGCTGCTCGGACGATACTGCTGCCCGACCGCCTATGCATATCACGTGATCAAGCGCGACTATCTAGGGCGAGTTCATTATGCAGTAGGAGTTTCCTTCCTTACCTCTCGCTCTACCTCTACGCAGGGTTGTCGTCGTCACACACAATAAATATAACCTAATACATCCACTGTTCCGTTTACATTTGATCCACCCTCATATAGACACACGCATAAAATTGTATGTCCTTACAAATCAACTTAAGAACAGATGATTTGTGATCTTTGTGTTTGTGATTCCATGAGAGTTTTGATAATTGGTGCTCTATCAATATAATTAACGACAATGAAGCATTATTTCCCCGATGGGATTGTTGCATTTCCTCGCTTGGTAACTAGATGCCATCAGCCTAGGTAGGATTTGATCGTTTGTTACTTCACAAGTGAAATGATTGTGAGCCTATGAAAGTTGTCGGCTTCGCTGTTGCAGACAGATTCGTGTCTGGTACTTTTTCTTATTTCTGCTCTGGCGATACTCGATCCTTCGGTGTTTCGCTTGTTAAGGCTGGCAACAGGGTGTCACAGAAGAGGCCAAGATGAGGAACGAAGCAAGCTGAAGGTCCACGTGGACAACTTCGCAGCGGCCCTGTTCCTCCCAGGGGAACTCCACCACGCAGCTATGACTCACAGGACCAAGATGCGTGTTGGATGACACCTGCCTAAGCTTCTTATAATTAAATTGTTTGCCAACCCTAAGATATTTTGAGTTCACAGGCACCTCAGGGGTTCCAGTTGTTTTCGTTTTGGTTAACAGAATCGTCAGTGACGTCACAGAAGCAATCTACTTCCTCCAAGATAGTTCTTTATAGCCACGCCATCATCTTCAATTACAGCCAGGCTTCTACTACAGTTTGTTGCTTCTCGAGCGAGGAAGGCCCTTGCCAGACATTTTGACTATTGCGTCCCGTTCTATCTCCCAGACCTGGAAAAAAGGGTCAAGAATCCCGCTCTTGGAAGCCACCACGCAGACACTGTGCTCCATCAAGAAGCATTGTGTTCAGGAATTGGAGAAGGTTCTGCAGTAGTTACAGAATGAAATTGGAGACGTGGTGGACGGATGGAAAGAATATATGAAGAAGAGAAAATTCACAAAATCGAATTGGACAACAGGAAACACTACATGAACGCAATGTATGAACTCAACAAATTACACATAAGTGACTAACAGAGTCAGAAGTCAGATCCTGCATCTTCGTGTTTCCTTTGTTTCGAGGACTGTTTCACTATTTTGGCCACAATATCAGCAATAACCTCTTAGTATAATTTTGCAGGAAGGGTGCAAAATTGGAACATTTATTTTACATTTTGAACTGTAGTTTTTGTAAAACTTTGCAACATTGATAGTTGATAATAGTTCAGTGTCGAAAAATGTCAGTGTAAATTGTTGAACCTATCTATAGTAGTGTAGAAAAATTATTAATCTATTCGCCAATAAAGTCATAATGATAAGAAATTAATCATTCAACACTTCAAGACTTCCAGTTTAGATTTTAAAACATATAATGTATGTATGTATAGTATATGCCACAGACCAATTTAATTTCTGAACTAAACTTACAAAATGACTAACCAAGTTCACCAGTTACACAACTTAATAATTAAAGACCACCTTCTTTTTTTTGCAAATTTCAATGCAAAGGATGTTATAACCACACTACACTACTTTTGAATTTGCATTTAATTTTCGAAGTGAAACTTCATAGATGGTTCAAGTATTTGCTGATGCATGTACAGATAAATACAATTCAGGTATCATGCTAAATTTTCACTTCCATTGAAATTGCCAAATTATTTTGTCTGTATTGAAGCAACACTGCAATGCAATCTGTGCATTGTGTGTTTATATGTGTGTGTGTGGGGAGGGGAGGTGTAGGATGCTTTAAAGATTACTCATAATTAGATGCTACTACCACGTTCTTGGTTTCCTTAAAACGTTTTTTAAGAGCACAGATCAAGTGAACTTAACTAGTAGCACAATGCAGTAGAATAGGTTTACAATATTTTGAATTCATTTGGAAAGGAAGAAAATGCTTGTAAATAATATCAACTGTCACATTATTTGAGGGGGTATAATGGGTAGGTCTTGCATCTATGGATTTAGGGGTGCTGTACGCCCCTCCAAAAATTGGGGGTATAAATTACCACTGTACTCCCAATTGCTATGCCACTGTTGAAGGATGGGCACTCCCTGCTCAGCTCTTCGAGCACCAGTCCACATGTGGCATTGACAAGTGTCTTCGTCGACCATCAGTGCCTTTGCTTTCTAGACGTTTCCAGAAGAATCTGATATTTTCTTTTTTGTGTATGCACTATGCGAATATTATGGTAGCTTCGGTTGCAATATAAAAATAGTTTTACCAAGTCAGTTGAAGAGTTAAAACAGACAAAGGAGGAGGTCCATTGTTTTGTATTAAGCAGACATTGTGAATTTTTTGAAAGTGAAGTTCATTAGAATCTATTCTAACTTTTGTAAAAAAAACAATGAAATCTAAGTGGAGCTGAAAGGTAGAAGGGCATCTGAACTTGCCATGTTGTATCACGATGGTGGATCAAGTTCAAATGTGTCACTGAAGGAGATCAAGTGGAGTATGATGAGGTAAAGGACTAGAAGTTTGTGCAAAAACTACAGCTGTGATATTCATGGGCATCACCTTTATGAAGGAATTTTGGAAACATACCATGCTTTCAACCCACACTGTGGAAATTTGAAGATGAAGGGCTTCTCCATTTCATAGTGCCATTTGGAATTGAGTTTCAATATGTGCATTGCGACACAAATAATGTTTAACCAACTCGTCTTCCATTGACCACTGTGAGAGATCATTCAGTAAATTAAAACTGATCATTTCCTACTTATGAGCATATGTGGGAGACTGGTGATCTTGCCCTATTAAATATGGAGAGAGAAGAAGTGGAAAAAGCCAACTATGACATCACAGATAGGTTTTCAGTAATAAAGGCCAGAAAACTAATATTGTCATTTATTTGTGCCAAGTAAAAAGTAGTAACCAGAGAGAAGGAATTGTCCCTCACCCCTTCAAATACCACCCTCCTTCTATCCTCTATCTTGATTGAGATACTAGGTACTGTATTTTCTAAATTCTGCAGTGAAGAAATGTTCTACCAGTTCTACTGGCTTCTGACCTCGGGAACCATTTCTCTCTGCCAGTCGTCTTCGGTGCTGGAGTGGATGGCAATTTCATTTGCAAAGTGGACTTTGTACAATGAGCATCAGTTGTTGCATATAAAAGCCATGTCATGAAGGTATGGAGGATGGCTCTTGTTATTCTCGATCTCATCCATAGTGGACCAGCCATGGAAATGCTTCCAAGCCATGAGAGAACAGGTATTTATGCAGGGATCACAACAGAAAGCTTCCTACCTGAGATGATTCCACACTGGAAATCAAATCCGTGTCTCAAGCAAGGCAGTCAGATGCCATACGACAGAATCGCAATGCCATGATTATTTCATTCTTAATATACATGTGATTAAAAATACACTCTCACGTGAGTAGAGACATACATGCCTAAAAACTGTAACGTACATCATTCTGTTCCGGTGGTGGCGCATAGTGGTTCAGATCCCACTTTAAAGTGTAGGTTCAGTCCCAATTAGCCTTACTGTGCATAAACTGGACTTAAAACACCAAATCAACAACAACAACATCATCATCATTCTGTGAGAAAAATAAAACTTGAAAAATTATCTCCTCATTAATCAAAATACATAACTCCAACACTATTCTACTTCCCATTACTTCATGCAGTTTATTTTTACATCAAATACTAAAAGAAATACAAGGATGTGGAGATTCACCTCTTCCCCAACCCATACTTTTAAAACTAACAATTAGCATAAATTGATATCTACAATTAAGCAAAATGCATAAAACTAAAAAATGAATCTTCAGGAAACACAACGGGTGAAAGGTAAACAAAATCACCCCACCTCCTGACCTGCAACAGAAGGTTATTTACTTATCCATCAGTGCGTTAGTGTATCACATTTAGAATACATATTCGGCATTTAATTACCATATTTTTCTTGGTTAATGGGAGAGTGAAAAACAGGAAGGGTAAATTGTGTGCCTACTAAAACAAATTATAATCAGACATCTGATTTCATCTTTGCACATGTCTAATGTTTTTAGGACATTAGATGTCCTAAAATAGGATGACCAGACGTCCTCTTTTATCCGGACATGTCCTCCTTTTTAGGTGTCTGTCCGGTGTCTGGGCGGATTTTTTAGAAATCGCTAAATGTCCTCCTTTTTTGAAAAGAGTATAGAATTGACCATAGCATGTGCTGCATTGCAGGGGCGGCCGCTCATAAGGACGATACGGACGCCGCACTGCCGTGTGTAACCACAAGTGAACAAACATTACATTGACATTTATATATTAGCTTTTACATTGTCTTAATTGCAAATATTCCATTGCTTTTAGATCGTTGGTTAGTCGGTTCTGTATTCATTCTTCCGCGACAATTGCGAAGTTTGCACGCCACCGTGCGGGGGAATACGGAACTTCGAGAGAAATGTGGCGGAGCGCCGTCCTCCCACCTTACGAGACGTAGAGCATTCTCAGGCGCGGCCGCGAGGGGTAAGAGGCGAGGGAACTGGCGGAATAACACGCGCGGGATCTGTGGCTGGGAGGACGGAGGGCACAGATTAGAAATAGACGGAGGGTTTGTCGTCCGAAACCAACCCCCTAGGCGAAACTGGCCCTCTCTCCGGAGAATGAACAATGAAGAGTTGCCAGAAGCAATGAAGTTAACACAAGAAGGAAAATTACCAACCGTCGACAGAAATCATTCTGTATTCCATAGAGCAATAAATAATGCAATTTCCAATGAGGAAAGAAAATATCGGTAACTGAAAAAAGTACAGACAGGTGCTTGATATTTGTTATTTACCGTCGCTTTCTGCTACTTTTCGGTAATCACGACGATGAGGATAAGTGATAATTAAATGATGGAAGGGCACTCACAAAGAACACTCATGTCCAGGCCGGGATTCGAACCCAGGATCCATGGCTTTGCAATGCTGTATGCTAGCCACGGAAGTCGGCTACAGCTTCGTGTTACTCACAAAATTAGATTTAATTACATGTTTTGATTAGCACGTTTTGAAAAAAACCCTGATAGTGTGACAAAGTTTCACAATTTCTTTTCGAGCCGGCTGTTAAATAAATTAGAAACTAGTCATCTAAACTCACCAAAAGCCGCTACAGAAACCTGTGTACTACGAATTTCTGAAAATTTGGCAAAATTGTCTGGCAACCCTGAGACAATAAAATGACTGCATGGGTAGACGATAGCATTGACACTTGTTGCAAAGAGAATACTTGATTCTCTTTGCTTGTTGTTTCTTCGTTTTCCATGGAAAAGTGAAGCTTTTTCGGTAGTGTGCTGTAGTTGTTCGTTTGTTGCGATGAGCTATGTGGAGAACTTGTTGGTGCGAAGTTTTTCTACCAGAAGTCTGGATGAATAAAATAAACATAAAAAACCTAGGCCGGCCTAGACCGAATTTGAATCTAGAACAAGCATGTCTGAAGAAGATTTCTGGTAAGTTTTTACTTGAGCTTCTGGTAACGCAGATATCACCTTTCCAGTGAGATTACTTTGCTGCCCTATTTCATATATCAATTAGTCATGTTGGACAGGAAACGTTTTTGGTGTAACATTTTTACTAGTAATTTTCACGTTCAATGCACGTAAATATTCGTCATTGTGCTTATCAATTTTCCCCTCTGTTAAGTTAAAAAACAAACAACTAAATCTGTTAGAACTCTCTTCTTTCATCTTTCGTAATCTTCGCATTAGTGTTAAATAATTATTAATTTATCATAATATGTGCAAACGTGCAAAACATGATATTCGGTAAAGACGAATATATCAATTTCTTATCATGTTGGCTGTTATATACGAAATTAATCAATGAAACTCACAGTACAAGTAGAGCAAATTTGTGAGCTATCGCCCCTCCACTTTGGTTCACCACGAGCCGCCACTGCTGCATTGACAATCCTTCGATACATAACGATCATGATTTAAGGCATAGCCTATGACTTGGGGCACGTTAGTATTCGATTTATAGGCACTAAAAACCTCGACAGTCAATTAGGCACCAAAATGATGAAAAAAGGCACTGAAAAGGCACCCTAAAATAAAAAAGAACGACATTAAAATAGGCACTGAATGTGAACTTATTTCAATTTTCTTCTTACAATGAACAGTTATACAGTGTTAGCACTTCAGTTTATACATAAAAGTGTGCTAACGGTTAACAAACCGTTTTTCTTTTGATCGAAATTCACATTTGCGGGAATCGTCAGTTAAAGTAATTCTCATAAAAAGAGCTTGTGCTAACGACTGTGCGAATTTGAACAAATGATGAAAAAAACAATTTGTACCATTATAACAAAAAAAAATTATCTAAAACAATGTTACAATTGAGACCCTCAAATCTGGCGAATACCAGATTTCAGTCAATACAACATCAACAAAGCCTTACATCTTTCAATGTGAGGAAAGCCAAAAACACGTAAAGAAAGCTGAAGTATGCAAAAATTGCAGAATATAAATTTTTTGACACCATTAAGCAAAATAGGCACCTCAAAATAGATATTTATAGGCACTATAAAAATGTGTTTTCGGACTAGAAACACCACGAAACGAACCTTAAACTTTAGACCCTCTGTTTTACTACAAAGGCATAAAAATGGCAAATAGGCAAAATTCCGCACCCAAGTCATTAGTATTATTCTAACTCATTGCTTCGCCTTCTGAGACTGCTGGAACACATGTAGTCTGTGCAGTTCCTTTTCGATTGATTGATTTGGTTTATTTTACTTCGCTTTTCTGCCACTTCTGGCTAATTGCAAAGATGGGTATGAGCGATGACATGATGATTTTGATGAAGAGATACTCAGAAAGAACACCCATGACCAGGCCGGGATCCGAATCCGGGATCGCTGGCATTGTGGCACGGTGCACTAACCACTCCACCACAGGGGTCGGTCAGTTCCTCTTCGAGTTATACATCCGCGATACAGAAACGCATAGTGAGAATTTTGATTGTTAAGTAATATTTACTTTCATGAAATAACGAAGCAAAAGTGTAAATTCAACAATGATCTTGTAAGAAAATATCCAGCTTTTAAAGGATAGTATGGAAAAAATGAATATGATGTAAAGTGTAAGGTGGCTGTCACTTTCCCCTGCTGTTGAAAGAGTGCTAGGAATGTTCGTGCCATTAAAATCATATTTCTCTACCCAATCTAAATTACCTAAAATTTTAATTTGGTTTTTGGAAATAAGTTAAAGCGAATCTTACTTGTTACATTGGTATTAACTTGTGGGGAGATTTCATTCTAATATCCAAGACTTAGGAAAGGAGTAATACTCTGTGCTTCAAATTGTAGATATTCTTTGTCGTTTGTTAAATAACAGATTAGGAGATTGCTTTCTTTGCTTAAAGGTAAAAGGAAATTATTGAAAGACATCACCTGAAAAATATCTGAGAGTAATGTTGGTAAGATTTTATTTATATTGATTAAATTATGAGTAATGGCAAATGTGTTGCCATTTTTGCGTCGTCCTCTTTTTCATGACTTTGTCCTCCTTTTTCGCCATGTTCTGTCCTCTTTTTTGAATGTATGTGTCTGGTCACCCTATCCTAAAAGCTCCTTGTTGGGAAGGAAATACATCCCTAGCCCTCTGGCATTCTGCAGATCATCAAACATACCACAACTTTGTCTCAAAATCCCAAGACTGTACAAGAACATCCAGCATATGATTATTTTGGTCAAAAATTTTACTTCCTCTTTTAAAACTTACATTACACTTTACAATTACATCAAAAACCACCTAGCTTAAATATTCTGAATAAATTTACGATGCTTAGCATCAGTGACATGGATAAAAGAACACATAATGCACTGTTATTATGATAAAAAATTTCACATCAAACTACATTTCATTTCAATGCAGCTCCCTGATGAACAACTACAGCAGGAGAAGTTAATGGCCAGCTACCTTTCATGTACCGGAATGACAAGTGGCAACAACACTTGCCTTGAACGACTGACGTGCGAATTGAATGACCCAAAATCAGGAGCTTCCCAATTGGAGAAGGAGGTTATGGGCATGTAAGTAAACTGACTTCAGACGCCATTATTTTTGCTGTACTGACTTAAATCTTAGCACTCACAGGCATGTTTCGTAAGACAATATTTATGTTAGCATTAAATATTAGTTGTAACTAGTCCACTCTCTCTTTTCTTTCCCACATGTCTTACTCACATAGTAATCTATGGGATTTAGATTATAATAATTGAATTATTACCTCATGTATTCTACATACATCGATATCATGCACATGATTACTGCATTGTTTCTGATGCCCATGGTGAAAATAGCACAGTAATTTGAGTGTTACACATGGCCAACCCTAAAAGGTGCAGTATTTGGGATATAAATAATGTATGGTGGCCCGAAAACCAAAATATCCATATGAATTCAAGAGATCTAGTTGATGCTGATTGGCTCGTTCCCAGTAGTATGTGCCGGCCTCTGTGTCGGAGTGGTTAGCACACTGCGATTCAACATCAGGGGTAATGGATTCCAATCCCAGCATGGGCATCAGTGGCATATTCTCCCATATATGGTTTACCACCCGTAAACCAACTTTTAGACATATATTGAAATTCCCGGAAAATTTGAAGTTGTTGGACTTTTGTTTTTTGTTTTACTTGCATGCATTGGTGTTTTATTTTCCATTATATCTAATATATGTATAAAAAATATATATAATAAATAAGAATTGTTGCAGTACACCAGATCAAATTTTCACTGCTGGGCATGGGTGTTCTTTGTGAGTGATACATAATCAATTACATCATATCGAGCCTACCCAATGGCATATAGTAACATTGTCACATCAAGGAGTCCTGAGTTCTATACCCAGTAAAGGAACATTGCACAGTGGTTCAGATCGCACTTTATACTGTAGGTCCAGCCCAATTAGCCTATATGTGTGTAGACTTAAAACAACAATTCAATTTATTTCAAATCAATTTCATCATCAACTCATCCTCATCTTCGCAATAACCTAAGTGGCAGAAAAGCAAAGAAAAATAAACCAAATCAATATCAATCAAACTAAGCAGCATGTATCACAAGTAACTTCTTGCTTCGATCTGAAATCTCCCTAAGATTACCATCACAGTAGAATTGTTTACAGTTCAGACATAACTGACTGACTGACTGACTGACTTCTATTTTAGATAAACTATGAATGCAATGAAGAAAGGAAGGAAGATTAAATAGAACATTTCAATATACTTATCTTTTCATTCATTTTTTTTTTTTTGAAAATGTGGTGTATTGTAATCATAAATACATAATGTATAAATTATTATACGTTATGTATAATACTAAACATACCTGTTTGATAAATCTAGTTTGTCTAATTATCACTGTTTCTGCAGATACCACATTAGATCATATTCACCTCACTGAATCTGTTTTTCTTGCATTTAGTATTGTGTAAATATTTAACGCAGCATGTACTGTTGTATTATTTACATTTGAACTTGATACTTGATTTTCATCATGACAAGGTATACTGTCATAAATGGAGACAATCGTAGCTAATAAAAAAGTATATTCACACAAGCACACAAACAAAATAGTTTGTAATAACTCGCCTTTCTGTTTCATTGCAGTGTTACCTACAACATACTAAACAACAAATTTGTCCCAGAAAGAGTAAAGCAACGAGTTCACAGTGCTGCACAGGTAGGAGCTGAAAAAGGAAACTGCAAACGTTATCACTGCCAAGATTTGCAATAACAAGAGAAAAATATATCCAATAAACAGCATAATTTAAGAAAGTACATAAAAGTAAACAAGAGCAAAAAGCAAATTCTGCACATGTGTTTATTTTTAAAATAATAACATTCAAACTAGAAATATGTTTCCTGATGACAATGTTGCCTCATGAAAAAGTACAAGTATTAGGACCTGAAATTATTATGAGTAAGTATACTCCAAGTAACCAGAACCATTGGGCCAACCACAGTTTTTATGTGATTTTACGTTGGTTGACAAATTGAAGTTGTTCTTACTTTGGGCCAATAGTTGTTGCCAACACTTGCCCAACCATGGAAAGTGAGTCAAAATCAGTTTTAAAAATTACTTCCTCCTGTTAAAATAACTTTCAACATATCCTGTAAATGCTAGTGTGTAAATTAAATGATGTGTGATGTCTTTCCGAACATTTCAGTAACAGCACATACTGAAAATATAATATTATGTTAATGAAAGTAAAAGCTATTCTTAACTTGTGTCACTTATCACTCCTTTGTCAGCCACCATGGATGAAAGATGTGTTGGGAATTGCATATGGTTTGTCTGTCTAGATGTAGCAGATCAAGAACATTCTTATATGCATTCTTGTGAAGCTGGTTCATGATATATATTCATGTTATATATATATATAATAATAAACAATGTTATGTGTACGCTAAATGCCATGAAAGATGGGAATCTAAGTAAACTCTAGAAAGTGTTTTGTGCACCACTTGAAGGTACCTTGAAAACAATGATACCATATGAATGAGAAAGTGCTGCGTAATTTATTTTCGTTTTGATTTACACAAATAATTTGCATTAAAGTTTATATTTGGCCTCAAAATAAATCATAACACAAACCTATCTATACTTTAGATTTCAGTATGTTGGTCCAACGTAAAAACCACACGTTGAGCCAATGTTGAAAACACAGCTAAAATTACCGTTCCCAAAGGTATGTTCTTATGTTTGGATAACCATTTTTAGAACGGTTGACCCAACATTGTGCCAACTTCATTTGGTTACCTGGGACCTGACCGTCCTTCATTGCTTCACCCTGTGTTTAAGAAGTCACCCAAAAAAACAAATAATTCAAGACTGGCATGCTTCAATAAAAATTTTCAAGAACTTTTTTCACTTGGTGAACATGTTTCAATTAATAAAATTTGAACAAGTTCCTCTTAGTCGCAGTTAAAATATATTTCCATCAAATAATACAAGAAAAAGTCCCTTTTTTATTTTCATAATGCTTGTACCTGCTTAGAATGCCTGTGAAGTAAGTTATCACCAATTATTCTACCTCAGAGAAAATAAGCTTGTTGCTAGCCCCCCCCCCCCCCAAAAAAAAGTAGACAGAAAGAAAGCAATAATACAACATTACTGATTTCACACCAAAGCAACAAGCAACATGCGCTTGAGGATTTCACCAATCGAACACAGGCTTGTGCAGCTTGTCATGCCACACCAGTGTGAAATATTGCTGTTGATTGGCTTGTTCCAGAGCAACATGTGTTGAATGTCGCTTGTAGCTTCAGTGTGAAATTCCCTCAAGTCCATAGCAGATTTTAAAGTCTTATAACATGCATATAAAGAAACATATGCATGGGTACTCTAAAAAAATTACACATATATTTTCTTTCAATTGTAGGCTGTAGATGTAAATGCTACTTGTTTTGTGAAAGCAATTATATACTTGTATTTTTTTTTTTAATTTACAAATAAACTTTTATAAGATTCTGGCTGAGCATTTTATTAATATTTATGTAAATTGTCTTGATTTCATGCTTGTACCTTTGCAACTTGAAGGTGATTAGTTTTGAAAAGCTAAAAATAAATACTTTAATCAAGAAATGTGCGTCATGCTTATCAGGCCAAATATGTCTCATAGTCAATCAGCCTGTTTTGTGGTAAATACCTAGATCACTTAAAAGTTACTCTGTTCACTAATGACCAGGACTTGAAATGGACCAGAGCGAACTGGAACAGCATTCCGATTTGTGAAAATCTGGAACCTTCCCTTCTCGGCTCATCAGAAATGGCAATGGACCATTCCGGTTCATTATTTTTTATATATATATATTTCACTAAATTTTAATTTTCAGTGTGAATTAAATTGTTAATACTCTTTGATACTATATATATTGTAGCATTTGTAAGCTATAAGCTTCTGTAAGCTTCTACGTGAAGATATGTTGTTGCTGCGAGGGGACTTAGCAGAGTATGAAGGTGTGTATGTTGCCTTGTGGTTCTCTTTTTATTTGTTAATTATTATTATTATTATTGATGTGTCTTGCAGATTCGATTGTTCCGACAACACAAGATCTTTACATAAATTTGGCTTCTCTTTTCATGGTGATTAATTTTTCTTAAGCTGAGCAAATATATTGTTGACATTCTGTAAATAAATCCAATCCTTGATCATACACAAAATAACAATATGGAACTATCTTTCACTTGCACAAATTGATTCTTTTAATAAGCATTATTAAGACAAAATATTGAGGATACATACATTAAATTGAATAAAATCCAGGTTGCGGGAAGGCTACTACCATTCATTATTTCCATTTGTATAAATTTTATAAAGGGAAGAAAATTCCAGATCAATATAGTGTCCAATGTATTTTATATAATTTGATATTTATGAAAATACCTTATTATTAACTATTATTAATTGTAATACAGCAATGTCACTTCACTAATCGTCAATCTTGTTGCTACAGACAAAAGAAGAAAAGGAAAGAAAGATAACATCATGTTAATGAAGGTAAAGTGTTCCGTTTTGTGAAAATTTCCATTTCGAGCCCTGCTGATGACGCAAGTATTATTGTGACAAGAGCAAACACACAGCTTTTAAAAACAACATAGAGAATACAATCACACATATTTCAAACTGGATAGAAAGAAATGGTCTAATAATAAGCACAGAGAAAACAAATGCAATTAGATTTTAAATCAGCAACTATAGTAATGAAAGCCCAAAAACTTACTTTCAAAATTAAAGCATGGAATATACACATAGCATCAATTTTCTTGGTATACAACTATCCAAAAATTTAAAGTGGGACACACACACACTGAAGCCATGGCAAAGAAGGTTAGCAGTAGTAAACTTAAATGCAGAAGAAAGACATTACTATGGAATCTTCTATTCTGTACTGCAGTACAGAGTGATGGACAAAAGTAATACCCTATTTAGATTGCAGAAAAGAACAATTAGAATAATGGTGAATGCTCCAACAAATGGTCCACGTAAACCAATATTTAACATGCTATCAAACAAGCTCAAAGAAATAAATTATCTGCCAATAGAATAGAACAGTCTTTCTATTTTCTACTGAGCGAGGTTCAGCCTAGGGCTGCTCTACCACCCAACTCAGCCAATGTGCAAGGCACATTTGAAAATAATCCTAAATGTATTCTATGCAGTACAGGAATACGTTGATGCTGTAGGTGGCAGAAATAATAAAACAACAATTTTAGTTTGTTACATGCAAAACTGAAACTGTCCTAGTTCTAGATAACCATTTATGCGTCATTCAGCCAAATATAAATAGGGAGTGATTATTCCATATACAATATACACTGTATTGTCAATAATGACCAGACACCCATAGGACTGTGCTTACCTGGAACTGGTCTGGTGTCAGTAAGGGGTAGGTCCACCATTCACTGCTACCACAGACTCAACTTTTGAATGAAGACTTGCCATCAGTAGTCACTTCCATTCCTCCTGCAAAATGGCGAACAGCTCAGTGATAGTGTTTGGATAGTTTGGCCTGGATTGCAACAGGCACTCTAACTCATCACATATAGGGATGCCAACAGGGAAGATTATGGTGCAGGCTGCTCCATCAATGTTTTTTTTTTTGGGGGGGGGGTTTCCCCTTCAAATAATATAAAATTCAACATTTATATATTTTTCCAAAATATTTAAAAATTTTACACCTTAAATGCACCATATTTAATCCATTAGATGAAGAAAAGAAAGTGTTTAAGGGTATTATCGAAGGGAGGGGGTGGAAGAAATATCCACCTCCAAAATATGGGACCTTATTTTACACGTGGGTTCTGGGGGGGAATTCTGAATTAAAAGTTGGGGGGACAGTATCCAGCTCTAGGTCTTAGATTATGGCTAGTACTTTAGTTAGAGGGGGATTCAGCATTAAATTGAAGGGGGTATCCAATTCTTGTGTACTACTATTCTCTTAGACTGTTGCGGAAATTCTTGTGTTGAGGAGACAATATCCTCTTCTATGGTGGTAGGATTGAGTATTAAATTTAAAGGGGGAGATAGCAAGCTTTTGATAAAGTGTTAAATCTTAGGTTGTCAAGGAATTTCTGTAGTGAAGAGAGAGTTCGAACATTAAAGTTTGGAGACTGTATTTAGTGATGTTTCGACCCCGAACGTGCCAAAAGAGAAGCTGGAAAAGACTAATTATCTCGGAATCCTAAGCAAGTATTGACACCCCAATAAATTAATATTCTTGAAAGCCTGCAAAGAGATGGATATAAAAATTTTCTTGCTCGCTTTGCTCGCAATCATGTGTTACAAGAATTCGTGTTTGTTTGGCACTTTACTTAGGTGGATGTGAAGTTTTATACTATAGGTGCATTACAAGACATAATCGATATTCATTAATAACTGCTTAATTTAAAGCAGGTGCATCGTTTGGAACAAAAATATATTGAATCCGCAATTCTAACTTCTTGTCGCAGGAAAATTTTACTTTAACAAGTTAAATTTGCACTGAAGATAAAATCCACGTAATTAATGTTATGGGTTACTAAAATAATTATATTTACCCCAAGAAAACGGAGGGAAGCAGGAGGTGAGTTCTTTGAAAGAGGAACCGCATTATATTATTGCCCTGAGATTTACTTTCTGGGGATTACTATATGGTTTGAGAGAGCGAATAATATCATGGGGGGGGGGGGTGCATGACATGGTTTTGGGGGGGATTGCACCATTGGCCTTGGGGGGCATGGGCACCCCTGATCCCATACATGTTCAAAGAGATGAGATCAGGGCTCCGAGATAGTCAGTCGAGTTCATTCACTTCCATGTCATCAAATCACTCGGTTGTGGCCTTTGCTTTATGGATGGGCATGTTGCCATGCTGGAAATGAAAAGAGCCACGTTCGAACCATTTTGACAAGATGGGAAGCAGACTTGTCTAGTGTTGTGTGACAGGCATTGGCAATCAGGGTTCCAGGCACTAAAACTGCAGGACCAACATCATGCCACGAAAAGCAGACCCATACCATGATTCCTCCTCTGCCAATTTTTATGGTGGGAACAATACACTCTGGCAAGAACCACTCTCCAGGCATTCACCATGTCCACACACGTCCATCAGATTCGTCACTCCACAGGATGTTTTTCCATTGTTCTTCAGACCACTGGTGACATTCTTTGTACCATTGTAATCGACATGATGCATTCTGGGTAGTAATCATTGGTTTATGTGCTGCAGCTCTTCCATGGAATCCTCGCCAAATGATAAGAGTACTGGCATCACTTCCCAATGCCATTCAAAAGTCTGTGGTTACAGTGTCCAATGAAGCCTACCAGTTTGAGTTTGACTTAACCACATGTCGGCCAGAGAACTCGCCGATTCCTATTGGTAATTTTTTTGATTTCCCGGGTTGTGGTTTTATAATACCCTCACATTTCCATTGCACCACTACATCACCGACTGTTGCACGTGGTATCTGGAACCTGTCCGAAATGTCACAGATGGAATGCCAGAATCAGTGGGAGCCAATATTCATATCCCATTCAGTCTCACTCAGTTTGTGTTATCACCTCATTTTGATTGCTGGCAGTGGGATACACATCTACAGCACACTCACTGATCTTCATGAGTCATTCTAGTGGCTCATAAGGTGTATTGATGACGTATGCGTGATTCTCCTTACACTTCAGGAGGGGGAGTCTGGTCATTATTGGCAACATAGTGAATAACATACCATACCAACTATAAAATTTAGACTAACCATATCAGTAATTATTAACAATGATGCAAATCACAGTAAATGATATTGAGTACTACAATTAATCTTGTTTCTTTATATTATATGTAATATGTACGTAAGTCAATGGATGTATGCTGCATGTAATTGTACATGAAGAATATCCAAAGTTGTACAAAGTTGAAAAGATGCTAATGAATGCAATAAATACAATACAGTGTCATTTACACATGATGTGTTAAGTGTGATATTTGCAAAATATACAATGAGGGAAGAAAATTCTATTTGCTAGTCTTGAGGTACTATATAAATTATGTATAGAGTCCTCACCCTCCCAAGAGCCAAACATTGCCAAATTGGATGAAGAAACCAGAGGGGTTAATTCCCCACCAACCACCTTCTAATACCACCCTGGATGTGTGTATGTGCATTTTATTCAGATTTTATCAGTGCTAATGATATGTTTCTGTATTGAAAAGATGTATGAAATGTTCTTTTTAGTTAATGACATTCCCAAAACCAGAGTTTTTGAAACCACAAAACAGTAATAACTAAATATTCGATAGTATTTACAATATATATATACCAATGAAACTTGATCAACAGACGAGGATTTGCTTAAGTTTAGATACTTACTATTTCCCTTAAAATTGAATTATGAGTTCAAGCACCCCATTATCTCAAAACAATGGTAACCTGTGCATGTGGAATTTCTGTTTCTGCTTACATACAAAACCTGCCCATACACATATGCAAACAAAATTGTCAGGATTTCATACAATCTAATGACCAACATAAATTCTAAATGGTTTAAACTCAAAAAGCAACACAAGAGTTTTAATAAGATTATTATAATTTATTTATAGCAGGAAGAATACAATTATCATAACCTTTATTTTTCAAATGGTATAGTAGTTCACATCTTTGCACATATAAAAATCATAAAAAAACAATGCCATACGTATAAGTAATACATTTTAAAATTCTTTATGTTTTAAAACTTCTATGACTAAAGGCTGTGTAAAGGTACATTAAATGATAAAAATCACAGTTTATAGAATACTTTCAATATCAGTTGAATTGCACGAACAAAAGACTTATCAATAATGAGGGAAAAAAAATGCTCATACATGTTACACTAATATTTATATATCTTAAAAATGATGAAATGTTAAAGAATAAGCACATAAAGCTACAGTCCACAATGATTGTATGTGTTCATTTCATAAATAAATATATCATTCACATACATATTGTTAATCAATAAAATAAATATCACAGCCAACAAATGTTCTTATATTCTAATTGCATAAACATTTAAAAATCACAACTTTTTTATATCTCTTTTGATGGAAATATACATTTCATTAGAATCAGCTAAAATATATATTTATCTTTTTCAAACACTAATAATATAAATAATGCAACTGCAATTTGTATGTATGTTGTTTGAATCAAAAGTTTAATCATACTTGTGTATAAATGTTGAAATTTTATCTAACTATTCCACACATACACACAAAAACACACTCAAATTAACAACTTGGTGGTTGGAGCACGTTAAGTGGTTGATTTTTAATCTCACCACTGATGTATTCCAGGTTCGAGTCCACACTGGGCATGGGTATTAGTATGAGTGTCCCTTCATCAATTTCATTGAATTATCAATCATTCTCATTGATGTATTCAGCAAAAGGTGGCAGAAAAATGACACAAAATACCAACAGTACAAAGTAAAAACTTAAATCCACTTTAAATTTCAAAATAACTTTTAAATGCTGCAATATTTTACTGCAAAAATCTATCACAATATAATAATTTCATGTTGTGTCACAATAACAGTGACAGTATTCCAAAGGTATTACTAATCCTTATTAAAATGATATATCATATAATGTTTCTAACAAATAGGTGGAAGCATTTCTTTTTCATTACATCACTTTCAGTGTCAAAATACCTAACCACCACATGAAAGAACATGTATATTGTGTTTACGTTATAGAACCTTAATAATATAACAAATTCCATGTTTCTCTCTATAAAGGAAGTTGCAATAATTAATTAAAAAGAATGCATTAAAAATGTGATTACTGCTTACACCTACCATCACAAAATTTCATCTATTCATCACATAAGCAACAAGATATGATAGTTTTTAATGATATTTTAAAGGCTTTTGACTTCTTGTATTTACAGAACTGTAATACATAAGATTCATTATATTTTATCAAATCTTGTTCAAAGCGTCAAGAAAGCAGAACATAACCTCTGTTTGTAAACTTTATTACAGTATTGTCATACTGTTTTACGTTGTGTCTTAGAAACTTTGAAGTTGATTATACTGCATAAAAATTGATCTCTGTTTTGTTAAAATTCTAACAATAATGACATGTAGGCATTTATTCATTTTTGCCAAAAAAAATAAAATATACAAAAATTCAGACTTCCACATATCTCTGTTCATATTTACTGCTATGTTTTCTAGTTCTTCTAGCCTACTGCAAAGGCTAGAAAGGAAAATTACATTGTTCAAAATAAATAATGATGAATTCTCTACCATGAATCTGTGGATACCATACACTATATGATCAAAAGTAATTGGACATTTATCTCCAACTCGTAAACTGACATCTAGAGGTTGCTATGACCTGACCAACAGGTATAAAAGGAGCAGGAGTTATACGTTGTTGAGTCAAAGGAGCTCAGCGACTTTAAACGTTGTCCAGTTATCGGTTGCCACATGAGCAGGAAATTGATCACTCATTTCAGCGCTTCTCAATGTGCTCAATGTGTTAGTGATATGATCATAAAATGGAAACGTGAAGGCACAACCACAACTATACCGCTGCTGTCATGTGACTCCCAGCAGCCTCAGCAGCAGCAACGTCTCAATTTGGTTCCATCGGTGACCCAGGAAAGATGCTTGCTTCAGAGCTAATGTACAATCCTGAGGACTCTAGACCATTTTGATGGGAAACTCCAGTGATGTTAACGTATCCAGAAGTAGTTCAACTCGTTTGGAGGCTCAGTTTGCTACAAACAAAGCTACCAGAGTATCACCTAAACTAGCTCCCACAGACGAGGCAGCCATGGCAACAGTACAAGAGCTTCATGCGACCATGAGTCAATGTCAAACCCAAATCACGAGCAGCTAAAAACCCAGAACACAGAGGCCACCCCACAATTCAATGTGGAAGATGCGATTCAGCTGCTTAACACCAAGGTGTGGGATCCAGCTATCACTACACCACGAAATTTGGTGGAGGCAAAGCACTTGCTCTTGGAATATAAGTTTGTGGGACAAATGGTGCCAGAGAATAAGACCATGTGTAATGACAGAAAGGGACCACCATGAATTGAAGAAAGTGGTTCACGAAAATCGCGAGTCATCATATGAAAACGTCACCCAGGAATTCCACAGTGCTACTGATTGTCCAGCAAGCACCATAACTGTACATCGAGAAGTGGGGTTATGGGGTTCCATAATCAAGGAGCAAGCCACAAGCCAAACATTACTGCTGTGAATACTAAGTGTTGCCTGCACGGTGTAAAGAATAATGCCACTGGATTGATTGATTGATTTGCTTTATTTTACTTCACTTTTTGTGCCACTTTTGGCTAATTTGCGAAGATGGGGATGAGTGATGATGACATGATGAAATTGATGAATGGACACTCACAAACATCCAAGCCCAGGCCAGGATTCGAACCCAGGACACATGGCATTGTAGCATGACGTGCTAACCACTCTGCCACGGAGGCCGGAAATCCACTGGACTGTGGATGACTGGAAACTTGTGGTTTGGAGCGATGAATCATGGTTTACCATGTAGCAGTCTATTGTGAGGTTTTGGGTGTGGTGAATGCCTGGACAAGGATACCTGCCAGAATGTGTAGTGCCAACAGTGAAATTTGGAGAAGGTGGCTTTATAGAGTGGGGGTGTTCTCATGGAATGGAATGGAATGGGACCTCTCGTAAAACTGAATGAAAATATAAATATGAAAGGGTACAAAGATATTTTGACCAGTTTCATCCTGTCTACAATGGAAACACAATTCAGTGATGATGATTGGCTGTATCAGCATGCCAACGCTCCCTGAAACTGCAACTGCCCCCCCCCCCCCCCAAATTGCTGCAACTGTTCCCTGTCATAAAGTGGGGCCTATGAGGGAATGGTTTGCAGACAATACCATTACAGAAATTTATCGGTTGGCCCAGAGCCCTGACTTGAATCCCATTCAACACATTTGGGATGAATTAGAAAGCAGGCTTCGCTCCAGACAAAAATGGCCTACATCATGACCTGCTCTGGCTACAGCTCTTCAGTAGGAATGGTATGCCATTTCTCTGGATACGTGCATTCCGTGGCACACCTAACTGAAAGTCTCCTCTGCAGAGTTAAGGCTGCCATCGCAGCAAAGGGTGGACCTACTCCGTATGAATTCCAATTACTGGAACTTGTGGCATACAGTACGTTTGATGACAGTTTCGAGTAGATGTCCAGATACTTCTGATCAGATAGTATGTGTGTATATATATATATATACATATTTCTAATTTATGAGAATAAAAATACTAATGTATAACAAACCTGTTTCAATGACGATTAAGGAAGATGCAACAGATATTTTGGCACAAAAACAATGACTAAGCTTAAATATACACAGGCTTACATAAAGCTAAAAATACATTTATAAAACCATAAAAAATAATTTTAAAAAGCTTCTTTTGTAAGAATTGCGACAAAAATCATGATAACATTAAATTCATAAATTACAATGCAAAAAGTTTCATGTTCTAGCTTTCTGATATAAAGTAGCACCATTTTCACATTATACACAGGTTATCTGAAAAGTCATGTAACCATAAGTTTGAAGATACGTAACTTTTGTACTACAAGTGATAGAGACATGAAATTTACATTGGGTATTAACTTTGTCTATACAGATATTTTTAAAGCATCAACAAGAAAATCAAACTGTACATAAACATTCAGTATACGGAATAAGTTTCTAAGGTGCAAAAAAAAGTTTTTGTATGAAGTAAAAACAAACACGGAAAATACATCTCTGGAGTTGTTTGGAAAAACTTTTGATGTGTATCGATTGTCTGTTTGGGTATTTATCGATCTTTAATCAGAACGATAATTGACTGATGTGTACCCACACATATCATCAATACACATAAAAAAAACTTGTAACTCAACAGCTGTATTTTATCCACGTTTGTTTTTATTTCGCACCAAAACTGTTTCACGCCTTAGTACCTTATTCCACATTCTGAATGCTCATATAGAGCATGAGCCTCTTGTTTAATGTTTTAAAAATATCTGCATTAGCAAAGTGGAAGATTCATGTCTCTATTGATTTTTGTACAAAAATTACGTGGGTTCGAAATCACGCTTGCTTTATTCAAACAATGTTAAGAATATATTCAGTATTTTATATTCCAAAATAAATTAATCAGAACCTAAAATCAAATCAAAACAGAGACTGAAAATATATTAAATAAAATCAGTCATAAAAAAGGAATAAATATCCAAGTTGTTCAAAGATTACCATTAAGTGGAATACAGATAAGAGAATACTTGTAAAGCAACGTGTATATATTTGTAGAGATTTCTTCATGCATATTAAATGATACATGGTAGCAGCAAAACAGAGTAATCTTCAATTGAATTGGTCACATGAACGATGTTGTATCCAATAAAAAAAAAACAAATGCCACAACAACAGCAAAACAATCAATCATGTTGCTTTCTCGAACACGTTCTCCTCAAACAGAAAGTTCCATGGTGCAGAAAACTCTTCCGTCTGTTCATAAAATATGTCACTACTATATTTTAGAAGTCAAAAACAATTTTCTCCATAATAAGGACTCTGCCCTCTCTGCCAACAAAACTGTTGGTTACCTTATTCATGTAACCGATTCAATTGAAAACTGTAACTAGTCACACAAACAGGAGCATTTAAAAGTTTTTACTATTGCGTTTATTCTGTGTAACATTGTATGCATGTTTGCCAAACATAATGTTCTTCATAATTGTGGACATATACAACAGGAATTCTGGAAATTAAATATGTAGAAGATTATCAATTTATCGGTTTTTATGAAGTGTAAAATATAAAACGAAGACTTAACCCTTGAAAATGCTCATAAATTTCTACAATAAAAACTGAATTTTAAATTTAAGGTGTCTACCTCTTTTCTCCCACAAAATTGCTTTTTTATTATTATTATTATTTGGAACATTTACACCACCACAATAATAGAATATAATTTGTCTCAATAATAATGTTACACAATCATTTTCATGAAATGCTTGGCAGAATAAAACAAAATGTGAAAAAAAATGCATTCATATTTTTAGTAGCAGTTGAACAGAACATCCCCATGACCTATTCTGTGTTCAATGTTACGTGATCACCACCAAAGTGACCGAGATGTTCTTGCTAAAGGAAATAGGTCACAAAATGGGGGAAGAAAAGATCACATCTGTTGATCACTTGCTTGCTGCAAAGGTGGTTCCATGTACTGAATCTGATCTGGGATTCCGCTTTGAAGAGATGCTGAATCCTGGCCTTTGTGGTATGTGTACCGATGCTTCATTAAGCTATTCCGTGTGCTATACATTCGATTGCATAGAAGACACCTGAACTCCTCCTCTGGAACCATGTGCTTGTCAACAATATGCCTCCGAAGACTGGCACGTGAACTTAAAGTTTTGTTACAATACTGACACATTAACTGGACAACATTTTCTCCAAGAAATAATCCACCTGGAAAAACAAATAACAATAAATAATATGTCAACAATTTATCTGTAAAATGTTATTTTACATAAGGCATAACTTACACCACATGCCATCATTTCACTAAATAATACAGTCACTTTTGGCATGTAGTTACTTTTTCCTCTAGCTTTCATTACATCATGTGGCTTCCTTAGGAGATAAGATAGGAATAGTTAAATTTTAAAACATGGAAAGGTAAGGTTAAAAAATGTTAGAAAGATAAAAGACAATGCAGTGCCATGATACTCCTACTTACTCCATCTCTGACTGGCAACTGGCTGTTGTGTCAAAACTTTAACTATTCTTGCCTTAGCTCCTGAGGAAACCACATGATGTGGTGAAAGACATAGGAAAAAGTAACTACTTGCCAAGGACTTTATTACATAATGTTATTTTAAGTTTAAGATACTGTAACATACAAATATTACTTAAAAGTTACAAGAGGTTTGCTTTTTTGGCAATTTCAGAGACAAGCTTATTGTTATGTCTATCCAATAAGTCCTTATACATCCAGGTCAGTGTTTCTCAGCTTTCTTGAGATTGCCACCTGGTATATTATGATGTTAAAACTCAATGGTGTGATCCCAACAATTTTAATCCTAAACACCTTTCCATTTTTTTTTTAAACTTTATACATTAATTAATAGGTACTCTTGAAATTAAGCATGAATGGACTATGGCATAAACATAGAGAGTAATAATTTTATTATAGGAATTGTATCTTTCCTGGCAATGTGCACCTGCACCGGTCTCCATTTCTCTATTCTCTGATGATGAGAGCAATGTATGCGCTCGAAACATTGGAAGCCAAGTTGAGTTAAACTGGCTGGTAACCCGAGAACACTTGTTCAAATCACGTCGCCAGGAAAGCTACAATTCCTATTTTCGATTCCTTTACGGGGAGGAGAGACTTTGCAGGATTCACCACCTACAAGACCTGCGACAGAAGAAGGCACGCCTACTTACCAATTTGGCCTTTTTACCGAGATGCAGAGACCAGGACACGACACCGAACTTTACAACATTACGTTATCATCTTCACTCTCCAGCCATCAACAAGATTCTACAGCGCACCAGTCTTTCCTTGGTAAAGGAAAGGATCCACTACATTCGTCAGCAGCTGGATCGTGTAGACAGCTCTCTACTTTCACTGCATCTTGAAATCTCCTTACAGATTTCACCTTCTGACTGGGAATGGGCAGACGCCATGACATCAAGCCAAGCAGAATGACTCCAACTGAAGCTGACCACCAAACAAGCCAAGAAGTTTGCAACACTACACACTTCAAGACCCAGTAGACCAGAGCTGGATACCAACAAGGTCCAGGAACCTTTTTTTCCGATAGGGTCCAAGTTCCGTATTGAAATGAAACAATACACAACTTGGATCGATTACGGACCTGACGATAAACAATTATCCACTTGTGAGCATGAAAGACTAATTCAGGTGCTGGCTGTAGAGATGGATTGATATCTCTACGCTGGGAGGAACCAGGCAACGTCGACGTCTATAGTGTTTCAAAGGCAACAGATCCCGTTGCAGTAGCACTTGCGGAGACGATTTCACACAGGTAAAACAGCGCCAGCGAAAATGCGGGGGAAGCCAGGCCGGCTCGGTAGCTCAACGGTAGAGCAATGGCACGGATTGCAAGAGACCCGGGTTCGAGTCCTGGTCGAGCCTGCATTTTTCGCTGAAAATCTACATAGTACATCTCCTGTGTATGCCTAATTTAATGGATTGATATCTCTACGCTGGGAGGAACCAGGAAACGTTGACGTCTATAGTGTTTCAAAGGCAACAGATCCCGTTGCAGTAGCACTTGCAGAGACGATTTCACACAGGTAAAACAGCGCCAGCGAAAATGCGGGGGAAGCCAGGCCGGCTCGGTAGCTCAGCGGTAGAGCAATGGCACGGATTGCCAGAGACCCGGGTTCGAGTCCTGGTCGAGCCTGCATTTTTCGCTGAAAATCTACACATATAGTCCATTGCGTTATGTACAGTAACTCTTTAACAAAGGAGTTTTTGAATCTGGCCCACGAGAGAACAACAGCGTTTTGATTTATTCCCTGTGCTACGTTTTCTACAACCGCAATATGACATTTCAATGTAAAACACACTCGCGGACATTTTTAGAAGGCAACTTTTAATCGGTTAAGCCTTGTCTGTAATTGTAAATAAATTCAATCCCGGACGGGGAGAGAAAGCAAACGTAAATGAGTTCTAGACAGTGTATAACCTTTTCATATTTAAATCAATTCGGTCCTTTTTTCCAGATCAATTTAAATTTGGTCCAGGAACCTTTTTTCCAGAATGAATTTCAATTCGGTCCAGGGACCTTTTTTACGGAAAAATTTCAATTCTGTCCAGGAACCTTTTTTCCCCGCATCAATTTAAATACGGTCCAGGAACCTTTTTTCAGGAACAATTAAAATACAGTCCAGGAACCTTTCTTCAATGTGACAATACGTAACTTGGACCGAATTTTAATTGTGCGAGAACAAAGTTCGGGTCCTACAGCAGAACCCAATAGAACACATTAGAATTTATGGGATCCTGGACCTTTAACAACCCTGGTTTTTAGTTTAATAATTCACTGCATAGAAACTGTAAGAAAAATATTTAACTATTAGTAGAGTAGTTACTTTAATGTCAAAAAATGCAGTCTGCATGTCCTACCCGTGACAATGTAATAGCTCATAACTATGTTGTTATTTTGATTTTGACAGTATTGGTTGGAGAAAAACTGTCATGAGAAAATATTTATGAACTCTAACTGCAATGTTGAACACTAAGTGTGGTAGATCTTTTATTCAGGCAACCTGCATTTGGGCTTTCCACACATTCAAGAATATTATTGTCCTTAGTATATTTCCACAGCATATTTGTTAATGAAAATTGCTGCGCAAACTAAAGTGATAAATTTCAGCAGTTGAGAACACTGATCTAGATAATAAGTGAAGCAGAAAGTGCACCAGAGCAGATAAAGCTTGGATCTACAACTAGAACTAGAGCATCCTGTTGGCACTGGATTTGGCAGCAGTGAAAAGTTTGTCTAAATATTGCTCTATACACTGTATTGTCCTTATTAATATTTTAATGTTTACTCTTAAAGTTCATCCTTTTCTGGTTCTTCCATTTCTTCACAAATTCAAATGATTTCCAGGGACTTTCGAATTTAAGATTACTACTCTGATTTTACATTCAAAATTAAACAGGCTAAGTACAGGAAATAATCGACTAGCAAATATGACTGATGTTTCACTCTCAAATAACAGCCAAGGGGAAAACGATAGTTTATGGGCACCTTTACTTTAAGCTATCACCAGGCTTCTTCTTTTAGATTCTTCCCCAGCCAGCACCTGGAGGCGACCCATGATGTATTTGTGATGATTTTAGCCCAAGCGCTGGACAGGGAAATCTTCATTTTACCAGGAGATAAAACCTTACAGAGATGATAATTCACTAACCAGCATGGGATTTTTCCAAGGAAAGGTAAATTTTGAAACGAAACTACAATCACAGGAATGGAAAAAGGGTGGCATGTGACAGGGAAATTTCCTCTGGGCCAAGAACAACACTGTCCCATTGAACATATGCAGAAGCGAGAGGCTGCTGGCTGACCTTTATTCCAACCAACCACGCAGTTTTGAACCCCTCGGCTGCTATATTTATGACTGGGGATGACCAACTGGGGAATCAAGAACAAGCCGAGGAAACTCGGGAACTTCCACACAACGGTGTAGAAACCATGCACAGTAATTGGCATGTGGTACAAAATCTGCCAAACTCATTGCCTGTACCCTCTGGGGGTGGTACGGGTGAAGCTGCTGGTCATGAAGAATATGCCAGACGCTGCTCTGAGACACATTCATGTGACGTGCAATAATGCGAGTACTCGTTGACGGGTTCTCGTCAGTTTGATGTAGGGCCTCCTCTTCAACGTCGAGAGTGCAGCATGTCAGTGGAGCACCACAGTCGGCCCTGTTAACTTTGAAGTTACCCGTTTCTCACAACCATTGCTCTAATCGGCAAAAATGGTATGTGATGGAGTGACGCGATGCTGAAAATGCTCTGCATACAGACGTTGTGCAGCTCTACCATTACGTCCAGCTTCGCCGTAAATTAACATCATGTTGGTGTTCTTGGCAAACATGTATTCAACCATACTGTACTGCCTTTCACAACAACTGAATAGCAACTCAAGTGATAGGTTGAAGCACACCGGATTGTAAACAGCGAACTGTCTGCAGCCACGCCGCCCTCCGTCAATGTGGGTTGCCTACCGTGAAGCGGGAGATGTGAAATTATGTAATCTTGTCATCTGTATAGTACCAAAAGGTACATTTCCAGACATGGGTTCCTTATCGAAACTTGATCTACAAGACCCCTCTACAACCCCTAGAAGTGTGCAATAGGAATTCTGAATCACCCTGTATATTGGCTTTGTGTATATATATATATTTTTTTTTTAGAAGAGCTTTTTAGTCAACTTATATGATGTTATTTTTGGATATCAACTGAATTTCTTTATAACCACAACATTTACTGGGGGCAACAGTTTATTCACTGGCGAACCCAAAAATTTACATGGACATGGCTAGTATTTATATTTATTTAAAGTGATGAATTTTAAGCTTTAACACACATTGTATTAACAAAGTAGTTTCATGAATACATTTGTTTTCAAAGGCACTGTGTATAGGAACTATACACATTGCCTGCAAGTCGTGTATTGATTTGATACACATGGCCTGTGAGAGGAGATGCTTTGTGTATCAATTTGATGTAAAAAAAATTGAAAATGTTCCATGAATATGAATGGTTCATTTACCACCTTTATTAATATAATATTGCCAAGTGAGCCAAGCAAGTGTTGCTCTGAAAAAGAAAGTGTATATTTAAACATTCATTTTACAAAACCATGGTGCATGAATTATACTTTTATATTAATAAAAAAATAAAATTTTACAGTTACATGTTGTTTATAAAAATGGAAAACAATTACAAAACTTTTCGTAACATACCTATACCTATACCAGATGAACCCGACAGAGTACTAATGAATCTATTCCATTCCTGCACATTGTGTATTCCATATTTGAATACATTAAACAGATTCTCCATATAAGACAAATGTGGCTTCAGATAATGCTAGCTGGATGAACCAATTGAAGAATGACAATATTTTTGTGGTGTATTGGCGATTTTATTGTAATATGCCAGAAGTTTTCAATAGAAGCAGAATCACAAGGAAAAAATCCATGAACAGTTTTATTGGAAATTCTCTGCGCTAGGTGCATTATTTTCTGTAATATGCATAGGCACATAGAATACATCTGTCCCTAACACTAATCTATCTTTAAGGCATGAAATACATTGAATTACAGGAGATGGACAAAAATATGGAAACACCACGACATTGGAAAGGGTGATATAGACAAAAAATATGGAAACACCACATCGGAACTGGTGATATCGATGCAATTTTTCCACTTGAAACCGGATGAGGTGTGACATTCTTTTGTTTTGTGCCGTGAGATAGGACCCTGTCGGACTGGTAGGAGTCGACAGTTGCACTGTAGATACGAGGACCACTATTTATATTTTGAGCCTTGGCAACACTGATTGAAGTTAGGCACGATTTGACGTTTGCACAGAATCATCTGGCATTATTGACCATAACGTACTTCAAATGTTTTGTCAATAGCTTTATTTGTGTTGTTTATGTTGCCTTGGAGATTGCGCGACAACAATAAAATGGAATTAACTTGTGAACATTTTCGTGCGATGATTTTTTACGATTTTCGACGTGGATTATCAAGACAAGAGTGCATCGATGAAGCCCCATTCTTTGCCACTGTGAAACGCTGGTATAACGAATTTAATCGTGGCTGCCATTCGCTCACCGACGAGATTCGCGAAGGTCGTCCAAAATCAGTTGTTGTTCAAGAAAACATTGATGCTGTGCAAAACCTAATACTGCAAGATCGTCATGTGACATACTGTGAGATTGAGGCAACCATAGGCATTAGTTCCACCAGTATATACAAAATATTACATGATCATTTACCTGTGAGAAAGGTATGTTCTCGTTGGATCCCACACAATTTGACAAAAACTCAAAAAGACGCTTGCGTCAATTGGTGCAAACAAATGCTCAATAAATACAATTGTGGTGCTTCAAAAGACGTATATAAGATTGTAACAGGTGACGAATCATGGATATATGCATATGAGCCGGAACGTAAACAGCAGTCGACTGTATGGGTGTTTCAAGATGAACCCAATCCAACAAAAGTTGTTTGCGCTCGAAGCACATCGGAACAAATGGTCGCCTGCTTTTTCGGGAAAACTGGTAATGTGGCAACTGTGCCTTTAGAGGAACGTAGAACGGTCAACTCTGAATGGTACACAACAATTTGTTTGCCAGAGGTCTTCGGTCAAATACGGAAAACAAACAAACGCTGTCGGATCATTCTTCATCAAGACAATGCCAGCTGTCACACATCTCGTCTAACAACCGACTTTATGAACAGTCAAAAAATCGAATTGATAGGTCATCCGCCGTACAGTCCTGATTTGGCACCCAATGACTTCTTCTTGTTCCCGAATGCCAAGAATACATTGCGTGGACAACGATTTTCGTCGGCGGAAGATGCCGTTGATGCGTTCAAAAACCATATTATGGAGGTGTCTCAAGAAGATTGGAAAAACTGCTTTGACAAATGGTTCGAACGAGTGCAAAAGTGTATTGACCATAAAGGAGAATACTTCGAAAAACAATAAAGCAGTTTTCAATGCCAAATTCCTGTTTTTTCATTGTTAGGCTCAAAATATAAATAGTGACCCTCGTAGCATGCAGTGCAGTTGATACTGAATCATGTGTGAGCTGACAGTGTTTCAAAGAGGGCCAATTGTTGGTGCCCACCTAGCAGGCACCTCTGTTACCAAAGTAGCCATTATTTGGCGTATCGAGAGGGACTCTATCCAAGATCATGATGATATAATAATATGTCCAGAAAGACATCAGATAAACACCTGCGTGGATGAAAATGTACACTGAGTGACAGAGACAGAGACAGAGATAGACACTGAGGAGGATTGTGACCATGTTTTGCATGAAGAATGGTGCAAGATCCCATTATCCACCATCCAGGACTTGTATTTGTCCATTCCTTGGAGACTGCAGGCTGTTTTGGAAGCTAAAGACGGTCCTGCACTTTATTAGCTACAGCATTCCTGCTTTTCTTCGCAGGTGTTTCCATATTTTTGTCAATCCCCTGTATACTGCACTACAGGTTGAACATTCTCTCTCGGAATTTCTTCTAAGATCAGTTTCAATTTTCTGCTGCAATTTCTAAATAACATATTATGAAGTTAACGTCAGCTGCATGCTTAGGAAACAGTCATCCTCCAGGTGTCTAAATATGTAACAACCGAAGCAATGTTATGTTCACTTTTGTCACTAACACATACCTACCTGTGCTCCCCTTCCTCACCAACTCACTTCTGTATAACATATTAATCTACTGTGTGCTGTGTCTTTCTCTTTTTGATATTTTTCTTGTTGTGTATTTAGTCCCCCCCAAACATGCAACAACTGCAACAACTGACATTAAGTTTGTAACTACGTGGCTTAGAAGTGCAACAGAACACCACAGCCGAGCTAACAACAAAGAAACACTGTCCACCTACACGGACCATGTGCAGTATAGTTCACAGTGTTGCAATCTTGCAATATTGATGGGGGACACCTGTACCCCACATGCTAAGGGTTAAGGAACTTAGCAAATATATTATTTTCAAGTTGATGTACAAACCATGCCAGATGAAGCAATGATGTATCACAATTATTCAAAGACTCACCAAGAAAAAGATTCAGCATCATGAAAGCAAAATTCAGATTCCAGTGAATAAATTACCATGATGAGAAATTCGATATATTGTCACAAAAAAATTAATCATCTCTCAAATCACACAAGTGACCTACTTTTTTCCAATAATTTTCTGCAAAACTGACAGAATACATTCCAACTATTGGCTATGCTAAAGGAAAGGAGCTAAGGATGGGTACAAGGCTCCACCCTTCACAAGTTGCTGCCCTCATGTAGCCTAAACCAGTTTTTAGAAGTTATGTTTTGACTATCAGTATATACTATAATGGAATCATTACAGGGGAAGCCTGTTTATATGTAGTTGGATTATACATTTTTCTTTTCAATTCACTAGCTTCAGTCAAAAACATATAATTGAGGTCTCACAGTATTACCATACAATATTTTGAACTAACAACGTGTCTACAATATTATAAAATCAAAATTCCCTGGTTTTTCTGAGTTTTCATGACCAAGAACCTAAATTTTTCCCATTAGGGCAGTTCATATATTTAAACGTGTGTGTAAGATCGCTATATTTTAGCCAACACCACACTTCCCAATTAGCAAAGTTTTTAGGCTGACCTCTGTGGCCAAGTGGTTAGGACAGCATGCTATGATGCCAAGGGTCCCAGATTTGAATTATAGTCTGGGCATGGGTATTATTTGTGAGTGTTCCTACATAAAATTCTTCCTTTTATCACTCATCCTCAGCAACACGATTAGTCAAAAGGCGGCAGAGGAGTGACACAAAACAACCTAATTCAATAAAGAAAAACAAGATTTTAGAATACAGTCATTCCATATGAAATCAACACAGCCCACAACCTGACCAACTCCAATTTTCATGAAATTTGGGGAGTTTAAGCTATGCACGGAACTTAGTAACAATGAAAATTTTAAGTCTCATCTGTCTTGTAATTGTTAAATTATTTAAGGTGAAAGTTTGCATAAATTGCCCTTTTTGAGCTTCATTTCTCGTGAAATTCTAGCCTGATTTGATATATCACATCACCCCCTTTCCCTTGAAATTTTTGCGTTGAATTCAATATGGCGGTCAACAATATGCTGGACCTGCGCTTGGCACACACAGCTAGGGATCTCCCTGTGCCTAACCTATTTCTTTCGTGACCAGGATAACTCCTTTACATTTTGTAGGGGGTGTTAAGGGACTTTTCAGTCGTCATAGTTCATGTAATGAGGCTTTTATCAGTCACATAGTTACACATATTATTTTGTATTTTCTGATCCCATTGCAGTCCCAGAATGATTTTTTGATATGTTTTAGAGTATGGCATGAGGGACCAAATATATTTTTTTCACGATTTTTGGTGATGACATGTTTAGAGATATTTAAGGTCTAGGTCACGTGACAAAATTATATTTTTATCCAAAGGCAGGCTTGTTTTATATTGCTGGAAAGCTTGTTCAATTCCCTGTACAATAAGCTTTATTTGAGCTTCCTAGGCAAAATAGGGGTGGAGTTACAGCACATTTAGTATAGCTAAGTGGGCTCAAAAAGGGCAATTTATGCGAACTTGGACCTTGAATAATTTAACAATTACAAGATGCACGAGACTTAAAATTTTCACTGTTCCGTGCATAGTTTCAAGTCCCCAAATTTCATGAAAATCGGAGATGGTCAGGTTGGAAATTGCACATATCCATGTTGATTTGGCATGGAATGACTCATTATTCACTTCACATGTAAAAGTGATAATGGCAGCATTGACTTATAGTTAACAAAGAATTATTTTGTTCATAAAAAAACATAACAATTATAGCATAAATAATACATAATTATAGTAAATTTCGGTAATAAAATGTGTATTAATTCTAATATCTACAAAATACAACTAAAAAATACAGCAAGATGGAAAATTCCAATAACCACTTCCTGTACATTCCTACATGAAAACAGTAAAATAGACCATTTAATATAGAATTTCAACTGTAACTACCAGTAATACTTGGTGTACCGAATTGCAGCATAGTTTGTCTACATCAAATTTAAAATTTAAAATTTCTTTGTCTTTTTCCTTTTTTTGTTCCAAATCCTATTTTTAATAATCTACTACAAATATGTTGATTTTATCAGAATTTAGATTTCCGTCATTTCCAGAAAAATTAAATTCCATGACTTTTCTAGGATTTTCAGGTTATCCAGAGTGGTAGACACCCTGATCCTCCGAAAACTTTGTTTACCCCTCATTGACTACTTTGGCCTGATATTTTATTTTTTAAAGCACTGCTACTGATATGACCATGTTTACCTGAACTGCATCTGGTAGAATTATAAAAATCTTTCAATACAGGGGAAAAAATGAAACCACAATATGGTATTATTAAGATTGATAAGTTTATTGTACTGTCTATAAAGCTGTAATACAGTCAGTCCTAACAGAAGTATGTCTTTACCATATATCCATCCTGAACAGCAAGATAAGTACGCCCACATCACATGAGAGAATTTTTTTGGAAGACATCGTGTGCCTGCCTTCCAAACTAAAAGAGGTAAATTATAATCTCTAATTAAATCACCTTGACGATTCAATTCTTCCAACATGCAAACAAAACTTATTTATCACCTATGTCAAATGTGAAAAATAAACATCACTCTACATAAAAAAAGATGCTAGTTTCTGCTGGAATACAATGAATAAATATACCAACTTTATACTCTTACCAAATATAAATAAATAACAAATACTAAAAACTATCACAAAACTGTATCCTTTCAACCACCTTCTTCTATCAAAAAAAAAAATGTATACTTTTCATGTTTTTAAAAAAGTTTGATACCTATGCTAGTACTCTTGTTTATGTTAATGAGATATATGAATATATGTTTCTGCAAATATGATGTGTCTAATGTACACTGTCAAATAAATGTGGGCAAACGTGATTTATATACAAAGGTTAAACTACAAAAATAAAAATTTATAATACTTGATCACGGAAATTTGTTCAAGTTGTTATAAAGCCTCAGAAAGCTACCTTCAATTTTGTAATACAATATCTACCAGAGTAAAAATTTATTCAGACTACACTTTGTCAAATGCATCGGAGATATTGCATTTTCTTGTCACTAAAAGAAACACATACACTGATCTACTTAAGGAAGTAAACAGCAAAGGTACATACAATAATGAATTTATAAAACTTATTGTGTACTAAAACTGGAAGATTCATTATCATGAAACTACATCCAAACAGCAGAATAACTTTCACAAGTATGCTCAAATGTGTTGTTGCTTTAAAATGATGCTATGTATTTGGGTAGAATTCAAAATAAATGCAACAACACAACAAGTAGTGTCAAGAGTTTCACGGTATGAAATTTCGAAGATGTAACAATGCTATAGGAAGTAAACAAAACAGTTTTCTTGCTACCATCTCCATCTTAGATGCCATAACTTGTGTTAATGAAAGCAATGGTCTTAAAAATTAATTGGAATTGAATTGTTGTTTTAAGTCCACTTTATGAACAGAAAGGCTAATCAGGACTGGACCTACAGTTTATAGTGGGATCCGAACCACTGTGCCATGTGCCTCCACCGGGTATCAACCCTGGGACCCCTTGATTACAAGGTGACAACATTACCACTACGCCATCGAGGAGACAAAAAATAATAATAATTGGACAATCAACAAAAACAGCACCATGGAAATATGAAGCTTTATCTACCTACACAATACTTTAACTGTGTTTATTGTGCCAAACCATGAAATAATGAATTATAGAATTTGTTTGTTTTGAAATTGTACTTTGAAAGGAAGATGTAAATCATGGTGCTTTCATATTAAAATGAAACGATGTGTAACAGATTGCATTTCAAATCTTACCTCTGGATATATGTGCATTTCACTTTGGTAATCTAACAACCAAATAACATCCCATGATAAAGAGTATATATTCAAATAAATAATTTTTGCAGCACTGACATTTTGAAAAATCAAAATTTTCTTTATCATCTTATGATTTGGGACACACAGCAAATGTACATATCATGCAGGTTAAACGGCAACAGTGAAAAATCAGGCACAAGCAGGGCAGGCTCGGTAGGTTTGTTGGTAAAGCAGTGGCACGGCATGCCAGAGACCCAGGTTTGAGTCTAGTTTGAGGCTGCATTTTTTACTGAAATTTCTACATGCCCAAAATTTTGTTTCTAAAAAAAATTAAAAATGAAAGCATTTCTTTATTACAACCCAACGCCAGTACAAGAAAGCAGATGTCCAAAAATTATTGTTAAAGCGACTGTCTTCAATTTGTTTGGAATTATTCCTTATAGATGATTGTGATCAAAGCCTTCTTATGATTCTTGTATATTTGTACACTTAATGACATGTTAGCTGTTAGTCTCATTAATTACTGATAAAGGTAAAAACACTATTCTCCAAAAGAAGCACTGAGGAAGTGCTCCTGAAATTATTCTTATTTAATTTCTAATTTTCTCTAGCTGGTCATGCTGTGCAATAAATAAATAAATAAATAAAAATAACAAATAGCTACCTACATGAAATGAACCAAACACATTTTATTTTGCATATTTTTGAAAAGATTAATTTTGTTTCGCAAAATATTTAAACATTCTTTTGTACAAAAAAGAAAGGAGCAAATGGTTCTTCTGGCTCTATATTACCACTGTTTAATAGAATGTTGTTGTGCTATACATTTGAGAACAATAAATATAGGACAATATGTTCTGAGAAATGACTGTACGAACTTCATGAACACAATAAATTAATGATAAAATTTTAAAATCAGTCTATGACAGTGACATACATTACGAGAAGCCATGATACACTACAGTGATGAAGTATTCTTCAAAATGTTAGGAGAGTTCTTGGCAATTAGCGATTGTAAGTAAAAGCCAACTTCAGTAACCTCCTCAAATGGTGGAATTGGGGGTACAAAATTGGTTTGTTTCTTCATGTTCTTTCAACATTCATAAGTGGCTTTGCATGTCGCACACGATCTCTAACCCACACATTTTACAAGCTGCAAATGCTCCTACAAATATATACCTACCAGTGTCCTTGAAAAATGAAATTTATGTACCTAAAATATACAACAAAATGTGGGAGCTTCACACAGGGTCTGGCAATATATATCTACCACTTTCAAAAGTTGGTATTCCCTACGGCCCCACAGTAGGGATGAAACCCAGCATGCTAGGTAAGAGCACGAGGGATGCCATTTCTGCAGCAATAGAGCATTGGGCCCCTGAACACCCTTATTTTGTGGTACAAGCGTATTTTTAAAAGTAATGAACGATACATTGTGTGGTAGCTGCACAGCACACATTGACTGCCTGCGATTTCTTTCTCTGGGGAGGAGGGGATACCTCAAGAGCCAAGTTTTTGAACACATATCCTAACTTGGAGACCCTGAAGAGAAAAACTAGGGAACACGTTGAGCCAATTCCACCCGCAGTGCTGGTGTCTGTAATGGATAAATTTGTTCATCAACTCCAAGAGTGTACAACACAGAATGGTGTCTATCTAAGGATGTGATTTTCAAAATAATACACAAAGTGAACAATGTTGTGTTATTGTTTTACAAATGGCATTATGTTAACTATCAATACGCACTATCTTGCTTTAGATTAGCTGTATTGTGTTACTATAGGGAATATGTTAAAATGGTAAGATATATATATTGTGGACCCTATACATAAGGCTTAGCAAACTTTGGTTGTAGATATGCACAGGGAAGCAAAAATCTGATCTTGACAATTCTCAGGGAAACTTCCACTTGCAGAAAAGTGTTTTCCATTTGCAGAAATATGTTATCTACTCAGTCTTTACCTACATTACTGTCCATATTCAACATTTCTCACATGCTGCAAGGTACCATGAAACAGTAGCAAACTGTAGTAGCTGCCAAAATATAAGAACTCTTCCACCATAACAACTAGACAGAAATTTCTAGAACGAGGCGAGATGTTGCTTGAATTTTGCGCTACAACACATTTGAAGCATTCTTGATCACATGAGATGAAATATTACACTACTCCAGCAACTGCATCATAAAAGATGTACCTATGCTAAAACCTTATGCAACTTTATGCATTAACAAACATGGAAAATATGTTTATTTCTTTACAAGAAACAAACAAATGTACACTGATATGTTGTTTGGAAAAAACAATACTACTTTACCATTGGCAAACCAGTAGCCATTTTTATTTTCATAACAGGCTACCTCCATCAAGTGAATAGCAATATTTATTGCATTTCTCCACCTCCTCCTAACAATGTTATATGTATGTAACTCTTTACTTCATTCTACCAACTCCTCAAGTACAAGAGAACAAGCTCAAATCCATACTCGATAAATTGTATTTACATACAAATACACACTAATGCATCTCTGACAGCAATACTTCTTCAAAATATTTATACATAACATTACTTTCAACAACTGTGCCAAGTTTTAATTTTTTTTGTAAAAAACACTAACAAGTCATCATTTTCTGTACATTTAAACTTACAAAGTCATTAATGACAATCATGCACCAAACATTACATGCCACACTTTATTTTTACAATAAAGATTTCTTTGCCACCGATGAGAGATTGAAAATGCACGCACATAACATTATTTGTATTCCATCTTGTGTACACAACACAATACCTAATAAACTTTGTAGTGTAAATATTACTACTATCCAAAACAATTCTGCTTCTTCCAAAAACGTCATCGACTCCCACTTAATGAACGGACACAGCTCAAGTAAAGCAGTATCTTTGGCATATATGTTTATATACTTTTATATATATATAATCAATATAAAGAAAGAAAGGGTAAAAAAATTACGGTAGGATAAAAATTCAGTTTCTTGAGAAACTACATTCAACTTACATACATAAATAAATTACACTTAAGACATGTACTGGTACTTGATTCTTTCTCTTACACATGCAACACTGGGAATTTTTTAAGTCACCACTGGAAACAAATAAAACATCTGATTTGTTCACTCACATGGTGGACATGCCTTCCTCATGGTAGTTTCAGAGGCAGGGGCGAGCAATAAGAGCAGCGGTTCATTTCAGTGCAAACAAAGAAGAAATTAATGTACCGCAAGATCAAATTAAATACAGTTTTGGCTTCAACTTCACATACAGGCAATGTTTGTTTTCATCAGTATAATTAAATTCAACTTGAAAAGTAGGGAATGTAGAAATAAGTACAGCTGAACTGATACTGATGATGATGTATCAGTATCGGAAAGTATCAGTTGGAATTTATTTACTGATACCGACTGATACCTTTCGGCATTTTGGTCTTTCGAGGACTCTGCAAAGAAGCTGTAGGACACTTTCGCAGCATCTAGTTTATTTTTATTTTGCACTAGTTTTGAATAAAAAATTATAACATAACATGTAATTTGATATTCTGGTGTAATTCTTGAATAATTTAATAAATTGATTTATATAATTTGAGTGGAATGTTTACACACAAAATGTTAAATCAATATTTTGAACAACTTTTAATTATTACAATTTTCAAGTATCAATATCAGTGTGAATAGGTGAGAGTATCAGTATATGTTCAGAGTGGTATCGGTTGGTTGATTTGGTATTTTACATTCACTTTATGCACATTAAGGCTAATTGGGACTGGACCTACAGTTTAAAGTGGGATCCGAACCACTATGTGCCTCCACCAGGTATCGAACCCGGAACCCCTTGATTACAAGGCGATGACACAACCACTGTGCCATTGGAGTGGTATCAGCTCAGCACTAGAAATAATCCAACATTTCTGTTTTATTGTCATAGAATGGGATTCAAGATAAAACTGCTATCTAATTGGCATATATAGTTTCTCTTCTTTAACAAATCTAATACTAGCTTTTCTCCAAATTCTTATGAAGAGCCTGAATATGTGAAGCAAAATTTTAGAAGTAAAACTTGCAATCAAGTTAGTGAACAAATCAGGGTTTCCAAAAGTGACTGATAATGACAACATATGGTGAGAAGGTCTAAATGTTATGCTCTTAAAACTTGAGAATATAATCACAATAAATTATAATGAATCGATGCCTTATGAAATGTGATAACAATCTCCCTCTCACTCACAGACACACACATACAACACCTCTCACAAGTATACACGTGCTTAACCATACATGTGAACATGCCTTTGGTGAGGTTATGAGTTTACCTGATATATATATAAACTGCCATTAATACATAAATCTTGCAGGCAGAAACAGACAGCCACAGAAAACATACTGTTTCTGTTTTATGTTAACATTGTTATATGATGACATACATGAAGTAAATATTTAACTTGTGAGGAAAACTGATGAATACTTGAAGTTAATATACACATGAGAAAAAACTGCTACAAATCTGTCATTTTAGAGACTAAAATACAATATACTGTTAAAAAGGGATTCAATACTTTATCATATGAAATTGCATATTGTACATTCTTCAAACAGACCATCATTACGAACAGTGAACAGTAGCAGCTCCAAAAAACCAAACCCATACTACAACCTACACAGTAATGTTGGAAGTAATATATACACACACACACAATTACTTACAAAAAATAATACAAGCATCAGGTAGAAGTCATAATGAATTCTGATTTCATGTAACTTCATTTCACTTATATTTAAAAAACATATACAAAAAATGAGTGGTGATGAGCATGAATTAACTTCTTTATTCATTCAACTCAAATACTATGAAAGAGACCCTTTTTTACGGTTTACCAGTCTCATCGCACTATAAAATTAATCTTTAATACAAATTTGTACTTTTGCTTCACTTATAAAAAACGTATATCAAATTCTGTTGATGCCAGTGCTAAGTATATCAATAAAAAATAAGCCTACACGTGGAGCTACATATGAAGAAGTTTGTTTTTTTACTGATTGGGCATAGTTTGAGTCAGTTCTTTCATATTGGTCATACTGTTTTTCAAAAGACGTCTTAACATGACATTGGTCCCTCTGTGTTGTAAACTCTTGTGTGTGGTGAGGCTATTCTTAGTTCTGTAGCTTCGATTGCAAAACTCACATAAATATAAAGTATTTGATTGTTCGTGTCGATCCTGAAAATGTCGTTTTAACGAATAATAACAGCTGAACATCCTTTTGCAATATGGGCACTCCTGGGGTTCGTTCATGTTACTTGTTGGCGGAGGCATCTTGCAAACAGTGCCTGAAAATACAAAAATTGATGTTGCAAAATAAGTCCGACAGAATTGTTTTTCATTTCTTTTTCCCCCAGACTACATCAAATAACCATCTCTAAAAATTAATAGATGCAACCTATTCCTTTTGTTTTAAAGAAACCAGTTGACATGGGAGAGGAGAGGGTTATAAAACATGTATTTTAAATACAGTAAAAACCTTGTTAATATGGACCCCGATAAGCCGGACTTCGCTTAATATGAACAGGCAAAAAAAACAAAAAAAAACACAGAATGCAAGGTTTTAAATGTTGCTAGAAGTCAACAAGAGAACTTCCCATAAAAGGCAGTCAACCACTGATGAAATTATGTTTCCCGCACACTTTGTACTGTACTGTAGTGTATGTAGGCCTATGCCCTTTAAATACACCATAATAAACATGTTTTGTTGCTATAAAAGGAGTTTTAATGCATTTTCTACTGTTCTTTTAGGTTATTTCAGTTAATCTGGACTTTCGTTAAACCCGTCAACTTATCCCCCCCCCATTAGTTCAGATTAACAAGGTTTTACTGTATTTCAAATGCATGTGACTACACTATGGAAAATCTAATACACCTAAATATCAAATGGCCTGAAACCTGAGAAAGGATATAAATATATTCATATATTTTACACCTTTTACAGCTTTTCAATGTATGGAATGATAAAAAGGCTGTTGCTGTACAACACAGACAACACAGTGGGTAGAGGACATTAAGATGAACAACCTTTTCTGAGTAATGCTTTGCTCATTTTGGTGCTACGAGCCATTGAAATGGCATTTTCTAGCCTGCATGTATGCAGCCATGCAGTACAGATACACAGTTACCACTGACAGTTATATTTTCTGTTAGGTAACAATAAAATTTATAGTTATACTAAGGATATTTATTTAATGAGGAACAGCAAAGATCATCCTCTGAAGTGTGAATATCACCCAAGGAAAATTTCGGAAAACAGTGCAAGTTCACATGATAATATTTGTAAAAATTGTTCTTGATTTTTAATGTTTTAGAAAAAAAAATTACAGTTGTAACCATGAAACTGTTCTGCATGGCACTAGATCTTGTAGCATCAAAATGGGGCCATAATGAGAAAAACATTACTGAGTAAAATTGTTTGCTTTGATGTCCTCTACACATTAAGCTATTCATGAAATTAAAAGATCATTAAAATGACTGGTGTTGTTAGCAATAAACCAATAAAAACACTTATCACATGTTACAATAAATATTAGGGATGTATCAGTAAGAAATGTTTACCTATACAGATAAAAATTTACCAATACTGAAACTGATAGTGTATCATATATTCACATCCTCAACCTTTAAAGGATAAGTGGTATAGCATGGTTTCCAGCATATGTATTCCACAAAGGACAAGTGGTATACCTATCATACCACCTCCACATGGTAGCAATGAATGCAACATTTCTTCAAAACTACACATAATATTTCAGTTCTGACATCTTATTAACAAACATAATTTGAAAATTTCAATTATTCCCTACCAACATTATGGGACAGAATTTATGAACTGGATACTTCTATTTAACTTCCGCTCTTTGAAGGTATATTTTACTTTTACATCTAATAATGAAAACAAAAAAAAACAAAAACTTGTTCACAATGTACAATAATTTTGGGTCCGGCAGGTAATGTCCCTATTTCAAAATTTCTCGAAAATTATTCTACAACTTCTAAAAAAATTTCTAAAACTGCATATTTTCCTTTACTTTTCAAAATTGGGGGATGGACATTACATGTTCTCCAAGAGCAGTCTTTTGTTGTGCTTCCCTGCAAATTTGGTCCATCCAATATCCATAGGACCAGCGCTAAAAGGGATTATATGGATTTTTTCCATATGGTGGCAACACTGCTTTCCTAATACATTGTTATTTTTCATTTTTTCACAGCAAACTTGTCGACATAAATTACTAATGGTTATATAAATATGAGATTGGTAAAATATTCGACAAACTTTAGGAGGTGATTTCTGACATAACAAAAAACAAAAAAATTAATGTGAACATATATTTAAGTATATATATATATACCGGGTGGTCCATTTATAATGATAGTATGGAATATCGCATGCAGAAGGCATCCAATCAAAAAATTGCACAGAAAAAAGTTTGATACTATTGAGGGGGTAAGTCAATGCTGCAAAAATTTCGTCTCCACCACCCACCCCTTAGGCAGGGTGGGGGATAAATGTGAAATTTCAAATGGAACACCCCCATTCGTTTTACATATTTGGATTCCGTGTTGAAAAAGAAGTATTTTTTGTTTGAAAAATTTTGTAAAAAAATTGCAACCTTCGAACATTTATAAACATTTGGTAGTTTCAGTTTCATTTTTTTCCCTTTATGTAATAACAGTTTTGGTTTTAGTTGAGAACATTGCAAAAACTAATTTTATTCAAAAAAATGTGTGCAAAGAATTCGACAAAAGAAAATTTTTGCAATTTATGTTTTTGTGTAACAATAAATAATATTAATTTGTTTCAACTCTTTGGTTTCAAGAAACAATTTCATATGAACAACAAAATTAAATATGTTACTACAAATTAGTTATCATTTGAGGTACACAAATAAATGTTTAAAGGAGCAAATGTTCAAAATGATGACCGTTCTCTTCAATGCATTTCAAAACACGGTGTCTGAAGCTCCACACTGTTCGTCCCAAAATGTCAGGAGTGATAGAGGCAATTTTTTTACAAAATTTTTCGAACAAAAAATACTTCTTTTTTCACACGGAATCCAAATATGTAAAATGAATGGGGGTGTTCCATTTGAAATTTCACATTTACCCCCACCCCACCCAAGGGATGGGTGGCGGCGACGAAATTTTTGCAGCATTGACTTACCCCCTCAATAGTATCAAACTTTTTTTCTGTGCAATTTTTCGATTGGATGCCTTCTGCATGCGATATTCCATACTATCATTATAAATGGACCACCCGATATATATTCCTTTTTTGTATTAATTGGTTTATTTCACTTTGCTTCTTTGCCACTTTTGGTTGATTGCAAAGATGAGGATGAGTGATGATATAATGAAATTGATGAAGGGACACTCACAAAGAACACCAATGCCCAGGCCACAATTCAAACCCAGGATCACTGACGTTGTAGTGTGACCCACTCTGCAATGGAGTTTGTCTCATATATATATATACAAATAATGAAGGAGACAGTAAACACTTACCACACGAATAGAAATAATTCAATATTTCGCGATCTGAGTCGCATTTTCGAGACGGTAGATAAAAGATAGACGACACTTTGAGTAGAGGCACAGAATACTGACCATAGCGTCTCTACGGTCAGTGTTGCCAGAAACAGTTGAAAGGAAACACGAAATACTTTAGCCAGTGTTTACTGTCAGGTGGGTGGGTAGTTTCGGGGAGGAGAGGAAAGAGTTACTGGTTGGCTAGGTTGAGTCCGGGGGGTATAGTGGCGTGCATGCCTGCTATATAGGCCCTTTCCCATCGCCTGCGGAAAGATGTGTCAGAGCGGGGGGGTAAAAGGTGGATGATGGCAACACGGAAGCAGTTATTGAAGGTGGTGTTATGGCTGTTGGTGTGGATGGCAACTGTGAAATCGGAGTTTTGGGTGGAGGAACGGTGATTATTTATCCTTAGATTCAAGGGGGTGGAGGTTTCGCCTAGGTAGAAGTTGCCGCAGATTTGACAGATGAGGGTGTAAATTAGGTTAGATGAGTGGCAGGTGCCCTTAGGGTGAAGGGTGAACTCACCTGCCGCTGTAGGGATCAGGAGGGTGGGGGAGGTGATGAGTATGGGGCAGGTCTTGCATCTGGGTTTATTGCACCTGTGGGCTGGGGGAAGGGGTGCGGAAGGGGTGGGGGTGTTTCGGACCAAGATGTTTTGGAGGTTGGGGGGGCGACGGAAGACGACCCTGGGTTTTTCCCGAAAGATGTCTCTGGTCTCGGGATCGCTGTGCAGGATGGGGAGGAGGGAGTGGAGGGTATGTCAGATTTTCGTAATGTGAGGGTGGTATTGGGTGATCAGAGTTGGAGGGTTGGTTTTGGGTTGTTTGGTGCGGTTGTGGGAGTTAGCTCTAGTGATTTGTTTGTTGATGAGGGTGGAGGGGTAGCCACGGTTGGTTAGGGCTTGGTGCAGGCGTAGGTTGTAGTTTTGGCGGGATGAGGGGGATGAGTTGAGGCGCTGGCCTCTGAGGGCTAGGGAAAATGGGATGGCTTTTTTGGTGTGGTAGGGGTGTGAGCTGGAGTAGTGGAGATACTGGAGGTGGTTGGTTGGTTTGATATGTATGGATGTTTCCAAGTGGTCTCCCACAATGTGGATGTCCACATCGAGGAAGGTCACTTGGTCTTTGGAGTGGAACCAGGTGAATTTGAGGGTGCTGAACTCATTGAGTCGGTTTAGGAATGTTGTGAGGGAGGGTTCGCCATGTGTCCAGAGGAGAAAAATGTCATCAATGAATCTAAGCCAGAGGAGTGGTTTCAGTTGCTGGGAGTCAAGGAATTCCTGTTCCAGCCTGCCCATGAACAGGTTGGCATAAGAGGGGGCCATGCGGGTACCCATAGCTGTGCCACGTATCTGCAGGTAATGTTGGTCACCGAAGCAGAAGTTGTTGCAGGTAAGTACAAGGTTGGCTAGTTGAATCAGGAAGTGAGTGCTGGGATTGTGGGGTTTGGGTCGGCTGTTAAGGAATGATTCCGTGGCACGGAGGCCATGGGCATGGGGAATATTGGTGTAAAGGGATGTGACATCAACTGTTGTGAGGATGGTGTTGGGTGGTAGGGATGGTAAGTTTTGGATGATGTTGAGGAGGTGGTTGGTGTCACGGAGGTAGGAGGGCAGGGCTTGGACGAGGGGTTGGAGGTGAGAGTCTAGGAAGGCTGAAATGCGTTCAGTGGGTGAATTGTAGCTGGACACAATGGGTCTCCCGGGGTTGTTAGGTTTGTGAATTTTCGGGAGGAGGTAGAAAGTGGGGGTGCGGGGGTTGTCAGGTATGAGTGAGGAGATGGTGGAATTGGATAGGCCTTCAGGGGGTCCTCGGGAGAGGACAAAATCCCGAATTTTGTCTAGGTGTGTGGTAGAAGAATCAACCGTGGTGGGCTTGTAGGTCGATGAATCAGAGAGTTGACGGGAGGCTTCCGCCACGTAGTCAGAGGAGTTCATGACTACTGTGGTGGACCCTTTATCAGCGGGGAGGATTTTGATGTCTGGGTTGTTGCGGAGGGACCGGAGGGCTTGGTGCTGGGCTGGGGTTAGATTGTGGTGGGAAGAGGGGTTTTGGAGGTATGTACTGTCGGAAACATTGTTGACAACAGAGGTGATGTATCTTTCGAGGGGGTGGTTGTTGGGGAGGGAGGGGGGATCATGGGGGGAAGGGGGGCAGAATTGGAGGAGACTGGGATGTATGTCAGAAGGATTAGCTTTGGAGGGGGGATTCTTGGCCCAAAAGTATGTCCACCTAAGTCTGCGGGCGAAAGTTTGTATGTCAAATAATAGCCGGAAATTGTTAGGGGTGGAGGCTGGGGAGAAGGTAAGACCTTTGGAAAGTACGTCAATTTCGGTGGTGGTGTGTGTTTGTGTGTGTGCATGCACACATATATATGCGAGGGACAGATAACACTGGCTGTAAATACTGGCTGTCCCTCTTTGCTCAGATAATATGACTAGGGATGACTAGACAATACATGTGTGGCAAGCACTTTTGCAAGCTAAAATCAAAGCTTACACAGGCTGATACTGAAGTCTGGTTGTAATCTTTTGAGCTGAACTTATAGAATGTTTAAGAATTTTGCCATATTATTACATTTTACTGAAAATACTTAAGTGTAAGCCCAGCTTAAAAAGATTACATTGGTGCTCCATGCCTGTATGGCATTTATTAAGGATATGAATAAATCATAGACTATCAGTTTCCAGTATCAGTAATTTTTAACCATACAGGTGAAAATTGATAATGATACATCCCTAATATATGTAACATATGATAAGTGTTTCTATTGCTTTGTCACTGACATTGATGATAATCTCTTATTAACCTCTTTAACACTTCCATTTCCTCACACTGCAATGTGGTTATTTGAAAAACTGAAACTGATATTTCAAATGTGTGTGTGTGTACTTACTCGCAGCACGAACTGAAACAATATTAAATACTGAGAAACTAGTACTCACTTTATCCCCGAAACTGTTTTTTTCTTCTTTGTTCTATTAATTTCAGTGGCCACTGCCACCATCCTCATTTGAACCTGTTGTACTGTTGCTTGGCGTGCTTCAATTGTTCATAGTTCTCAGGCCGCCACTAGGTGTGCTATTGTTAACTGTACATCTGTGTACGTGTCATCTGCTATTTCCAGGCACTAACTGCTGTAGTAGAGGAATCCATGTGTGGTGTGCCTGTCTGCTATCAATGTTTAGCTCATGTGGGAAGTGCATTATGGCATGTGTTTCTTTGACTTTGGTGTCTACGAGTGTGTGGTTAGTGTGCTTTTGAATTTTATGTAAAATACAAAAGATACAAGTCAAGCACACCGCCAACACACTCGTAGACACCAAAATCAAGGAGAAACATGCCACAATGCACTTCTCACATGAGCTAAACATCGATAGCGGACAGGCACACCACACATGGATTCCCCTACTACAACAGTTAGTGCCGGGAAATAGCAGACGACATGGACGCAGACGTACAGTTAACAACGCAGAACTACGAACAATAGAAGCACACCAAGCAACAGTACAACAAGTTCCAATGAGGATGGTGGCAGTGGCCACTGAAATTAATAGAACAAAGAGAAAACAGTTTCACAGATAAAGTGAGTACTAGTTTGCCAGTGTTTATCTACTACTGCATGCGTCTCTCTTCTCCTAATTATGAAAGGATATATATTTATTTCAGATTATCATTATACATTACAAAGATTTCTTATTATTTTCATTTAATGATTATGTAAAAAGAATATAAAGAGAAAATTTCCATATATACTAAAATTTTGTAACCTAAAAATGGGTTGGATATCAACTTACTGGAATGTGCAATTTGATGGGAAAATCACATGCAAAGTGCAATATTATTTAACACCTACGACTTGTAAATTCTCATTAGAATTAGTGGAATGGTAAAACAATATTGTTTGAATACGAAAGTGAAGAAAACAAATATATCATTTAAAAAGCACTAATGAATATAAAATTGATAAAGCTCTTAATGATAATATCATCTAACTACTTCCTTAAAAAAATAGTTATACTTGAGATATGAAAAAAATATACGTAGCATTTTCACAATGATCTTGAAAACTTTTGGCAGAATATTATTATTTTAATATTTATTTATTAATTTATTATTCTATTATTAAACCCATCACTGCAGTTCTGAACTTCATCTAATTGAAATTAATTGGATTTTTTTTTTTAATATGACTGACTGACATATTAAACCAACAATTTTCTTTCATTAGTCCACTTATAATTTTACCTAAAAAACTATTCAAATGTCCATCGAAAACACCCGAGACTTGAAACTGTAGAGACTATTCTCTACAGGAAAGAAAACAGTGAAAGGATAGTCCAACGTGGTATTCACACACCTTTAAAAACTGTCTTGGGCTAGCCCTTACACCTGATACAATTGATTTAGACACAGGAAAGTTAGCAGCATATATTGTAGATCCGGGGTCACCTCACAACCACCTATTTGCCTACTTATTTTCTGATCATAAGAAAGAGTATTGGAGCAGGACATGAAATTCTCTCAATGTAGGGATTATGGAAGAATTCATCTTGCAAAATGCTTCTGGATGCCTACAGTAACCAAGGGCCACTTATTTACATCAATTTTGTTCTAAAAAAAATCCTGAATTTCAGAGCTCAAACTACCTAGACTATTATCACTACATGGTGTATTTTCTTCTTAGCTCGACCAGTTCCTTAGTTGGAAATGAAATCAGCAAACAACCAAGCCTGAACATGAAAATATCATTGGAATTCCCACTACCTTCCTCTTGAATAACTTTGTTAACACTTGTCATGATTACTGATTCAAAGACCACAACATTATCCAGTTTCTTTGTTATTAAGATTCAATATGTGAATGCATCCTCATACAAGTTACTCCCTCACCCTTCAAACAAATGCACAACTGAAAAGGAATTCGGACTTGGTAGTTTGCTGAACACATAAGTATGGCCAATGATAGCATATTTTGAAATATCATAATCCGATGATTCCAGCTACTTTGATGTCACAAAAGTTTCTGGGTTGGGGACCAACCATATGCTATATTCCATCTGTTCCTTCATCTATTTCAATTAATTATCATTCATTCTCACTTGCAATTTGCTTAACCCCAGTCTCTACTTCTGGGTTTGGGGTTTTAACGTAGTCATTTATCAAATATTGTCTTTTTTGTCAACACCCTTCCTCTGTCTAGCTGAGTTTCTAACCTTCGTCTTTTACACCATAGTTTTCTATCAGTGTTAGTCAGATCTTCGAACCTCTAGGGGAGGGGGGGTTCGTTGAAGCACCTTGCTGTCCTAGTCGATGCACTAGTATACTAGGTGTACCTAGTTTTTAATGAAAAACCAGTCTTCCATTCCATGCCCGACTAACGAAGAATAGAAAATATAATTTCAATTTTTATAGTTTTATAGAATCTCAACTGTCAAAAGAAAAGATCTAATAGTAATAATTGAGGATTCGGCATTTTAGACCATTAATTTAGCATATTTTAAAAACCCGGTCTTTGGTACCGTGCACGACCATCGACACAACTTTTCTCGTGCGACCCATGAAGAGTTAATGGAGTAGAAAAGTGACCAATATACAAAGTGATGATGCAAGATTCTTGATGAAATTTTGAGAAATGGAAACAAAATAACATTACCCACAGAATAATGAATGGGTAACGCCAAAAGTTATTATTTGGAGGTTTTGCTTTACTTGCCACATTGATGTCTTGGATATTACAATGTACAAACTCTACATGTCTCACTTCCAGATAGCAACTGTTCAAGAGTAGCAATGTGCTTGGTTTCTAGGAACAAAAGCCCAATATCACAATGCTATTATGGAATTCAGTATGGAAAAGATCCACCTTCAGATAATGCTATCCAGTGTTGGCTAAAGCATTTAAAAGAGGCTGACAGCACCAAAAAGGAGTAGAAAGACCACAAGTGTTGCTATGATAGAAACAGTTACAGCACATAGAACACTTGGATGGAAAACTATTATCATCTGGACTCTTACGTGCAATGGAATGAAGCTTGAATTTTTTTGGCATTCTCCATTGTTGATTCTGTAGGTAATAAAACTTCTTGAGTCATCCTTTCATATTCTGCAAGCAGCCCCACTAACTATAGGCAAAGGAAACTCTGATAACAATTCTGAATCACCTTGTATAACAGAATACTTCATAATTAAATGCTTTATTCCGTATGAATGGAATAACATTACACCTTACTACATCCATACTTCTCCGCAAAGTTTAACTATGCACTGCCAGAAATACACATCAGCTTGCCAGAGCAGCAACAAGGTAGGACGTCAAATATTTTATCCTGAGCACGTCACACAGTAATGATCAGTTAAATTAAATCATTTAGATATTTTCACTTCACTTTTTTTAACAACTAAAACAAGGAACATCAACGTAATGCTATTGCTTAGAACGATCACATTCAACCATGACCATTTCAATAAGTTACTGTTTTAAAAAATGAAATAATGGAAATATGTTAGAGAGAACAAAAACAAAACTGCATCATTAATTTTCATACAAAGAAGTGTTTACAGGCCAGGTGCGTGAATTGAAAAGGATGGTTAATGTAACACTGTGTACTTATACTTTCTTACTTTGAGTTGTCTTTTTACCATTTTGGCTACTCATGACGATGAGGATGAATGGTCATGATGAGGTCAAATTGATGAGCGGACTTTCACAAAGGAACACTCATGCTCAGGGCAGGACAATGAACAGTAAGTGACAATGCCTGTGAAAGGATCACTGAAGATGGCAATGCGACACTGTGACAAGATATAACTTTCTGAAGAAAATCCTTACATTTTTAAACAAATGTCACAACCAAGGAAGAGACATTGTTCTTATGTTTTATCAGACACGAAAATTACATTCAATAATTTTCCATTGAAAACTATACTAATGAACATCCCTTTCACACATGCTGGCCAATACAACCTCAATAACATCTTCTATTAAAGTGTAACACTGATAATTTTAATTGTGCCCAGGAGTGAAGACTCAGAATGAACAACAAATGTGTAAGCGCAATGTAGTTTGTAAATATACTAAGACATGAACATTAAATTCCTTTTTCAGTAATTAAAAAATTATATTAATTCTTATTACTTGCATTTCTTTTACTGTAACTGATGTAATGATACATTTGCACTACTGCATTTTCCTTTACACTACACTATCATTAAGTAAATAATTTATCATCACTCAGCAATTTCAGAACATTCATATCTGCCTCGAAATTGTAAATACCACAAACTAGCAATAGATCGAGACACCACAACTACTAAAGATTACTCATTGACTGGTGGTGTGCATATATCGAAATGACGATGAGCGCTCACATTCAATGTACTGGGAGGTCCGAATGTCCTGTTACCCCCAGGTGGTCATCACAGTGGAACTAATTTGTTCCTGTCTTAAGATGGCTAAAGCAAGTAAATATAGTGTGGACATACGTAAGCAGCATGTGCATGGACACGTGAGCGTCCACAGACCAGTAAAACAATAAGAGAAGCGCAATGTGACTTAAATTGAAGATGTAACAAAGAGGCCCCCAAGACAGATAATAATCTCACAGGACAGGAGGCCAAATTATTTGTGTCAAGAAAATTGTGTAAGTCATCTGGATCGGTAAATTTGTAAATTGTTCTGCAGGGAGTAACAAGACATTCAGACCACACTGAACAATTAAGAAATGACGCATCAAAATAATAATGATGGATGCTCATGGTGGAAGAATTGCACTGTGTCCATAACGAACAATGTTTTTCAATGGATTGTTAAAATGACTGCATGTGTGAAAAAGGTGTTACACAACAAAGAATATATGAGCATTGAAATTTTACCAAAACTATGTACAAACATACATAATAGCCTCAGTAAATTCCGTTAGATGTGCTATGTTTCAATAACATACAATACAATTTATCTTGTGAAAAATATAGTTGAGTAAATATATATTGTAAAAAGTTAATATTTCACAATAATATTTCTGATTCAGGGAATTAACAACCCAGTCCAAAGAAAAACTGACCTATTTTAAACTATATTGCACAAATGAACAAACTATTTAAAGTTACATCCATTATGTAAAAATAAAAAAATGTGTGTATATGACCAGATTTAGTTCCGATAGCATTTTCAGCTATAGGAAAAACACAATAATTGAACTCAAAATTTACACAATGTCAGAATGGGAAAAGTTGCAGTAAACAATAACATGTACTGCTACCCGACTAAGAACAAAATGCAATACCCCAAATCACAAAATAGTAAATGCAGAACAAATAGTTCTCTTAATAATGTAACATGCTTTATTCACTCATGCAGTCAGTACATCTTATAGTAATAATTGTTACAAAACCCAGGAATCTTAACATTTCACACCTTAAAATAATACTTATTATTGTGAAGACCCACAATTATTTAAAGTACTTTATTTTACTGTCAAAGTCCTCATTATTTAATGTTCTTTAACATAATATATATTATTATTTTAACTGGAAAAAAGACAGGTTAATATAATTTAATTCTAAGGTGCTTCTACAACACACAAATACTACAAACTTTAAAAAAATGTTAAAAATAAGGATTTAGTAAAAAAAAAAAAGCAAATAATTGTGCTAAAGCATCAGCATTAAAAAAAGGAACCTGACCACCATGCTTGTACCAAAGAAAGAGGAGAAACTGTAATTCTACTAGAGGAAATAATCTCTGCTTTGTTACAAAAATAAAGAAGGAAAGAACTTCCACCAAACTACTGTACCCAAAGCAAAACGACTGTGTTAAAAAAGAGAGAGCAGTGGAGAAATGCATAAAACAAAGTCACCAACCAACGACGATTACAGCCAGGCATTTTCATTGAGTTTCTTGCTTGAATGGTTCAAAAACTGGTGCTTTCGCTTCCAAATCCCCAGGCCTGCTTTTATGGTAGGTATAGATGTGTGTCATTAAACTGTTCCTTGAGCAATAAACCCTTTCGCATATCACACAGCGGAATTCCTGCTGTGTTTCCTGATGCTTGTCTGCTACGTGCCTTTTCAGACTGGCTTTCGAGCACAATATTTTACCGCAGAGTTGACAGAAAAATTTTTTCTTGAAGAGATTGGCTGGGGACCCTGCAAGCAGAAAATGGAAAAAAATCGAGCTGACTTGTTGGTTGATAGACGCTGCACATATTGTTTACAGAAATAAAATCTGCTAATTTAGTCCACTTAGTAATTATGTTCATTCTCTCTTCACGTTCTTCCTGGCAGTGAAATGATTACAATCATAATGTTACAATGTTATCACTGCTAAATTTAAGGAAACTTCAGTGCTCTTTCTTAACAATTCATTAAAACAAATTAATAAGAAATTCTGCAAAAGGTAACAAAATAAATGTAGCTAAATGCATGCATGAAACAAAACAATTGATTAGCAAAACAGCAACCAAAATAAGATTTTAAACTCAACGTCAAAAGTTATGCTTAGTACAAGTGTTAGAACTTCCACAAAGAATTACAAAGATCACACACACAGTTGCCATACCTGACAAGCCAAAAGTTTACACTAGATTATATTACATCAGTGGTATACACAACTACTTATATTCTAACTACTTATAGGAAATAGCTGCAGACTCTCCTAGGTAAAAATTATTTAAAATTTTTAATTATCTACTTGGCGATTACCTTGAAGTCATGACAATATGCAAAAGTGGAAGGACTAGGAAGATATTAAGGCATAATCTAGTACCTGAACAGTTACTCTGATACTATATGGGACATTTGCAGGCAAATGTAACTACATCAGTGGCACAAGTTTTCAACTTAATGCTGTATGAACTGTACGGTCACAGACATTTCTGGGTTGACTTTCAATGGGGTTCTTACAACCCAGAAATGTCCGTACAGGTGCACTTACAACAGACACAGTTTAATACAATGTGCTATTCTGAATCCATCAAAGAGAAGGTGTGATTCAATTCTTAATTCTCTTGTCAAATATCTACTTTTCAAGTCATTCTAAATTAAAGTGCCTGTAAGCTGGTATGCACATAATATTTTTATTTCTATTTCAGGGTGAATCTTGTTCATTTCTATTAAAATATAAACCAAATACAAACTTCTCCCCTGCACCAAGACTTGGCAGCGAATACATGGTGTGAACAGTAATATGGTATGATCACTTTTAACCCTACCCCTGGTACCAAAAATAAAGTAGTCTCCAAAGCAATTTGGGCCTAGACAATTGAAAGAAATATACCTACCTATATCATTCAAGACTTTAACAATTAAGTGGGGAACACTTGTTAATAAGAATAAAACTGAAAAATAATAGTTTTGAACCAAGAGCACTATACTGCTCTGTAGTGCATTACATGAACTTAGTCACATAGCTCAGCCACTAAAAGGCTCTTTTCCATTGAATTTCATTCAGTTGTAGTCTTAGAAAGTTGCTCAAGTTTGAATTTTTGAGCATTAGAAGAGAGACAGGCAAAAAAGATCAATAATTTGAATCCTTGAACACTACAAACAGTGGATGTCCAGATGATCTACGTTTCATTCTGAAACAAACAATGCCCTTTGCATGACCCTTTCAACCACACATCACAGATGAACTTACATCAGAATGTGGATCATCAAGAAATAATGAACAACGTCTGGATAAAACACTTTGATCCATGGATCCATGTTTATGGCAGCTTATGGTGCCAACTAAAAAAAAATGCAATAAATCTCTTACAGTGCAAGAAAAAAAATAATACAATTCAAATTTGTAATTCCTTTTGGTAAAACTGTGATCCCCCCAAGAAATTGCTAATCGATGTAAAGTAGTACAAGTACTCTCATCAGAGTAATGCACAGAAAAACTCATGGAAAACAACATACAAAGGGTGTACATAAAACTTACAAATATCCAATCTCACTATGCTAATAATTATCGACACACATATTTGTGGCGAATAAAATTCTACTTATTTCAAGTTCAAATTTGGTATAAAAAATTATGGTGAATACAATTGTAAATCTGAATTTATGCACGTCCTCGGAGATGTCAAAATTTTCAAGTTTCTTTCATCTTGTTTGGAAAAAAATGAACAACATTAATATTGGCTCTGGTTTCAACACTCAAGGCATCTATTCTACCACTTAAATATTTTATTTGTTCATTTGCATGTACACTTTTACTCTCAAAGAACGTAAAGATAAGCATTTCTTTAGCAAAGTGAGCCTCCCTAATAACATTTGTAATGGTGTCACCTATTAATCCAACAGTTGTGGGTTTAATACCCAGTGGAGACATAGCATGATTCAGATCTCACTTTAGTCTGTAGGTCCAGTCCCAATTAGCCTATCTGTGCATAAAGTGGACAAACAAAGCATTTCTGTAATAGTAATTTAAAAGAAGTCATAAAAAGCATTTTGTCCATAATTTACTTCCCTTGTTATAATATATAATGAAGATAGTGTAGAAATATTTCCTTTTATAAAAAAAATCTTATTGTAGTCAGTTCAATTTCTTACTACATTATTTTGCAAATACCAGACACATTGTGCCTAAAAATAAACACCACTCACTGGTTCCTTACTTAAGTAAAAAAAAATATATTAGAAAAAACTTTCCAAAGTGTTGTAGTCTCAATGTTCATATTCTGATAACAGCAATCAGTTTACAGTGCATTATCATGCGCTTTCAGTGCATAAATATAAAAACTCTTCGATCATAGGAAGATGGAAAGTCACATTTTATCTTCACAATAAACTTGTGTGAAAAAAGCATGTCAAAACTCACAAATCAGCACTGGTTTGAATCAAGAAATAGTTTAAAAGAGAGTGGTAGGTCTAAATGTTTGTTTTATAAAATGAGTGGACAACATAAAAACCAATACATTCAGGATGAACTGTACATTAACAATGAAAATTAGCCACTACACAAAACAAAATAAAAAAAAAATAAGCTGCTGGGAAAACAAAGGAGAAACACTGTTGGTATAATAACAGTTCGGCTGAAAAGTTCGTAGGCTAACATAGTAAAAAATATTTTTTTGACAAAATTCGATTTTATTATTCAATATAGTTGCCTTTGAGGGCGATACAACGATTATAGCGGTCATACAATTTTTCGATGCCATTTTTATAGTACGATTTCTCTTTAGCCTCAAAATAGGCCTCAGTTTCGGCGATTACCTCTTCATCAGTGCTAAATTTCTTTCCAGCGAGCATTCTTTTAAGGTCTGCAAACACGAAAAAGTCACTGGGGGCCAGATCTAGAGAATATGGTGGATGCGGGAAGCAATTCGTAGTCTAATTCATATAATTTTGCCATCATTTTCATTGATTTGTGACACGGTGCATTGTCTTGATGAAACAGCACTTTTTTCTTCTTCAAATGGGGCCGTTTTTCGTGATTTCATCCTTTAAACGCTCCAACAATGCTATGTAATAATCGCTGTTGATGGTCTGGCCCTTTTTGAGGTAATCGATGAATATAATACCATGCGCATCCCAGAATACTGATGCCATAACCTTGCCAGCCGACTGTTGCGTCTTTCCACGCTTTGGATTCGGTTCATCACGTGCAGTCCACTCGGCTGACTGTCGATTGGACTCTGGAGTGTAGTTATGGAGCCATGTTTCATCCATTGTAATATATCGACGGAAAAATTCGTGTTTATTACGGTTGAATATCGCTAAACATTGCTCCGAATCATCAAAACGTTGTTGCTTTTGATCGATTGTGAGCACGCTCGGCACCCATTTTGCACACAGCTTTCGCATGTTCAAATATTCATGCACAATATGTCCAACACGTTCCTTTGATATTTTTAAAGTCTCAGCTATCTCGATCAACTTCACTTTACGATCATTTAAAATTATTTTGTGGACTTTTTTGATGTTTTCGTCGGTAACAGCCTCTTTGGGGCGTCCACTGCGTGCATAGTCTTCGATGCTCATTTCGCCTCCTTTGAATTTAGCAAACCACTTCTCAACAGTTGATTTTCCTGGTGCAGAGTCCGAATAATGTTTATCAAGCCAAGCCTTGGCTTCAACAGTATTTTTTTTTTTGCCAAAAAGCAATGCTTTATTAACACACGAAATTCTTTTTTATCCATTTTTTCACAATAACAAAAGCTGCTTCACTCACAATGCTATATCTCACGAACTAATTATCCGGCAGCTGTGAAATTTATACACGTATCTTTTGAAGGTTAGTACTAAGTAAAAATCACATGGATTTAATTCTAGTAACGCCATCTATGAGTCAGCCTATGAACTTTCCAGCCCAACTGTTATGCCATATAATTACAGAATTTTGCATATTTTATCTCGGCAAAAGTAATTTACAAGTGTTTTGTTGGCACATAAAAGTGGTGAAACCTGATGCACTTACCATGTACTATCCAAGAAAAAAAGCCACGTTTCAGGCCTTGACCATGCAACTAAACTCCTGAGTTTAATATAGTTCATTGTTATTATTATTATTATTATTATTATCTAAAAAGATAACTATGTGCACAAGCAAACTGTAATCATTCATCAACAAAAATTTGCTTGAAATCACCTGGAATTTCCAAGTTCAATCCCAATTGGATACATTATTATTAGGTCTGAATTCCAAGTAAAAACTGTAGATCCACTCCTGATTATCATGTGCCATAATAACGTATGTAAAACAAATTCTGTTGAATGCTTGCTTTATGCCAAAGGCAATAACCTTCATATATGTACTTTATTGCTGCATTTTGTATTATCAACAGAGTGCAATGTAGCACACACTGCACATGCATACGTGCCTGTGTGTGTCTTGTGTGCACTGGCTTTCACTTTAATCTCTCTCTCTTATAAAAAAACTTAAAATATGAGAAAGGATTACAATAGTTTGTAGATGTAGGGCCAGGAAGATTAAGTGAATTATGTAAAAAAAATATATAAAATCGGGGTTCCACTGTACATGGAATTTATAATTTTCATTCTTTAGAATTCTGATATCTCACTTTAACTTATAAGTTTTTACCTCCCACTTCCCAATACGAACATAAACATTGATGGTTTCTAAAGGTTGTGAAGGGAAGAGGGGAACATCTCTATCACAGTAATACATAATTGGGTCTCATGAATAAACTAATTTTCTTTCATCAACTGACAAGTGTGACACACATGATTTATGGCACAAATGAACAGTTATAATTCAACTCTTGTATGAAGTAACAATAATTACACGTTACTTGCTAAAAACAAGATCCAGAATCGAGGCTTCAAGATGTACCATCACCAGCATTAACATTACACAAATGCAACAGTAAGCTCGAAGGTGTTATTAAAAATCTCACGAGATCTTCCAGAATTCCAACTTTCAATGCAGACGAAAGACAAGCCCATTAACTTAGAAATCCAATTTTAAATCAAATAAAAAACTTGATAATAAAGGACAGGTGACAGATCAACTAGCTTAAAATTAAATGCACCATGTCCAAATTTGCCATACATATGTGGATAGATTGTAATCTAGGCCCAAAATAAGGAGCAGTTTGTATATGGTGATGTCTCACTTATTGGATGTAGTTTGGGATGTTCTCAATTCTTTTTGCAATATCCTTTGATGCAAAAATGTGACAAAATAGAACCCCACGAGAACCAAACCAGACCTGCCTAACGTACTCACATAACAATATTGAAGCAGGATTGCAACACCAAGTACTATTTCACACAAAATACAATTTTACTGCTGTGATGTAATGCATCAGATGGTAACGTTTAACTGAATGGATGCTGACAAGTTGAGCAATGAGTATTACCTATGAAGAATGACGGTGAGTCACTGAAATTGACAGGCAATTATCAACGTAACAACGTTCTTACGTAAGATTTTTTCTTCATGCTTTTTTCCCCATTGCCTCAATATTAATTTTTGGTCCTACTACATTGGTACCATATTTGCCGTAAAAGGAGGAGTTGGGGTTCTTCTTATTATTTTATGCAAGAATTGTTTTTATGTAGTGACAACTTTGTCACAGTAACACATCCAACTACAGAAGAGCGCAGTCCATTTATAGGCATTAAAATATGTACATCTCATTCACTATTAACAAATAATGTATGCAATGCAGAGTATGGGATATGTATCATGGAGATTCAATGGCTGCATTCAGCAGACTGTACAGTTCCAAAATTGCTCACTAAATGTGAATGTCGGGATATTGCTAGTTTTTCAAGCACTTTGGTTCAGGGTTCTGTCAACAAATGGCAATGGGCAGATGTCACGAACATGATAAAGAAGCCTTCATTATAATTAGTACGATTTTATACTATAAAATATGTATAGTACATGATATAATTATTATATTATTCATAGAATGATGTAATGATGATTGACGGATACCAACCGCCTGCTCTTGTTGAAGGAAAGAGCATTAAGTACATAAAATATTCCCGTGGTACATCTAGCAGAAACAGTCCTCTCGTATATTAAAGCACTTTGAATTCTGTAGTGGACTTTGAATCCATTGTTGGTATTAGCTTTAAATGCAGGCATTTTCATGTTGTATTTACGTGAGATTGCGTTGACAGCATAATTTTTATCTGCCTTCATGATGAACAGGGTTGCTACATCAAGGATGTTTTACATGAGCTCAAAACAATGGCTGTCGTTTTTGAACAAATCACACATGCTGTGTACCAGGGTGGTGGTGTTTTCCTCCACATTGCCAAACTTGCAGCAGGAAAAGGTCTTCAAACAATGGCCGCACTTGGATACTTTCTTCTTTTAAGTCTAAACTTACATCGTGGTACAGATGGATTAGAAAAGTTCTTGTATGTTAGGAGCAAAGTGGTATTGGCTCTTAAAGAAGTCACCTAACAAAAGTGATACGAATTCTAGCACAATTACAGTGTAATTTGGTTGTCTGCCCAAAAGCATCTAGCCTGATGGCAGTGTTCTACGTTGGACGAACTACAATTATTTTTTACATCAACTATACAATATTGGTTTCATTATCACTTTCTAAAAAATCCACTCCTCTTAGGCTACTTGAAGTATATTCTCATGTTGAAGAAGGGTTGAATGTTACAGGAAATAAGAGAAAGGCAAGTTATGTAGAATCTGCAAGAAAATTACTGTACATCACATGTTTCTTTTTAAATATGAATGCCCTAAATCAAAGTAACCAGTAAAACTTCATCATATGTAGCAAAATTCAATGGTATACATCATCATAAATTAACAGAAGTTGTTTTTTATCCACAACAAATACTCATAATCTCATATGGGATTTATAATTATATTTACTTCTGTGTACACACTACAAAATTGTATTTTGATTTGGAAAGATTTATTTACACTAAAATCGTACAATGTGTAGTTCTTGCTTCAACCAATACATGCAATACTGCAGAATCAAACCATCACCATTTTACAAATTGAGAAATACACACTCCTTATCCATGGAAACAATATTATACATCATGTTACAAGGTATAAGTGTTAGAAACAAACTGCCCACTTCTTGGCTATTTGAATATTGTTACCAAGAAATATATATCTCCCATTCACTTCACTTCACTGAGCTGCTTCATTGTCACTCATATTACCATTTCTCTAAATGATGTGTAAATATCTACATTTTGCATGTGCAGGGACATAAAACTGCATTTTCTAGAGCTTTTTAGTTGCATTTTGTAGTAATTTTCTGCAAATAGTTCCACAATTCCTCCCAAATCCGAAAAATAAAACACCACACTCGATCACTTCTGCGAGTTCCGTAATACGTCAACTTTAAATATGCATGAAAAAATGTACACTGTATTACTTAGCTTTATTCTCCAATTGTAAAAACTTCACTGATTGATAATTTTGGCCTCCGGTGGTAAACACTTCTGTGATTGTTAAGGCTGTTCATGGTTCTGAACACTTTATTACATATCTGGCACACAGCATTGTGCAAAGGCTGGAAGTGTTGTTGTTCTTTATGTCGTTTAAGAGTGAGTTTGGTACTCAAAGCCTTCCCACAAATATCACACCTGTGCTTCTCCGACTGAGATAGAAGGTCATGGATCGTGAGGGAGTCTGAGAGACCACCTAGGGCAGGAAAAAAGGGTCAAGCATTAGGAGCTTGCAACAGACAATTCACAACTTTTCTTTCCTGCCTCTATCTAGCATACAAACTACTAAGTACCTGGGCTACAAGTATCAACATTTTTGCAAAGAGACATCCACGAACTCTCAGATTGTTAATTTCAAAATGGAAAGTCTTCAGAATATGCATTAGTATGTGGAACGTTATTTGTATACATGGCTTGTTTCTTCAAAAATATACAATCATACAAAATATAAAACACTAAAAACCAACAAAATGTAACTTACAAGTTGATTAAAATGTTTTATAATACATATTTTTTTTATATAAATACAGATCTAGGAGACTTATTTTGAGAATAATTCACTACACAATTGAAAAACTTGTAGCACAAGTTTAAAGAAAAATGGTAAAATGCTCTAAACATAATGATTAAATAACAAAAGAAATCTTAAAATGCTGTAGTCTCAGATTTTAACTAATCAAACTGCAATTTTTCAATTTCTATGTGCGCAAAGTTATTGAAGGATAGTCTTATGTAGCACAAAACACAGTCTATGTTCACTAGAATCTTAATAATCCCTTACCATGGTGATATTACGATATCTTACTTATGTTGCACAAATATTATAATAATAACCTGTGGCATGGCGTAACAGCCCATGAGGGCCAGGTCCTACCTACCAACAGGTGGCTTCACTCTCAAATGCTGAGGTAGAAGATCATCCAACCAGTTAAGGTGCGACGTGTGGTCAGCACGACAAACCCCCAGTTTCCATGACCAGGTTACGTTTCTCATTCATATCTTCCCAATTTCCTCACAATGGTCCCATGCACAAGCTGAAATCTCAGGAGAAATGTTGTTATGCTTTTCTGCATGCATCCCGTAGCCAGAGCCAAAAACATTGTGCCTTAGACCAGACAGCTACAATGCAGGACTACAAATATTACAATTCTTCTCCAATAAAGCTTACGTTCATCAAGCCATTCATGTATTTCTTCCTCTTAAAGGTAAATTTAACATTTAAAATGTGATCAATATGAAAAATAAATTTTTGACAATGATGGCTTGAAATTCAGAGCAACGTAAAGTTCATGTAAATAATAAATATAGTGTAGGTGAATTAACAGAATTTAGTTTTGCAGTTAATTAAACATGTTAATATTCACCAACATGGTTCCGCTCCATGGCCATGCAGTCTAAGGCATCAGGCTTTTGGCTCTGGCTATAGAACGTGTACTGGTTCAAGTCTCCTCGGGAGGAAGCATAGCAACCTGTCCTTGAGATTTCGGACAGTGTGTGGGAAAGGTGGCCACCCACCATCGTGAGGAAATTAGGGAGCTATGAATGAGTAATATAACCTGGTAATGGAAAACCAACGACGACGACTGGGGGGTTCACTGTGCTGACCAAACATCACATCCTAACTGGATGGATGATCGCCCACCTCTGCTGAGACATGTAGGAGTGAGGTTGGTAGTTGGTAGGTAGGCCCTCTATCCTCAAGGGGTGTCGTGCCATGGGTTATGTTATGTTATCCGCTAACATGATCATTTTGCTTTTTATAGCCTGTGCATTCATTATAAACAGGACCGAAAGTTGGCCTACAAAGTGAACAATGAACTTGAAAGAAGCCTGCCTGATAAATAGCACTTCAGAAGAATGCAGGGGTGAAACAGCCTTTGCACAACAGAAATTGGGCTTTGCTTGGGCTTTACATTGAGAAAACATATTAGACAGCAATATTTTGAATAAAACTTAAATGATACATCCTGTTGATGAAGCCTAAACACAGAAGGAAGCAGATGGAAGTTTATGAATGAAGAACCATAATCCTGTAATATATTCTAAACATACAAATATGTCAATTACCTATTTTGATATGACCATTGTATGCACTGCATAATTCAACATTCCTTTTATGTGTTTGCCATCCTACAAATGTATGCAAAATGAAGAATGGGATGTATGTCCAAAAAAGCTAGCATAAGAGTATTCAAGTGAACTTATTTCACATAAAATGCTGCCTTGTGCTATAAAATATACAAAGGCTGTCAGAGAAGGTGAGACAGATTTTATCCTGGCTTGGCAACACTGCCTATGGTTTCAGCACTAGTCGCGTAGTGTAGGATGACTCATTCTGTTTCCGTACCAAGTTGTCACATGTTGCGAAACCACGTTAGTGAGCAGCTGTGTTGATTTACGTGGAACGTGTTTCACTTACCCCTCCAAGTTTTTGTGTATAACATAGTTTCTCGCGATGATGTCGCAAGATAAACAGCGACATGCCATAAAATATTGTTGGCGTTTCAGGAAAAGTGCTGCGAAAACATATGCAATGTTTCAATAGGCATAGGCCGATCAAGACAGACTGAGTAGAGCCACAGTATTACCAAGGAGTCATTGAGACTCTGCCCCAGCACGTATCAAAAAAAGAGGCCGCATTTGAAGAACTCCTTCATATTGTACCACAATAACGCACGCCTGCATACCGCGCGGGTTTTTCAGAATAATGCAACGAAGAGAAAAATATAAATTTTTCCACATCCAGCATACAGCCCGGACCTTGCACACTGCGACTTTTGGCTATTTCCACTTTTAAAGGCCGCTTTACGTGGTCGTCATTTCATGACGAACAAAGAAGTGATCACCGCAGCGCAAGTTTTCTTCAGTTCGCTACCTGACGACGAATTTTCAGACATTCACAAAGTGGCAGGAGCGTATGGTCGCTTGCTTAGCTGTCAATGGTGCCTATTTTGAAAAAGATGTACGTCTACTCAATATGGCTGATTCTGAATAAAAATTTTGTGGTTTGTAATTCTTTTGTTTCATTTTAATGATTCTTGGAGGGGTCCATGTACATGCTTGTCTTTTAACTGCTACGCAATCACGACGTTTTGACCTATTGCGCTCATTTTGGTCTTAATCGGCAGCTAATGAACCAAATTTTCACCCTAGTACATTTGCTAGCCAATGGAGGTCGCTGTTTTTCCTATACAGGAATTAGTCTCACCTTCTCTGCGACAGCCTTCGTAATTCATTCACTATTTTAACATCACAGCACATACATTCATATTGCAACTGGTGACATTTCACAACTTTTTATTTGTATCAAACTCGAAAGAAGAAACTAATATAATATGCAATGAAATTCAAGATGGCTCATTCTAAACATTACTTTTAAAATTTAAAACCATACAAAAATTCAAACCTAGCATCTGCTATAATCCAGTCGTACGTGCTAATCATTACAGCTCTTGATCAATTTCTTGAACTTCTAACAATAGGCAGGAACAACTCTCATTGTTTTATTAAATTTTATCCAAGTTAGATATGATAGAATAATATTGTATAATGCGGCAATCAGATGACTGTTTAGAATATTTCCCTGGCTATTGCCGTTCCTAAGGAAATAATAGCCAGCACACTGATGTTCTAAAAGACTGAACTGAAAATATCCATGTAAATGTATTGTCAATACTTGAACATACGAGGGGTGTCCAAGCCAAATTTAGAATACCATATAAGATCACCAGGTAGATGTGTCATATTGTGAGAGAATAAGGTTTACACCTTTATACATATACTCCCTTTTTGTACTCTGCTATCTCATTCCACCTGGGTGCCGTGGCTTTGTAAAGTGAGTAAATCATGGCTGAACAGCCAGTGAAGTATCGAGCAGTGATAAGACTTCTTGATGCTGAAAGAACTACCACACAAGGACATCCACGCCCATTTGGTTAATGTGTACAAGGACTTTTCACCTTCCCTTGCCACCTTATACAATTGGGCTGATGGGTTCAAGAGGGGGAAAAAATCCATTCAAGATGAACCATCCTCATCACAGCCCAGAACTGTCCGAACTCCAGAAAGCTTTAAAAAGTTAGAAGAACTAGTGATGTCAGACAGAAGATTGAAACTGACTGTAATAGTGAAGATAATAGGCTTCCCGAAACCAACAATTCATCTGATGTTGACTACACACTTGATGATGGTAAAAGTGTCTATGTGATGGCTGCCAAAGTTGTTCACACCACTTCAAAAGCACAACAATGTTGACATTTCAATTGAACAATTTGGAATTAATGGAAAGTCACCAAAAAATTATGCCTAACCAAATAACAGGGGACTAGACATGGAGATTGTTATTATCCCAAAACGAAGTAAAGCTTCTATGCAGTGGAAGCATAAGGACTCTCATACACCCAAGAAGGCAAAGTTCAAAAATCAACACAGAAGCTGTTGTAGACTGTTTTTTGGTACTGCAAAGGCCCACTGCTTACCAAGTTCCATCCCAGAAATACCATGATTAATGGTTCATAGTGTGCAGAAACTTTGACTGAACTTCGTCAAGACATTCACCAGAAAGGGGGGGGGGGAGGACTAACGACATGTACTGGGTGAATGTGTTACATGATAAAGCACCACCACGCACCATACACGTCTCACATTGCCAGGGCTGCTGCAGATGAACAGAAGTTTAAAATAATGAGCCACCCACCTTATTCACCAGACCTATCCCCCAGTCTGTTATCTGTTTCAACATTTGAAGTTCGAGTTAAAGGGACAGCAATTTGATGACAAGAAGACCATCTGTGGTGTGAACTCAGTTTTTAGTTTTTGAGTCTTGGAATGAATCCTTCTACAATACTAGAATTATAAGCTTGCCATCCAAATGGAAAGTGTTTTAATAGAGGAGGGGACTATGTTGAAAATAAAACCAGATGATTTTTTGACCACATGTTTTTTTGTGTCTCTTTCTGAATTCAGCTTGGACACCCCTCGTATGTTGGCAAAATTCTGCCAACCAATATTACATGTGCTTAAAATGTTACTTCTTTCACTCATCCCACATAACAGTTAGTGTTCCTCCATCAGGCACAAGACCAATACCAACCAGTAGCAAACCACTGGTTATTATGGCATTGGTCACAAAACTTAGTATTTAGTGAGGAAAAAAATCATCTCTTCTCCCTAGAATTAGTTTTCTAGATGGAAATTTCTCTCTCAATTTCTGGAGTAGAATAAGTTGACAACGTGAAGTATTAAAATATATCCTAAAGGACGAAACGTCAACATGCAGAAAAACTTCAAGTTATCGTACAAGTTTCCACTCCGTGCACTCTGCACTTGTCACCTGAAGCTTGGAAGTATAAATAAAGCCTTATACACTGATAACTGGAATATCACTAAATTTAAGGATGTAACAATGATCTCAGAATAAATTGAAGTGAGGAAATAAAAAAACAACACTGGTGTTGAAAAAGACATTAAAATATTTTACAGTATGCAATGGTGTAAAAAGATTCGTAAGTGGATAAAGTACACAAGAGTCGTTCAAGGGTGATGGGCTTTGTGCATTAAAAAAATGATCAAATAACTGTAGCGTGATATATTTGGTGCATGTGCAGCAGTTGCAGCAGACATGTCAGGGAACAGTGTGTCTGTAGATGTGGAACAACGGTGCATTTCTTGTGAAGAAGAATGTTAAACCAGCTGAGATTTTCAGGACATTGCAAGCTCAGTATAAGGAACAAGTGATGCCATGGGCACGGGCATGCATGAACATGTTAGTCCAACTGCAGTCATGTCAGTGAATATAACATGTCGAGCAAGTGATCAATGAGAACTGTCAAATAACAGTATGGGACATCATGGCTGAGGTGAATTTTTTGGAGAAAGGGGTCACAATTCATGTCCCGTATTTACTGCACATTCATGAAGGGTGGCATTTGAAATGTCATTTGCAAGACAAAACCTCGGAAGTTGTCTCTTTTCCATGACAATACCTGGCCCATTTGACAGCAACAACTCGTCAAAATGTGCTGGAAGGTTTTAACCTATTCCCTTTATAGTCCAGACTTACCCCCAGTGATAATTTGTATGGGCCTCCTAAATGAGCATTTGGGAGGGAAGAAATTCAAGACAGATGAAGCACTGAAGAAAGATATCCTGCAGGGACTACGACAGCAGCAGAGTTTTTTTTTTTAAGCCAAATCAAATTGAGGAGCATCCACAACGAAACCTGCACACAAGAAATACTTTGAAAATTTGACATAGTTTGGCACTTCTCAGACTTTCCACTTTCTCTGTAGATTTAAACTTGATTCACCTTGAATGTTCTTTGTATGTGCAAGTGCAAGATAAATTGCACCTCTCTCAATGTTTTGATTACACAGATTCAGTGCTTTGGGTGTAGTAGGTAGAGTAAGTATAAATGAAATAAAGAACATTACAACTTACTGTTAAGACAGCAACAGATAAATCAATCATTTTTGCAAAGTTTCTATTGTCATGAATCATTTTTTTACACAATAAAAGCATCCTTAGAGATATACACTTTCCAAATAAAATATATGTGCAATCTTTCACACATATTAAATAATTATTGTTTTGGTTTAATAAATCAGTTGATTTCTGAATGACCTCTGCTGTTGATTGTAACAGTAGACTTCACATAAGATACATTCTGGAAATGGGGTGAAATCTGACCCTAGTCAGCACTCAAGGCTAATTGGGAAATACGATGGAAACAAAGCTGAAATGTATTTTACTCCTTTTGTACTAATGAGAGTTTAACACAATAATTATGTTAGTACACAGCCATCAAAATAGGTGGCTGGGAAGAATTGCACTGGTGCCACATATGGGAAAGCAAAGCGGGACAAAACTCACTAGTTCCCACGCACTGTGTGGCAACGTCAACCAGGCTGCGTTACCTAGTTCGATTGTCAGACTGACCTCTCTCTGGGGCACTTTTGTGTCATCCCCGAACTTTCGAGCAAATACTGTCAGTTTGTATAACATGGATTACAAAGACCAATTCTACAAGATCTTTCATTCTCTTAAACCCCCCGCACATGGGGTTGTGGTAACAGCGCGAGCTTCTGCCACCGGCCTAATTTCATGGCCGTGCATTTAGTTAAAACTCACTACCATTATATCATAGTTGCATGTGTTGCTATTATCACTTGGAAAAAAAATTGTTTAGCTGGTCAAATGTCATACCAAATGTTCCAGGTTAAAAGCATTTTTAACTTGAAAATTACACAAAATTGATCAAATTTCCTAATATGCAGATATGTCACACTGTTAATGGCTGAGCATTCCCACAATGAATATAAATGATTCCAAGTCATTTGATAGTGTTGCCTTGTTTTGCAAATTACTGCAATTTCAGTGTTGTCAAAGTACTATGCTGAGCTTTTCTTTGTTCAATACTGACAACACAGTCCATCATTAAACATCCCAATCTCAAATGTGCTGAGAACTGACGGAAGTCACAGAACATTTCCAAAATAATTCTATTTTACATGTCAGTACAGGCTATATACCCTCAAAACGTTTCCCCCAACAATGCTGCAAATATGTAACTATTACCATTATACTACTTTCAAGCAAGCAAATAGTACAAAACCAAACGCCCACACCATTATTCCAAACTATTAATCACACAAGGTATACTAAAATTATACATGTCTAAAGAATCCTGCACAGAACACAGGAAGTATATAATGATCATAAATGTGCCAAAAGAAATCAAAATAAACCCTTATGATAGAAATAGCCAAAAATCTCTTCAACCCCAAGAAGACTACAAGATCCCTATCCACTTCAATTCAAATCCTCCTCTTCGATCACACTTAAAAATTTATTTTCATCTGGGCATTACAATGAATGCAAAGTTTATATTGTCCTCATTGTTTAAATATACATTACTTAATTTTGACTGTCTACATGTATCTAGAAAGCACTATCTTCAAAAAGAAGCAGAACACCACACTCGTTAATGATGATGATTGTTTCTACTATGGTTGGGTTGGCAGTACACTTCCTGTGTTTCTTCTGTGTTTCATCACTCTGTGATAGATGCTTTTATGATTCCGAAGGCTGTTAAGGGTACTGTATACCTTGTTGCAAATGTTGCAAACGGGTGCTTTTGGAGGCTGTGAATGTACATTCTGAATGTGACGCTTCAACCTCTGAGGTGAGGACAGATTTTTTCCGCATGGCTCACAACGAAAATCTCCGCTCTGGTTTGGAGAAAGTTGTAGTGTGAAACCTGACGAAGAAAGAGAGTTCTCTCATTAGGATCCTATATCAGATTTCCTGTCATTTATAAAATAAACTTTCCACACAAATTCTTTAAACCACTTGCAGACTTTTCGTTATAGAGAAAAACCATTGCTTCTTACGGGACTATTGATTTCATACATACACCTCCAAACAAGCTCCATGTAAAAGCATGCACCCTTGGATTTGAAAATAACTGTTAGATGCCACTACTACAGCCAGTGTTACTCGTTTATTATGTTAATCATACTTGCACACAAGTTTTGTTTCTATAACAAGTGAAAAGCACCATTACTTCTTGAACTGAATTAATTGAATTCTTGCAACTCTTCAAAAAGGTACAAGACAGTAGGGAGATTTGTCAATTCACCTGCAGAAGTTTGAAGGAATTAAAAATAGCTTTGCAGCAGGAAACGAATGTACTGCCTGTAACTTGAATTCATTTACTTAAATACAAGTATACGCAGCCATCATCATTAATTTTGATACAATATTGGGTTAGAACAATCTAGTTAGTAAGGAATGTCATTATTAATATTTTCAGTCATATTTTCCCCATTTTCATGTGATAAAAACTGAAAAATGCAGTTACTTTTCCTGTTATTTTATTTTGAATTCAGAAAAATCATCAATACAAAATAAAGTTTTAGAACACAGAACAATTAGTACAATGTCACATAGCTAACGAGTATATTACTTAGGCAATTAGCATGAAACAAATGCTACATCTCTCTGTGATTAAGAATAGGCAGCTGATGCAAACCTGATCACTGGAAGTTCTACCTCTTTCCTTAAAGACATAGTGAAAAGATGGGGACTTTATGTGGCAACAGCAACATTGCAAAGGGTACAAGTGAGATCGCTACTGCCTTCATCTATCACACTGATAATTTACATAAATACTGCATGTTATGAGCTTGTACATACGAGAGACAAACAAGCAAGCATCTGTTGTTTTCGTCAAAGATCTTGCTCCTTTTCAACTTTCACATTTACAGAATAGATACAGTGATTAACACTGCTTTGCACAAGTGTCTCATACAAATTGTTGCGGTCTCTTTTCCTTCCTGTGATACCGACTCTGATGAACCCAGAGGCTATTTTTCGTGCGGTACACTTTATTGCAAATTCTACACCAAGCAGCATTCAAGGGCTGTATGTGCATTTGCCGAACATGCCTCCAAAGAGTTTCACTATTACGGAGCCTTTTTCCACATTTATTACAAACGCACGACCCCTGCATGGCCGAACTCTCTTCTCTTGACGCATAGCATGATTGTTTTATGGATTCTCTTGTTAGTGAAACTGTTTCTTCCATCAGGAAAGACTGGTCAACTTGCTGAGTCATAGCCAGTGACTCTCCTCCACCTAATGAAAGAAACAGTCACATTAGGGGATTGCTTTCAAGTAATGAACCAAGTGTTATTTATTACAGAATATTCACATTTCCTTCTCCAGAGTATATTTTCCATCACAGGTATGAATAACAACAATTGCCACTGCATTATGGTCCATGGCTCACACACAAAAAAAATGTTTTATAGGAAATGCACCTTTTCATAAATACAAACGATGCTATCCACATTTGCCTTGGTGATCTTTCTGACCTTTTCAACAGTTACAATACTATCTAATTATAACGAAAGTAAGTGTTCCAAAATGTCTATTTTACAAGAAAGTTTCATGCTCTTTAAGATTCCAGTTTCAGGAACATGCAATGAGATGTAGAATAACTTCAGCACCACTAAACATAAATCAATATTTTTAACAAATGGCATCATAGCATGCTGCGGTAACCACTCTGCCACAGAGGTTGGCTCAAAGAAGTTTGCAATTATGTATATGAAAGGTAAGCACCTGCTAATCAGATGGAAATGATGATGGACAAGAACTTTAAAATTCAAAGCAATCTTGTAAAAAACGTCAATTCATCAAGTTTCATATCAGCAGAATGATAAAGAAATTTCAGCAACTACTAGAAAAAGCAGAATACACTTGCAAAGTGAGATTTCCATAACAATTCAGTTTTTCATCTTTTATTAATTTTTCCAGTTATTTAAAACAAGAGAGATGGTGACCATTTACCCAAACAAGCCAACAAACCTTTCCTACTGCTGCTTGTACATTATCCGACAAATAACAGCATAAATGCTTAGGGAACTTCATACTGCAGTGAAGTGAAAGGCGACATGGGCCCCTTTGTGACAAGAGTTGGTTGTAAGAATGGCCCATGAGGCCGAAACATGCCTGCTTAAATACCCATTAAATAGTATTATCCAGTCTATTAATAAAAAAAAACGCTGTGCATGCATGACCAACAAAGCCAAGATGATTCACACTATTAAGAAAATGGCCCAGTCCAAGTGACACGCAACACATGACATGCAGATAGCAGGGTCACTATGGTATGAAAGGCTGAATTTATTTCTATAGGTTCATTTCCAAGTGACAAAGTGTCGCTTGTGGCTTGTCACTTCAATCTGAAACATGCCTTAGACTTACCGGAAAGAAGCTGCAAAATTAATACCAATAAAATACAAAATATCAATATATTTCCTGACTATGTAACACAGAATTCCATAAACTGTTGTTTCAATCAACTTTTGCAAGGTTTCAGTTCTTTCCGAGATTAAAAACACAAAGTGATGCAGAATATTGCACATTCACATATATTCTATTTATTTTAGGAAAAATAATCCAGGGTTCCCACATGAACTTGAAACGTATTTTTCCTGAGATTTCCCAGAGTTTTCCAGAATCTTCAAGTTTTTCCAGACTGTCCACAGTGTAGGGTCATTCCAGGCCAAATCAACCAATTTTAAAATAATTGGTTGCATGACAATTTTAGAAAAAAAATCATTTTTAGTACATATGTTTGTAGATGTTTCTAGATATCAGAAACAATGTTCAAAAAAAATTTCTGGCCTTAATTCTCCTGGGGTGGTCATTTTTCCAACATGGTGGATGGCTTCTTTTGTTCATGTAACAATTTACAGAAACCTTAATATCTCAAAAATCATTAGAGCTAGAGACCTGGGAAAAAAATATTTTGTAGATAATGACATATTTTCTACGATATTCAAGTATGTTTTGCTCAAAATTACATCCTAAGTACGAAAGTTATGAAGAGCATTTGGGTAACAATAGTTTAAAAAATTGGATTTTTAGGACGACTTATTCTCGGGGGGGGGGGGGGGGAGGGAGGGAACAAGAAGTGGACAAAAAGGTCGCCATCTGCATCAGCAGACTTAGCGGTAGCATCAGCTCCTTGATGCCTACATGACTGCAGAAACACCACAAGCAAACTAATTGTTACTCTATTGGTATGGGCATATCTGTATATCAGTAACTGACAATTTTAGCCATTTTTTATTACTTTTATGATTAAAAAATACAATTTGTATGTCATGGTTTTATGAAGTAAAAGTCTCAATAAGCAGTTCATTATTAAAGTAAATTATATTGAATCACTTGGTTACATACATTGAGTAGGTGAATGAATGTTCTGCAAGAATCACTTGCAATTTTGCACTGGCTCCATTATCGGAATCAGTAAATTTTATATCAGTAGTTTATCAGTACCGGGAAATACTTCGTATCAGTTCACTTTCTGAAATCAAACTAAATGAAATTTCTCTATGCACATATAATTAAAGACTCCAGTTACATATATTTGTTTGAGTTAACCCCTTTTCCAACTGTATTGCAGTGCACAAAATCACATTCCAAACATACCACATATATGTAGAACAAATATTTTCACACTTTTGAGAAACTTAAATTTACAAATGGACACAATATCAATTAATCTGTAATGGAAAATAAACATATGTCACAGGCCTATGTCTTCAAAGCAGCTCTTGTGCAGAAAATCAACAGGTAAAGTCTGCCCCGCCAAAGAACGGACTTGAGGAAACCCAGACTTTCCGCCTCCAGTTCAAGGGGGGAAAAGTGGTGGTGCTACCGGTTGCTACACGCCTGATTTTTGTCCAGTCGTACAGGACACCTCTTCCTGTCAACAACCCCCCTTCGCTCGCATTTCAGGAAGAGGCAGGGAATCTGAGACCCATTCGCTTGCTACGTGGCGGCAACCATTAGGATTCGCCGTGCTAGGCTTTGATGAGGGTGCCACCTGTTTCGAAAATGACCCAAAAGGAAAAATTTGGCAACGCAGAATACCACGAGAATACCCCCCTCACCACGGCAACTGGACAAAGCCGATTGGTTACCCGGTGCATGTGACCCTCCACGGCTTTCGACAGAAAAGACAAAAATATAATTTCCAAAGTCCGTTCTTTGGCCGGAACCACTGTAGGTACATATTCTAGTCCTTCAGATGTACTTCAATCAATTACATGATTTTCCCTGAGAATTTTACTCTTTTCAAATTCCCTGAGATTTCCCGGTTTTCCCAGGTCTGTGGGAACCCATTATAGTGATCACTCCACGAGATATGTAAAAGCTTCATTCCATATTTCTTAGTATATTACACACAGCACTTAAAATTCATCCAATTAATCAAATCCTCTGTACTTATCACAATGGACCAAAACCCCACAGAAATCTGCTGTGACATCAGTATGAAGACTAGACAGCACCTGCCAGGCATTTATGTGGAAATCGGTAAATTTTACTACTGGCAACATACACACACTTATCTTTGAGCACATAAATGTGAATCCTCAGAAGAATATAATTTCAAGCTTGAAAAAAATTTAAGACAAAGAAACAATATCCACTGATATGCATCAGAAGAAAAGATTTAGTATTATGGTAGAAATATATTTCTGTAGTACCCGTAGTACTTCAGCAAATTGTCCATTGTACCTTCAGTGCATATTCTGTCAGGCATGAAAAACTAATTTACCACCGTTAAAAGACCTATGTTGAAATTTAAGTTAACATGTACAGTTCTTTCCAACACACTAGTAATAAAATTGTAAAAATAATTTCCTGTCTTCTTCAAATTCCCATTGCCCGAAAGACCATAAAAAGGTATAGCCACTACTCATTATTTCGACCATAAGTCATCATCATGCAAGTGCTGCAAATAGAAATACTATCTTTGTCAAAAAAGATTCAGGACTGAGTCTATATTTCAGAAACAGTTATGTTACAGTTCTTCTGGTAGATTGACATGGATTGTAGATTCTGCACATAGCAACACTATTTTGGTTATTCTACAGCAACAGCATTTGTCATGGACATTCAACTTTCTCCTAGTACAAAAGGTTTATTAAAGGTAGTGTGTCAGTGGAATATGATCCAAGGTCTGGGCTGCTGTTAACACTGTGTACAATGTGGATCAAACTAGGAACAGGGTATGTGATGTCATGTTGAAGAACTTGGTATCAATATGTACCACAACTGAACAATGGTTCTTATTGCATAACAATGCGAGATCACACACTCCTCGGTCAGACCAGGAATGTCTTGCTACACAGCAAATCAATACAAACTTGCATATGACATAAGCAGGTTACAAAATTATTTCGGGCAAATATCCTATATATTTATTTTGTTCACATGCCGGTCAAAATATTCCAATGCTCACTGATGGTAAAACAAATATTTTCAATACAGACATACACTTGTTCAAACCATGAACAGCTTGACATTAGGATGTAAATGACAGGATCCACCAGCAAACGAGGTTTACAAAACACTACAAATCTCATATACTGAAATTAGAGGAAGAACATCCTATACTCGTCAAAATAAAGCAAAATTATTTTTTAAAGTACATTTTTAAAAAAATAAGCTTGGAACTAATTTCCAATGTAGATTCTTTACAAGGATACGACAAACTTGAACAATTAATATGATGACAGGTAAATTGCAATAATCCAGTATTTCACTTAAATCACTTTGTTGATGGTGTCCAATTTTATGCTACAACTTCTGAAATTTTACTAAGAGACACACTTGTTTTAAGCATATGAACATTCCTAATTATTTCATTGGAAGCAATGTAAGAAAACTGAACAGTTGTCACAAAAAAAAATACAAATTGCCTTCTAATTCAGTTTTTTGTGAACAGGTAAACACACGATTCTTATATTGCAATATAAAAGGAAAACAGAATTCTAAATGAACACCACACTTTCTACACATGAAAAACATACCCACTTCTTGTATTAATCACATTACATTGCTTAACTATCATTTCAGAAGACTGTATGCTTCCTTTATCGGACATTTACCATGAAAACTAAAAACATTTAAATATTTGAAATAATCCAAATTCAATGCAAACAGAATTTGTGTGCTTTTTCTACACCACGAATTTTACTTTTCAAGATTCAAAACATCAAGTAAACAATCAAACAACTGCAATTAACCTTGTGCACAAACTGAAGTATGCACAACAGTACAGGAAGCATTTTGTCTCATTCACACTGTACATCAAGAAACTCTACTTAGTGTATGCACAGAACATTTATTTTATCTTTTCACAGCTCTACTAGTAAATATTTCCATTAAATTCTTAGTTAACTAATTTAATCAATTTATTTTGCAATGCATTTGGGGGGGATTAATCCTGAGATGGATGAAGGAACAGCCACAAACACTAACTTGAAGGACTACATAAACTACATACGTAAAAAAGTGTAAACTAAAGGGGAAAGAGTTTTGTGAAATTAAACATTAAAAACAGGATAAGATCCACATATTCTTAGCAAACACAATTTTCTCTATATAAATATAAATTTATGTATAATCTTGTTCCTAATTGTATAAATAATGTTCAATTTTAATGTGTGAAAAGTAACAATGGTTAATAAAATTTACACTGCGCAGCTCCACACAATACCTAGATACAACCAGTGTACCAATTTGAAAGCACCTTTCAGTAATACTTCAAAAATACAATAATTTTTCAAAATAAATACTTTTATAAATATTTTAATTTGTTAATAAATAACTACTTCACTCTCCAAAAAAACACTTTCAAGATAGGAACATAAATATATGATAACTCTGAGCTTTACATTAAACCAGATTAATAAAACATGAAAAGTTGATACTGTCTCTGTTATTTTATTAAACCACCAAATGTCATTCCTTCTGGTAAATATACTTTAGGTTTTTGGCGATTTCCATGGAATTGTGACTTATGCGACACCAGACTGCTCCTTGAACCATATACTCTGTGACATATATCACAAGAGAAACTTCTTCCAAAATTACTGTGTACGTCCTCCAGGTGGCGCTGAAGGGACCAAATACGAGAGAAAGACTTTTGGCAGAGTTTGCAGAAGGGTACTTCTATAGACTGTCCCTCTGCAAGGAAACATAAATCTATACTAGTTTCTGCTGTCATCACCAACAAACACTTAATATGTAATCTTTGGTACTACTAACAACAAATTACCTCCACATTTGAATCTACTTCTTACTGAATGTGTCTATTTTTAAATTTTGTAAACAAAAAAAAAATACTGCATTGTTATGCTCTCGGCTGCTTGTTTTGTAGAGGTCAATGATGTGGTACCAAAAATTTTACAAATTATATACAATTTTCTTACAAGGTGACAAAAGAAAAAAATGTACAAATAAAATACACCAAATTTGTTGTGGGCAGACTGGACATTGAATACAACAAAACAGAACATATAACATGCAATAACTTTTGGTTTATCTCATTTAAAAACATCACTAAAAAAAAATCACTCACGCATACCATTTCTGACCTAAATGCACGGTCATGAAAATAGGCAGCTGGCCAGAATTGCACTGGCGTCACATTTGGAAAAAGCAAAGAGAGATTGCTGGTTTTCATACACTGTGGCAACGTCAACCGGGTTGCAATGCCTAGTTCGAGCGTCAGACCGACCTTCTCTCTCCAGGGCACTTTCGAGTCCCATTCGATATAGAGCTGGTGATCATGTAAACTGAAAGTTAGTTACACGCCCCAGAAATGGAGTCCTATATCTATATGTCTACAACACGATCTTTCATTCTCTTAAACCGCAAAACACACGGGATTGTGCTGTGACGTGACAAAGAGCGCAAACTTCTGCCACCTAATTTCATGGCCGTGCATTTAGGTATTACATGTATTGAAAAAATACTGGCATGAATAAAATCAACCATGCTTCCACATTTGTTCACTAAATCCATCAATGTTCCTTATATTACACATTTTTGCCGCTTGGTTAATATACAGTAGACAAACTTATCTTAATCAAATCAGCAGCCATAACAATATACAAACATTCCCACTCATCAAACAATTCATTTTCCACACACCATTTCAAGTTACAGTACACTGTGCAGAATATACTTTGGAAAACTTTCTACTTCCAAAAACATATGAATACAGAAGATAGGTCATTAAGTTCAAAATTTACTGCACTATCTGAAAAACAGCATCTGACAATTGGTAAATCTCTCTTTAATATTGCAGGGCAATTTATTGTATTCAAGCTCATATCATACAGAATACCATAAAAACTAGTTTTTCAAAAAGTTAATGGTACAGGGGTGTATGATGATAATTCACTATGCCTACAGACGGTCATGGTAAATTCAACAATTATAGTGTACTTGCTATAATGTCTCTTCACCAAACACACACAGATACTTCTTGGCAGCATGTAGCTGAAGAAAACAACTGTGTGCAATGGTGAAATGTCCACAAGAAAAAGATACAATTAGGTATACAACAATTGATTAATTATAAAATGTTGTGTTCTCAGAATACTGGCAAAAGTTAACATAGTACAATTGTGTCAGCACAGGCCATTAAAACCTAGAGTTCACTGAAATTACGCTGTGGCCAACTTCCCAAAACAAAAATTTTGAAGAGCTGGTAAGTTTCTTTGCCCCCTCGCCCTTTTGTATCAACTTTTAATATTTCTTATTCACAAAAATGATTGGAAATAATTAGGAGACTAGACCTCATGCTCAATTTCTAGAATCTGTTTCTTACAGTAATTACAAAACATACTGCAAAGGTTCAAAATATAATTAGGTATTTACTGATATGGCAATTCTTTATCAATAGCAATAGCGTGCTAATACTAACAACTGATAGCACACGGACCCAAAATAAAATAGCAAACACTTCATGAAGAATCTGAATGCCTTCTCTTGTGTAAGCACAACTATGATGGGATTTGCCTGAGGAAAATATTGTAATTGCAAACATATTTTGCATAAACATGAATTATATTTCTGTACTCATAAGAACAATTACAAATAGAAGAAATATGCACTCATTTGTGGATTAATTTCCAGAAATATCAAATAGTAAAATTTCTAATGAACTAGCATGTCAATATCTGCTAATACTGACTAAGTAACAATCAAAGAATAATGGTGCATGCAAAAACTAATTATACAATTTACACATTCAGTATCTTTTGGGGTTAAAAGGTATCATTTGATATATTTTTGATATTTCAATGTCAGTATATAATAAAAAGGGTACATGATTTTGCATATTGACCTTTGAGTACAAGTAAGTTATATATTTCAAGAGCTCCCTAAACCTTATTGATAGATGTTTAAAATTTAAATCATGGAGATCCAATGTTCAATTCCTGTACAAGGTTTTTCTTTTTCTCCACAGAGATCTAGTCCCAATTGGTCTATACAAATCAGCTGCATCTAAAATTGTAACAAAAATCTGGCATAATTTTTGTCAATTCTAGAATTTATACTGTTCTTGTACACAATTCTAAACATGATTACTCTAATTAAACCTGTCGGACTAATCTACTTTGTTATCCACTAGATATTAATTATTTCAATCAGGACTGTAAACACTTAAATAAAAGTATTACCCAAAGACTTAATTGGATTTATCCAAAAACAAATTGAATTCTGCCAACACTACTGTCAGATTAAAAATTATAGGTACTCGAGTTTGGAATCCAATTAAAAATTAACCAGTAGACCTACATAAAAACTAGTTACATAAAAATGTAGCTTATTCAATTCTGCGTTAATCTATCCTAACCATTTTTTTTTCCGAATATGCCTTCTATTTTTTATATCGTGAATTTGCAAACGATAGCGCTCTTTGAAATTGTTTAAATAAAAAACGGGTGGTACGATGTTGGCAGAAAGGTTTTAAAACACAATTATTAATTTTCAGATTTTAAAAATTAGTCAAAAAACAGTTACTTTGAATTTTGCGAAACAACGTTTTCTTAGTATTGGGTAGTCTTACAAATACAATATTGGTTTTATTTTGAAGCTCTGCATGTTTTTAAAATCCATAATCGTTGTCAATTCATATTGTTAAACCGATTTTATATAGAATTTTATTCAACAGAGTAAAGATGTACTTGTAAAGTGGCCACACCGCTCACAGCGACAGCCCGTAGTTTCCACGGTTCAACGTTCATCGCTGCGTGATTGCTTCATCAAAATTGCTTATTCCAATCAAGTTAGTACAATCAAAGAAAATTACTTTGAAATAAAAGTAGAATAATCATAGAGCTCAATTAACTTGTGGTTAAGTTTGTTTTAACAAGACATTTAAGGGGGACAGTAAAAACAGTTAGCTTTATGAGTACTGTTTCAGAAAACATTATGCCTATGGTTTCCAAAGTACACAAAACAATAATTGTAATAAAGTATTCTTGAATTCTTCACCAGTTCTACTGATTTCTAATAAAACTTTGGTAAACCATATTATTGACACACTAAACATATGTGATTCAAATAGAGTAAAAACTGATTAATCATGTGTAATATCTGATTACACCTTAAGTATAAAGTGAACTGTTGCTGCAACTTGTTGAATGTAAAAGTTTAATACTGTTGATCTTAGAATTCTAATTTTCAGCTTCACAATACATCTAGCAACTTGTAAAATGTAAATGAAGTAAATCTTCACGAGATGCGTTAAGTGTTAAAGCGTTGCAAGACCTCCATTTCTCAGTAGCAACAATAAATTTAAAAATTAAGTACTTTGATATAATTATTTTAAAAATAAATTTTGCTTCTTGGCTGGCTAAAATTCTTTAATATGCTCAACATTTCGACATACTACAAATACATCTTTCTTAAGAGAAAATAATATAGGAAGTTGAATTACCATTACTAAAAACTAATTAGAAGATGGATGTGGCTACATGAATCATTTGCAAAGATTTGAAGTAGTTTGCTGTTATGCACATGTTTTATGAGACCGAGAAATGAAAACATGCATGCACACTCTCAATGATGTACATATAGGCATGTGAATAAGAATAGTTCATTTTTAAAAATTTGGGACAATTATTTCATTAAATTCTTCTTTCTTTCGGTAAATAAACTGATATAATGTTATTTCAAATCTTTGAAATAATTAGCAAAAAGTATTTGTAGTCATAAACAGCTTCAACAAATGGAATATCCAATAACATTGAACAAAAAAAAAAAAATATGACCTGAAACTGTTGTTAATATCCATGCTTCACTTTTATTTTTCATGTTAAACAACAGTGTGTGTGTATGTTTATGCAGTAATGTTCCCATGTAAATCCTTGTCCATTTCTATTGAAAGCAAACCTGTTCAATACAGTCACAGAAAAATATACGGTAAATGTTTGTGTACGGAATGAATAAATACTGAAGAATGCACAAGTAGTAGTTTTGCTGTTAGAGGTATCGATTAGCATACAATATTCAAAAGCATATTGAAGACGGATTTTTACTTTACAAATACTTTGGCTTGATAATCATGAAAACTTGAGAGTTTCAATGGAAGGAAACTATTGTTGGTGGTTTACTAAGAACATTAATTATTTAACCTGATGTACACAAATTTCAGTAATTTGTCCACCCACATTGATTGAAATTAAAAGTTATATCAGCAGGACACAGTTTTTCTGAATGTGCAATACACTGTGTCAAAAGATTAAACTGTATTTCAATCTTCTTGTGCAGGTATTTAAGCCTTTCATTCTATAACAGTGTTTTCCAAAGTGTGCGCCGCAAAATGTTCCAATATTTTCACTGAAATGACAAATATGTGCTTATTTAGTACTTTCTACATGTAAAATGTTTCTGAATTTAAAATATGTTTATTTCTTTAACTTAAGGCAAGAAACTTACCCACACTAACAGAGCGTTGCAAGTGTTAGATAGGCTTACATTCTGACTTGGACACGGTGGAAAAATCTTGAAACACTAAGGGCACCGTGAAACTAAAAAGTTTGGAAACCCGTTCTGTAATATCTTACTCTTTCACATGCAAAAATTATACTAAAAAATGCGAACCTTTCATAGTTATTAGATTCCTATCAAATGCCTTATATCTTGCAATATCAGAAGTAAAGAATTCCATCTCCTTAGTAAGAGAATGGTCACAGCTCAGACCATTCAATTAAGTATCATAACTACCAATACATGATCAAAACTATGATAGCAATATTCAACATAGATTTGAATTTTCTGTAGCAGCTATTCAACTCTTGATGAACATAAGTTTAGTTCACGCAAATCACTTTTAAAGTCGAAATTTTCAAAAATATTTGTGTGATGGATTGTTGAGATAAGGAAAGATGTGTGTGTTCTTTCAATACTTTGCTTAAACCATACATATTAATTAGAAAAATGTTCTGCAAAGTTTGTTTTAAGTACTCTGCAGTATTCAGTTGCAATGAAACATTTTCTGATTTTTACTTTCCCAATAAATTTCATCTCTATTCAGTAGACTCTCGAAAATAGATGTTAAAGCAGCTAAGAGGATGCATGATACCTTTGCTGTCAAAGTATGCCACTTTTCATTATACAGTTATATTATCAGGACTACAAAAAGCAAGTTTCATTTCTAGAATTTTTATTTTATTTCAGAAGCTTTGAACATCTTAGTTACATGAAATTATACATGGTGATTATTACTTGTAGCTTACACAAGAAAATTCACTACATACAGAGTTCTCAACTGCTGTGGTTAGAAAGAAAACTACACATTCACCAATCATACATGCAAACATGCATTTTTAAGGAAGCTCTCAATCACACAGCTAATTTTGCAACTTCATTTACATGTGCTAGTCACATTAACACCTACATATTTTTAAAATGAATTTGCTTGCTCTTTTATTTCTTTTTAATAGATGCTACTATTATGTTTAATCTTCCACATACATCAACATCCAGCAAAATATGAAACCACACTAACGAGTTCCATGTATACAAAACCTGGTGTTGACATCGGGCACATACTACTGCACAGAATCTGGTGTGGACATCACATTACTCCACTTCTCCTCATGGATTTCTTTGAGTGCCTCCTTCACACGATTTGTGATTCTGTGATATTGTGACTTGTGACTGATTAGGCTGTTTTGAGATCTGTACACCCTGTGGCATATATCACACATATAACTTCTCATGAAATTAAAGTGGGTGTCTGATACGTGACGATGAAGAGACCAAACACGAGTGAATGTCTTCCGGCACAGTGTGCAGTACGGAATGTCACTGGGTTGTCCCTCTGCAAGGAGATACAAAGGGGGTTGGTACTAACTGTGCCTGATTATACATCAACAACTTCTTTCTTCTAGTTTTGACTACTTACACCACAAAAACACTACTTTTAACACATAAAGAAAACAACAGCATTCAATAAAGAAACAAAACCAAGATAAAGAATGGAATACAACAGTTGAGAACTAATGTAATGTTCAAGGAAATCATTGTAATTTTAAGAACAATAATTTTCCATGTTGGATACGTTTGTCTTGTGTATTTTGGGAGGGCGATCCAAATATCATTCATGTGGAAACTAGCTGCACACATATTTCATAATATATGCAGATCAAGGAGACTTTCTATTTGCAGGTTCCTACAGGTTTAGTAAATTTTCAATTTTAAGTTCTTGCTTAAGGGTTCTGAGATTTAGTTCCTTTGAAGTTTTGTAATCTAGTTATTTTACTTCTTTGAGCAAAATAATACTAAAGTTTATTTTTCATGTAATCTTTATGGTACATGCTAGTATCAAGATGCATGATCATTTCAGTTATTCGGGTAATATACTGCTAATCTCTGAACCCTTATGCACGATAATTCAAATACTAAATTTCTTTCATTATCAAACTTTAGCAAGACCCTAATGCAAAGAAAATAAGTTACTCTATGGAAATGTAGGATAAAAATTTACAATCGACATTAATTGCTGCAACAGGCAACTGATATAGCAATGGACTATGTAAACCACAATAGTAAGTTGACAGTCACTTAAGTGCTAGTGTTAGTGCAGTTGGTGAGTGCTCTTCCCTCTCCCTGTATTTCAACATAATCCTTTAAGGATTAAAAGCATCACAAAAGTAAATTATGACCTAGCATTGTGTATCACTCTGAATCTTAATGAACTGGTGTAGGTATCAATTTGTATATACAGTATTGGGTCCTTTCAGTATACGCATATGCAATATAAGTGTTACTGTAATGATAGCCTAGGAGAAACTAACAGCTGAAGATAAGAAGAGAGTCAGTCAGCCATATTCACTTCCAGAACCAGACCCTTGATAAAGTGTTCAATGTTTTTAATATCATAGCACAACAACCTACTGTATTCCTTCAAACATGAAGTGTTGATGTCTATACAGTATTCCCTTTATGGAGTACGGCAAGACTGTGCAACATGTACAGTCACGGACACTTCCATTAATTTTCAATGGAATCGTTACAATGCAGAAGTATCCATGACTGTACAATACAAATAAAACCTGACAGCAAATTCGTTGTGTACAGTCATGGGCATTTCTTGGTTGTAACAATCCCATTGGAAGTCAATTTGTTCATTACAACCAAGAAGTGTCCGGGTGAGAATATACACATAGGATATGGAGTATGAGTTCTCCAATCAGGCTTCTAAACCCATGGTAGCAAGTTGCAGAATGTAATCTTTGGTCTGGTGCGAATTTCGATCTGTAGGTCACTGCTTTTGGTGACTTCAATTGTTCTGCTTATAAATGCAAGGAAACTTTGTATCTTGAATCAAGAAACCTGGAATGCAGGAAGTTTCCAGAAAGGAACTAAGTATGCCTTATCTTAACTCCAGATTGCATAGGCATTCCATTTTAAAATTCTGTGCTGTTATTGAGTAATAGTGAATATACGACAGTTCAGGCCAGTTCAAATACTGTAACAATCACTTCCATAGGTGTCCTGATTGCCGAAACATTGCAATTTGAAGTTAAGATGATGTTTATAAAATGGTCAAAATTAGGGCTGAGCCAATACCACTTTGAACCGATGCCGAAACTCTCACCGATCTCCACCGATACCGATACAGATACTTGTATAATTCCAAATTTAAAATAACAACGGTTATATTACATTATATATACATATATATATATATATATATATATATATATATATATACAAATGATGAGGGAGAAAGTAAACACTTACACTAAAAACTAAACCCACAGCGCTACAGCCCTTTGTAGGGCCTTGGCTTACCTACCGACTGCTGGTCTCCCTCCCACACTGTTCCTCCGTCACCTGTTATAGCGTGGAGGTCTTAGACCAGTATTGGGGTGACGGGTGATCAGCCCGACGAACCCCCAGCCGTTATTGTAGGTCTTCTTGACCGGGTTACGCTCATTCACTCGGAGCTTCCCAATTTCCTCACGATGGTGGGTTGCCACCGGCCCTATACGTAGGCCGAATAAATTCCGACCAGAGCCGGATTCGAACCTACGCCTTAACCCACTCGACTACGGAGGACAAACACTTACACACGAAGACAAATAATTCTATATTTTGCGATCTGTGTCGCATTTTCAAGGTAGAAGAAAGATCAGCGTCACATGGAGTAGAGGCACAGGCACAGAATACTCAGATCCCGAAATATAGAATTATTTCTCTTCGTGTGTAAGTCTTTACTTTCTCCATCATTTGTATTTATCCGCCCTTCTTTTTTTCTTTTTTTTTTTAAACAAAAGAGGCACCTTTTCTGATCCTATTTCCTGTATATATATATATCATGTGTGTGTGTTACTTATTATTACATTTTATACGTATGCATTTTTGATGAGGGGCGATGAACGATGGATGCTCTTTTGCAACGATGCATCTCAACTTAACATTTTTTTTTCTTTTTAAGTGACAATCGGTCAGATGTTTCAAATATTAGAGAAATATTAAGTGAAGCTAAAAGCAAGGCAATCGTGTGGTCGGCATCCTCCTCTCCCCAATGTTGAAAAAGGAGATCATGCCTCTTCAACCTCCTCTACAACTAAAGGATCAATCACTCTTCCCAAACTGACATTAAATCAATCATCAGTGAACATAAGAATAATTGGCGATTTACCCGCTCTGGACACGACGTCTAAAACTAACATTAAAGCTGTAATGTAAAACAAATCTTGTCTCTTTTTTGTCCTTTAACAAAGAAAATAAAAATTAGTAAATGAAACTTAAGGGGAGAATGAAAACTTACCAGTCTCTGGCTTCTATGTCAGGCAATTGAGTTCAGTACAGTGATATTCCGAAGTGACTTTGCTTTCGATATACTTTCAGCAAATGATTTCTAAGAAAAATTAAATTCATAGTTCTATCGCTTGGCGTGGGAGGTAATCCAAACCCATCACTACACTTTCCGAAACTAACTGCCATCATCTGTCGTTCAAAGAAAATTATTTCCCTGCAGCATTCCTTGTGCCGAAACATGCCTGCTGAAACACAGTTATCCAGGTCGGGGCAAACAAAAGTCTAAAGTTGGAAAGGAAAAGGGGGATTAGCCCAGGTATTTGAATTTCCAGGAAAGTGCTATGTACTATGTCCAAGACAAGTCCACCACTATCATGAGCGATGACCTTTTTGACTGTGGGAGGTCACTGAAGAGAGGGATATCCGCAAACACCAAAGAAAGTGGAAGGATTACCAACAAGTGTCTCGTTGGCTTTTAGGACCTCATTGGGGTTATTGTTACACAAGACCGCATCTGTACGAACAAAGCCTGGCAGACTTTGGAGAGAACTAAACAGAAGCAGCAAACTCCTATGAGGATAATTTCACGTTGCTTCATTTGCTTCATGCTTCATTTGCAAGATACTTTACCGACAGTCTTATCTACGTACAGATCTTTGTATCACGCACTTGCTGTCCCCGGAAACTTGAGTACAGGTTCATTTAACTAATGCACAACTATTTTTAATTTTCTTTTTTCAAAACCAAAGGTAAGTTGGAAAAGGTGAACGAAACAACTGGTTTTGGCTGGGCCTCTAGCGACTCAAAAACAATGGTATCTGGAAGTATCGGTGCAAAAATATTAACCGATATCGGCTCAGCTCTAGTCAAAATCACACATTTTGCACCCCTGTAATTTTGGAAATACAAAAGATATTGATCTGCAACTTTGCATAGGTTCCTACCTCAGGTGGCCCTTTTATTTAAGCCAAACTTCAAAATTAATTATAAAATGAAAAGTGTTTCTTCATTGGTCAACTTAACATGGATTGACCCATATGTGATGTAGAGATTTAAGTTTCAACCATATCGCATATGTAATATTATGAATCTGGCATCAAAACAGTTAGTAAATTACTAGAGAATGTGGACAAACCTTAACTGCTGTATGTTGTGTGAGCATAGCCCTCAGACAGCTTTTTCTTCAATATGCCACTAAAGTAATTTTATGTGATAAGCAGATGAAGGCAGATGGGAGGTTAGATACAGTACAAAATGCCACAAAGGGTTGTGAAGTGGTTGCAATGTGCACTTTTAGGCAGACATCTTCCTGAGGTAGTGTTTCTTCCCTCTACAGACGTTTCAGCAGAAACTCAAAGTGGAATCAACAATACTGGATCATCCATTAATGGTGTGCAAAAACAGTCAAATGTACCACACATGTCAGCTAAAACTCAAGGTAAGCAGCTTTCAGCAAGTGGAATCAGAGATACCAACTCATATGGGTGAAACTAACTTAAGCCATTATTTCATCTAAATTTGAAAAATTTGAAACTACCAAAAAAAATTTTAAAAAAATGGAAGGTTGCCACACAAACCAAAGTGAATGAAGCAATATTGTATGTAGCACTTATGTGCATGAGAAGTTTATGACCGTCCCTCAATTTCAGTCATTGCAATTCCTCCTGAGTAATTAGAAACAGCCTGTTCAACAGTCAACCATTGCGACAGCTTTGTTCCTGCGGGAAATTTGCACCCTTCAAACATCTGCTGAGACGACTGAAGATCAACAGAAGCATTGTTCCCATGACTGGCCAGCATGGCCATGGTAACAGATGTAAACAGACCTAACAAAATTGCATTCCCATGACAGCTGAGAGATGTGAAGGACTTCACCAGGGGATCTTCTCTCCTATAAACTTAAACCACAGACGTTTGGGCAACTTGCATCGCAGTCCAGTGACAAGCATGTTAAATAAAAGTTGGGGTGAACCAACACACAGCAGGAACTCATAATTCCCAGCGATACTGACATGATAGCGACCATGGCCGATGGAAATTTAGTGCATCGTAGTGTAAAGTTGTGTGAGGATAAATAATGATAATTTCAGCCCATGTAAAGAACAGTGAAACCTGCATAGAATTCCAAAACTTTCCGAAGAGACCCTCAAGGGGCGCAGACCTTCTGCTGAACTGATCAATAAGGGAAGGACAGTAACCCTCTATGAGAAAGATATCAGCGGACTTTGTGGTGCATTAACAGAGTGTGATGGACTTCTCGAAAGGATCAACATGTAAAACAGTGCGAGGCAAATTTTCATTTGATAAATTTCTGAACACTGTGTTCGGAAAACCTTCTTTTAATTAACTTTTACAGAGGCAGTGAACTTCTCAAAAGGATCAACATGTATGTCAGTGTGTGGAACGGTCAACTTGTAGAGACAGTGTGAAATGTATATTTGGTAGTATAAACATGTAAGACATACCAGTTGGGCTGAAAAGTTCGTAGGCTAACATAGTAAAAAATATTTTTTTGACAAAATTCGATTTCATTATTCAATATAGTTGCCTTTGAGGGCGATACAACGATTATAGCGGTCATACAATTTTCGATGCCATTTTTATAGTACGATTTCTCTTTAGCCTCAAAATAGGCCTCAGTTTCGGCGATTACCTCTTCATCAGTGCTAAATTTCTTTCCAGCGAGCATTCTTTTAAGGTCTGCAAACAGGAAAAAGTCACTAGGGGCCAGATCTGGAGAATATGGTGGATGGGGAAGCAATTCGTAATCTAATTCATATAATTTTGCCATCGTTTTCATTGATTTGTGACACGGTGCATTGTCTTGATGAAACAGCACTTTTTTCTTCTTCAAATGGGGCCGTTTTTTCGTGATTTCATCCTTTAAACGCTCCAACAACGCTATGTAATAATCGCTGTTGATGGTCTGGCCCTTTTTGAGGTAATCGATGAATATAATACCATGCGCATCCCAGAATACTGATGCCATAACCTTGCCAGCCGACTGTTGCAACACCATTAAGCCTTGTTTCCATTATTATGAAAAAATATAAATATGCTGACCAAGGCAGTAATTTATTTTATTAAAAACATAAACTAAACGTAACGTTTCAACCTTCTAGCAAGGTCTTCATCAGACTCTTTTGTACTTGATACAGAGTCTGATGAAGACCTTGCTAGAAGGTTGAAACGTTACGTTTAGTTTATGTTTTTAATAAAATAAATTACTGCCTTGGTCAGCATATTTATATTTTTTCCGACTGTTGCGTCTTTCCACGCTTTGGATTCGGTTCATCACGTGCAGTCCACTCGGCTGACTGTCGATTGGACTCTGGAGTGTATAGTTATGGAGCCATGTTTCATCCATTGTAATATATCGATGGAAAAATTTGTGTTTATTATGGTTGAATATCGCTAAACATTGCTCCGAATCATCAAAACGTTGTTGCTTTTGATCGATTGTGAGCACGCGCGGCACCCATTTTGCACACAGCTTTCACATGTTCAAATATTCATGCACAATATGTCCAACACGTTCCTTTGATATTTTTAAAGTCTCAGCTATCTCTTGATATTTTTAAAGTCTCAGCTATCTCGATCAACTTCACTTTACGATCATTTAAAATTATTTTGTGGACTTTTTTGATGTTTTCGTCGGTAACAGCCTCTTTGGGGCGTCCACTGCGTGCATCGTCTTCGATGCTCATTTCGCCTTGTTTAAATTTAGCAAACCACTTCTCAACGGTTGATTTTCCTGGTGCAGAGTCCGAATAATGTTTATCAAGCCAAGCCTTGGCTTCAACAGTATTTTTTTTCGCCAAAAAGCAATGCTTTATTAACACATGAAATTCTTTTTTTATCCATTTTTTCACAATAACAAAAGCTGCTTCACTCACAATGCTATATCTCACGAACTAATTATCCGGCAGCTGTGAAATTTATACACGTATCTTTTGAAGGTTAGTACTAAGTAAAAATCACATGGATTTAATTCTAGTAACGCCATCTATGAGTCAGCCTACGAACTTTTCAGCCCAACTGTTACTATGGTGTTCCATTAATCGACCACATTAGTTTATAAAGTCTTATGGAGGTCCCTATGATAATAAACTGTACATTAAAATTTTTCGACAGTGGTCCGGCTAAGTGACCATAGGTTGAAAGGACTTTTGTTTCTTTTTACTCACTCGCTTCAGTTCTGCGAGAACCTAATAAAGATTTTCTTTACATCTATTTACTTGGGTCACACGGTCACTCTTCACTTGTTCAAGGCGACTATCACTGTATGTCACGAGACTGTCACTTGTCTCATACTTTATATACATATAAATATGAAATGTAATAAAAAATATTATGTTCTTTTAAATATGTGTATAGTGTGCTGATTTCTATCATATAATTTACAGCTTGTCACGTAAGACCAAGGGTACTAAGATTTGATCGATTACTCTCATTGGCCAGATTCAAGACTGTACAATTCAACAGTAATAATATCAAAAGATATCACTCCTACATTCCCAGTTCTTCAAACCCCAAAATCTAAATGTAACCCTCCTAAATTTAATCTCTTATAAGTTGTGTTGGAAATAGTTTAAAACTTTTTGGCAAAAATATTAAAAATGAAGGCACTTATCGAAAAGTATTCAGGGTGGTCACACTAGGACCATGATAAAATTCAAGTATAATTCCCAGTTTTCAGGTTTCCAAAAATTTAAGGGTCCATGCAGATGTTTTCTGTTTCAATCTTATGTACAAGGTCTGTCCCAAAAGTAATGAGACTTATTCTGGAAAAATAGTTTTATTGAAACTACGTTCAAATACACTTGATATTCTTCAAAGTAAGATCCTTGAGCGTCAATACAGCAAGTTCCAGCATTGCTGCCCCTCTTCATAGCAGCGCAGGAAGACTTGAACTGGAGTGCCTTTGCAGAGCACTCGTCACGGCTGCTTGGACCTTTTCCAACATCCCAAAACTGTTTCTTTTCACGCCAAATTAAGCCTCGGGAACGATAAGAAGTAAGCCGGGGCCAGGTCTGTTATGTACGGTGGGTGGGGAATCGTTTCCATATTTTTTGTGGCCAGAAATTCACTCACTTGCAGCGATGAGTGAGATGCACGTTGTCCTGGTGGAGAAACCAGTTTCGAATAAATTCTTCGTATGTTCAAATCTTCTCAAATGATAGGATGCACAACTGATTTTGGCAGTCTCATCTTTTTTGCGATTACAGTCACACTAAAACGTCGGTCGGAGTCCAAAACAGACTTCACTTGAGATGGATGGTTCTGGACGTTGATGGGCATCCTGAGCGTTGTTCGTCCTCCGCATCTTCTTCCTTCTTTGAACACCTTGTGCCATCTTCACACTAGTGCTGTCAAGAACGTCTCATCCCCATAGGCTTCTCTTAACATTTCAAGCAGGTCGGTAGAGGATTTACCGGGTTTGACACAAAATATTATCGCGACACTCAAACAGCTTCTCACTTTGCTGGCGATCCGAACGCTGAAACGGCTCAGAGGCAACTGAGTTGCATCAGACTGTATACCTGACATTCCCACCAACCACCCTGCCAATAGATCCATCCCCCAACCCTTCTGACTAGCCTGCCACAAATAGTCTCATTACTTTTGGGACAGACCTTGTATTAATGCCTCTCACCACCCACACTCACGAATATATTAATAATATAAAAGGTCCAATGTATCCAGAAATTCTAATTTAATTAAATGGTATATACATTTAAAATATTGAATTTAAGGTTTGGAGTTTACATTTGCAATTTCACATACTCAGACTCAATATATCTACAAACAGTAGTCACAAATGTTACGGAATGCTCTAATCTAAGAAAAATTGTTAACTGTATAAAAATTTCAACTTAAATTTAACTAATCAACTTTCTGATATCTTATCTTGCAATAATCTCTTAGATAGATTGTTCTGCAAGGACAATAAACTAAATGGATTGAGAGAATTATATTTTAATTTCCATGCAGCTTTATTTTCTTTACCTTCCTTGATAAAAATAAATGCTAAACTGTGAAAAACTTGCCTCAGGGCATTTGTAAATGTACAAATTCATTTGTATTGATACAAGTTGCAATTTTTCACATCTATAAGGGAAAATTCCCATAGAATTCACGCATAATTCTCGGAGCCAATAACTCGCACACAATTCCCGGAATTCAAGAAATTCCCAGTGAGTAGCCACCCTGGTATTGCTTCAAATTTTCTGCAAATTCAGTTCTTAGAGCAGTTCTATGAATTCTAATCACTTGAGATTTGGATGGAATTGCCAGAAAAGGCCAACCTTCAATGCCATGTGGTCCCTGTTCCAATACTATTTTTAAAAAAAACAACAAAAAATAACTTTCCTAAAAAAATATTAATTTGAGAAACTTTCGAATTTCAGAGGCTTAGCAGGATAGACCCAAATTCCAAAGTTTCCTTAAAGTTTAAGATTTATTTTTAAAAATTCATGTTTTATTTACAGTATTTATTTTCTAATATTGGGATGGGGCCACACAACATATGTGATGGATCTTTCCTGGTGATTCCCTGCATATTTTAAACGAATAGTGTCCATTTGACCCATATGATAACAATAACCCATGGTGGAGCAGCCAATGAGGGGCCAGGCCCTCCCTACCTACAGACTGCATGGTGGGAGATTATCCAACAAATTATAGGGTGACATGTGGTCAGCACAACGAACCCCCAATCGTCGTAAGTTTTCATGACCAGATTATACTACTCATTTGTAGCTAGTGTTGGGCGATATGTCGTCTATATTGCGATATTGAAAAAATATCATCCCAGCGATATCAACTAGACAATATATCATCACAATATTTTGGCAATATACATCATGTCAGCGATATATCATCACAATACTTTGGCAATATACATCATGTCAGCGATATATCATCACGATATTTTAGTGATATATATCATGGTAGTGATATATCATGATATTTTAGCGAAATATATCATGGTGGCGATATACCGCCAATATCACAATATGGAAAAAATATTGTATTGCGTTAGGACATTGTCACCATATGTTTCCACAAGGATACGATGGCTTTCACTCTCGTTTTTCTTTTGATTGAACAAGAAAAGCAGGACGTGCCGCACCTGCTCCTTATTTGGTTTGAAGGTCAACATGTTTCCCACCCAAACCCAATATCACGATCACTCGCACTCGGTTGCACATCCACGGCATTTTGACAGGTACTGTCCTGGCAACACACTGACGTTAACAGTCGAGACTGTGCACCAACCCTTGCTTCCAGCGCCATCCAGTGACGAAATTAAGAATTATTAACTGGCACACCTGGTATATGTATATTATTAATATTTTTTTAGGCTTTTATTAAATAATTTCAGTGCTGATGTATTTTATTATTCTGAAATTCTCATTATTTCATTGAGCTATGTGTAAAATTTCAGAGAGATTTGATAATTGATTAAAGAGAAAAATATATATAATGAAAGCAAGGGTATCTTGTGCCGAGGGTCTCAAGAGTGACACACAATGCAGATTGAATGACATTTCAAAGTGCTGTAAAATTAAAACTGTTTGAGATAAGAGTGAAAAAATTCCACGTGGTTTCTTTAAACCATAAGAGATGGGTACACTAACTTCAATTGAAATCTGAGATAGTGGGTGACAAAATCGTTGCTTTCTTGCGTTGATTTAATGTGGAATGATACTTTGGTTTATTCTGGGTGGCTACTCTAGGACCATAATAAAATTCCAAGTAGCTATAATTCCCAGTTTTCAAGGATACAAGCACATGCTTTCTCTATTTCAACCTTACGTATTATGCTTCTTACCACTCACACATGCATATATAAGGTGCCATCAAATTAAAAGGTCCATTTCCACGTACAGAGTTTATTACTGACATTGAGTACACATATTCGCCATATGAGGTTAAGGCACTTATCCCACTTGGGTACCAACTGATGAATGCCTTGCTAGAAGTAGTCCTTGGGTTGTGAGGCAAACCATTCTGTCACTGCCACCTGCAGATCTGCGTCCGACACATAGTAGCGTCCTCTGAGGTGTTTCTTCATTGGGCTGAAAATGTGGAAATCACATTGGCTCAAGTCAGGACTGTAAGCAGGGTGGTTGAGCATTTCCCAACCGAAAGCATTCAACAGGTCCTGTTTGAATGGCACCATGGGGATGAGCATTGTCGTGGAGTATAGTGATGCCTGTGCTGAGCTTGCCAGGTCACTTATGCTTTATTGCTGTCTGCAGACGATGCAGTGTTTCGCAGTACGTGTTGGCATTAGGTGTGTCCTTTTGGAACTCCACTAGCAGGGGACCACCCACGGTCATTGAAGAATACCGTCACCATGATCTTGCTGGCTGATGTTGCTGCCCGACATTTCTCAGCTCAGCACAGGCATCATTTTACTGCACGATAATGCTCGTTCCCATGTCGCCATTCAAACACAGGACCTGTTGAATTCCTTCGGTTGGGAAGAGCTCAACCACGCTGCTTACAGTCCTGACTTGAGTTCATGTGATTTCCACATTTTCAGCCCGATGAAGAAACACCTCAGAGGATGTCGCTATGCCTCGGACGCAGATCTGCAGGTGGCAGTCACCTCTTCTACCAAGGCATTTATCAGTTGGTACCCAAGTGGGATAAGTGTCTTAATTACCTCATATGGCGAATATGTGTAGTCAAAGTCAGTAATAAACTCTGTACATGGAAATGGACCTTTTCATTTGATGGCACCTTACATAAAGGGTCTATGTGATTCCAATGTATCCAAAAATTCTAATTCAATTACAGGGGACACATACTTAAAATTTTAAGGTTCTGCCACTCAGACTCTAAATACATCTATAAAGACATCACAAAAGTTACGGAATATACTAATCTACAAAAAAATGTTAATTGTCTGTATATGGATTTCAAGCTCAAATTTAACTAATAAAAAGATAACTTATCTTGCAATAATCTTCCGTCTGTCAGATAGATTGTTCTGCAAAGGACACTAACAAATTAAATGGATCGAGAGAATTCTGCTTTATTTTCCAGGCAACTTTATTTCCCTTCCTAGATAAAAATAAAACTTCAACTGTGAAAAACTTGCCTCGGGGCATTTTTAAATATGGGTAAATTCAATGCGATTTGGATTAATAAAAGTTGAAATTTTTCACGTCTGCAGAGAAAAATTCATGCAGAATTCATGTATAATTCCCAGAGCCAATAATTCATGTACAATTCCCAGTCAGTAGACACAAGGACATGCCAAATATGAGTTTTTGCATAAAATTTCAAGTTAAAATGTATAAATTTCACCTCTGTTAAAAGTTCTCTCATTTTCGGAGGGAAAAAACTATTTCTTCTATTTCTCTCAGGGCTCCCACATGAACTCAAAATGTAATTTCCCTGAGATATCCCAATGTTTTCCAGAATCCTTAATTTTTTCCACAGTACTCAATAACACTTTAAATTTATTTTACAATAGATTACATTTCCACCTGTAATCTCTCTTTTTTAAAAATTATTATAATCAGCTTTGATTTTTGTTATTTAGCATATCTTTTCTGCTACATCAAGACGATGAGGACAAGTGATGATATGATAAAAACTGACGGAAGAGACATTCACAAAGAACACCCACACTCAGGCCGGGACCTCTGGAAGTTATTATTAGAGATGGGACAGCTTAATTATTACTTTATTGGTATCAGTAATACTAGTGATAATTTTTCCAATCTGATAAATTTATAAGTAGTGTGTATTTTAGTGTAATATTCTGCCAAGTTTTGTTATTATTCTTATCATACAATTATTATGTCATGGTTTTGTAAAGTAAATGAGCCAATCCATGACAAAGTGATCCTACAACTCAAAAAGTACTATTTAAACAGCATTAAACTTAAAACTTTAGCTTTAACTTCGTGCAGAACACTAAATAGTTACTAATTTGATATTCATATGTCCTTGAAAGGCTATAAGAATTCAGATTAACAAAGAGAAGACAAAAAGGTAAAGGTCAAAAGGTAAAGGTGTTAGCACCACGCCATGAAGGCATATAGGGGGTGTGGGGGTAACACAACCAGTCATAATTTTTACGATCTCAATTGTCAGACCTTACTCTTTTGACTACATATATTTTGCTCCTGCGATCTATGGGCTTTTGTTATTGCTGAGAGCCCAGGAACCAGGCTAACGAGGCAAAAGAGCTCACTGCCAACAAAATCCTCTGTGGTAGATTATTTTATGTATGTATTTTATTTTATGTATTATTGTCCTTTAAGTCATCTCATCACCATTCATTCATCCCTATCATTGCAATTAGTCCTATGTTGAACCAAAATCAGTCAATGAATCAATAATGGTTGGGTAGGTCCCCGTGACAATGCAAGGACAATAAAGACTTATAAAAATTGTAATTAAAAACATATAGGTAAATGAGAAACTAACAAAATTACATTTTTAGACTCGCAATACCATGTATGAATGAGAAAAAAATATTCAGTTTTCAAAAACACGAATGCTTTTAGACATAAAAAATAAAGTACAGTCATAAAAGTTACGAGGATTTAGTGTTCATCCCAGTAAGGGATTAGTGTTCTAGGTTTAAGACAAAACCCCTTGAATCATTTAGTCACAAGCACTAATTGAGGAGGTGAAAGAACCAGTTGATTTTTGCTTCTCTCAAAAAATTCATATCAGTTCATTTTCTGATACTACTAACAAAACAGAATAAAATGGCAATTTGCGAATATAATTTAAGGACTAAGGTTGATTTTATTTTTGGGGTAACTGTTCTGAATGTTTAATGATATTTTGCACATTTTATAAAAGTATTTGGAAGTACTTCAGAATACTGGAAATGGTTCTAGGAGAAAGTTTCAAAGTTGGACAAGCTAATTAGCACAGTTAAAAGTTTCACTAAGTAGTATTTACCAGAGAAATTATGATTTGAAAAGTAGCTTATGCGAGCATCGGCAATTTGCATCAAGTCCCATGCACTCTTGGTGTCCGGTTGTCTCAGACATGGAGTTTCAGCAAATTTTATTCGAAACTCAAAGGGGATTTTGTGTTTGGAACTAAATTTGTTACGTGATCAGGTGCTGAAAGCATTTAGAGATGTTTGACTAATGACAAAGACTAAACCTTAATCTGCCTAACCTAACACCGAAAGCATTTAGCGACATAAATCTTCTTCGCACCCGATGCACATGAAGTGGATGACAGCAGCAGCCTGTACACAAGACAAGAGTGAACAAACGGCTGCTCGCAAACAAAAAAAACCATATGCGAATGTATGGAAGGGAAAAACTGTTGTCAAGATGCAGGAAGTATTCACTAAAACTCTTAAGTATGTGTTAACAGGTATAAATAGAACCATGTAAAAAATGACTGTGTACCATGATTAATTCTGAATTAAACAATTTGAACTTGGATGCAAATATTTTCACTTTTGAGAAACAGAAGTTTGCAAGTAATGCAAAATAAACATATATCTAAAGTTTATACCTTCAAAGCAGCTTGTGCAAAGCAAATTACTGAAGTTGTAGGTAGCTATTGATGTATATGGTAATCGTTATTATAAGCAGGCAGGAGCATATTCTAGCCCTTCGAAAGTACTTCATTAGGGACTCATTGATCAATTAGATGATTTTCCCTGAAATTTCCATGAGTATTTTATATTTTTAGAATTCCCTGAGATTTCCAGGTTCTCCAGGTTTTGTAGGTGCATGGTACCTACAATTAGTTCTCTCGCTATGTGTTTTTATATTATTATTTCCTTTGTGGCAAGTTTGCAAAAAAAAAAAAAAAATATGGGGCTGGAAGGTTCTCATCTGTAGAGCCTAGCACACGGGAGAGGCTTCAGTCCACTAGAGGTTACCTTTCCTGAATTCTTCCCTCACTTTATTACTTCATGGTGTCAAGGTTTTATAGTCTTGCTTAAATTTCAAAGACCATGGCATGTGCTAACCTGAGAGAGGTGGCATAGGAGTGGACTGGACTTATTACTAGAATATAGAATCACATGTGATTTCTTCATGAACTTTCTTCATGCAACTCTGATTAATGAGTGAAGATCTGACTGACTAAACACACGTAAAACCCAATTAAATGACAATGTGGATCCACAAGCTTATTGATCCACTCTCTCATAGATTAAAAAAGGGTCAGACTCAATATGTTTGTTGCTGTCATCTCTGTGATGACCTTTAAGGGAATGAGTGAAAATTCCACACGATTTGTACATTTATTTCAATATCATCGGAATGGGCACTGCTAATAAAAACAGGCTGGACAAGAGAGTATGAATTTCTCTTCATGTTGCCAGTGAAAGCAGTTATAAGTTCATTATTAAGCTAAGCCCTGCAACAGGTTAAGTTTGCAGCCGATTTTATATTAATTTGTACAGGCTAGTTGAGTTGTTGTTAAAGTCCAATGCATGCACATATAGGCTAATTGGGAGTGGACCTACAGATTAAAGTGGGATCCAAACCACTATGAGCCTCCACCGGGTATCGAACCTGGGACCCCTGATTGCAAAGCAATGATGCCACTGCTACATCATCGGAGAAGCCAGGATGCACAGACTACTGGCAATAAATAAGAGCCCAAATATTTCTAATATGGCCAGTAACACTCTATGGGGCCGCGGTGGCTCAGTCGGTAACGCGTCTAACTACCATGCTAAAGGTCCCGGGTTCGATCCCCGGCCGGTTCAAATCCCGGGAACTTTTCTAACGGTGGAAGCAGCCCCGGCGCCCACCCAGCGTCGAATAACATGGGTACCTGGGGGAAACCCTGGGGGGTAAAGGCAGTCAGGGGCGTGATGCTGATCACATCACCCCCACTCACGACCGGATAAAGAAAGTGTGGGGCGTTACCCCCACCCCCCCTATATGCCTTCATGGCGTGGTGCTATGCACAGGGGAACACTACCTTTTACCTTTTTTTTTTTTTTTACCTTTACCAGTAACACTCTAATCAGTCATTGTTAGAAAATGACTAATTGATATCATAAAATAACTGAATTTGTTCCTCAAATATAATGTCAGATTTTGGTTTTTAATCTTAAATATGAAACCACTATATAACTTTACTCTATGAAAAATTCTTAATATACTATCCATCTGGTAGCTTTTAAGTGGCTTGCTTAATTCACATTCTGGGGCCTACTGTCCACCAGTATTGAATCATCTTTCAGATATTCTTAATTAATTTAGATTGGTGCAAATTTCATTGAAAATGGTTAAGCAAGGAAACAGTTTAATTTAATGATCTCACAACATACAAATATCTTAATTTCTCCTTTCTACATGTATTGTAAATGAAGTAGTGGCAAAACTGGGCGATTATGTGCATGTGCGTACGTGAGAAGGTTCTAGTTGTTTGTAGGTGGAAACAATGTCGATGAGTGGAGTACCAAAAGCAGTCAGTTAAGCAAGTAGTTTTGGTGCTGTTCGTGGTTGTAGTGCAGAGCATTGTGCTCTAAAGCATAGGCTACATGGAACATGAACAGCATTCATGGATAAAAATCCAAGTGGCCTGCGGCAATGATGCACTACCATATTGAACAGTTGAATGATGGTAAATGAGTTTTGTGGCCTGACCGGTTGTCCGTCTGTTATGGAGGAGCAGGTGAAGTTAGTGTGAGTTTTCCTTGCAACTGATCATTGCTGGACTGTCAGGGAATTAATTATGTAGAAGTTGGACTGATCAAACCATGTGACACATCCTGAAGAAGAAACTGCATGAGGAAAATTGTGGCATGCTGGGTTCCCCATCCTTATGGTAGTGCAGAACTGGCACCGGTATGCAGTAGCTTACCACATCAAAAGGGATGCATTTCTGCAGCGTATTGTTGTAATTGCAGAGACCTGGCCAACAGCATACAAGCCCAAATTGAAGCCTCAATCAAATGAATGGCACCACCAAGGATAGTCACGACCAAAAAAATGGTACAAGAACCCAGTAGGGTAAAAATGATGCTGATAGCGGCATATGACCATGAGGGTGTCATCCTTAAATTCTTAATCATGGTGTACATGCAGGTGAAAACTCAACGCTGCGAACTACCAACGATCCCTTGGGCAGTACCTGCTTCCGGCTATGCGGCACCAGTCTTTCATGACAACGCTCTTTTTCATGTGGCAGGAACAGTGACCGGCTTGTTCAATAGGTGGCATTGGGAGGTCTTGGAAAATCCTCCCTATTCTCCTGGCATGAACCCATGTGACTTTAATCTGTTTCCAGGGTTGAAGGTAACCTCAGAGGCATCAGGTATCTAGATATTCCATCTCTGCTACATGCGGTAGGGTGCTCCATCACCAAGATTAATAGAAACAATCTTGCTAACAGCATACAACGGCTACCATAGATTTGGGAACAGGTATTGGACTATGTGGGGGATTACATCAAAGGGTTGTAATGTGCTTATGCATGTGGCTTCAATAAAATGTCTGTACTGCCTATGTTGTCACTACTATATTTACAACCCATGTATTTATGTAAAATAGATACTGTATGATACATTGTCCCAAATCCAATCTTACATGAAGAAACTTGTTTTTCTTAATAATGCAAGAGCAGTTTGTAGTAGAATGATTTCAATATATTTTAAGCTGGTAACCCAACATAATTTTTTAATGTTTTTGAAAATCAATCAGTGTATTTGAAACTGAATTGTATTAGCATTCTAAGAACATATTTTTCACTCTTATTTGTTTACTAGTTGTATACATACATCCATATGAACTTCAACATCCCACAAATTTTCCAACACAGTATATAACTCTGGACCTCATATATATCTGACCTTTCAGTGGTACAGATTAGAAATTTTACATATAGTTACAACTTGCCAACTACTACAGGTAAAACAAAACACAAACTTCATGCACAGATTCAAAATGACCGTATCCCTGGTTAGTTTCATGATATTACCAACATTTTATTCTATAAAAGTTCTATAAATTCGTATTATTCATGTTTAAATTGGTGAAATCGTGCTGTAAATCTGAAGTAATGCTAGAAGAATGACAACCAAAATTTAGACACATCTCATTATTTCTTGCAAAAAATGAAATTACATGTTCTTAAGATTAAAAGTTTTCAACTCTCTAAAATTTAATGAACTGTTGCTTTACATTTTTACAATCAGTGGAAATACAGTAAAAATTGGGAACTTCTGATGTTGCAAAATACTACCCTAGTTAAATATTGTATTCACTTACACCTGGCCACTGTTATTCTTGGGTGCAACAAGGGCAAAAAATTATGAAAAGGCCATCCAAATTTGAGACTATAATATTGCAATTTACCAAGGTATGGTACGTACACCAAATGGTAGTAGCATATAGTGTCACAGTTTTCAGAAATTACACATATAAGACACAAACACTTCACCAATTAGAGTTTCAGATATTTTTTTTTATAAAACGTGGATGACAAAATGATAACTACATTGGTTGTACAGTTAGTAAACAAACTTATAACCAATGAATGCCAAGGTGCAAACAACTCTCCAACTTTAGGAATAACTATACTATAAAAATAAACTTAATTATGGATTTTCAGCAAATAAGGTAACTACACCAAATGCTAAAAAGCATGACCATCACCACTATTTCTAAAAAATGACATCAGAATTTTAAGAACACACTGTACTCTTATTTAGTACATGAAAAAGTAACACACTCTCTCCATAGATGATAATTATATACATTTACTGGCATGTCATTACCGTTTAAAGATGCAACTTGAAGCTTCAAATGCTGCCTTTCAAACATGTTTAAATATTTTGAACTTCAATTGCACAAAGTTTGTACTCATAATATAAAATTCAAACATGACACATTCAATGACCTCTTCTGCACATGAAGCAGCCAATCTATTCATCATCACACTAAAGAACTATTTCAGCAAATTCTGTAAGAGCATATTCATTGGTGGAGGAGGTGATAAACGAAACTGCCCAAAACTAAGTAAAGTTATAACTTAGAAGCTTACAAAAGTGGAGTGTTTCCAAATGAAGAACACAAAAGAACATGCTTTGTCCATTTTTAGCCAAATTGAGGTCAAGATGTTATCAGATAGCTCTGTGAAGTGTCTTTCAAACTACAAATTGTACAATAGAATATACTTTTTCCATCTATTACAAAGAGGTTTTGAATGTGTATAGAGAGAAACAACATGCTCATGACCATGTAAACAGAGAAATAAAGTGCTCTCCTGTAAAATCAATACAATGGACAAAGCATGTTCATTCCTTCAAATATTCTGTTAGTAAATCGCAATCAAATGCCTAGTATAATGCTAACAAATTGGACAAGGCCGGTAAAATTCTAAAAAAAAAAAATGCATTTTCTTCTGCTGAACATTAAAATAAAGACCTCAAAATAAGCTGTTATACCAATTAATTTTATTCTGCTCCTATTCCACAGAAAAAGGTACGTAAAATACAATGACCAAAAAGTTTCTACATCCAAGCTGTGGACATGGTTAAGATAGAATTTGGCGGAATGTTGCTGCAACATGACTATTTTTACAATGCATCCACGCAGGAGAGAAAATGCAAAAGACTTCAAACTATGCCATACAAATAATAGTATCAATACGTATTAATGAAATTGTACAGATATGATAAATTGTGAATTGAAAAATTCTGGAAGATGTTGGGACACACTGCTGAAGGTAACATATAGTAACAATTATAACCATTGTTGACTACATATGTATATTAAGAATCACCTTTTCTAAATATTTAGAAGATAGAGAAATGTCATTAGAAATAAATCGTAGAACAACGAAATGTGAACAAAAATATCAGGAAGAATGTACTAACCAGAATTACAGAAACCAGTGAAACCTGAAGATTTTCCAGCAAAATGGCTCGACAAAGAAAAATATGAAGTAGTGGAAGTGAACATTGGATTAAAAAATGTTAACGGATCAAGTGGACACAGTACACAAATGCCTGTCAATGGTTTCTTGTAGGTGTTTGGTAATCTGTGACTTGTGACAGTTTTGGAATTTTAACCATAGGCTCAAACCATGTATACCATAGAGGCTACCCATAATCAAATAATCATGCTACAAGCTCATTTTGAAATGACTGATGACATTTGCTGCAAATACCACATTGGCTCAAATGGAATTTGGAAGCTTCATGAGTTAGTGCAAAAACACACCATAGAAATCAATAAATATGGGCATACATAGAATTAGCAATCACTCCCCCTTTTTCCCCATCAACAGAAAGCATCAAATTTTAAAAAAACAGTGGTTAACTTAAAAGTCCAGAACTACAATATGTGTCATTATGTAAAAAAAAATCATTGAACACGATGGAAAGCTCTCTACACCAATGTACAAGCTTTTCAAGTGTTCAGTTTAAAACTGGTAGGATGAAATGCTCTGCGTGGCTAAAGAGCCAAAAATCAATATCAAAGGAGAAAGAAAGAAAAGATCCTTCGCCTGCTACAGTAGAAATGGAAATCTGTAACTTCATGCTGAGGACATGAAAATATTTTCCAGTATCGATTCCAGGGTATGAAACCTTATGCTGAGATCATTTAAGATTTCTACCATGAAATTGCTCTACTTGAGCAATTATTTCATGTTCTATTCCATTCCAAAAAGAAATGTTTGCAATTCAAAATTATGCACATATTTCATGTCTGTTGTCTAATGAAGAACTAAGAGCTCAGAACCCTTGATCAAAGAAACATTTTAATTCATTCAACCATACACATTATTGCTCCCATTATTGTCCACACTGAATGAGAACAACACTTCCTTTTATGCAGGCCATTTCCAATCTCACTCTGGTAGAACAAGTAATTTTTTTTTTTAAAGTTATGATGTGTATGAAACAAACTTAAACTTTTTATACTTCTTCATGGTGCTTTTCTCAGTAATATAATGCGATATGAAATCAAATAGCACCGCTGTCTTCTTTGCAAGCACAGCAAAATATATCATATACTATTCACAAGAACTTACACAGAACCGCTTTTAAATATCCACTCATTTTCATATCTCACAACTCCAATGTTAAAATACATACATACAAATAACACAGAAGCAAGAACTACAGATCAAATCTACACTACAATGTTCAATTTGGATACCATTTTCAATGGAAGGAAAACAATTTCTAAATATTTTTGTAACATTCCTCATTTTTACCAGCTGTTTGTTATCAATGATTGATCTTCGAACGTAAAAAAAAATGCATAAAGTTTTATTATATTAATTTACGATTCAAGTGTGTGTGTAGAAAGCAAGAAATTAGACAAGCAATTTGGGGAAAAGAAATAGCAACTACGTCTAAAATACGATGGGCCTATAAAAGTAGCCACAAACAGTTTTGACTTCCTCATATTAATTTACTTAATGGAAATATATTTATTTATTTATTTATTTATTTATTTATTTAATGCAAAGATCCACTATTTGCTAGCTCTTGCAGATTAGATACACACTTTCCTTCCATTTGTAAACTAATAAATAACTATTTTCCAATGACATTTTGGTACTTTCAGTAATTCACATTCCAATTGTACCCAAGATTTTTGGTAAGGGGAGATACGACTGATGTTAAAGGAAACATGTGAGACCTCCGCACTGTGTACTATAGAGCGACCACAAGGAAAAGAACCTTCGATGAAAAGTCTCCGCAAACCTTTCCCTTCCTCCGTTCAGCTATGGCCATAAAGCATGCTCCAATCTGTCCCTCCCCTCCATGTGGGAGTACGTTGTACAGGAGTCGCGGGTTTGCGCAGGTTTTTTTTGCTTGTGGTTCCACTAGGTCAAGGACTACTGCCGGCTGTCACGTATTGTTCAAATTCAATTGTAACGTATTTTCACACACTGTAGGGAACAATAGTTCTACTTTGGATTGATTGAAATAAAAAATATGCTTTTTTTTTAAATTTTCTCCCACTTTTGGTTAACTGTGAAGATGGGATGAGTGATGATGATATGATGAAATTGATGAATGGACACTCATAAACACCCAAGCACAGGCCAGGATTCGAACCCAGGACCTCTGGCATCACAGTACGATGTGATAACCACTACACCGTGGAGGCCGGTAGATGTAAAGTTTTATGGGGGGTTACTATTTTACAGACAGGCTGATATATCTATATCACGTAATACCTATACAGTACACACTGACATGTCCAATTTCTATTATATACATACATACATAGGAATATCAGATATAGGCAAATCAGAATTATCCTATTTTAGATTTAAGTCTGCTTTGTGCACACGTAGCCTAATCAGGCACTGGATTTACAGTATAAAATTAGTTCCGAACCACTATGAACCTCCACTAGATATCAAACCTGGGACCACTTGATTATGTGTTCGATATAGGAATATCACATTACACTGAAACTCTCCCATACTGATTTGATACACTATTTGTCTTTACAACATTTAAAAATTCATTTATGTTGTTACTGCATTCAAAGAGGTTTGTTTTCCCTCACATTTTGACATTGGATTGCTGAGTATCCTGGGATTTTGCATAACTTGTAGGATATGGGTATTCCAGACAGTACCATTTATAAAATTAAGCTCAAAATTTCATTTGATTTAATACTATTTCATAACAGAATATGAACATTATAGTGTCATAATTTTGCATTTTATGTTTCTTCTATTCATTAAACTAATGAATCCACTGTGCAGTTAGGTACATTTATATTGCCAGGATTTGTATCAGTGATTAAGCCAAGTAATGCCAAGTAACGTAAGATTCTGTGTAAAGAGCACAGAACTTTATGCCAATTTGCCTGTGTCCTGCTGCTTTGTTGTTCTTAGTTTATACATGTTAATTTTTGTTCTGGTCACCTGCCTTCCTTGCAATGTAGCAATCTACAGTCGCAAACACTGAACAAAACATTCAAACCTTTACTGTCACAACTCTAAATACTTGCACATTAACAACAGACTGAAACTATATCACATTGATATTGTGTTCCTTCCATTGACTATGTATCCAAATCAAAGTAAAAAGGATGAGAAAAACCAAATGTAGTTGTGGAAGGTGCAAATAACATGGATATATTCCATGTGGTGTGAACCACATACATATGATTATAATTATTATTACAACAGAACTGAATGCTTAATCTTATAATACTGAAACAGGTAATAAAATTAAATCAACATTAATGAACTTATAAAAACGTTGAATCTGCAATAGTACGTGGATCATTTTCTGTCATTCCATACTATCACAATGAAGATACAGGTATGACAAAGTTTTCAGACTGAAATTATGTTGAGTTTTGAGGTTGACAGTAAAATTGGGGGTATATCGATCACTTCACATATCTTACTGAGTATGTGAAATAGATGTTTTTCAAATCTAATTTGTTTTTGTTCATTACAAGTTTAGAATGGAGCAATGTGTGCAAGCCGTAAAAACGTGGGAAAATTGCAAAAGAAATGTATGAAATATTAACCTTTAGCAGATGGGAGCCTCACGTGCCTTTATTTCCATTGAAGCCCTCGCCTTTTCAAGCGTGCACTTTTCAAACTTGCTGCGAAGTACAAAAAAAATCATAGCTTGATGAACTAACTGTCATAGAGAGATGAAACTGGTTTTGTTTTCTTTCTGCAAGATGGCTTTTAGCGGAGGTAAAATATTTATACATTGTGCCCCCAACAATTAGTGTTACAGGAAGAAGAAAACTAATTTCCTTTTTCAAAATTGTGTCCCCTCAATAGAACGAAAAACTGTAGTATGGCAGTATAAATTATATAAAGCAGCAGTGTTGCCATCTTCGGGGCAATGTCCGGAATTTCGCATTTAGCATCGACCCTATGGAAGCTGGATGGACCAAATTTGGAGGGAAGCACGACAAAAGACCACTATATGAGGATATGTAATGCTCATGCCACAACTTACGGCATAATTATGGAAAATTAACTTTGGCCCTTTACCCTCACTTACCCCCTGGACCCCTAATTGTCAGATATTACTTAAAATGTTGATTTCTACTCATTCTTACATTTAGAATTTAATTTTTTCAAAAACATGTAGTGTTTGAACAGTTATAGCTTTTTATCATTAATTTATCATATAGTAACAGATAAACAAAGGGCTTTTTCAAACAGCACTTGTTAATGATAGTAACAATGGATATATTGTTTTGTAATTCAGTACGCAATACCTTTGGAAGTATACTGATGAACAAAAAAGACATAACTGAAATATAGTGTATAGTTTTCAAGAAATGGCATGTTAATTGCTGCCATGTGCTACCACGTGGTCTGGGCAAACTTTGACAATCGGGCCTTTCTCCCACATCCATCCTGAATCCTTAATTGTTGGACATTGCTTAAAATGTTGTTTTTTTACTCATTCTTGATTATAGAATTTAAACATTTTCAAATTCCGCTAGTTAATAAGAGTGACAATGGATATATTGTTTTGTAATTTGAGTATGTCATACCTTCATATATATCTTAAAGATCAAAAAAGACAGAACTGAAATATCATGTGTAATTTTCAACAAATGGCAGGTTAATAATTGCTGCGGTGCATTGCTGCTCAAAATATTGACCATCCGTCCTCAACGGAAATACAGGCGTTGTTCAAATTTGACCATCCGGATGCTAAAGGTTAAAAACTACCTATGGTGTTACCAATATGAACCTGAGAACAAATGTCAGAAGAGTACGCAGTAGTGCTCAAAAAAAGAAAAAGTTTGTGTGCAAAATTCAAAAGTGAAGACAATGTTAATCATGTTATTTTTTAATCAGTAGGCATTTGGGCCTCTAGACCCTTTCAACAATGTGTATTACACAGAAGTTCTTAAACTATCTGTACACAATCAAATGAAAGCCAAACAAATCTTTAAATGGCATGCTTACAGAAAGTGATGCCAGAGTACACATCATGTTTCTTCTTGCATTCATGGTTTCTGTCCAAGAATTTCTAAATAGGAATGGTTCTACTTAAAGCCTTCCGTGACCAACTGTCAACCAATCAGAGCACATGCTATTGAAATATATTATCGAAAAGAAGGATTGAGGTATAGAATGCTATTTATTCATTTTCTGTGGTGAAGAGTAAGTGACGCGAAAAGTACAAATGCATGTTATTACTTGCAAAAAAGAATAGGAAGGGGTGGGGGTGGAACATTCTCATCTGTATTTATTTATGCAACAAAGAAAGATATACAGATGGAGGACAAAATAATACGAACACCTGTGAAAAAGTATGCCACATGTCACACCGGCAGTACAGCAGCACCACCTGGCACTGATGTCTGCCACCTAGTGGCCGAGCAGGGGAAGGAATTAGTCTGTCAACCGCATTCGTCTGTCGTATGCTCTCAAGAGACGCTGCAATGCCAGACCTGACAGAGTTCCAAAGAGGCACAATTGTTGGAGCACGTTCAGCTGGAGCCACGGTGACAGAAACCGCAAACCTTTTGGGTGTGCAAGGAGCACAGTATCAGCCGTTATGACAGCGTACACAACACAAGGTAAGATGGCATCTTCAAAGCACAACAGTGGACGAAAGACAAAGCTTGCTGCTCGGGATAGGAGGATGTTGAAGTGCATAGTGGCCCGAAAGCACAAGCAATCGTTATCAGGGATAACATCTTAAATGAACAGGCATCTCCTGGACCCCATTTCAACCAACACTGTCAAAAGGGAACTCCATGCTACAAACATTCATGGCAGAGTGACAATTCGTAAGCCGTTGGTGACATCACGTAATGCTTTCAAGCGACGACAAAGTTGCAAAGCTCACAGAAGTTGGTCCCCACAGCAGTGGCAACAAGTCATCTGGTCTGATGAATCAACATTCACGTTATATATCAGACCACCGGGCACGTTTATATGTGGAGAACGGCCCGAGATGCATTCCATCCTGACTGCCTCTTGCCGACTGTGAAGCATAGAGGTGGGTCCATTATGGTATGGGGTGTGATATCTTGGCACCACTTGTTTTTCTGCATGGGAAGATCAACACCAATCATTATCAGAGCATTCTGGGGGATCATCTCTCTCTAGCCCGACCCTGTGGCCGAGTGGTTAGTACATCGCGCTGCGACGCCAAGGGTCCCGGGTTCGAATCCCGGTCGGGCTTGGTTGTTTGTGAATGTCCATTCATCAATTTCATCACTCATCCCCATCTTCGCAAATTAGCCAAGAGGCACAAAACGCGAAGTAAAATAAACTAAATCAATCAATCAATCAATGGGGGATCATCTCCATCCTTTTGTGCAGACTTTATTTCCTGGGGAGCGGCCGCTTTTTCAAGACTAAAACACTCCTATCCACACTGCTGGGTCTGTCCAAACATGGTTCGAAGAACATGACGAAGTAGAACATCTTGAATGGGCCCCACATTTGTGGGGATATTTGGAGTCTGCCTCCAGCCACACTTTCGGAATTGGAGACTGCAGTGGAGGAAGAATGGCTCCATATTCCCTTAAACATTGTGCATGACCTCTATGCGTCCATCCCAAGTCGCATACAAAGTGCATTTCAGTCATAGGGTGGTCCAACCCCATATTAATAGATTTTCTCTAATTTCACAGGTGTTCGTATTATTTTGTCCCCCATCTGTATATATCTACAGCAGTGAGTGATGTAATAATAAAATATATTCGATAAAAAATGTTACATTTTACAGTTAGTTATCTTAAACTGTAGTTTAGATAAACAAAATGAAAAACAACTATATAAATATCTGTGGAAATGAGATTTGACGAAATTATTTTGTCATTGTGTTTACATTGGTTTTATGGTCTCAGATTACATTTAGACTAGAATACTGAGAAAATTCATCAATATCACACTTCTTTCGAGTTTCTAATATACCCTACATCTTCCTTTGGAAAAAAAATCCATTATCTTTGTTACGACTAATCATTAGTCTGTCTATTTCTTTCACGCAATTTGATCGTGTACGGATGGCTTTACTTGCCTTTTCAAACTAATCCGATGGGTTAGACTAGACCCCAGTACAGCTGGAACCTTTTCACAAAACAATGGTCCATGTCACAAGACGATCATTGTTAAGCAGCTTCTGGCTACAAAAGAGGTTGTTACTACTAATCCCCTACTTTATCATTTTCACATATCACTGTATTGGTAAGATTGACTCAATTACATTTTAACATGAGTACGTCCACTTAGGTTTCAATTTCACAATTTATTTAATTTTTATTTTTTTTCACTTTACAATCCATTATTTTAGGCCCCAATACCACAGACAAATGACAGTTATATGTGTACTACAAGGCTTGTTTTGCCAGGTTGAGCATCATCCATGCAAACTATTGGGCATTTGAGTGAAAAACTCTTGCAGCAGCAGCACTCTAGTAACAAAAGCTGTACATCAAAAATATATGAGTTGCATGAAGGATCATTTTGTGGAATAAAAACTAAAATTTCCCTCTCTCTGTTGGCTGTGGGTATTTATAGCACCAGTCCGTAAACTTTATTGTCACACCTTGTATGCATTCTCTGTTTTATATTCTTTGCTCTAATTTTAAAACAGTTTTCATCAAATAGACCTGGACACTTAGCTGCCTTTTAGCTCCTAATGATTAAACTTAGTTGCCAAAGTTGAAACCTAATATCAAAATGAAAACTTACTCACCAAATTATATCTCAATTAAAAAATAAAATACCAATGTGTGAAATGTGTAAACATTATTTTGAAATTTGATAATGATTACATAAAATTAACAGAATTTGCAGTTCATTGCAAATTCTTCAAGTCTATAAACCACATTGTCAAAAAAAACTGTCCATCACTTTTTTATGTTCATAAAATTGAGTGATACAATGCCATTTCTGTCAAAAGATTGGGGACATTTGTTAGATATAAAATATTTTAATCTCTACTTATCCTATCCCTTCAATGTTAGGCAAGTGCATTTTTTGTACAAAAAATAAATGAGTAGGAACTTTGCAATAACTTTTCAGAAGTCAAATATCAGAGTACTTTACCATACTCTACTTTATATTTTGAATGTTAAAATTACAAAAGGTGGCCAGAGCATGGTGCTGATCACATCACCTCCAAAATGGCAAAGGTGAAGAATATGTGGGACCCTATCCCCAGATCCCCTAAATGTGCCTTCATGACAACAGTGCTATGTGCAAGGGGGAGCTTTACCATTTAAAATTATATATATTCATGGCCAGTAAAACACCAAGTAAGAAATTAGCAAACTACTTTATGATTTCCTCTCACCATCAAAGAAGATCGCTTTCCAGTCAATGAAAGTGGCAACTTGAAATATTTACATAGAGGAGTATTTACATGATACATTCTACTTCCTTGCAATATCAAGTACTGCATTCTTACAGTTATTCTCAAGGTTTTAATCGTCCTCATTCTTGTGTTAAACAAAAGAAAGAGCTATTCAGAATTTTATCATAAATTCTTTTAAAATTTGTAATATATGCTAGAACAGTATTTGAAATTAATCCATGATGCGAACGCTGCAACTTCCACAACTATGATTTTCCTCATCGCAACAATTAAAAACAAAATGTATTTCTTACCTTGCCCGGAAGTCCCAGCAGAGCCATCTGGACCTGAAGAGTTCCCTAGTATATTCTGATTATTGATCCCTGAAAGAAAGACAAAAATTATGAGCAATAATCGTTCCTATATAGTCTGTATTTTACATAAGTAGTATTATTCGTTTATTGTAATAAGAAAATATGAGAGAGACACCGAGATGTTTGTTGCATGGACAAAAGTACCATAAATTCTGAGACTTTTTTAGCATTAAAATAATCGCACCATGCATGAAATTGGATCTTCATTTATTAAATTTTAGATGCTGAATGGTAGCTATGTTTACCACTTGGGCTGAGCCAATACCACCATTTGCCGATACAAATACCCTGACTGATTCCAACCAATACTGGTGCCGATACTTGTATAATTGCAGTATATAACAAAGGCTAGTTACTGATCACATTCAATTAATGCCATTAAGTAGATCCCAAATTTCATGTAGCATTATAGCACTTTAAAATGTCTTGTGACATTTTATGTGAACTTCTTTCTGGAACCAGAGGATGCAGAAGAAAAAAAAAAGTAGTTTTTAAAGTAATTTGCAAATCAGCCCAGCATGATAATAATGCTGGTTTTGAAAACTTCCACATTCTTGCTCCACTAGTTTGGCAATGAATGGTTTATTTCCACATATCGTTGACCAAGAGGCAGTTACATGCCTCCAATGTCACATTTGGGCACAGTACTTTCACGTTAGTCCTGTCTTTGATCTTGTTGTATGCTTCCCAGAAGGGTACAGCATTTCTCGGAAATCTACACGGAATCCCTGTGTTGGACCCCTCAGTCACAAGGAAGGGTGAACGAAACTTTGAAAAGGACAAAACTTGACAAATGAGTTGTTTCTCTTGGGTGCTCTTCTAGCCATTAAAGATCATTGGTATCGGCAAAGAAAATTAAACCGATACTTACAGATACCCTACTTACCACCTCAACGTGGCAGCATTTCTACATTCTTCAAAACTACATATATATTTCGGTTGTCTTTTTTGTTCATTTGTATACATACGAAGGTATGACACACTCAAATTACAAAACAATATATCCATTGTTACTATTATTAACAAACACAATATGGAAATATCTGTTTTCCAACACAGTATTGTGAGATAGATCTTATAAAATTGGGTATAACTCGGCAACGCCTCTTTTTGCTGATGTATATAACTTACATGTAATAATGAGAACGAAAGAACATTTCACAACATGAGAAAATTCAGGGTCAAGTGGGAAATGCCGAATTACCAAAATTTCCCAAAAATTATGGCTCTCGAAAATGTTGTGGAATTTCCAGTTCTTCAAAATTGGGGAACGGGTATGCTAGAAGCGAACTTCTGGAATCTTTCCACAAGCTGGCAGCACTGATGCTCTTATAAATCATTACTTTTTTATTTCTTCCCCCAAGAAGTATCAGTCTGATTTCAAAATAAACTTTGCATGGTTGTAAGAATGTACTGCTACATTCTTCTTCTACTACTTCTTCCATTAACTTTTGTTTTTGGGACATAAAATGTACAAATTTTATCTCCATTAAAAACCCTGTCATTCCCAAAAAACACATTTCATGTTTCTACAACAATTAGGTCTGGTTCTAATATGAGGGTAGTTTTGGATGAAACTTCGTGTAGTAGTAATATATCCTGTAGGTACTAGCACACACTAGCCAGCCATCTCACGAAAAAGCACTCCAACCTATCAAAGATTTCTAACTGTGCCTCATGAGGCAAATATATTATCCAACTGCCAAGTACACGGTGGCCAGGTGGTAGCTTATGAACCACCTTATGAATTTCATGTGCTGAAGGTTCTGGGTTCAATTCCTGTTGGGTTACACTTACTTTTATTATTAACTCAAGCAATTGTTTATTACATTTTATTTAATAACATTGAAATAAACATGAAAAAAAATGGGGGAAATGCTCAGTTTAATTTTCTCATCATTTTACAAACATTTGCATGTTAAATTACCCACATGTTACTTTCAACAAAATACTATGCATAGCAAAAGGCATGCATTTTCTTTTTTGATAAAATGTTCAAGAAACAAAACACAGGAAAACTATTCACATGTCATACCCTATTTGTTGCTAGTTTTCATAGAATAAAGAATACAAATTTTCCTCCTCACTTCCCTCACAATAAAAGCCATTTTTTTTGAATGGCCAGTTCTTTCAGAGTGTTATCTATGTATATCCGTAGGTTTATTAAATATATATATGTAGTATAAACATATTCACATAACTAGAGTAGTTTTGCATACATTTTTAGAGTTTTCGAAATTTCACGCAAATTGGACAAAAATTGTAAGAGAATTTGAAAAAAAATCCAATATCGTGGATCCGCGATTTTCTTTTTTTATGCTATCAAAAGATGAAGTCGACCCTGTCTTGCAATGGACGTAGAGAATAGATGTGCAGAATTTCGTCTAATTTACTCAAAAATCGTAAGAGGTATGACGAATCGATAATTACCAACGAAATGGAAGTTCAGCCACTATATTTCTTCCATTTTTCAAAAATTTGAAAATCTAGCATCATATTTGCAAACAGCGACATAGAGAACGTTCGAATAGGAACATCTGCAACAATACCACAAGGATTAACACTGCTGTTAAAAGAAAATAAATAAACAAACGAAAAATTGGTCACTTCCGTGTCTATTTTTGAATGAAGTCAAATAAGTATGATACTACTGTGCAAATATCTGAAAGCCATTACTGTCACCAATGCAGGGCCAGAAAGTTCAAAACAGCTAATTTTAGCAAAAGAATAGGCTGATTGGCAACACTTCTCGTTGAGTCTGCTTGAACAACAGACCCTGCCACATGCAACAAAATATAGTCCACTTTCTAACTTGCAAAAATAGAACATTCCTTCAACACAATTGTAATTATCGTACTCTAGAATTATCATAACCAATATTTAGTATGTAAATGAATTCCAGGTTGTCATAAATACACAAGACGTGACAATTTTTACTCTGGGTACAACATGCATGCGTAAAGGCTGGGCAGGTGGGAGGGAATTACAGTTTGTGCAAGATGGATGTTTGCGTTGGCTACGTTAAACTTTGCAGCGGGAAACCGTTGAAAAGCACCGAGAAACAAATTGTATTGAATGTGTTCGCAAAGTTTTGCGAGAAATATCCAACTATGGTTATCCAGGATGTGATGAAATTTACATCTGAGTTTACTGGTGTGTCTGTTAAGAGTATAAAATCTGCTCGCAGTGAGGTTCTAAATAAGGGCATTTTAACATCACCAGGTAAAAAGCGTCAACGTCAAAAGCCTGTGTTACAAGTTCAGTGCGATGAGTTTGCGAGAAGTGCCATCCGTCGTAAGATTCATCACTTTTTTGAGAGGAACGAAACGCCAACAATAAATAAAGTGTTGGTGAGTATGAATAGTGATCCGGATCTGCCGAACCTTAAGAAAACAAGTTTCCACACACTTCTGAAAGAAATCGGCTTCGAGTTTGTGCAACGCAACAGAAAAAATAATATTGTTGACCGAGAAGACATATTGTTGTGGCGCTGGAACTACCTGAGGAAAATACGCGAATACAGGTGGGAGGGGCGAAAGTTGTATTTCCTTGAAACGTGGGTGAATGAAGGTCATACTGTTTCTAAGGTGTGGGTAGATTCTGCCGTAAAATCTAATAAACAGGCTTACCTCTCAGGATTAACCACAGGGCTAAGAAACCCGACCGGCAAAGGCAGACGCCTTATTGTGTTGCATATATTGGAAGTGAAGATAGATTTTTAGAGGGTGGGGAATTCATTATGGAATCTAAAAAACCTGTAGATTACCATGAAGAAATGACGGGTGACATTTTTAGAAACTGGTTAAAGAAAATTTTACCTTTCCTTTCACAGAACAGTGTGATCATATTAGATAATGCATCCTATCACCGTGTTAAGTTGGAACGTATTCCTAACAAGCAGTGGCTTAAAAATGATATTATTGAATGGATGGATGCAAAAGGTATCGAACGCCGGCCAAACATGGTGAAAGATGAACTCATAAACGAGATAAAAGAGGCTAACATTCACCATGTTTATGATAAGTTTGTTGTGGATTCAATGGCTGAGCAGGAAGGCTCTCCCCTTATCATTGTGTCCTGAATCCTATAGAGCATGTTTAGAGCCAGGTAAAGGGTCATGTTGCTCGGAACAATAAAACATTCAAATTGAGTGACGTCAGAACTTTGCTTCATGATGGTATTAGGCTGGTAACTGCTGAAATGTGGAAATCGTTTATACGCCATGTGGAGAAAGAAGAGGAACGCTTCTGGGAATCAGATTACATGTGCGACACGGTTGTGGACCGACTTGTTATCAATCCAGCTGATAGCAGTAGCGGCGGCATCAGCAGTGAAGGGGAGGAATCTATGGAAGGAATTGACTTTCTGTCTCTGCTTAGGCAAGTAAAACACTTTTATATCTTCAAATTAAATTCTTAAGTACAGAAGTTCAGCTTATCTTGTGAATAGTTATAGTTTTCCTTTTTATTTAATTTCTCGTAGCTTGTAACATTGCTTAGCGCCAACTTTCTCTCACACGTGGTGGAAGCAGCAGAAGCTTTGCGATCATCCAATCGCTGAAGCCTGGCGGAGTAATACCTTTGCTCTTGTGTTTACAGTGCAGTCCCTTCTAAGCACGGAAAACGTATAGCAGATTTTTGTGCAGAGGGTATACAAAAATTCTGTACCAAAGTGTATCGGAAATAAAGGTGATTACATAGACATAAATTTGGTGTGTAGAGTAACCAACACTTCTGGATTGTAACAATACCATTGACCTTCAAAATAATTGTTACAACACAGAAGTGCATGTGGTTGTATAATATGTGTACAAGCAATAACCATTTATTATTTTCTTCCTTAACGTTAGCAGACAAGAGCCTCTCCCATGCATAAGCATCTCAGGATGGAAACTTTTCACATGTGAGTTATTCCATGCCAAATCAACACAGATATGTGCACTTTTCAACCCGAACATCTCAAGATTTTCATGAAATTTGGGGAGTTGAAACTATGCATGGAACTTAGTAACTGAAAAATTTTGAGTCTCGTTTGTCTTGTACTTGTAAAATTATTCAAGGTCGAAGTTTGTAGAAATTGTTTCATCCTGAGCTCGTTTAGCTGTACTAAATGTGCTGTAACTCCACTCCAATTAATTTTACAGTTACAAGACAAATGAGAATCAAAATTTTCACGGTTGCTAAGTTCAATGCATACCCAATTTCATTAAAATCGGAGATGGTCAGGTTGTGGGCTGTGTTGATTTTGTATGTAATGACTGATGCACACTTTTTAAACTTGTCATGATGTATAAAAACAATCTTAACAGGAGAACTAATTTCCATAGAGATGAAACTGTTTTTTTTTTAGTGTCTTTAATAAAATGCCTCTTGGTGGTTGTGAAGTTTATACAATTTACCTCCCAATAACTATAGTTAAAAAACAAAGAAGAGAATCAAAAGTTTACACAAAAATAAATTTATTTCAGTACGCCTATGTGGCCACCACAATACATCAAAGCCAACGAAAAATGTATAGCAGGGTGGCTACTCTAGGACCATGATAAAATTCAAGTATAATTCCCGGTTTTCAAGGAGAACTTTCCAAAAATTCAAACAGATGTTTTCTTTATTTCAACCTTACATATTACCAGCTCTCAACATCCACACTCAAATATATTAATAATATAAAGGGTCTATGTGATTCGAACATCCAAAATTTCTGACTCCATTAAACGGTATATGTAATATAATTAAAATATTTAATTTAAGGTGCTGAGTTTCTATTTACAATCAGAGGTGCAACCACGAATTATTGTCTGGGGGGAGGGGCAAGTACCAGAATAAACGTACTAATAATAATAGTGTTAATAATATTATTATAACATTATGATTATTATTATTGATTTACTTTATTTTGCTTCGCTTCTTGTGCCACTTTTGGCTAATTTGCAAAGATGGGGATGAGTGATGATATGAAATTGATGAATTGAACAAACATCCATGTCCAAGCAAGGATTCGAACCCAGAACCAACATTATTATTATTATTATTATTGGTGGTAGTGGTGGTTGTAGTAGTAGTAGTAGTAGTAGTAGTGGTGGTAGTAGTAGTAGTAGTGGTGGTAGTAGTAGTAGTGGTGGTAGTAGTAGTGGTGGTGGTGGTGGTTGTAGTAGTGGTAGTAGTGGTGGTAGTAGTAGTAGTGGTGGTAGTAGTAGTAGTGGTGGTGGTGGTTGTTGTTGTTGTTGGTGGTGGTGGTAGTAGTAGTAGTGGTGGTAGTAGTAGTGGTGGTTGTAGTAGTAGTGGTGGTTGTAGTAGTGGTGGTGGTGGTTGTTGTAGTAGTAGTAGTGGTGGTTGTTGTAGTAGTAGTAGTGGTGGTTGTTGTTGTAGTAGTAGTAGTAGTGGTGGTGGTGGTTGTTGTAGTAGTAGTAGTAGTAGTGGTGGTGGTTGTAGTAGTAGTGGTGGTGGTGGTGGTTGTAGTAGTAGTAGTGGTGTTGTTGTTGTTGTTGTTGTGGTGGTGGTGGTGGTGGTAGTAGTAGTAGTAGTAGTAGTAGTAGTAGTAGTAGTAGTAGTATCAAGACCTTATTATCCTTGTAAATTAAGCAAAAAGTGGGAGGAGAAGTTGGTGCTAAAGCATTTGTGTTCGAACAAACTATTTGAATTATTTTTTCAACACGTTCAATTTCACATTAATAATGGAAAACAAGCACGTAAACTATTTTTGAGACAGAATATGCTTGATAAATGCATTCCAAATATAATTCTTTTTTTACATTATCATGTATATCTTTCATGAGCGATATATGTATATGCTCATGTACAACATATATGCAACATGGAGCGATGTGGACACTAAATTGTTTACGTATTCAAAGTTTCTTTAATACATATTATATACAGAATATATTATTTAAATACATTACACAACCAATTCATCCAGCTCGCAATAAACCAACAGCAAAAATTACATAAATTGTCTCTCAAATGTGCAAGCTCCCTTTCCTCAAAAAAATTGTTTATATATTTAAAAGAAAATCAATTAAGACAAGTCTTATTTCTCTGTCTGGTAATTTACAATACAATACATTACAGAAAACAACCATAGGTTGCGAGCGAAGGGAGCAACAAAATTTTTGGATCCAATTCTTTGCAGGCTGAAATCAATATTGATTTAATAGAGTGCAAATAATTTAATGGCATGCCAATGCATTCTCTCTTTTACAACTTTTGTGCCTCCCCGATGGTGTAGTGGTAACATCGTTGCCTTTTGACCAATGGGTCCAGGGTTCGATACCCGGTGGAGAGACATGGCACATTTCTTTTTCGGATCCCACTTTAAACTGTAGGTCCAGTCCCGATTAACCTTTCTGTGCATAAGTGGACTTAAAACCACAAATTAATCAAAAAAATTTAAAACTTTTTTCATTTAGATCGTTGAGCGCCCAAGGCCGACTCCCGACAACCCCTAGCTATGGTTATGAACTTGATAAGACTAAGAAAAGTAGGAATCGTGAGCGATGCAAGCAAGAAAATTTTACAAAAGTATTTTTATTTGCATAAAATGTGAAGTTGTGGGTGGTAGTTGCCCCCCTGCAGATTCACTTGGCTGTCAATGTTTGCCCCTAGAACTCATTTCCGTCCAAGGTTGGGAGGCAATGCCCCCTGTCCCCTGTGGTTGCGCCACTGTTTAAAATTCCACATAATCAGTCTCGAAATACATCTACAAACACAAGTCACAGATATTACGAGATGTACTAATCTACAAAAAATTGTTAATTGTCAAACTCAAATTTACCTAATCAACCTCAAGATATCTTGCAATAATCTTTCATATGTCAGATTGTTCTGGAAAGGACAGTAACAAAGTAAACGGGTTGAGAGAATGGTTTTATTTTTCACACAGCTTTCGTTGCCTACCTAGATAAAAATTAAAGCTCAACTTTGAAAAACTTGCCTCAGAGCATTTATAAATACATGTATAATTTGAATATGATTTGGATTAATAAAAGTTGTAATTCTTCACGTCTGCGGACAAAAATTCAAGTAGAATTCATGCATAATTCCCAGAATTCAAGGAATTCCCGGTGAGTAGCCACCCTGTATAGGGTGCTCCATAAGTATGGAGATAACCGAATTAAATGTGAATGGCATACTGGTCTGCAGAACTAACACTGTAGGTTTGTAATAGGGGGGAGGGGTACTATAGGGTATATATGAAGACGATGACCGCAATCTTGAATTCAAGTTCAAAATTTTAAATGGAAACCATAGCTTGCGACACTTCAAATGAATATGAAATTTTCTCATGAGTTCGATGGTATGCTTATTCTTGCTCTAGCGCAAACCGTGATGAAGTTATTAATGTCTCTGTTTGCTTTATCGTTGCAGGTGATGTAACACAGCATGGCTTTGATGCAGCCAGAATGCATTGAGATCATGCTGACCTCAGGCAAGCGCAGCACGAGGGTAATTGCAAATGATTTCAACAGCAATCCAAATAGGCCACGTTTGTGGATGATAAACCCAAATCAGCCAGGCCTCCCACATCGACGGATGAAGCTACATCCACAGCAGTGTTGGCTGCATTCTGCAAGAGTCCGAAATGAAGCACTCGTGGAAAGGAAAGTGGCGTCAGATGCATGTCTATTATGTGCAGTGGCGCAACCACAAGGGAAATTAGATGAATCGAATAAGAATTTTTTGGGACAGTAGAATTCTCACAGACCCCTTATAGGACTGAAATGAGTTCTAGGGTGGGCAAACATTGAAAGCCAGGTGTACCTGCAGGGGACAACTTGCTTGTTTCGCTCGAAATTCCTCCTTTTCTTAGTCTTACCAAGTTCAGAACCGTAGCTAGGGAGCCGAGGGAGTCAGTCAGCCCTGGGCACCGAACAATTAAAATGAAAATAAGTAGTAAGATTGATTGATTGGTTTGAGTCCACTTTACGCACAGAAAGGCTAATCGGGACCGGTCCTACAGTTTAAAGTTTGATCCAAACCAACGTGTCTCCACCAGGTATTGAATGTGGCACCCCTTGATCACAAGGCGACAATGTTACTACTACACCATCGGGGAGGCACAAAAGATGTAAAAGAGAGAATGCATTGGCGTCCCTTGAAATTATTTGCGCCCTATTAAATCAATATTGATTACAGCCTGCAAACTTTCATTGTTCTCTACAATGCATTGTAAATTTTCAGACAGAGAAATAAGATTTTTCTTAATTGATTTAGTTTTAAATGTATGAACAATTGTTTTGAGGAAAGGGAGGGAACGTGCACATTTGAGAGACAATTTATGTATTTTTTGCTGTTGGTTTATTGTGAGATGGATGAATAGGTTGTGTAAGGTAATTAAATAATATATGTACGTTATATATAATATGTATTAAAGAAAACTTGAATATGTACACAATTTAGTGTCCATGTCGGTCAATGTTGCCTATAATACATGTGAAACATACGTATATCATGCATGAAAGTTATACAAGTTAATGTAAAAAAAATATATATATTTGGAATGCATTCATTAAGCATTTTCTGTCTTTCAAAAATATGTAGTTTGTGTGCTTGTTTACCATTATTATTGTGAAATTGAACGATTTCAAAAAAATAATTCAAATTGTTTGTACAAACACAAATGCTTTAGCACCAACTTCTACACCCTATTTGCATAATTTACGAATGTAATAACGTCTTTGATACTACTACTAATAATAATAATAACGTTGGTCCCTGGTTCAAATCCCAGCTTGGGCATGGATGTTTGTGAGTGTCTGTTCATCAATATCATCACTCATCCCTATCTTCACAAAAATATCCAAAAGTGGCACAAGAAGCAAAGTAAAATAAAGCAAATCAATAATAATAATAATGTTATAATATTATTATTAACATTATTATTATTGGTACGTTTATCCTGGTAATTTCCCCCTGCCCAGATAAAATTTTGTGGTTGATCCTCTGATTATGTGGATTTTGAATGTGCCTAAGTGGCACCCCTATAAGCTGCAACATATTCATCACCTATCAGAAGATTCTCATGATCGGTGTGGAATTTGTGGAATGGGCCATAGAGAGAATAAGGCAAAATCCCATTTCCCCTTAGAAGTGTGCTTCACTGATAAGGCAATCTTTATGTGTCGGGCAAGATGAATAAGCAGAATGTCAGATATTGGTCAGACAGAAACCTACACTGGTATGATTCCTCTGCAGGTGTTCACGGAAAGATGGTGGTGTGGTGGACTCATTTTGTGGGCCCTTTCTTCATCAAAGGGGCCTTAATGGCAGTGGAGTATCGCAAAACGCTGGAAGAGGAAATCTTGCCTTCTCTGTTGTCCGAGACTTGGGTCATTCCCTGTATTTTACCAACATGACGGTGCTCCTCCTCATTACGGAAATTGTGTTCATCAGTACCTGGATGTCCAGTTTTGCAACAATTGGATTGGTCGGTGAGGTGCTGTGGAGTGGCCACCCCGTTCCCTAGACCTCACTCCACTCGATTTCTACCTGTCGGGACATGTCAAGACCATCGTGTATTCAGTGAAAATTTGGGATGTGGAACATCTTAAGCAACAAATCATTGACGCATGTGCCAGCATTACCGCAGACACTTTAAGCAGGGTTTTGCCCAAATGGGGATCGAGACTGGCTTTAACAGCTCATCAGGACATCATTTAAATGTCAGTGGGCTTGGGTTCCTGACTAGCCTTCTTTGGGGTAACAACAACAAAAAAACTATAAGAACTTCATCACAGTTGGTGTTAGAGCAACAATAAGCATAGCATTGAACTCATGAGAAAATTTCCTATTCAATTCAGGTGTCGGAAGCTATGGATCCATTTAAAATTTTTGAAGTTGAATTCAGTATGGCAGCCATCATTGTCATATGCCCTATAACATTGCTCCGCACCCCTATTACAAACCTACAGTGTTAGTTTTGCAGAACAGTATGTCATTCAACATTTATTCTGGCATCTCCATACTTTTGGACCAGCCTGTAGTATTTAGCAGTGGTATATCCTTACAACCATGCCAAGTTGGGTTGAAAATAAGTAGATGCATCTTGGAGAAAAAATATTTAAAAAGTATAAGAAAAACTGTGTAGCCATCTCATGGAAGAGATATTTAGAAAATCACTTCTAGCATTGACCCTATTAATGGTGGGTGCACCAAATTTGCAGGGAAGCATAACAAAAGACCACTCCTCCAGAGCATGTAATCCCCATCCTCAAACTTTGATAATGTATAAATTACGGATTAATTCTTAAAAACTGTAATAATTGGAGATCTCCTGTTGTGGCCCAAAATGCCACATTCCAAAATAAAATATATAAAAAAACCAGTCAAGTTTCATGGTATGTATGTATACCTGTATACAATCAACCAAAGTTTTGTCAGGAACCCATAAATAATAAAGCACACAAAAAAATTCAATTACAGAAAAACAGTCACTTTCACCAAAGAAGCACCTGAACTTTGCCTCTGGCATCAAACCTACGGATGCTGGATGCACAAAATTTGCAAGAAAGCTCTGCACGTAATGACGATCCCCTAATTTTGAATAAAAAAAAAAGAAATTATGCAAGTAATTTTAAAAACCATAGGATTCTGACAATTTTGAAAAACAGGGGTCTCCTGCTGGACCCCTAATTGACATATCCCGGGGGAGGGGGGAAGATTCTTGTAGTACACATACGAATATTCAACAGCATTTTTCAATTCCAACGGTGGCAAAGATGCCCTGAACTCATATTTTCACATGATAGGTGTGGGCCAAGCTTCCTTTGTGAACAATACCTCCTCAACAAACTAGATTAAACTGGAACCCCATCTCACCAACCATCTGACTTTGTATTTCATTAATGGGTGAAATTGTCTACATGTTTGTTTTAAGTGTGTGGTGTGTTGATTGCTATCTAATTATTTTCCTCTGCCAGATGTGACCATCTACTTTCCAAGGGCCACAAGTTACGAGTACATTCACAAGAATTGGCAGAAAAAATGGAAAGTGTGTTTTTCTCATGTGATTTTTCATTTTCTTTTCTTTTTATGTTTTATTAAAATATTTTTAGTTCTGACATATATCTCAAACTCATGTATTATCATCAATTTGTACAATCTCAAGTAGAGATGGTTAAGTGGAAGAAAAGGCTTGTGCCATAACTTCACCATCCAAAAGTAGAAACAAATAAATATTAACACAAGAAACTGTATTTGCAATACACAATACAGTGTGTACTGAATGTAAACATAAAACACATCAGCAAAGGAGGTTGTTCAGAATGAAAACAAACAACTTAGCAGGAATGTTTACGAGGTTGCATACATCGGCAAAGATAGGACCAAAAAATTAAATAGGGACAATGGGAATGTCGATGAGATTTGGATTAGGATATTCAAAAGATAGGAGAAGTGCGAGTATAAAAAAATAGGTTTTCATGTCACCCCTGACATAATTCGCGAGGCTTGGGAAACCCATGACTTGAGTAGGAAGTGACGTAAGCTGGTGGGAGGAGAGAAGGGTAAATTTGTGGGCGGGGAGTGGTATCCGACAACTTCCTGCATTCTGCGAGAAGGCAATCCGGATCCCTCACGGGCGAAAGTGTATTGACGTGAGCCTTTTAATTTTTCAAGTCTTAATGTTCTTTTAAGAATGTCTTTTTAACTTTTGTGGTTTTACCTAGGGATAGTAGTGGGTATGGAAGTTTTAACAGGATTGGGCAAGCTTTGGATCTCGCTAGTCAAGAAGGAACCTGATGAAGGGAACAGTTGGTTCCTGAAACGTTGTTTGGAAATTTTACATACTCACTAATTGTTAAGTAAAATAAGTTCAGTATTTTTTTTAAATTTTCTTTTTAAATATTTTTTAGAATGCTTATTATTCTGTAATTGTGTGTAATTCACACACACACAAGATGTGACATCAGCAAGAACCACATTCATATACAGTGGATTTTTTAAATTCAAACTCCCAAGGGGAGACAAAAAAAATTAATTACACAAGTCTGTATTAAAACAGATCCACTGCATTATGTTTGACATACTGCAAATTATTTTCTTGGACAAAGTTTATATTTTTTAAAATATGTGTGATAAAAATAGTAATAATAAATATATTATTTTGTCATTCAAGTATGTCATCTCTTCATATGTATGTAAATAGAAAAAAAAAACGAATACAGCGGAACCTCAATTTTACGTTCTCAGATTTTACATTTTCCCGCAGTATGCATTCGGTTTTCATGGTCCAAACATAGCAAAATGTTATAAAATTTTCCTTCAATTTACATATTTCCGCATTTTAAGATTTTCAAACTTGGTCACCTGAAAAACATAAAATCGAGGTTCCATTGTATCTGTAGTTTTGAAGAAATGTCATGTTAACTGCTGTCATGCAGTGATGGTTTTCTTTGCAACCAGCTGTCCGTAAGTGCAAAATTTGGGTGGCTAGCCATCCACTAAAGGTTAATGACAAATGAACACTTACTTTGAAAATTTACATCTAGTTTACGTAATTTCCAACAAAAGTTTTTTTATTTAGATTTATTCATTCTCTCATGAAGCTGTGGAAAAGTATGGTGTGTCTTAGCACTGAAATATTGTAACAGGGTGGCTGGCCACTCATGCTAAAATTGAAGTAAAATTCCCAGTTTTCAAGGCTACTTTCCAAAATTTCAGGGGTACAAGCAGATATTTTCTCTATTTGAATCTTACATATTACCACCTCTTACTACCCCCCCCAAAAAAACACAAATATATTCGCAATATAAAGGGTCTGTGAGAATTCCAATGTCCCAAAAAATTCTAATTCGATTCAATTAAACCGTGAATATATTTAAAATATTTAAGGCACAGAGTTTTGCCATTTCACATCCTCAAGACCTTTCCATCATCCATAAAAATAAAAGCTAAACTGAGAGAAACTTGCCTCACGGCATTTATAAATATGTATAAATTTAATAGGATTTGGATTAATAAAAGTTGCAATTTTTCACGTTTACAGAGAGAAATTCTTACAGAAATCATAAAATTTCCGGAGCAAATAAATCTTGCATAACTCCCAGTGAGTAGCCACCCTGTATAATCATCTTACAAATACTGTTGTATATACAGCATATGGAAACGACAACTGACATGACAAAACATCCTGAAATTAGATATGCGTGAAATGATATAATTTGAATTATAAGGGTGCAAAATGTATTTCAATTTCATGTTTAATTTAGATCACTTTTGACTAATTATGGCAATGAAAATAAATGAAGGATTCAGAGTACAAGTTGGAGTTGCACCAAAACCCAGAATGCGCAAATTCTGTCTTTTTCATCTAGTGCAGTTTCTGACTAACAATCATTCATAAGTACAGCTCACTGCTCATGAGAAGATCCCAGATGAAAATGAAGTGATGTAGGAAAGGATACTCCACTATTAGGGTTGGGGGAGTACACCTTGAGTCACCAACACATGCCAGCCATGTTACAACTTACAACAGATGCAGTGATGCAAGTAGTCGTATATTTTCGCTACTTTGAAATACAGGCTAAATAATGTACAGGATAAGCAATACAAAAATATTCTGTATACTGGAAAAAAAAACTTGCCGCAGACATACGTTTAGTGCTTTGTGTAACTTGACACAAATAAACTCCCACGCACTTCCACAAGGACATTGACTGCAACGTAAGGCTTCCTGCTACCCCTAAAATCTACAACTAAACCAGTCTTTTCCTTAACCCCATCTCCTTTCGTTTTGAGATCTTCTTGTGAACTGACTACTGTAAGTACACATGTTACCAGTGACAACATTTATCCAAATATTTAATCTGCTTTTTCCCAGGACATTGAATATTACAATGCTTTAATTCAATGTAGACTTAGCACATTAGAAGTTTTGGCATTGGTGTGAGGATATATATATTTGGAAGTGAGAAATAAAAACTTTCAAGCATTAAATAAAACTACTCTAAAATTTACAAATTTGTTCCACAAAAGAAAGCATCTTGTTGGTGCAGTAAATGCTGTCCTGTTTTGTCCAGAGCATGTTTGTACCTTTTAACCAAACATGCCCTCAGTGGAGTTACGGCACTTCTGCTGTGAACACTAAATAAAAATTTGATGAAGGAATAACCATACAAGGACTAAAGCCCAGTACTGTTTGTGGTGAGTCAACCAAAAACAGGTTTGCCCATGGATGCAATGACACAAATTATTACTTACACATTATTGCAATGCTTAGTTTAAGAACACAAGAAACATTCTCACCTGATAAATTTCCTGGTTCAGAGATGCTGGTTCTATTTGCTGCCATACTGAAATTAAACGATGAGGAAGCTGCTATAGAGTTGCTTACAGAGGTAAACACTGGTTGAATTGTAGTGTCCTGAGACACTGGCAGGTACGGATGACTTTGAACACTGTCACCATCGTCAGATGTTGGCACTTGTGCTGATGCGATGTCAGTAGCTTCCACTGAATTGCTGTTGTCAATGTCAGCTGAGCTACTAAGTTCAACAGGTTCAGATTTCACACCTTCAAGGGAAGGTGTGCCAAGTTCAGATTTATTTTCGCCTTCTTTGTTACCTGAAGCCGGCGTAGAAGATTTGGAAGTAAAATCAGATTGAGAAGTTGCGGAAGAATCTTCACATTTTAGCCTCTTGGACATCACAGCCATATCATACTTATCGTAATCTGTCTGATCTGATTCCCGACGATTTGTAACCCTTCGGACTTGGTTTGCAGGTGTCAACGGAGGTGGTGTGGGAGGGGTGAACATGGGCTCTTCCATCTTCTCTGGAAAACCCTGGTGAGAGCGTGGAATTCCAGGAGACATCTGCAAGAAATTTCATTATGCAGCTTAGAAACAGCATTAACCTTCTCAAAAACTAATCTAATCATTAGGGCTAAACATTCTATCACCTAAAAATCACCATAATATGAAAAGCTTTGAAAGCACTTATGACATTTTTTAAACACATTGGGGCCTCACGACGGGCATAGCCCACAGGGCACTTAAAAGTCGATGTGGACAAATGACTGGCATAGCCGTCCTGCAGTATGCAATCGCTTTGCCGATTAACTACGGGCTATGATCGTACTTCGTCTCATGCGTGTTCATTCAAGCCGCTCTGTTGAAATTCAGACTGCTAGGTGACTCATGTGCTATTTTTATCTCGCACCTGGGACTGTTTGTGTTAGGGTTGTTGTACGTTGCATTGTTTAGAATGGCGTCGTTACATCCAGACTGCATAGCGGAAATTCAGAGTTTGAAGTTAGCGACGATTTTGATGATGCAGATGAATTTGAAGATTTGGAAGGTAGGTTATATTCGTAATAATTAACCTTTTGGAACCCAAGGCCATTTTCACATGTGCCCTTGGTGCCCAAGCCGATTTTGAACAAAGTGCAGAGTTTCAATTAAATGAGTGTAGATCGGAGACTAATTGCCCTAGAGAGATGAGTGATATACCGTTGTACGCGGAATGAACCAGAGATTCAGACTATATGAAATTTATGCAAATTCGGTGTATATGTGGTGGTGGGGAGTGGGCTAACTCTCAAAATTCCAAAATTTCAGGAAAAAAAAATTGGTTCCCCCACCCTCCCCTCAAGAAAAAAGTACAGTGTCGACATGCACATGGAAATGATCGCTGACATGTAAGGAACACAAAAATATTTGCATTATTATCATATGACCAATGTAACTTGAGTTGTACCTCCAAAAGGAATGGTTGGCACGCCACTGATTCAAGCTTCAAAATGCAGCGGTACCTTGAAATGATTTTAGCTCAGATACTATTTGCTCTGGAGATATGAACGATATACCGTTGTACGCAGAATGAATCAGATTCAGAAGATATATAATTTATGCACATTCGGCGTATATATGGAGGGGGAAATCTCCTGTAATATTTTTTTTTTTAAAAAAATGGGGTTTCTCCCCCCGGCCTCCCAAAAAAAGCATATTAAAAGTTCAAAATGCACATAGAAATTATCGCTGACATGTAAGGAACACAAAAATATTTGCATTATTATCATATGACCAATGTAACTTGAGTTGTACACCCAAAAGGAATGGTCGGCATGCCACTGATTCAAGCTTCAAAATGCAGTTACATTGAAATGACTATAGCACAGAAACTAAATGCCCTAGAGATATGAAAGATATAACGTTGTACGCAGAATGAATCACAGATTCAGACGGTATATAATTTATGCATATTCGGCGTACATATGGAGGGGGAAAGGGGGGAAATCCCTTCAAAAATAATTTTCTTAAAAAAATGGTGTTTCCCCCGCCCTTCGAAAAAAAAATGTCAAAATGCAAAATTTATGCAAATTTGGCATATATATGGAGGGGGAAGGGAGAAAACCCCCAAAAATTATTTTAAAAATTTGTCACTTCACCCAAAAAAAATGTCCTCGCACTTGGGCACAAAAACGACACCTACGCACAACATTCACGGATGAAAAGCTAGAACGCAGTAAAAAATGAGCGCCAATTCTTGCAGCTGCTTGAAATTCTATTTTTAGACAATGCAGGGTAACCTCTGTTGCAACTTGTGGACACTTGTGCTAAAAAAACAAAGATTTCCTTCAGCGTGCTTCGAAATTCCATTTTCACAACACAGATTCAACAACCAGTCTTCCCCCTCCCCACCAGCCCCTGCTTGCGCGCTCAAGGAAAAATTTCATTTTGACATCGGATACTGATAAACAAGCTTCCTTCGAATGCAGTCAACAGGAGGGAGTGAAAAGCATTGCTATAGAACAACAAAGCCGGTCTTCCTTTGTCGGCAAAAATTTGACCTTGAAAAGAGACGCAAAAGGGAAGTCCCTTTTCCCACCTTTCCTCCTCCATTTTCATGAGACAAAAAATAATGCAAAAAAAAAAACATTTCTGTTAAATACATGTGTTAGGAACAATATTAAAAAAAAAATAGAAATTCTAGCCAAAAATAGAAAAGTTATAATGTAAAAACTACGACCTTGACACAGCGTCTCGATCGAGACACTTGGGACACAAAAGGTTAATTGTTGACAATATAAAGTGTTGCAAACTCTAGTATTTTATGAATGAAGTGAGAAGAGGTAATTTTTTTGGGTCTATTCATCTTGCCTCTTGCTTGATTCTCCTACATGCACTGATGTATTTTTAGTTTTTCCATTTATTATTTTGTATAGTGTATGTCAAATGAAAATTTATTTTATTTATTTATTTATTTGTTTAATTTGTACAGATGACGCAGAACCAACTGATACATCGTCTGGTCCTGTCCTGCAGCCACTTTTTTCATACAAAAGCTAATTACCTGTAATTTGTAATTATTTTTTGCTATGTGCACATAAGAAGTATTCTTATGCAAGATTCAAAAGATGTATTGATAGTTTATGTAGTTAATTATTGAAATTTCCAGATTACGAACTTAAAATATCTCTATATTAACATTTGTTACAATGTTGTACTTTTCTTTTCTTCACAAAACATTGCTGAAAAAATATGCAAAAATGTCTGAAAATGAAAATAAAATTTAACACATTTTTGTTAATTGAAAAGAGTAAGTTTTGTAGATTTAAGAAATGTGTGGTAGATTAAAACAAATTAAAAATATTTTTTCTATGATTTTTTGAAAAACAACGAAAAACTGCAGTCCAGAGGTAAAAATGCTGTATTATGAGGCCAGACCCGAATGTGTTAAACATGCTCAGGGTGGTCACTCTACAATCATCATAAAATTCAAGTATAATTCCAGGTTTTCAAGCCGAACTTTCCAAAAATTAAATAGTAAAAGAAGATGTTCTCTCTATTTCAACCTTATGTAATAGTAATATCGCCACTCACCACCCACACACAAATGTATTAACAATATAAAAGGTCTGAACGTTTCCAATGTATCCAAATTCTATTCAATTGAGCAGTATATATTTAAAATATTTAATTTAGTGTGTGTAGTTTACATTTGCATTTCAGATACTCAGACTCGAAATACCTAGGTACATCAACAAACATGAGTCACAAATTTTACGGGATATATTAATCTACAAAAAATTGTTACTTCTATAAGAATTTCAAACTCAAATTTACCTAATCAGCTTCAAGATTTCTTATCCTGCAATAATTTTCCGTCTGTCAGATAGATTATTCTGTAAAGGGCATTAACAAAGTAAACGGATTCAGAGAATTCAGTTTCATTTTCCACACCGATTTCCTTGCCTTCCTCCAGGAAAATAAAAGCTGAACTGTGAAAAACTTGCAATGAATGCAAATAGGGCATGGAGGTAAGGTTCCAGATAGTCTTCATCCTGGTTGCAATGTGGTGATTTGATCAGCAAGACACACTGACTACTGTCAGATTAAAAATTATAGATACTAGAGTTTAGACTCCAATTAAAAATTAACCAGTAGACCTACATATAAAAACGAGTTATACCAAAATTTAGCTTATTCAATTCTGCATTAATCAATGCTAACCACATTTTCTTTCTTCTATTTTTTATTGTCGTGAGCACAAAATAAGTGGTTTTATAATAATTTCGCAAATTATCACTCTGAACTTCTATAAATAAAAAATGGGTGGTCCCATCGTGATGAAATTTTAGTACAGTGCAGGCAGAAAAGTTTTAAACACATTTCTAAATTTTCAGATTTTTAAAATTTGTCAAAAAACTGTTCTTATCAATTTTGCAAAACAACTTTGTCTTAATATTGGGTAGTCCTACAAATACAATATTCATCTTGTTTTGAAGCTCTTTGCATCAATTTTTAAAATTCATTATCTTTGTCAATTCACATTGCAAAACCCATTTTATACACATTTTTATTCAATGGAGTAAAGATGTACATCGAACGTGACAACACCACACACAGTGATGTCCATTGAACTGTGGAAACTGCAGGCTGTCACTGCATAAAGCATAAATTGTCATCACTTTAAAGTTAACTGTACTAGCAGTGCCAGACCCCCTCTTTTAACACCTAAAATTAATCTAGGAGGTACTTTATCCAGCCTTCGTAAATTTAGCTCCTTGAAAGTCAACTTTAGCTCAATTTAACTCTTTTATGCACAACAGATTCGGCAACACTGCCAGGATCGCCGTAGGAGGCAAGGAGAAATGCATTACACTTATGGGAGCATTATTTTATTGTTCTCTCTGGAATATAAAACATCCAATGATGTAGAAAAGTACATGGATGGAAAAAGAACAAACAATTTCTTAGTCATCGGAAAAGTCGAAACTCCCATTTGATTAGCCGTAGCTTGAAGTTGATTCCCCATAAGGTATATATGGGATTCTATAATTACTTATTCATCATACTTTTCAAACATCGAGTATAGCTTAATAATCAACTTTAAAAATCCACTTCCACTTGTAACACGGAGAGAATTTCATACTCTCTTGTCCAGTCAAGGTTTCTTTAGTAGCAGTGCTCATTCCGACCATATTGAAATAAATGCACAACTGGTGCAAAACTGTCACTCTTTCCCTTAACCTTTAGTGGAAGAGAGCCTCTTCCAACCAGCACTTTGCAGGTGCATGCTTTTCAAACTTGGCACGAAGTACAAAAAAAAAAAAAGTAGCTTGTGATGAAATTTATACATTGTACCTCCAAAGTGACAGGAGTGATTGGTGTGCAGTGGCTGTACAAAGTGATGAAAACAGTGTGGCAAGAAAGAGAGAATTACCAAGAGATAGGTACAAGGGAATACCGTATTTATGTGTGTATAGTGTGCATACGTGTATAATGCGCACCCTGGTTTTTGATGGATAAAAGTTACAAAAAATTATATCTTGTATATAATGCGCAGTACAATCCAGTTTCAAGAAATGGCTTCCTTAGTTGTACATCGTAAAGCTGTTGCTATGGTGATCAAGAATGAATAACATCGTACCTATTCAATGAGTCACCTGTTGCTATGTGGACCAAGAGGAGAATATCCTCTTTTGTAAACAATAAGTCTCCAACCCATGGCACCTCCCCCTTCTAACCACCGTATTTATTCTGTAATAGTAGAAAGCGAGATCAGGAAGTTATTTTCTATTATTTCTTGCCCAATAAATACTGCTGATATGCATCCCATGTGACAGAAGGTGCATGCTCGAATTCCGCCCCGAGTTCCACTGCTTTTCTTGGTGTCGCAGAACATTACATTACAAAGTGAAAAATCGTGTGAAATGGCCTTCAAACTTTTATATGTGGTTTTGCTCATTCCTTCTTCTAAGAGAACTTCAAATCACATTAGTGTCGTTATCTTCAATGGAATACTGTTGCCATATTCAGAAACTGCAGGATTTAAGCTTTACACCGATATATAACGTGATAGGGTTCCGTAAACATGAAAAATCAATGCAAGTGTCCCAAAATCATGGAATGACCTTGTACGGTTTCATGTTGGCTTCTGAATTATTCCGTGCATAATATTAGAGAAAAGAATAAAGGAAGTAACAGAGCTGAACATGAGAGGAACAGTATGGATTTAGAAGAGGTAGATCAACAGCAATCTGATATTCACTAAGGCAATCACAGGAAAGGCATTACAAGTATGGAAATTATTTGATTATGGCATTCAGATAGTGTGCACATACTGCCAACCAGAACTGTGTGAAGATGCCAGTGCGAGGAACGGAGTGCTTCAGTACAAGTAATGGACTAAAACAGGGAAGTGTTCTCCTCCCACTGCTCCATAATTACAATGGTTGCAATTAACAAAGAGGTGGAGAAGAAGATAGGAGAGGAAGGGTGAAGGTCCTGTTGTTCGCTGATGACCTAGTAACATGGGGAAACAGTGAAGAAGAAGTACAGAGACAGCTTGATAGTTGGAATGAGGAAATCAGAAGAGCAGGAATGAAATGCAGCAAAAAAAAAGAGTGAGGTGATAATAACAACAGAGCCAAGAAATGTAACAAGAATAAAGATGGACACGGAGGAGATAGTGGAGAGTTTCAAATATCTAGGAAGCATAATTGAGAGAAGTGGAACAATAGGTGAGGAGGTAAACAGAAGAGGACAAATAGGAGGTGGACTCTATCGAAGTGTTCGAAGATTAATATGAAACAGGGATGTACCTATGAAATGCAAGAAGGTAATATATAATGCATACTATGTACCAATAATTCTGTATGGTGCAGAGACTTGGACAATGACAGAAAGAGACAAAACAAAGATGCAGGCAGTGGAGATGAAATTTTCAAGGAGTATATCGGGGAAGACTAGAAGAGATAGAATAGATCAGGCACATGAGATGGTTCGGACACACGAAGAGGATGGATGCAGAAAGCCTACCAGTAAGAGCTTACAATGCACAAGGAGTGGGAATAAGGCCACGGGTTAGACCAAGATGTCCGTGGAAGGAGCGGACAGCGGAGTGTGTTAGGAGAAGAGGACAAGGTTGGAATACCGTGGAAAAGAGGAGTGGTGGAAGACCAAGAAAAGATTAAGAGGCTTCGACTTCTATAGTTTTTCTTGTATGTACGCATTGCTTGCATTATAGAATTATTTTCCTGTAGTTTACGGTTATTACAAGCATAAGAAAACAGTTTTTCTTTGTGACGTTTCAGGAGAACACACGCTCCTTTCATCAGACATTTATTTTCATTTTGACTAAAGATACAGTTGTAACAATGGTTAGTAATTTTTTAAACAAAAAGAATCTGTTATATAATGGATGTTGTCAATGTTACATTGTTGTAATATAGCAACTTAACATGATGAAAGGAGCGTGTGTTCTCCTGAAACGTCACAAAGAAAAACTGTTTTCTTATGCTTGTAATAACAGTAAACTACAGGAAAATAATTCGACTTCTATGCCGACCCAGCCAGAGGCAGGAAACTGCGAAGGATGATGATGACCTCCCAATAATGGAAGTTCAAGAAAGATGTAAATTCTACAAAAAGAAAATTGTATTTTTGCATGCCTCTGTGGTCAACACAATAGACCAAAGAGAATGAAACTAAGGTAGTATGTATTAGCAGTGGAACATTTAAACAACCATGCAAAGTTGCATTGAAAAATTGGCAGATTCTTCTGGGGAAGGAACAATAAATAAATAAATACAGGAATAAAATAAAATCTAAATAAAAAGCTCGCGGAAAATCACTTCTAGCATCAGCCCTGTGGATGCTGGATGAAGAAAATTAGCATGGAAGCACAACAAATAACTACTCATTGAGGACATGCAAAGCCCAGTCTCCAGTTTTGTAAAACAAATATGCAAAATTTTAGAAAAGTGTAGTTTTGAGGAAATGATTATTTCTAAATTCTATCCCATAATGTTGTTAGGAGTTCGATCCCGGCCGGTTCAAATCTGGGAACTTTTCTAACGTTGGAAGCGGTCCCAGCACCCACCCAGCATCGAATGACATGGGTACCTGGGGAAATACCCTGGGGGGAAAAGGCAGTTAGGGGTGTGATGCAGATCACATCACCCCCACTCATGACTGGATCAAGAAAGTGTGGGGCGTTACCCCCCCGCACCCCCTATATGCCTTCATGGCATGGTGCTTAGCAAAGAGGAGCACTTTAATTTTCTTTTCTTCAGGAGAAAATCAAATTGAGTGCTTGAAAATTCTTTTTCAGAGCCAGGCGGCAGGAAAAAAAATCAATGGCTAATGAAAATATGGAAATATTACCAGCAAGACATCACAGTTGTCAGGCTGAAATTTTAATTCGCCATGACAACCAGGATTTTTCGAGCCCTGTTCATATGTATACAAATGAACATAAAAGACTGAACTGAAATATCACGTTTTTTAAGAAATGACGCATTAATTGCTGTTGCATGAATGTGGTAAATATGTTAATCACTTTTTTTTTTTTAGAATTCACTTGCTGGTAGACATATAGTTAACACTCACCTGCTAAAGGTTAAATCTCCTTCAATGTACTTTGTTGGCATTTTATCACAGATGTGCTTTTCAGTTGTTTTCTTGCAGGTTTCAAATGTATATCCTCTGTGTATCGACTGGGTCAAATTAAAGTCCACCATACTAAACTGTCTTTGATGATTTCATCTAACTATAATACTAGACTTGTCCTCCAAATTACTTGCTACTTTCAGAATTTAAAACTGCCTCAACATATGAAAAATCAATTTTTCTTGTCTACCATCTTGGAATGCTTTGAGGAATTTCACTCAAATGAAAAACTTCTTCATTCACCAAACGTATCCAGTTGCTACATGAATTTGAGCTTAAAACCTCTAAATTTTCTACATTGTCACAAGATTGGTGATTTACCCCAACCCTTAAAAAACCAAGCACTATATTATTAAAAACTCAAAAGTCTAGTGATGCCCTAATTCTGAGACTTTTTTTAATCAGCAAAAATTATGAGTAGTCAAAAATGAGCATAACTTAAAGTTCTCTCAAGTTACAGAAAATCACTCTTTCGTTGACAACATTCAAACGTAGTGACCATTTTGTTTTTTAAAATGCAATGCGAGTTAAATTCTCCAAGGTATCTTTATGGAAGTTATCATAGTTACAATGTTTGTGATTTTGATACCAGTTCCCTACTAAACTATGAAATATAATTTTAAATGTCTTATTGCAAAATTGTTGACCAGTGAATTTTGTAAAATGACAAAGTTTAGTTCCCATAGACTCACAAATTTTATTCTGAAACTTTAAAAAAAAAATAATTGTGCAGCGAAGTATAGTGTGTGCAAAATGGAGAAAATCAGTTCTTCATCTCCCATCTTGAAACATGTCTGATTTCACTCACATTGCTAATGCATTTTACCTAAATTGTACGAATTTTACAGCAGTCACTAAATAGTTGACTTTTCCCCCTCTTAAATCATGCACTATACTGTATTTAAATAATTTATTGCAAAATTATAGTGCAAGTAATGTCGTAAAACTCCTTCAAGTTTCATCTACTAAGCTCCAAGCTGTAGACTACACAAAGGTTTGAAAATGTCAAAATATATGTACACACATATTTACTAGAGCACTCACTTTTTTTTTACTAAAATTGTGGTAGAATATAGAATATGCAAGTGCATGACTTGCATGGATCAGAGCTCCTAACCAGACAAGCACCATTTATCCTGCATAGGAAAAAGCAACACGTTATACTCAATCAGTGTGCTCATAAGTTTCCACTGGAATGGAGTGGAGTGGAGTGGAGGGCAGGGCAGGGGCACAGACACACTCTAGAAAATTCTCAATTTACCCTTGAATACTTTATACCAGGGGGTTCCCAAACTTTTTCGTTTCACGGCACCCATAGCATTTCAGGATTTTTCCATGGTGCCCCAGTCAGAATGTAGGCCTATCTAACACTTGCAACGCTCAGTGTGGTTAGGTTGCTTGCCACGTTAAAAAATAAACACACATTTGAAATTCAGAAACATTTTACATGTAAAAAGTACTAAAGAAGCACATTTTTGGGACAATCATATCATTTCAGTGTAAATATTGGAACATTTCGCGATGGCCGTGCAAGCCAGCCATGGCACCCCGAGGTTCCTCGATTTTTACATTTTCCCATATTATACATTCAACATAGCGTAGTACTGTAAAATTTTCCTCAATTCTATGCTTTCCACTTTTGTAAATTTTTTCAGGTTGGTCCCCTGAAGAGTAAAATAAGGTCTACTAAGCATTTTTTTAACAAGCTTTCTCAAACTGTTGAAAATAGTTTATTCTAAATTTTCTGATAAAAATAAAAACACTTTTGACATACCTAAACTCTCATTCCCCGGTGTCTACAAGACTACATGTTAATGTCTCAACTACATTGGCAGAATTATCTATACTGCACAAGAACAAATCAAGGAACACGTAAAAGATGCCAAAAAAAGACACACCAAAATCATGCTTTTCACAACACCTCCATCTCCTCAACATCATACTTCACGCAACTGGCTCCTTCATGGAAAACATCTTGACAATCGACAAGCATATTCAACCTGGTACCCCATACTTCAAAAACTCACAGACTGCAAGAAGAAAAAATGTGGTCCGCTAGCTAAACCCCCTTCCAAATACCCAAGGTATATGAATCACCCCAGCATAACACCAGATGATGGAAACCAACACAACTACCAGCAGAAAGCAAAGCACACAAATGAAAACAAGAAAAACAAACCAGCGCTGCCGGAAGTAGAAAATGGAACTACTGCTACCTGGGAACAAACAAAGCAATGGCGCACTACCACATGTCCCAGATGTTGTATGTAAGTTAATGAAGTCAGTGGTCCTTTGAAACTAATCTGAGACTGAGAAGTCCTCTTCTAACTCCGTAATGTTAAGGGATAGATTTATAAAAATGGCTATTAACTTCTGCATTCTTAAAAAATTTAATTTTTACACATAATAATGAGTAAAAAGCAGCACTTTAAGCAATGTGTGACAATTTTCCTCTTCTTCCTAAAAAACTGATTATTGGGAAGCACAATGTATAAATTTTACCTCCGCTAAAAGCCCTGTCTCTGTCTTCAAGTAGAAAAAATCATTTCATCTCTCTACAACGTTTAGTTCTCGAGCTATGATTTTTTTGTACTTTGCGACAAGTTTAAAAAGGACCCGACCTCAAAAACTTCACCCTTCTGAAGGTTTAAAATTCCAAAGACACTGTTTGAATTTTAAGGGGCAAAACACCTTTTCAATTTTTTCTTTTTTAAAAAAATAGCCTTTTGTAATTGTACATCTGTAAAAGTATGTAGTTACATTATTATTGTTGCTTAGGTTCATTTGGAGGGAGAAAAAGTGACGTAACAGGGTGCCTACCAAAATAACAAATCTAAAATTCTTGCCTATTTCTTGATCTTTCTTTCATTGTTCTTAACTGTTATTTATTCGACCCCTATGTAGGTAAAGTTGAAAATTAACAATTTAGAAAATAAATAGCTATTTATTTAATGAAAACTCCCTACCAAAAGGCTGTTTAAGATGAATTTGGTGTTTTAAGGCCACTTTATGCACAGTAAGGCTAATCGGGACTGGATCTACAGTTTAAAGTGGGATCCGAACCACTATGTGCCTCCACCGGGTATCGAACCTACTGTTTAAGATGAAATCTGAAGCTGTATGTAAGAAGAGAAGTAGACTGCATTTGGAAGACTAGCATCTGGACTCACAGCCAGTATAATCTTATGTGGGACTCCTATTGTCATTCCTATATATTTGTGATTGCCCCTTTATCCATCTTATCTTACCACCATTCCTCATCTTCGCAATTAGCCACGAGAGGCAGAAAAATTAGTTAAGTAAAACAAACAAAATCAATCCCGTCAGTCAATGTGATAGTAAAAATTTTTGACCACAAGTATAAGTTATGGACTTTCATGTTTGTAAAGGTGTACATTTAGTAGAAGTTTTCTTTATCAGATCATTTGCAAACTGCTAAAGTATGATTTGTTAATGATTCTGCATTATAAAAGGTGCCCACAATGATGGCAAATAGCTAGAGGCACATACTTTTGGTAAAAAAGCAAAATTTCGGTACAAAAACAGTCTATTTCGGGTTCAAAAGCGGTAAATAAAATGAAATTTCGCTGTTATAGCATGAAAACATGGTATATAAAATGACTTTTGGTTTTAAAAATGTGAATATAATCCTAAATTTGATTTAAAAACTGCACTATTACAAAAAAAACATATCCCTTCTAATAGCACATTAAATCATTACCAGAATATTAAGTTAAGAGAGTCCATTTTTGCTTCTCAAATGTTTGTAGAAAAATTAGTCAATTTTCCGTGAATTGCATAACTCACAGGATAATTCAGACTTCAGAAAGTGTCACATCGGTATATAAACGGTAAATTTCGTGTTTAAGAGCCTATTTCGCATTTTGCAGTTAATTTCGCATCATTTCGTGATAAAACAGGGTAGGAAAATGCACCTCACACCTTTCAGAAACATGAAAAATTAACATTACAATGTGTTATTTCACATTTAGTGTTTTCGTCAAAAAAGAAATATGCATGCCTCTACAAATAGCATGTGCTAAAAAATAGGAAAGTCAAATTTTAAAATAAGTTGCATGCATTTTATTTTTTTTTTATATTGCATATCCTGCCACTTTTGACTAATAATGATGAGGATGCATTGTGGATAGATGAAATTGGTGAAGTGACATTTACATCCCCAAGTCACGATTCAAACCCGGAGATCGTGAGGCAGCCACCTCACACTCTGTGCTTCGGAGTTCTGTGGTTGTGAAGATATAATACTACAAAATTATTTTCAGAATTAATTTTCTTAATTATAAAACCAAATAATACTTCATTCTGGGGTTACATTAAAAGTATATGTTGTTCTAAAAATGGCCGATTAGCCTTACTGTGCATAAAATGAAGTTAAAACACCAAATCAATAAATCAAACAAAATCAGTGACATGATATGTTGCAAGTAGACAGCCATGTCAGAATAAAACCTGAGTCAGCGAAACAATTTGTGTTTGGGTCTCGATATACACTCTCTCAGTGATTTGACCAATGAACATCAGTCTTCATCAGGAGAGACTTAAATTTTTTAGACATATCTAGCTTTTTCCAAGTCATGTGATTTTATGTAAAAAGAAATTTTAATTGTTTCCTGACTGGCTAAAAAGTATGACCCTTGCATTAAATTATGTGAACCCTATGTTATGAAGTTCCCAATACATGAACAAACTGTCTTAAGTGAGAATGTAAAAATATTGGAATAATCCTTAAAAAACACACAAACAGAATATATACTTCTGGCTCAAACAACATTCATTTCCTGGCGAGTAGAAGGAAAATATGAGAAGACAACAAAAATACAGAAATCATTTAAAATAGAAATCTTAATGTTAAAAAAAAGGGCTGTGGTACTTTAGTATTATTATACGGACTCCCTCATTTGTCTACGTAAAATGATATTCCCCTCGCAAGCATGAGTCATTTACTGTACTATGCAAAACCCCTGCTTTTGCTCAAGGTCAGGTGTTCAATTCAATGCATCTTTCATTTAACCTAACCTAAAATGTACCAGACAAATGAGGTAGTCTGTATATTACGAAAGTACCAGGGCTGTTGCTGTCTAGGAGTTGAGCATCTGCAAGCTAGGTGAAACACTTGGGTTCAATAACCTCTGGTGGAATTTTTTCCAATAATGTTTTGGCATAAAGGTTGATTGAGTTGGTGTTTTAAGTCCACTTTATAAAGTAAGGCTAATCGGGACTGGACGTACATTTTAAAGTGGGATCCAAACCACAGTGTGCCTCCACCGGGTATCAAACCCGGGACCCCTTGATTACAAGGTGACGATGCTACCACTGTGCTATTGGGAAGGCTTTGGCACAAAGGGGTCCTCCAATGGGTATCTGAAGGCAACTTGGTGGCTGGAGTATGTTGCTGATCACAATCTAAACTATGGCCAAAATCAAGAATGAGTGCCTACATGATTTAAAGGCATGGTTAACAGCACAGGAACAGTTTTAATTTTAAAGAAAAAAATAATACATCACCAGTTGGAGCTGGTAAGCACATGATCATCCAGTGATATCATAGGTTGCAACATCCAGTTCCACTCTCCTAACGATGCTGATAAGAAATTCAAATCTCAAATTTCCACATGCAACTTTATTGGCTGTTGTTTCATTTGTTGTAAGTAAAATAATATCATTACAATGAACATAGAAAATTTCCAAATACTTACATCTTCTTTGTCTTCTGCCTGCTGTGTAAGACCACTAACTCTCAAAACCTCGGCTGTTTTTAAGAAAGATGTGAGACTTCGTTGGTGAACATTCACCTCCCCATGATAAATGAATTCCACCAAGGCATGTAGGTCAGCAAATGCAACATCCTGCAATACTATTACTGGATGTTTGCATGGAGTGCTCTGAAAGACAAAATATGATTATGAGAATGGGGGGGGGAAAAAAATACCACAGCTACTTCAACAGAGTGAAGGTTACACTATATGGTTAAAATCTGGTAATTAAGATTTGTTCATATTTCAGTTATTTTACATATGTTTTTTCTTCATTTCAACTTGGACTAATTGTGGAGATGAAGAATTCATGTTACACCACAGAAGCTGGCTTAATTACATTATGTAACAAGAACATTGTTTTTTTTTCTCTTTTCCTAGGAAACAAGTGTTATTTTCTAAAGACTTATGCCTCAAAACTAAATAAAATGGCTAGTATACCTTTATGACCAGTACCTTCATATTTTGAAATAAACCGTATGATACAATGATGAGTAACCTTGAGGTAACTTTAGACCTAAGTGATTACACAGAACAAAAATCACGTTACAAATTAATTTTACTCTATACATTCATCAAAATAATACGTTCATCAAATTGAAGGAAAAAATCATCATAAATTTCCAGCCATGTATACTTCAGAGCTAAACCAATACTGTACACTTTAATGACTTGGAAGTTGTTCAGAATATATATAAATGTTAATAATATTTCTGTTGCAATTACACAATATTTAGCAATGCTTTGCTTTAAAATAATCAGTGTCCATGAAAATTTACTTCCAAAAACAACATCTTAATTTTACCTGTCCAAAATGCAATGTGTTACCTTGCCTCAATACAGAAAGCTAAACAGATTTTAAAAAAATTATATATATATATATATATATATATATATATATATACACACACACATACTCTACAATCTCATAAAGTTAATCAGGATATGTTCTAGTAAATACAATAGCCAGTTTTGAATTTAGCAAGGTAAAGCTACGCAAAGTAACCATAACCATCACTATTAAAAAAAATGCATTACCATTACAGTTACATACATAATAACAATGTAATCACCAGATGAATCACATGTGATTCCTTGCATGATTTTATACTCCTATCATAATTGTCAAAATATTAATGATTTGAACTTACCTTTAAAAGTTCCCTGAAATAAGGACTACATGCTGATAACACTACTCTGTGGGCTTTCAAACTCCTGCCTTCACATGCAAGAGTAACATCTACAAAATCTTCATCGTCCCTAAGATTTTCAAAGGCAGATGTAATACTGCTCTGGTAATTGTTCCAACGTAAACAAAAATGTTGGGTGTCTACCATTGCTTCTCTAAAAAACCTGCCAGTACCTGCAAGACAAAGAAAAACTGGTCAATACTTAACATAGATGAGGAGTACTTCACTTTCAATCAATAGTGAATTAGTTTTATAATTGAACAAAACAGTCCCTTTGGCTATTTGCAACGAGAAAAAAAATAGTTACAACATAACTGTTACATATTATATCCATAATTTGCAAAATTGAGCACAAAATTGTAAAAAAAAAACTAACCTAGCATTCTCACCACATTTGTGTACTCGAAATTAAAATAAAAAACAGAAAAGCATTTTTTAAACAAAAATCAAAAGACTTACAAACATATACATATCAAGGTAATGCTAGAAATAACTAAGTAAACACAAACAAAACATGTGTAATATAATTCATTCCATTACGCTCAATGTGTTGACAAAAAAAATACCGATCAACACTACAACGAAATCTCTAACTATTTTATCCTGTACCAGATTACCTACGCACATTCATTTAAAAACCATACGATGTAAAGATAAATAAAATTTACCACTTATTCTTCTTTGGTACTCCATGTCAGTATTGACACGTACCTGAAACACTTGTCAAAAAATTAAGTTCTTAAACAATAAAAAAAAACACCATAGTGCACGACAGCAGTAATTCAAGTTCAATGTTCCCGTTTGGATTGTGTGTATGTGTGTGTGCATTAAACACAAATACAGTGTAATTTTTTTGTAAGCACGTCCTAAAACCAAAATGTTGCGAATGAGAATTATTTGTCATTTTCAATGGTAACACACTTGTCTACACTCATTTTACGACCACAGATCACAATTACTTACCCCAAGTATTTATTTGACACTGCCGGTATTCTACACAAAGCCGGTATGTTCAAATTAATTGCATTCACACTCGCGTCAGATTGTCATCATCTATATTAAAAGACTTTAAACACTATAAAGTCATTTTGACACATATGAAACAAAAAAAAGATCTTGACAACAATGGCAGGTTTCACCATCTTACAAACCTACACCCACATTCTCGTTACACGACGCTGCTGCTCTCCAGCTTCACCAATGACCGTCTTACAAAGAAGGGTTAATGCACCGGCGGTTTATGAATTTTTAATACATGCCAAGATATGCTATGCAATGTTACGTCTAGCACGCTGTGTTTCATCACATTTTACAATGACGGGCCAGTATCTTTCATTTCAGACATAAGTTATGTCATTTACTATTAATGCAGAAATAGAAACCGTCTATTATTTCTTATTTCTATCTTAGTAAACCTACATAAAAACAAAGATGGCGGAAAATGGCGTGGCTGTATCAAAAAGATCGCCATAGTTTACTATGCTTCGAATTTTTAACTGCATATAACTTACTTTATCACAACAATGATCACTTAAGCACTCATTCTACAATTACAAACTTGCATTACCTTCAACGATGCTGCCTGAAAACATGGGTATTTCTCGTATTCTGATTCATGAACTATCGTAGCTACCCTACTTCTCTAGTAATTGACATTGTCTAATGTCACATACGATGTTTCGTGTAAAAACACACAACTTCCGCTATTACTCCGCGTGAGTGATAATGAATGAAACTCCACTACATTTTTAATAAAAAACGAAATGTATTACATAATTCTTACGGAAAACACTATTTACCGAAGAAATTTTATTTTATTTCATCGGTCATAAGAAAGGGTAGTTCGTAGAGCTTCAGGCAAAACGCGGTTACCGAAATGATTCTAAGAGAACTTACAACTCACTGAAAAATTAAAATTCAATAAATATGTATAACATAAGAAAAATAAATAAACATTCATAAGTACCTACCAGCTTTGCTTTGTTAACTACACTCCGCACCACTAAGCAAAAATACCACAAAAGACAAAAGCCAACAATCTGTAAAAAAGACGCACAACGGATAATGCTTGCTTATCAACACAGGCGGGACATCTGTCGGAGTAAATTTGTACTAACCAAAAGCGTACCCCCGCAAAGCGAGTGCGCAATGGCATAAAACAAGCGGGTTTTAATAAACCGTGTACATTGAAGCCGTCATATTCGTTTCTTTTTAAAACGTTTCTATCAATTCTTGCCTATGAAATATTCGCTGAAGCTAATAATGCATTGCTTTTATCATGCAGCTTTCCGTTCGTATGCGTCAAAAAGAAAATAAAAGTATCTTTTTTTACGTTTGGAAAAGGAAAACAATTGTAAATTGTAGTGGTAAAAAATCATTAGATAGGTACATTTTCAAGCTCGAGGTCAACTTTCTGCGCATGAACACTAACATTCATTTGCTGCGTCAGGGGTGCGTAATTCCTGTGTTTTATTGGCCAATCTCCCACTCTCGTTTCCATCGATCCACTGAGATCTAACACTTCCCAAATGGATGAAACATGAGAGGAAAAAATTTAATATTACTAATATCTGTAATGTAACATTTCCGTGTTCCTTGTTTTTCCTACGCACCTACGTGCACAAAGACAAAAAGATGTAGCAATACATTTTACTATGAATTTTCTCTTTTTCTACCTGCGTAATTTTGTAACTTTTCCTTTTCTCACAAAGGATTTTTTTTAAAAAAAAAGTAAACATCAAAATGTTTTATTCCTCTTTTTCCTTTTTTCAGCAGTTTGATCGAGAGCTAAATTAGAAATCACTGTAGTGTAATCTTGTGGGCGAATATGTGAATGTGTGCTGTGCAAATGTATAAATAAAGTATTCCTTTTCAGGAGATTTTCCTTCTCGCTCGTACACTACAATTAATTTAACTGCGTGTTTTTGTTCCACGTTCCTTGCTGTATAATCAAGTTGAGAGGAAAGAAATAGAATATGGAGCAATAGCATGCAATTCTCATCAATGAAAGATAATCTTTGTTCTACTTTTATACCGATACTTTAATTATCTTATTTATTCTTATTTTATGTTGCTTTTTGTCACATTAGGCTAACTGTGACGATGATAACCAAAATGATTCGACTAAATTCATGAACGGATATTCCCATTACAAAGAAACACCAAAACTGGAACCGGGAAATTTCGGTTCGTGCTCGTTTTTTTTAGGTGTTTGTTTTAGCAGCCAGTTCTAAGTTTTGCCATCTGTTCCTGCATCCGCCATCCTTTTTAAAAAATAAAACAGCAGAGTCCGTGATGTGCGACTACGCGTAGACAAGGTAGACTTTGTACACAACATGGTGACCAGTGGCGTAACTACAGGTTTGGAGCCCCTTGCCATGTAGGGCGTATTTAGGGGAGTTCGGGGGGTCTGTACCCCTCCGAAATACTACCGAAGTTCTAAAATTAAATAATCTTGTTGAATGATCGAGAGTTTTTTAAGTCTGCCGACCTTACAGGAAAGCAAGGATTACACTGGGAAGATACGGCTTTGAATTTACAATGCCTAAGATTTATAATAATAATAAGCATATAGTATATTAATCAGAAAACTTTACTGTTCATCAACTGGACTTGACATCCTTTTTTTATTCAGTAAATGATATTCTATTCCAAATAAATACTATTGTATTCAATTTCTTTTTTTATGTTAATTTCCTTGCTTGGACAGTTTTCGTACACCAATTTTGCGATCTAACTACCCGTAATCTAAATAATGAATATGTGCTGTTATATCTCAACCTTAATAAGGTATTTTTACCTATTCATGTAATAATAACAACAGCAATATTAATTATTTTCCTATTTTAATTTTTATTATTTTGAATAGAAGTGGCCGCGGTGGCTCAATGCCGGACCCTGTCGCCGAGTGATTAGCTGATCCCACTGCAACGCTAGGGGTTCCGGGTTCGAATCCCGTTCGGGCTTGGATGTTTGTGTAGTCCAGTTTGATAAGTAACGAAGAAAATTTAACAATTGAGAAAGTGTTAAAGTGAGAAAATGTGTGAATGGTGGGGGATACCTCTGTGTATTGGTATTTCCTTTTTTTTTAAAAAAAAAAAAAAAGTCGGTAACGCGTCTGACTATCATGCTAAAGGTCCCGGGTTCGATCCCCGGCCGGTTCAAATGCGGGAACTTTTGTAACGTTGGAAGCGGCCCCGGCGCTCACCCAGCGTCGAATGGCATGAGTACCTGGGGGGGGGGGTTAAGGCGGTCAGGGGCGTGATGCTGATCAAATCACCCTCACTCACGACCGGATCAAGAAAGTGTGGGGCGTTACCCCCACACTCCCTATACGCCTTCATGGCGTGGTGGTAAGCACAGGGGAGCACTTTACCTTTTTTATTATTATGAATAGATATATTAATCGTGTTAATTATAAACATTTATATTATTATTATTATCAGTAGCCCCGATTGGGTGCCAAAACTAGGGGGAAAAGGACAGCAGTACTCGAAAAATCTTCATCAGAGCTAGCCGCCAGCTCTGAAATTCAGGCGCCAGGAAACCACCTGCTGGCAATTGTGCATACTACTTGTATAAGAAGTTGAGCATCACCGTATTCAAAACATTGCTAAATCATGTGAGAAAGCAGAAAATTAGGGGTTGGGGAACAAAGAGTAAGGAATAGTTACTGATTCTATGAAATGTTCACAACCTTGATAAAAAAAATCATAACACCATTAAGCCTTGTTTGCATGATAAGAAAAACTCAATATGCTGATCAAGGCAGAAATTTATTTTATTTTAAAACATAAACTAAACGTAATGTTTCAACCTTCTAGCAAGGTATTTTGCATTCAGTACAGAGTCTGAAGTAGACCTTGCTAGAAGGTTGAAACCTTACGTTTAGTTTATGTTTTAAAATAAAATAAATTTCTGCCTTGGTCAGCATATTGAGTTTTTCATAAAAATCATTTGCTAACTTACGCTGTACTGCAATTTGAACTTAAACTCTTCAAAATTTCGTACATGCAAACTTAAAAGAACGGCAATATTACAGCAAAAGATCACAGTCGCCAGGCTGAAACTCTTAGTCGCCATGGCGACCTGGCGACTGGGATTTTTCGAGCCCTGAAGGACAGTTTACTTTCTATTGGTAGACAAGAACATCATTAAGAGGCCATACTGCGGGAGCAGACAGTGAGGATGCAACTGCCTCCTAATCGCCACCACTAAATGCAATTATTAATTGTGAGACAGAGTGTTTGAAGGTGGGCCCCTATTTGATTACGCGTACTATCATTTGTCACCCTCGTCTTTCTGTTCGGAAATTATTACATCGTAGAATAAAAGTGTCTAAAAAAGCAACATGCATTAAAAATACACGTTCTGAATTTATTTGTATACTATGCATATTAAAATTGCTTAATTAGCAAGAAATTAAGTGGATAGATAGAAAACGGGTGGGCCAACTTCACCTCATGGGCCTCTGGACTTATGCCAACCCGCCCACCCTGAAGTTACGTCCCTGATGGCGACGAATATGGGCTCGTGCCAGGCACGTATCCAATGGGCTCGAGCTCCCCGAAAGTTTTCGGTTTACACTAGATAAAATGAGGTTTTTGGTTTCTTGTGGTGTGAAATAAGATAATGTGACGATAATTTAAGGAGAGAAATAATTATCGAGGTAATACGGAGAATGTTCTGTAACCCTGTTATTGTTAATAGCGTGTATCTAAGGTGCGAGTCAGGGGGCTCGAGCCCCCCCCCCCCTTCAGTATTTTTTATGTTTACACTAGATAAAATTAGGATTTAGGCTTCTTGAATAATGTGATGATAATTTGAGAGAAATGATTATCGAGAAAAGACGGAGAGTGTTCTATAACCCTGTTATTGTTACTAGCACGTATCCAAGGTGGGAACAGGTGGCTCGAGCTCTCACCCCAGGAATTTTTTTAATTTACACTAGATAAAATTAGGTTCTTGTCTTATTGAATAATGTGACGATAATTTAAGGAGAAGTAAATATCAATGCAAAACGGAGAATGTTCTATAACCCTGTTATTGTAAAGAGCACGTATCCAAGGTGGAGATCAGGTGGCTCGAGCCCATCCCCCGGGATTTTTTTCCCGTTTACACTACATGGAATTAGTTTTTTGTCTTGTTGAATAATGTGACGATATTTTAAGGAGAGAAATAATTATCAAGGCATGACGGAGAATGTTCTATAGCCCTGTTTTTTATAATATTGCACGTAAACTTTTCTTGAGCTTTCAGTGTTGTCGCAGCAAACTTGAGTACTATGTATGTACTATGTATGTAGAGAGTTGTCAGCATTTGGAAGCTGCACAGCAAAGGTATCGCCACACGTAGGGCAATTCGTTGTAATGTTTAATCTCTGGAAGGCGCGAGAGGGGATGTTCTTGAATAAGAGGAGTTGAACTACTGGCAATATTTATAAATCGTTAATCTGCGCAACGTTCTAGAATATAATGAGGATATAAATACGCGTCCATTCCTAAATATAAATTTTTTGACCGAACCTTGGATCGAATGAGAAAAATGGCGTTGTCTCTGACATCATTTCCTTTTAAGCGTTCAATTCAAGGACTTATTCATGATTTATTTGATCGTGTGCAATGCGCTTTACTTCAGTCTGCAATACGAAATTATAAAAACTTCTGGTGAGTTGATTTTAAAAAATGTGTCCGAGATAAAGAGTGGCGTGCCCATGATTTTCGGAAGGGAGAGGGGTTCCGCGTACTATTTTCGGTGGTCAGTCCTCATTTTGCCATCTTCTCCTGTCTTTAACGTTCTTTTTTTTTTTTTTAAATGAGGTTATGACACCACCAACCCTCCCTTGGGCACGTCACTGGAGATAAATGAGTAAGCATTTGATCATATTGGGAGAAGAAGCATTAGATGTGTTTGGAACGGAAGGGTTTTCACTGTGCATTAATTGTTTCGCGATCCAGCTATATTCTAAGACTTCCTTTGTTTCGTGCCGATATATGACAAAGACTGCGGAAACTGTGACACAGACAATTTTGAACACTTGCGAGTGCTTAGGCCTGAATATGAACAATCTACAATTTGGTGGGTTTCGGCTTTTATAAGAGCTGCAAACATGGGAGGACAAGACTATAGTGGTGTTCAGGCTCGAATCAGAGCAGTTTTGGCCTCAGTGTTCGGAATCTCATAAAAGCCCACGAATTCCTCAAAAATATCATTTTTTAAATTCACAGTTCGAATGCAGAATATTAATTGTCCACGGATGGATATGTCACAAGTTTCGTTAACCATAATAGCAAAATATTCCCGACTTTTAATATCTGTTACCACGGAGCGCAAAACAGATCTCCGTAATATATCAATTATCTCGTTCTGAATGTCATGTGAGAGCCATTTGTAGCCCGAACGTCCCATCCACTACCCTAGTTCATGCACATCGTCTTTTGAAACTCTTTTTAGTAAAAAATTTAACAATACTCATAATTACATATTTAGTATATAGTAATAAGTCATGTGTTTTGCTGTCTTTGCTCATAGCCCCCCCAAAGTTGATGGTTTAGCGGTCTCAGCCCCCCAAAGTTGATGGTCTAGAACATTTCAAATGTGTATTTAAACTTAAGTTCATGTGGCACAATTCAGAGTAAACATTACAAGAGAAGCAAGATAATACATTAGATCCTCCTAAGCAAAATTATTGGGGGGCTCTGCTCCCACATCGTTAACATTGGGGGGCTCGATTTCCCCCAAGCCCCATGTAGTCGGCGCCTATGAATCAGAGATAAATATTCGAGAACTGTCTGCGGCTAGTTCGCAGCCCACAGTTTGAATTCGCATTGTCGATTGGATTGTTTCGGCAGACAAAGTTCATGGAAACAGAGGAGTCGAGTGGTAAAAACATGTTCCGATTTCACGTTCTGATTAAAATGACAGCCTTAAACAGTGGCGATGAGTTAGGGGATAATTGCTCCCCATTTTTTGCCTCCATATTATGGTTAATGCTAAGCCTTGTCTACTGGGAGAAAGTAAACTTTCCTTGTACTCCCCCGCCCCCTCCCGGTTTTGGAACCAAATTGCCACCACTGACCTAAAACATACAATTGAAAGGTTCTATCTATACCCTTTAAAAATGGTGTTCAGCCCCCCCGAAAGGAATTCCTGGATACCTGCCTGGCTCGTGCAATACTCGTGATTGACAAGAAAATCTACTATACCCTACGATTGCCACGTGTATATTGTCCAAATGCTTGAAAGATTGATTGATTGATTGAGTTTGTGTTTTAAGTCCACTTTATGCACGGTAAAGCTAATTGGGACCGGACCTACAGTTTAAAATTGGATCCGAACCATTATGTGCCTCCACTGGGTATCGAACTCAGGACCCCTTCATTACAAGGCGACAACGCTACTACTACGCTATCGAGGAGGCACACATGCTTGAAAGAGATTGTGATAATTTTATATTGTAAAGGGGGATATTCTCAGCTGATGCGAAGCAGCATGATTGAAACATGCCACTTTTCATTGAGAAAATAGTGTAAATTATATTTTACCACAGTTTTCAGTGCTTGGGTAGACTGTACACTATAAGCCAATGTCATCTACACGTTGATTACGTCATCAAGACAATGGAGCCTCCCAGGTGATGTAGTGGTAACGTCGTAAATAAAGGGTTCTGGGTTCGATTCTGGGAGGAAGCACATAGTGGTTTGGATCCAACTTTAAACTGTATTCCCAGTTCTGATTAGCCTTTCTGTGCATAAAGTGGACTTCAACTAATTTCCTTATGTCTAGACAATGTACGTAGACCTACGTAGGCCTACTATAGTACAGTCATGGACACTTCTGGGGGTTATAATAATCCCATTGAAGCAAATAGTATCGATACAACTCAGAAGTGTCCGTGACTGTACACGGCGCATCTCTGGTAGGTTGAATTGATTGGATATTTGTTTTGAGTCTACTTTATGCACATATTGGCTAATCGCGACTGGACCTACAGTTTAAAGTTGAATTCGAACCACTGTGTAATCTGCCTCCACCGGGTATCGAACCCGGGAACCCTTGGTTACAAGGTAACTAAGCTACCATTACGCCATAGGAGAGGTACAGATCAAAAATGAAGGAATATTCGCGGGAATAATTGTGACGTAACCCAGCCGCTTGGGCACGCCACTACATATAATTAAATACAGTGGCGGTGATTAGGGGTGTCAGTTGCTCCACCACTTTTTGCCATTTTGCTCCCGCACTATGCTAAACCTTATCTACCAAGGGAAAGTTAACTGTACTTTCCCCCCAGTTTTGGAACCCAATCGCCGCCAGTGATTAAATATCACGTTGATGATAGGGCAATTACCGAAAAGGAAGTATCTCTTCTTAAGTGCGCTCTACGCTCAGGTATGCTAAACGGAACTAGAGCTACAGTTTAAAGTGGGATCCGAACCACTGTACATATTACCTCCACTCGGGATCGAATCTGCGATCCTTTGATTACAATACAGGGCAATTATAAATTCAGGTGTTTGAAGTTAAATATTTCGGGTACGTCAGCATTTTAGGTTATTCGCATACATCGCGATTCATGGATTCGTGACTCTCTTCAAGATTGAAACTTTGTACTTAAAAAAAAAAACAGCTCTGTGGGATGTCACCACCCAAGTATTTTCTCATATAATTTAGATTTGGATTGTACCACTAGTCCTCTACAATTATATATACTGCGGGCTGACAATTTGACTACCTTTACTTATTGAAATATTTAGCCGAATCAGAGACCTTTGTGGGAAGTACAAAAATTAAAAAGTAAATTTAACAATTTATTGATGAAATAACTACTAGAAATTGGTCATATGTAACAGTAGTAACGTTAACAATAGAAATCTTCCAATAACAAATTTAGTATAATATACATACAGTCATGGACATAAGTATTCATACAAAGGCATTGTCTGAATGAAACATGTTATTGTACAAAAAAGACCGTAAAGGCAAGTCAAGTCTATAGCACATATGCTCCATTGGAATGGCAAGAATAGAAACGCAAAGCAATTGTGCGCATACAATTGAAATTGTCATGAGAAATGTGGGTAATCCTTAGATATACTGCTTTCTGGATGGTCATAAGTATTCATACGCCAGGTTATAAACCCCAAAAAAAGTTCGTGAAACAACCGTTTCCATCATTCAGTGCCAGTTATTTGTTTACTGCACTTGCACCTGTGTAAGGAAGTGGTTTGGTTTGGTGTTGGCGTGCTGCAGGAAGACAAATGGGCCGCAAAGGGAAGGACACCACGATCGAAGAGAGGAAAATTATGATATCATTATACCACAATAAGAAATCATATTCTGATATCGCAGACATAGTTGGGAGAAGTCGTGCGACTGTGCAAAGTGTCATCAAACGATATAATGACACAAAAGTGCTGATAAATAGGGAAAGGGTTGGGCGTCCTCAGAAACTTACTTCGAGAGAGAAACAAGGACTGTTGAGAATGATAAAGAAAAACCCAAAATTAACATCGTCAGCAGTGCCGGCACATGTTCACGAACACCTGGGAAAACAAGTGTCCTCAAGAAGTATTAGAAGGCTTTTCAACCGAGCAGGGTACAGAGCTAGGGTACCTAGAAGGAAGCCATACATCAGTAAGAAGAACAAGAAGGCCAGATTAACATTTGCAAAGAAGTATGTGAGTAAAAGTTTGGACTTCTGGGATAAAGTGTTGTTTACGGACGAGAGTAAATGTAATATTATCCATAGTGATGGTAGAATTTTGGTGTGGAGAAAGCCCAATACTGAGCTTGAGCCTCGAAATCTCTTGGCCACAGTTAAACATGGAGATGGTGGCGTTATGGTCTGGGGCTGTATGTCAGCCTCATGTGTTCGAGAACTCGTCTTTATTGAGGGAACTATGGATAGATTTGTCTATTTGGATATTCTGAAGAATAATTTGCAGCAGAGTATCAATCATTTGGGTCTTGGGAACGACCCTAAACATACAGCTGAGATTGCCCGCCTTTGGTTGTTATATAATACTCCCCACACACTCAAAACTTCACTCAGTCCCCAGACCTTAACCCGATTGAACATCTTTGGAGCCATTTGGAAACCAGACTCCGAAAAAATGACATAACAAGCAAGAATAGACTGAAAGAGGTCATTTTGCATGAGTGGCACAATATTACATCTGAAATAACCACGCCTCTTGTTCATTATATGCAAAAGAGACTGACAGCTGTTCTCCATAACAGAGGAATGCATACTAAATTCTGACGACATAGTATTTGTTCCTTTCTTGTCTTCAAAGTGAACTTTTATGTTGGTGTATGAATACTTTTGTCCAGCCAAAGAAGCGGGTATTGAGAATGTATTGTATTTTATTTTTCTACAAGCAGCATCTGATATTTATTGATGTTGTCAATATATCATTTGGTGCATACATGGTCAAGCATTAACAGTTTTGGCTTCCTTATTGTTTTCCTAGCTGCTGCAATTCGTCCTTTCTTCCTTTCAGCTCCACTGTATGATTACTTTTGTCCATCACTGTATGTCCGAATTACATTAATTCAAATTACAAATATAACCAACCACATTTCATACAAGACCAAATAGATGTACCGGAATTAGATTGTGTTCAACATTCGGTATTATTCTTCCGTATATAATATATTAGTCAGCAATTTTGAAGGGGAAATTGTAAATCTAATTGGATACAAAATGAACAAGACTAGTAAATATCGGCCAAATCTGAAATGACCATCTGCGTAATGGTAGCATTAAACATCGAATAACTAAATAGTGCACAAATGAAACTAATTAACTAAATGAAGTAATATAATTCTTAGATTAAACTTAAATCTATTATAATTATACTACCAGTACACAGACGATAACTTCAGCTAACCGATTCTACCAGTCCAAGGTAGAGCTACGACAGGTAACCCCAATCGCTGCCAGAGTAAGAGAGAGAGAGAACTCCGCAAGCCACGCGAGAGCCCTCCCTTTCCATATTCACACGATTTGTGACGTATTACTTCTTCGAACAAGGGAAACAAATGAATATCGAATTGCACACAATCTGACTTATGTTCCTTTGCGAGCGAGGAATAGCGTTACAGGGACAAGACCTGCTGAGTGGCTTTTCATTGGATGATGATTGGTCGTATCGAATCACTGCTGTTGCTGGCTTTCTATACCGGAGTTTGATACTCATGCTTGCTACCAATGGCGTATACTGGGGCCAAGATCTGGGCTATGTCACGTGGTCCTAGGCTATGAATAGAAATACATTTACCAACTCCTAAGAAATCAGGTTGCCAACTCATAGGAAATCAGGTTACAACTCGTAGGAAATCAGGTTGCCAACTCGTATGAAATCAGGTTGCCAACTCATATGAAATCAGGTTGCCAACTCATAAGAAATCAGGTTGCCAACTCCAGAATCAGCATCGGTAATCTCACTGATATGAATAATAATATTTATTCTGATCGATTTTTCTCCTGAATTTTATTCTCTAGACTTCAGGCTTCACAGACAGCCTAGCTAGCCTTGAATATACGCTTCTGCTTGTACCCTTGTTCTCACAATGCTGCGTCGACAATAAGGGCGTCGGGAGGAAGGGAGAGGGGATCGAACCGGTACGTCGACACCCCTGGAAATTTGCATCTTTCATTTCAAGTTACAAAAAAGAAAGAGAGAGAGAGAGTGAGAGAATGCTTCTTGCTTTTATTGTTAATAACATAAATAAAGTTCAATTAGTCAGTGTTAGAACAGAATAACGAAGGAAAATGCTTTGGATCGAAAAAATTTAGTGTAATTTGCAAGATCCAGTTTATATTTTCATATTCTACGGTTAACGCCAAAGAATAAATTGTTTCACAGTTTTAAAAATTCAATGAATTGGAGTTACATATGAGAGGTCACACAACATAAATCATGTGACTAAAATTTCATCCTAACTTTTAAAGCTGATTCTTGAATGAGATGTGTAAAAGTTAACAAAATGAAATAACTATAGTGCGCTCAGTCGGTAACGCGTCTGACTACCATGCTAAAGGTCCCGGGTTCGATCCCCGGCCGGTTCAAATCCGGGAAGTTTTCTAACGATGGAAGCGGCCCCGGCGCCCACCCAGCGTCGAATAACATGGGTACCTGGGGGAAACCCTGGGGGGTAAAGGCGGTCAGGGGCGTGATGCTGATCACATCACCCCCATTCACGACCGGATCAAGAAAGTGTGGGGCGTTGACCCCACACCCTCTATACGCCTTCATGGCGTGGTGCTATGCACAGGGGAGCACTTTTTTAGTGCAGTGCAGTAACAATGTAAAAAAAATTTAAAAAAAACAGTTGTGCTGAATATACACTCACCTGGTGCATCGAGTAGAAAAGTATGTCAGTCCCCTCAGTATATAGTAACAATAATAATGACAACAGTCCTCCTCCGTAGTCGAGCGGGTTAAGGCGTTCACTCGTCTTGAGATCGTTCGCTGCGGGACGGCGTAGGTTCGAATCCGGCTCTGGTCGGAATTTATTCGGCCTGCGTATAGGGTCAGTGGCAACCCACCATCGTGAGGAAATTTGGGAGCTCCGAGTGAGTGAGCGTAACCCGGTCAAGAAGACCTACAACAACGGCTGGGGGTTCGTCGGGCTGATCACCCGTCACCCCAATACTGGTCTAAGACCTCCACGCTATAACAGGTGACGGCGGAACAGTGTGGGAGGGAGACCAGCAGTCGGTAGGTAAGCCAAGGTGCTGTAGAGCTGTAGGGTTATGGTTAATAATGACAACAAGCAAATTGTATTCCAAATTTATTTGTTTTTATGTGTTCATAATTATATTTTATAGTAATAATCATAAGAGTGATGATAATAATAATAATAACTGTTATTATTACTTCTACCATTCAAGTTTTATCAATGGTCTGGACCCCCCTACGAAAATTTCTGGCGATGCCCATGGTCGACAGTCAACACCAACACTTTGGAACACCCACCGCTCGCACCAAGGACAAGAACAGAGGGCTGCACAACGGCCAGAATCGCTTACTAGGCCCGCCTGGCTGGTCGGGCGGGCGAGTAAAACTATATACCTGGGTTTTGACCCGTCAAGCATCGAAAGCCCACGGGTAACTGGAAGGCCTTGCAAGACGAAGCTCGCTTATCTTCAGCGTACGCTCATTCCGGTTTTGCACCGTCTCCAGATACATGAGTCACGCAGTCACCGTTGCCAACTTTTAGATTCTAAACTGTTCTAGGAGCACTTAAAATGTTCATCACTTTTATCAATTTGAAATTGCAGACATTTATTCCTTGGTAGAAAACATTTGTATCGCTCACACCCAGTGGCGGCGATTAGGTTCCAAAACTAGAGGGCCAAAGTGCAAATGTACGGGGGGGGGGGGAAGGATAATTTAATTTCCCTTGGTACATGAGGTTAGCGTGGTGCAAAAGTAGCAGAAAGTAGGGGGGGTCAACTTCACTCTCTCGGCCCCGCCCCTAATTGCTGCCACTGCTGACACCTGTACAGGAGTACGAACCAAGTTTCGCAAAAAGTGTCATCGTAAATACTTTGGAACTTTGGGTGACTGGTGGTTGTTCTACATTATACTTTTTTGGGGCTGCTCCTCTATGGCGCAGTGGTAGTGTCGTCGCCTTGTAATCAAAGGGTACCAGGTTCGATACCCGGTGGAAGCACATGATGGTTCGGATCCCACTTTAAACTATAGGTCCAGTCCCGATTAGCCTTATTGTGCATAAATTGACCAAATAAATGAATCAATCAATCAAACAGATTTTCTCTCTGGTGTAATTTTGCCAATTCAATATCCGAATTAGTTGCTCAAGATCCCTCCCCCTGAACACTAAGGCACGATGGTCCATAAAATGGAACATGAAATCAGAATTTGCATTATAAAAGGTTTTTGAATATTGTCATCTCTTTCAACAAATCGTCGTTCGCTAGTGTTGTTGCTAGTTATCTTGTTCTCAGACCGCATTGATAGTAATACGATACAAAATATAATTGTTAGCTTGTATTTTCACACGGGTGCAAATAACAGGCAATGTTATTTACACATTTCAACAAACAAACAACGTAAAAATGAAACCGACAGAAGATTTACGATTTCAAGACCAGAAAGGTGACATAAAATGAACAAGACACACAAACCTATTTCAAGACCATCGAAACAAATTTAGAAAATATGTGGTAGTTGGTTTGACATAATAATGACACTAATTTGAGAAGTTACAAAATCTTAGGTGCAGTGGCTTAGCAACATATCGCGAGGTCCTGGGCGAGATTTGAATGCAAGGCCCCATCGTTCTTTAAGTTTGAAATATCAATGTAAATCGATACACAGTCATCAAGGAAACGTCAGCAAATTATCATATTTATATAATAGCCTACAATAATAATTAATTTCTGACGAAAATTATATTTAATAATACGCGACAGAGAAATTTACACTTGGCAGAGCTACAGTAACACGCTGCTGGAATTTTCATTAACCAAAGTAGTAGTAATAGCACGTTTTTTAAGATGTTCTTTAGGCAGTAAGATAACTGAAATATCCTTAAGTGTGCTAAACTTTTTTTTTAAAAAAATCAGAAATACAAAGTAAGAATCTTGAAATATAACCTATATATTATTTAATGAGTCGTTCTTTGTTTCCTCATTTCGAAGTTTGTAGGATGTAAATGTCACAAACCATGGCTTAAGTAGAAAATATGGAAGGACGCACATAAAATGTCAGTGCTTGATAGAGCGGGGGGAAGGGAGTGCGCTAAATCACAATCCTGTCTAGGGGCCCAATGTATCTACCTACAAGCTCTTCTACACAATCGGTTCAACATCAGCAAATCTTAAAACGATAGTCATTTGCATAATAAATGTGAAATGTTTGGTGTAATCAACTGATACAGCTAATTTGACTTTTTTTAAAATTAGCAATTTTGACTTTTTTTAATTAGCAATTTTGACTTTGTTGCACATAAATTGTACCAGTTAACTTTGAATTTTAGGACTTAGATGATAATAATAACTGTGAATCTCATTTTGTTGTTACGTCTTAATGTTCTTGTAATATTAAATATTTGACGCAGTGGCGTAACAAAATCGTAAAGTACGCGTCCGCAACAAATAAACTTGGGTCCCTCAAGTACAGTCAGCTTCTTCCAGGAAATTTACGTAATTACTTAGAATGGCTGGTTGTGGCTGCACTTACATTAATAACTATACAAATCGATGCTCTAACTCTGAATTTTCACATATTACAACATATATATTTCTTTGACATTTATGTATTCAAAAGAAGAAAATACAAATACTTACTTATCCCTTCCCCCAAACAGAAGGCGGTACAGGATACAGAGAACACTGGAAGTTAGTGTAGAGCTATCAAGGAGAAGAAACTTTCCTAAAGCACTTGATTTCAGATTTAAGCACATTCCTGAAACATAGAACTTGATCAGGAAATTCGGAAGATAAATCATCTTCGTGCCCGTTACAGAGGGCAATAGCTGCGTCTGAAGTTGTACTAACGAAGGAAGAACTGCTAATATTATCCATACCTTTCTTGAGTTTAAAATACCAGAAGCATTTAAATGCCCCATACTTTGCTCCGTGGCAGTTTGAGGTACTTTACCATTAACATATTAAAATCGGGTAGGCTATGCAAGGTCACGACACAGAAGAAAAATGGATAAAATTGTCCAAGCAATTTTTGCGTTGATGTTTCACATGAGAAATGAGAATTATTTTGACTTTTTCGTGGCCCCTTAGGCTTAGAGCTCCCGCCCGCCTCTGATTTGACGTATTCATTCAAATTATAACGTTAAACTAGAATATAAAGCCAATTAAAAATGTCTTAATTTTATTGCCCACAAAAATTAGCCTTTTCTATCTTTCTCACTTCCATTTATTACGTTTTTCGTATCAACCTCATAGGACGCGAGGCCCCTACATGCGCGAGGCCCAGGGTGGTCGCCCACTTCGCTCACCCCTTGCTACGCCAATGATTCTACAACCTCAAGGCACCTGCGCCTAGCAGAAATTCAAATATTTCCATGCGTAGTGAAATATAATGGCCGTTGGCAACACTGACAGTAGTGCTCGCCGTCTACCTGCAAGAACTACACCGAGTCTCACGGGCCTTCTTAAGACCCGGGTAATAGAAAAGCCTGGCAGGCATCGATGCCTGTGCACAGCTGTGACGTGAAGCTCGATTGCGCGATGTCGAACACCTGGGCTTGATGTGCGTGTTGCATATTATTGTAGGCGCGCCTCCTCGCAGACGGGTTTTCTCCGGGTCTTGTGCAGGTCTCTGGACAAGAATGATGACGAAATTTAGTACAGATTCCACAAATTAAAATACAAATTGTCTCAATTGAAGCTAATCGCGCCTAAATGAACTTCTTACCAATAATAAAAGCAACAAGAGCCTATCAGAACTTAAAAACAAAATCCTCACAGCAATCTTGAAAGCCGATGAAGCACGGCAGGGTCAGTGAGTACTTGAAAAATTGGGCGTGGGCCATTTTACACTATATGTTCACTAAATACGTACAATGCTGCAATTATTATCACATATTTACACTGAATATAATAATGTTGATGTTTTTACTGCGACAGGCGCACTGCTCAAAGTGTGGTAGGCCTCCCCGATGGCGCAGTGGTAGCGTCGTCGCATTGTAATCAAGGGGTCCCGGGTTCGATTCCCGGTGGAGGCACATAGTGGTTCGGATCCCACTTTAAATTGTAGGTCCAGTCCCGATTAGCCTCACTGTACATAAAGTGGACTTCAAACAACAAATCGATCAATCGAAGTGGGGTTAACCTGCAAAGGATGCTATTCCTCCAGTCATTGGCTGTGATTGAGTTCCAAAAACTAGGGGGCAAGGACAGTTTAATTTTCCTTAGTACATAAGGTTTGCATGGTGCGGGGGTAAAAGTGGGGGGGCAACTGCCCCCTCGCCCCCCTAATTTCCGCCACTGCCCTCAGTTATGAAAGCATCCCCCAGTTAGGGTAGTTTTCCTTGCGTAAGAATCCTCCCCCCCACTTGCTTCATTATCTACATGCTGATCCCTACAAGAATTCCCCCACCCATCCCCAAACTCGGTCAATCTCCCTCCCCCATTCCCCCATCAGCAAGGCATTTCCAGTTCGAGCAGTGCGGAGGACTGTAGTTTGGACGGCTCTGCTACAGAACACTCACAGCACACGTAAGAACAAAGACACAGGTCAACACGCGGAACCGCAAATCATTATCCTGGCCAGAGCCTCGTTATCCTGCAGGAATGCAGCTCCCAAGTTTAATTCCCAAAAACGTCACCCTTTACATCTATGGACGTCCGCAGGGTTTTTTCCAGGGAGGCAAAGGAGGCATATTTTCCCCCATAAGAGTGATTCCCTCTAAAAAGGACACTGCTTCATTCTGAAACAATCATGTTCCTTCAACGCATTTATAATGATTAATATAAATTAGTGTGACTGAAGTGATATTATGTCTGAACTATATACTTTTAAGGTGAACATTCACTTTTCAGGGGAGCCGTGGCCCTCCTTGCTCCCCCTTTCCGGGCGTCCATGTTTACATCCCAATTAGAATAACATTTGACGTCCAAATATATCATAGCAATAAAATCTAGTATCAAGCAACTGTTTGTGCGCTGGGAAAGCTTTTATTATTTCAACGGTGTTATTATTAATTATTATTATTATTGCTATTAAATCAAAAAATGAATAGATGCCTAGCTTATTTCTAGTTAAGATCATGAAGAGATATATTTTTAAAAAGCATTTTTACTAAGGAGGAAATCAAGAAAATTAAAATGGAAAGTGCAAAATTTTAAGATAACCAAAATATTCTTATTTACAGGCAGTGGCGGCGATTAGAAGGAGAGGGGGGCAGTTGCCCCAACTTTTTGCTAATTTTGCCCCCGTACTATGCTAAACCTTATGTATAAAGGGAAAGTAAACTGTCCTTGCCCCCACCCAGTTTTGGCACCTTTCCCCCCCAGATTGGAATCCAATCGCCGCCACTGTTTTTAGGTGATGAAATAGTAAGTATCTGATTATTGTCATTGCTATTATTATTATTAGTAGTAGTAGTAGTAGAAGTGGTAATAATACTCTTTTTGTTGTTACGCGCGTAGTATTTGTACCCACTTTCAATACAAAACTGTTTCATCCCAAGAAATCCTATCGGAATAAACTTACACAACAAAACGATAGCCCTATACCAATTTTTTGCTAATTGTTTGTGCAGAAACGTCCATTTTAGTTTTATTAATCAAAAAAAGTTATTAATTTTAGTTCTTGTAAACTCTTTCGGGGGGTATTTCTAACGCACTGAACTCACATCCCCCATTTAAATACGTCTGAATCAACCAGTGTGTTTGAAGAAGGTGAACGAAAAATCGATATTCCCTAGATTTCATGTGTCTCACATTCTGCCGATATTTTCAAATCGCCGTCTAGACAAACAAACAAAAAAAAAGAGAAATCGAAATTAAATTCGCAGCAATTTTAGAGCCTCACTTGAACTCACTAGCGTGTGTAGGATTTTTTTTTCGGAAGGAGTTGGAAATGTAACAGTGGATATCACGTAGCTGCGTTCTAGGTAGGGGCGGGATATACTCATTAGTATTTTGTAATTACCATCTTTAACCTTCGTTTTAAAAGTTGTTCAAAGACAAAAATGACAATCGGGGGTCATTTTTAAGGGAGTTTGCATTTATCACTACGGTTTTTCCAGAGTTCTGTACTGATTTCACTTGAACATTCTGATTTTCTCAAAATTTCAGGAGGGACTGTAGTCCCACCAGCTCCCCCGCTGCGTACACCAGTGCTTGAATTAGAATTTAGTAGTAAATGTCCCAAAAGGGGCAATGTTAATGTTTTGACCACACTAAATGCCGTAAAATTAGTGTTTTGGGCCTTAAATTTTCATCATGGGTTTTCAACAGTGGCGGGTAAGGTGTCAAAACTGGAGGGGATGGCAAGGACAGTTACTTTCCCCTTACATACACAGAAAAAACTGTTTTGTTTGGAATTACCAAAAAAATTTGGTTGAGCTGTTTGGTTATGCTTTTTGTTTCCGATAACAAAATGTTGCTTGTAATTACTAAAGCATTTTGTTTAAGAATACCAAAAAACTTGGTCAGACGAAATATGGTATTCGTAAACAAAATTATACATATGTAAGTAAAGAGAAACAAAACGTTTGGTTAAATTTACACTATGTGCGTGAGCGTGCTTTCGAATTTGAAATAACGACTGTCTAGTTTCGTCGAGTGTAGTATGAAAGTCCTTTGTCGAAAATTGAAACTCATGTAGATAGATAATTACTCGAAGCGAGTCTTTATGTTGTTGTGTAACCTAATATTCTGGAAAAAAGCTCAGAATATACATACTTTATACTGAGCTTCCTACACCGGCCGCTAGATGGTTCTGCTAAAATGTGTACAAGAAACATAAGTTTTTGTACAACAAATAATAATACGTTTGATTGTAATCATACTAAAAAATTGTGCTTTAACACTCTTAGAAAGATGTCTGACATTAAAGCTACAAATCAAAGAGAAAAATGTACTGCATACAGTAAATACAAGTGAATCTCCCACGAGTAACCTTTTTGTTTCCAGACTATATAATTAGGAGGTAAGTACGGCTAAAAAGAAGCAAAGTCGCTAACATTTGGGGTTGTTCGGCAGATTATAAATAATTTAACAAATCTTTGACGTATAATTTTGACTAAATTATTTGGTTTTCCTAAACATATGTACTATATTTTTTTACATTTATCAAAATAATATTTGGTTTTGGTAACCAAAAAATTGTTTACGACAAACAAATAGAACTTGACCAAATATTTTGGTACTGGTGAACAATTGTTTGGTTGATGCCTATTTAAACAAACGATTTGTTCACCACTACTATTTTTTTGGTTAATCCAAACAAACATTTTTCTCTGTGTAAGATTTAGCATAGTGCAAGGGTAAAAGTAGCAAAAAGTGTGGAGGCAACTGCCCCCCCCCCCCGCCTAATCGCCGCCACTGGTCTTCAAGCTGTGCGTCGTGACGTCCTGGGATGTCGCGCCTATAAGAAAACAAAACTGATATAAATATGAGATCCACATGAAACCTGTTGCTCGTAAAGGACATTAATATATTTGTTGTCACCGGTTTGTTTGCTGAACGCATTAAGTAGTCGATTTTCGTTCTCTCGCCAAGGAAGATATCTGGTTCGAGTCGCCGGGGGCGATTTAAGAGCCGAGCGACTGCCCGGGGCTCCAAATCTTAATTTTGATTATATAAGCGTGGCTATTTGTTTTAAAAAGAGTTCATTCATATTGGAGACAGTAACACAAGATAGAAAGAAAAAAGTTTTAGAATGGAAAATAGATGGCAGCACAAACTAAAATAATATAAATAAATTGTTGAAGGATAAGTATTGATTTGGTGAAAGTGAAAAATTGACAGAAACGTGTAGAGAATATGTGTGCAATGTTCAAAAATAGATAGTAGATTGTAAGGAAAATAGAAGTGGCTCTCATCATTCAACAAATTCAAAACTATAGTTAATTGTTAGGTACGCACAAGGAAGTACTCAACGAAAGAATTTATGGATTTGCAGAAACAAAAGTTCCCTGTCTTCGTTACATGGAAGAAATCCTTGTATTTAATGTTGCACAAGATAATACATTCACTGCAAAATCAAGTAGCAATTTAAAGTAAGAGATTACCGATATTTTGGTATCATCATGTACGTATTAAATAAACGCATTCTTTAACAATATTACTTGAAGTACTTAAAACCCGGTATTTTTTATGAGTGTCTCTATATGAGTTACATCTAATCATCACTAAGCCTCATCTTCGCGATCAGCCAAAAGTGGAGAGACAGGGAGAGAAAATAGGAAATAGTAACGAAGAAAGAGGGGAGGGAGAGAGTAGGGAATAGAAATTGAGAAAGAGAGAGAGAGAGAGAGAGAGTAGGGAATAGAAAGGGGGAAAAGAGAGAGAGAATAGGGAATATAAACGGGAAAATGTGACATAAAGACACCAACTTTTTTCTGATACAGTTCTGTAATTTTATTTTAAATGTTTACATTCAAAACAATACAAACCAATAATGTAAACTACAACATTATTTTAAATGAAATACCACCAAATCTAATTTGGGCAATTTTCTGGTACAGGGGAATCACACGGAAAATGCGATTGGGCCATTGGGGATAGAGGGTGATTTTATCTTTCGTAACAGGGTTGATGAAGAACGTTGGTTTACCGGGATACCCTCGTTATTTGTGGGAAACCCCCACCCTACCGATAACTCGCACCCTACCCCTAATAGTTCTCCCCCTCCCCCTCTACTCTCACCATCTTCCACACTTCCGCAATCCCTGACCTCTGTTGGCAACAGATAAAAACATTTCCTTTCGGCGCCACGGCAAGGAGTAGGGGAAAAAAGAAGCAAATCAAGTCTACCTGTAGAATCCTTTCGGGAAACGTAGCGTGGGAGAAAGAGCGACAAGACAAAAGGACAAGAGCATACCGTTACGCAAAACACTCCCAACGCTCGAAGGCAGCCTGCATCGGATGAAACCACACCCTCACTTTGAAGAGGACGACTTCGGGAAGATCGATATTTGGCTAGGAACTACGATTACAGCTTTAGAAAAGGAGGAAAATATCGGTTCTTGCAAAGTTACGGAGGTTTCGTCCTGGAAACTTGGCAAGATGGTTTAAAGGGGAGCACGCAAATGAACAAGGGAGAAGTAATGCGGAAATCTATACTTGGTGTTTCGTCGTGTGCGCAAATGCAATGCCGTGAGTCGTCGGAAATACATTCAAATATTGCTACTGTGTAAGACTTTAAAGTTGAAACATGACGGGAAAGAGAGAAAAGTGGAAAGGGCGAACGTGAAAGAGAAAGAGAGAAAAAAACAGTGGAAAAGAGACAGAGGAACGGAGAGAGATATAATAGTTGGTTGGTTGAATTGGTGTTTCAAGTACACTTTATGCACAGTAAGGCTTATTGGCACTGGACCTACAGTCTAAAGTGGGATCCAAACTACTATGTGACTCCAGTGGGTATCGAACCCGGGACCCCTTGATTACAAGGCGACGACGATACCACTGCGCCATCGGGGAGAGAAGTTTAGGGAATAGAAACAGAAGAACAGTGAGGGAGAGAAAGTAGGGAATAGAAACGGAGGAAGAGAGAGTGTATGGAATAGAAAGAGAATAAGAGAGAGGGAGAGAAAGTAGGGAATAGAAACGGAGGAAGAGAGAGGGTAGAAAATAGAATCAGAAGTAGAGAGGGAGATAAAGTAGAGAATAGAAACGAAGGAAGAGGAGGGAGAGAGAGAGAGTAGGTAATAGAACTGAGGGAATAGGGAATATAAATGGAGGAAAAGAGGGAGAGAGAGAGTAGGGAATAGAAACGGCGGAAGAGAGGGAGAGTAGGGAATAGAAACGGAGGAAGAGGGAGGGAAGTACATTGACAGATTGACTCACGATCTCGATTCTGAAGGATCTAGATCGAGTTTGAGTCTGGGCAATCGTAATTTTACACGCGCACGTGCGTGCGTGCGTGCGTGTGCGCGTGTGCGTGTGGGTGCGGGTGTGGGTGAGAGAGAGAGATAGAAAGAGTGTGAAGAATAGATGTCATAAACATATGTCTGCAGGAGTTCCTTGATATGTTAAATCTAGTCCAGGGAGTGTTCATAATATGCGAGAAAAATATCCAGATAAAGTCTACACGATATACAGGGTGCCCAAAAAAAGGTAACCGAAATGTAGAACCGTTGTATTATGTGTTCGGTTACCTTTTTGGGCCATCATGTATAATAAATTCAAGAATATATGTTTGTCTTATCCGCAATCAAACAAAAAACGTCCTGTTCACGTGAACCACATAGCACTCATGTCCAGAACATATCCAAAAATGATCAACACAGAATTTCTTATGGATATCTCCTGGATGGACATATGGATATCCAATAAAAGTGTACCTGATATTCCCGAATATCTATAATTTTAACATGAATATTTAAGATACATTGACAATTTCGTATAAACATTTGATGCCAAACATAATGTTCCCACAGGCCCTCATAAAAAAACAAATAATTAATGATCTGGTTTTAACATCATTATGTGAGTATATCAGAAACAAATAATGAAAGAGATCAACTATGTGGAGAATGATTTTGCTTACAACGTTATAGAAAAGCAGAATAAAGTATTGATATGTATGTTACATTACACATGCTATTTAAAAAAAATTGCTAATGCCCGGATATGTTAAAATAGGAATTCTCATTGTATGTGTTACGTAAGTTACGTTGACAGAAAAAAAGTAGTGGATATGCACAGGAAAGCGGGAATATATTCTTAAGGGGCAGTCTGGCGCCGTGAGCGTACATTTCCTTATCGCGCGTTGATTTTTTTTCATTTTTCTAAGTTAATCTCAACGATGGCAAATATAAATACAACGAAACAAGCAAATGTTGGCCAGGATTGAAAACCAGAACCTTTTTGAGTAGCACTTGGCCACAAAATGTAGAGTTACATTAGTTTCATATGGCTAAGCATATATACTTAATGAATTGCAAATATGAAAAACATAGAGAAAGAAATAAGTAAAGAGACTCTATCACAAAATGTACAAGACTGTCTCAACAGGATGAGTGGCGGATTCACGATCTCACCTATGAACATTTCGAGTTCGACTTCTAACCTGAGCATGATCGTTTCCGTTCAACAATTTCATCTAATCATATTTTATTAATATCTAGGCACGTATCTAGAGCTAGGAGCCATAACAAAGTACCTCACATGTAATAATAATATTTATTTAAGTAATGAGCCCTATTTGACAACCATGTCAAAATTGGTCAAACAAAATTACAGAATTGAATACATAAAATAATACAGTGGATCATACAATCTTATACATCATCATAAATTCAAATTGTAGGTTTCAACAAGATCAGCTACTAAACCTCTGACCTTATTTATACATGTAAGAATTGAGATGTACCTATGGGAATATCTGGGAATTTTATAAGATATATTATTAAGAAATATTCACTGTCTATTTGGAAAGTTAAAATCTTCTGTACAAAATTTTTCCTTTCCATTTTTCTTCTATCCTCTAAGGTAAACATATTCAACTGTTTTAACCATTCAGAATAATGTTGCTCATAGTAATTTTATGTAAACTTTGTGCATAATAACCTGATAAAAAGTGTTTGAACTGTTTCAACTTTTTGAAGGTGACTGATGGCTGTCAGAAACCATAATTCACTAGCATATTCAAGAATAGGATGAACTATCGTTTTATACAGGTATATTAAGGTATCTTCTTTTGAAAACTTGCCATGAGAAAAATATATAACCAAGCATCTTCTTTGCTCTTTGGCAAGTTTGTGAAATGTACTCATCAAATATGAGAGAGGAGTCTATTAATATTCCTAAGTCTTAACAATAATAATAATAAAGTGTATCGGAAAGTTACCAAAACTGACAGGGCTCTTAAACCGACACACTCCTATTTTCAGCCGAGAAGCGCTGCTCTGTAGATTTTTCAGGCTCCCAAGACAGTGTGCTTCCAGCAAAACGAGCTTTGGTGACGGTTTACTATGTGTACTGAGAGATTTTTGTTTTGGGGTCATCTCAATACTTTTGTCTGTCTGTGTAGAGTCCTATATTATTCATACCTGAAGGACGAGTAAAGTATATCAGTTTTATCACGTTCTTGTAGATATAATAACGATTCCTAAAATGCATTTCTTTTAGTTGTGAAGATGTGCTCTTGAGGTTATTGTTATTGACTGCGTCGTTCCCTAAACCAACACAGGTCAATAATTGGGTTTCATAAACCATTGCACCAGATGAAGATGCTCTAGATGCTGAATGCATTTTTTGTGAATGACTTTATTCTTTATTTATAATAGGTTAATAAGGCTGATATGCCTAATATTTTAAAATATGTCAATGAATTACAATAGTTATTATTGTTAGTATTACATGAGCAGGTAAAACGATGACATGACTAGAGATATATATCAGCATGTTCCATTATCTGTCTTCGTGTATAAAATTTGTATATAGCAGCTGCCCAATCAAAGAAATTAATGTGAAAAATGTTAAAAAATGTATTGCAATTTAAAAAAGGGTGCTTAGGTCCAGCCGATGATAAGCCCCTATTAGTATTTTTATGGCTATTAATAATACTAGTGGTACTGTATTCATAATAAGCAGGCACTGTCAACGCAAAGCTGTATAATCGCAATATAATCCTTACCTTTATGTAAGTTCTGAGGAAATAAACGAACTTCATATTATACAGCAGTAAATAAGTATTTTGCTTTGTAAGCGAACAGGGTAAGACAATAGTCAGTTTACATAGGAATTTAGTATATGTGTGCACATTGAACATCAATGAAGTGCACGCGAAGTTTCCAGTTCTCTAGAACATTTTGCAGAACGTCCGGCATAATCATGTCTGCACGTTGCACAATGCTTTACTTCAGATGCTGGGAGTAGGTAAGAGGCTTTAAATTATCCAAAAGGAGAAAAAAATCACTTCCACCCTTTCAACTTTGGCAGCATCTTCCTTCACTCACTCACTCTGAAACGAGACAAGGGAAACTTCCTATGTATCCTGACTTTTGACTCACCCTGTATTTAATTTTGGACTTTCGGTAGTCTCTCGGAGAGGGGATACGGCCCTTCTAAACTCCCTCAGTAAATGCGTCCGGGTTATCATTGTTACGGTTAGCCTAAAATTGCAGAAGAGAATGTTGATCCCCTGTAAAATACGAAAGACATGGGCGTAACTTGGAGCCTAAATTTGGGGGTGACTTGAGACAACGTTAGGAAGTGTCCCATAGAAATAGCGGTCAGCATTATTTTTCTAAAAAAAAACTGTTATATTTTCGAAATCCAGAAATTACTCCGTATTTCTTTGCTCCTTAACATGTAAATAATAATAAATTTTAAAATCCGAGGGGGCAAGCGCCTGCCTCCCTTGCCCGCCACGTTACGCCTATGATGAAAAGAATGTGTGTTTCCTAAGCACTCGTGTTCCACACCGTTCTCAGCAGCGTAGCAGAGGCCTGTATCTAGCATCCATTATGGCAATGCATCTCGCTGACAGTTTTTGGCGTAGGCGGGAAAGGGTTAGCAGGGAGGGGGGAGAAAGCAGGAGCAATATTGCAGAGGTTTCCTCAGTTTCAAAGAAAAATGGCTGCCACCACTTGCGGTCCCTTTTGTGTTCTAACGATCTCCGGTTCTGTAAAAATGCACCCTGTTCCTTTATGCGACGCTCAAAGTCTGTTTTTAGTATCAGTCGGCGTATGAGAACGCGTGATGCATTTCGCCACATCCCGAGAACGGCGCCTGTATTCGTCGTAAAGCGAGCTTCTTACTGTTAATAAGGAGGCTCGCTCCGAATGAAATTACCCAGTAAATTACACGTAAATGGTAAATTTCTTCCAGGAGCACAAATCAATACTGTGAAACCGGCAGGAACTGAGTGAGCTCGGCAAAGTTTTCAGGCCCCTTTGAAATATGTAAGGGCAGTTTTTCTCCCCTTCTACGGAACTAAAAGGGGGAAGGATAAAAAAACAGGGGAAACAGAAACGTTCATTTCAAATGCAGAACAACTTGCTCTCTCCGTGAAAGGAAATTTGCTGCCAGTTGGACAAGAATCAGTTGTAAGTGTACTAGAAAGCTCAAGTTCTATTGTTGAGCCAACCACCTTCGTTTGGGAAATGTGGCTTTTACTTCTTACAATTATCAACCACTTTCTGCTCCAATTAGTTTTGTTCATTGATTGATTGATTTCCTTTATTTTACTTTGATATTTGTGCCACTTTTGGCTAATTTGCGAAGATGGGAATGAGTGATGACGTGATGAAATTGATGAATGAACACTCACAAACATCCATGCCCAGGCCGGGATTCGAACCCGAGACCCCTAGCGTCGTACTCCAATTAGTTTTAATGTTCGTATTTGCACTTCAGCTCAACAAATAAGAACCGAGATTCTTGCAGTTGATATTACGATGCGTACCGACCACCCAGGGGGGAAAAAATAGAATCTTCTCGTTGGTTATATGGTCAATCATGGCCCGCTAGGATGGGTCAACAAAGGCTCTAAACTCTATCCCAGGAATCTGTGGAGCAAGGGAAAGGGGCGAAATCGAGTGGGCAGAGTGAAGCAGTACACGCTGCTGCGAGAGCTGGTAATAACAGTCTCTTTCCCCTTTCCATGGAATTCCATTCCCTCTCACGTGTTCATTGGTGGAGCTACTTGCGCAGAGACTTGTTTCCGTTAGTTTGAAAAGGAACAAAGCTAAACGGATAAATCGCTGAGCAAATAAGAACTCCGAATATTTCCACTGACGCTCTTATCTTATCAACAAGAGCCTAACGGAAAATTTGCTCAGCAAATAAGAACTCCGAATTTTTCCCCGACAATCGTGACATCTTTCTTTTGCCAAAAAGTATTCCACGGAACAGCAAATAAGAAATCAGAATATTTCCACTGACGTTATATTTCCACTGACGTTCTTATCTTATCAACAAGAGCTGAACGGATAATTCGCTCAGCAAATAAGAACTCCGAATATTTCCCCAACAATCCTGACATGCATATTTTGCCAAAAAGTGTTCTATTGAACAGCAAATAAGAAATCGGAATATTTCCACTGATGATTTATATGATGCCAATAAGGGCTTAACGGATAATTCTTTAGCAAATAAAAACTCGGAAAATTTCCACTGACGTTCTCATCTTATGAACAGGAGCTCAACGAATAATTTGCTCAGCATATAAGAACTCGGAATATTTCCATGACAATCCTGGCATCTTTCTTTTGCTAGAAAGGTCTTTACGGAAAATTCACTCTGAAAATAACAACCCGGAATATTTCCGCTGATGTTCCTGTCTCCCCCCCCCCCCAAGATCTTGAACCATATTTTGTTCAGCAAATAAGAATTAGGAATATTTTCAAGGTGTTGTAAGTTTTCAACATGGTCTTCCTTCACCTATGGTTTACTCCGCAAATAAGACCTCAGAAGTGTTGCTGTTTCGGTATAGTAATTTTTCACCCTCTTCGAATATTGAACAATATTGTTACAGGGCAAAAGTGTCCGGGATTGTACAATGTGGAAGCCAATGTACGAAGTATAGAGCAACCACAAATAAAAGAATCTTCGGCAAAATACCTTCGCACATCTTCCACTCCATCCGTTCAGCTCGGACCGCAGGGAAGCCTGCTCCACTCTGCCCCTTCCCTTTACACGCGAGTACCATGCACACGACACGTGGTTCTGCGCAGGTTCTTTTGCGTATGGTGCCACAATATCAAACTCCTTTACTGTAAAAATCTCGGCAAAGCGACACGTGCACAATACAAGTCAGGTGATGCAGCTATCGACACTGTAAAGGCAAGATGTTGTTCCAACTTTAATTCTGGGAAATTTCTTTACAGCCTTCTAACCATTTATATTAAAATGGAAGGATTATTTCCTGAATATCAGCTGTTTTCTTTTTGTGGTCTTGTCACTGTGAATACAAAATTGAATCAAAACAAGTTGGCGACCACAATTTCTAAGTAAAATAAACAAAACCAATGTGCAGAATCACAGACTCTTCTGAAGCCGTAATATTACAAAAAAAATCTTCAAAATGAAACTTTATCTAGAACTTTACCCAAAATACTTTGCGACAGTCTCAACAATGAACCACAGACTCACTCTTTCTCTGTAACGAATGAAAATGACTTTTCGGTGCGCCAGTGAACTTACAGAAATGCTTTGTGTTATTTTCTCAAGATGGCCATGATGATAACACGAGCACAGCACACTTAATCCCTCTCTAACATAGTACTACGAACTAAATCTATATAATTAAGCAAATTAGGTGGAGAGAAATATAGAGGTCTCGAGACTTTGACGCAACAGTGCTTCTGTTCTCATTTTGTGCAGCTCTTGTGTAAATACATTGGTGCAATAATTTGTTTAAAATTTAAATTTCTCCCTCCACTTACTTAAACAATAACTCATTTTTCACCATTCTTCAAGATAATACGGAAAGTGTAGTTGGTTTGCAGTAACAAATATCTTGGCTCAGCATACCAAAAATGAAAGGATAATAATACAAATATACTAATAATAAATCTCGTCATTCCGGGAGATAACAGAGTTTTGCCGGGAGACCGCGAGAATGAGGTTGACTCCGGGAAGCTCCGGGTCATTCCGGGACGGTTGGCAAGCCGGCTTTCTTTAAGTTCACATTAGGCACAGAGGTGTTAATCGTGACTGGACCTACAGTTTAAAGTTGAATGTCAAGGAACCAATGAACTGAGGTTTCAAAGCGAAAGAGTTAACCACAACGCTAACAGAGAATCTGAGAATGTTGAGCCTAGAGCAGGATTTTCTAGGCACTACAGACTTCCAAACGGAGAGGCAAAAAGGCACTACACTTGAGAAAAGGCACGATAATAAGCATTAAGAACTTGAATAAAAGCACAAGAACAGGTATTTACGAATACAAGTAACATAACCTTCGCTGAATCGTCAGAGCAACTCTCTATGACGGCAGGGGTCCCTAGTTCGAATCCTGGTAAGACATAGATGATTATGTTTGTCTGTCCTGTTTCGATTCGATTCGATTTGATTTATTTTACTTCGCTTTTCTGCCACTTTTAGCTAATCGCGAAGATGAGGATGAATTGTGACAAGATGAAATGGGTAAAAGTACAAAACAAACACAAGAAGACACCACACAACACGGGGCTCGCGGAGGAGTATGAGTCCAGACGCCAGAGACTCGCTAGTCTTCAAAATGCAGTCCACGGTGTACTTTGTGGACGGAAGGTTGACATGTGGGTGTGATGAAAATTGAAATGCAAAGTGAAGTGAAAAAGAAAGAAGTCGGTAGAGCGTGTGACTCGCGCGGCAGAAGATTCGGTTTCGATTCGCGGAATGAGTGATTTCAAGTCGGTATTTTTTCTTCAACGTTCCAGCCATTGGTTGGTGATAAAGACTGCTGGGGCGTGATGTTGATCACATCATTTCCACAAATGGCCGATATTGTGTGGGGTCGTGCTTCCACCCCCAACTCCTTTCTATGCTTTCACGACATGTTGCAATGTGTTGGTTTATGTTTCAAAAATTAAAAGAAGTGCCTCTTAATGTAAATTAACTTGTGATACTGTGAATAATGCAACACATAGGCTATTCGAAGTTTAATTCAAAATTCATTACCTCCATAACAGTAACAAAACGCAATTTCGTAATGTAGATCTAAAATTACATTAACAAAAACAAACAGTATCATGTATTTTTTACCCATTTGTTTTCAAAATAGGAAAATCAAAAAAAATCTCTAATGTGTAACATTCTCGAACCACCTAGAAGAATTATAATATAACGTGAATTAACAATTACTCCCTAAGATACTCTGGAGTCTTGAATTATTTTTTTCATTTATTTTCTTCATTTCATTCAGAAAGAAAATGTTTGTATATTCAGAAGAATCGTTGAAGCACGTCTTGATATTTATCAAATACAATAATTAAAATAGGCAAATTTTATGAACAATAAAATGTATACATAGTGATTGTTGAGCCATGAAACGAAGTTCTAGATGAAAGCCTACAAATCTATTCACGGAAATAAATAAGAATTTTCGAAAAAAAGTCCTGGCTATAATAATGACGCATGCATATATACTCACCGACAATAACAATTGGACATCTAGTTCCTGAAATTCGTGCTTCCCTGCAAGGCGCTATGTGTGTTGCCTAACTCAACGGCGAGAAGTGGATTTTAATAGCAAATTTTCAATAGCAACTTCTACCAACGCCTGTAGAGTAAGGCAATACACATAGCATACATAGCGCCTTGCAGTAAAACCAGCAATTAAAGATCTACGATTCCCATTTCTATTGCTGGTAACTGTACTTCAGCTCGTCTGCGATACTCGCGACCATCGACGCATGCGCTATCTTGACGAGTCCAGTGGCAAAATAGAGGTGCACGCAGAAACAAAAGAATGCATTACGTATCTTGCTAAGACCAAATGTTTAAATGCATCATCGAGGATGATGCAGGAAGGCGCATCAAAAAAGGCATATATTGATGCATTCAAGTACAGCTCGACATAGAAAGCATCACGTGCATCATATGATGTACTTTGGCGTTGCTTTTACAAATGATGCACAAAAATTCATCAAACCGTAAATCTGATTCTTGGCAAAGACCAAAAGGGACACTAAGTTGTATCAATTGATGCGTTTCTGGTGCGTCAAATAGATTTGATGCATTTAGTTTGCTGTGTGGAGAACTCCTAAGGAGAAGAAAGTTCCTTGAAAATCCGCATGCTGATGATAAAACACTAATAGTGATTGATTATTTACCTTTCATTTTAATAATTTATTTTTTATTTTATTTTTTTCAATTTTTTTTATTGATTGATTTGCTCTATTTTACTTTGATTTCCTGCCACTTTTGGCTAATTTGCGAAGATGAGGATGAGTGATGATATGATGAAATTGATGAAGGGACACTCACAAATATTCATGCCCAGGCCGGGATTCGAACCCGGGACCCCTGGCGTCGTAGCGCGATGTACTAACCACTCCGCCACGGAGGTCAGCTTTTGGATTTGTCCGCAACTGTACCATACAGAGATAAAACCTCTCTGGTGCTCTCTTCGAGTTTTCTAAGCTACGCGCATGAGAGAGAGGGGGCGGGGGTTGAATGATCAATCTGCCACTTGCACTTGCTCCCCCCCTGATTAAAAATTGACCCTTTCATAGATTAAATAATAGTTTGATATTGAACAAAACCAATTTTGTAATTAAATACGTGTAATGAACGTTGCACCAGTGGCATATTGGCATTTATTGACCTCCCACAACTCTTGCTATTAACCTTGATCATGTTATTTCTCTTGGACAATATTATTGTAATAATAATAATAATAATAATGCATGCAAAACACAGGACAATATCCCGTTTCTCAACACATTCGAGTCCAATAAACGTGACAGCACAGAGCACACAGACAGGAACAAAGGGTAGAAAATATAAGGACTGTCCATATTAGTTCGCCAGTTTACTGGGGTCTTTCTCACCTTGGTATTGGTAACCCCCTAAGATATCTGGAAAGAGTTCATGTAATTCAAATGGTGAAATTGTCGCGATATTTTATTTAAAATAATATTGTTTTCTGCGATTTAGAGACTGCCAGTTACAGAATAATTGAAATTTTATAATTTGTAAAGTAATAAAAATAATGAAAATTTCTATGACTAAAGGATAAGATTTTAAATCTTACTCTGCCCCTCCGCCTCTGCGGGCGCCCTTAATTGCTGGAGACACGATTTAGGCCCGCTTTAGACAGCGTAAATGCTACGTAAATGCTTCCAAAAATTTCATAGTAGATAGTGCTTTACACTGAAGCATTTCATGGAACTTTTTGGTAAGTTTTTGCGATTGCAATGTATAATACTTAAAGGACGAAAGGCAATTCGAGTTACACAATCTATGGTGAGTGCACGGTGTTTACAATTGAAAGAACTAAAATATTAGTCCATGCGTGTACAGTAAACGCTATAAAGTATGTACATGTATTTAAGCAGCGCCATTGATTTGTACCTAATACCAGCGGCGGCTCTAAGGGGAGAGCCGCGGTGCCATGGCTCTACCCTCAGAAAAAGCACTTGCTTCGCCAAAATATAATTAAATTAGTGCATTTACGAACAAGGAGATTCGAATCTCGTAAGCGTTCGAGCTAACGTCCGCCTCAATTCCTGCGCCGCATCCCCAGCTGTTCTCTCACTTGCTCCGGGCCAGCAAAGTGTGGCCCTTGCGCAGAGGCATGCGCGGAGGCAGGAAACGGGAAAGGAGATGGTAGCCATAAGACAACCAGCCGTGCCCATTTTCGGCTGGCACGACGCGAGAGCTTTCGCATTTTGTTGAGATAGTTGCAAACTTCAGGGAGAAGTGACTGACCGATTTGTAATGCTCGTTGGAGAAGTAATTCGCGAGAAAGATACTTTCCTGCCTACTTCGGAAGAACGAACGTAATATCTTCCCAAATTTATATAACCATTTAGACAGATGCGTCTAAAGAGCCATCCAGACTTTTTTGTTATCGATTTCTTCCTTAAGAAAAGATATATCCCTTGCTCTCACGCACACAGACACTCACGTGCTGCAACTGACGTTGATAACATTGAAAACAATTTCTGTAAAAAAGAAGAATTGTCTAAATATCAAAGGGGATTCGCATCACCAGGGGATTTGTTACTTTCATATTTGTAAAAATCACACGGAAAATCTTTGAGTATAAGAATTTCACTTGGAGATATAATTCAATTTCTTACATTGAATTTTAAAAATTGTAGATCCACAGTTTATTTAGCAGATAATCATATCTTAGTTGTTTGTGGCCGCGGTGGCTCAGTGGGCGGCCCCTGTGGCGGAGTGGTTAGCACATCGCGCTACTACGCTAGGGGTCCCGGGTTCGATTCCCGGATCGGCCATGGATGTTTGTGATTGTCTGTCCTGAAAAGTCTTGAAATTGAAATATGAATGAAATGATATGAGTGAATGAAGTGTGATGGGGGAAGCTTCCGCATAGGGGCTTTCTGTTAAAAAAAAAAAAAAAAAAAAAAAGTCGGTAACGCGTCTGACTACCATGCTCAAGGTCCCGGGTTCGATCCCCGGCCGGTTCAAATCCGGGAACTTTTCTAACGGTGGAAGCGGCCCCGGCGCCTACCCAGCGTCGAATAACATGGGTACCCAGGGGAAACCCTGGGGGGTAAAGGCGGTTAGGGGCGTGATGCTGATCACATCACCCCCACTCACGAACGGATCAAGAAAGTGTGGGGCGTTACCCCCACACCCCTATACGCCTTCATGGCGTGGTGCAATGCACAGGGGAACACTTTACTTTACTTTTAGTTGTTTGTAACACCGATTGTTGATGTACCGTCTGCCGTGCTAGGTTGCGAATTATCAACAAAGCAAGGCGAGAATACCGTGCTCGACTCGGTGTCTCTAATATGTTTAGTGCTTTTATTTTTAGTGAAGTGAAAGTGTCCGATGGTGTGTGAAAGGAAGGGTAGGCAGTGAAGATGAGTCAGATTAGAGCATTATTACATACACCGTTTTCCAAGGTACTATTCGATATTAAATTAAAAGTTAAACAACTTGACCGCCCACGCCAGATTTAAACATAAATTCTATTTTCTTTTTTTTTTTAAAAAAAAAAAGTGGTAAACGTGACAGGCGTCGAAACTTTAATATAATACTCGCATTTATTTCCTAGAAACTCTGCTACGACAGCATGGTACTACGCCAGGGATCACGGGTTCGAATCCTGGAATGGGCCTGGGTGTTTTTTGTGAGTGTTCACTCATCCTTATCTTTGCGATTAGCCAAAAGTAATACAAAAAGCGAAGTAAAATAAACCAATCTTAGGAACTCTGAATTTTTGTTTGCAATTTTAGTATAAAACTTCCATTAAAATTACCTCTTTCACTGGATTTCTATGACATATACTAGCGAAAATTTTTCGATTTCTTGATCAAGTTGGCACTACCTATCATAGCAGTTGCCGGTCGCCACTACCTAATACATTTTAATAAGAAACGTTATTCCTCTCGTTTGAATAGTTATCGGCTTGTAAAAATGTGAAGTGATACATTGTTTACATCTCACGCGGTCGCAATTACATCTGCACACGTGACCTAGAGGTCGCTTCCGATTGGTTATGCTACGAAAAATGCTACGGAAATAGAACCGATTCTGTCCTTGAGATATGCCATGAAATATGACACGGCATCCTTTACACGGTAGCATTTTGTTCATGGCATAAATGTTAAGAAAAATTCTAAGGTAAATGCTTTCGTCTAAACCGGGCCTAACGCTGTCAAACAATATAGAAACTTACCTTGACATTCCATATCTATCTCCTACTCACGGTTTGCTCCCAATTTCACCACGGTTCCTCCTTCCTCACGCTTTCATTAGTCTGAACAAAACACGGTCGAAATCCCGATAACCTTAACAGCAATAACACACTAGCTTCTTACACACTGGGTTATTTTGCCGTTTAACATAACGAACTTTCAAAGAAACGATATAATCTGACTCCAGTTAATTAGCGCTGGCTGGTTGGCAGAACGTAAAATAATAAAACCTGACACGCTGCAACCAATCAAAGTCAAGAGCTGGTTTTTATTGCATGCACACGTCTTAGGAACTTTTCAGGAAAGTTGAGTAGGGAAATTCTTATGTCAGCAGGTAATTATAATGATGTATTTCGTTTCATATATGTTGCCAAGGGCGCCCGCAAGGGGGAGTAGAGGGGAAACTTCCCCCCTGATATATCTTTAAAAAGTTAATGTAATTCGAATGGTGAAATTGTAGCGATATTTTATTACAAACTAGCTGATTGCCCGGCGTTGCAAGGGTATTTATTTATCCCAATCTTCTATTAGACAGGAAAATAATGAATTCTAACTATAGTGTAAAATGGACTTGGAGTTCAAAGGCATTGGCAGTGTCACTATTCATCTCAGCGGCCCCGAAAACTATGGATTCCACACTAATATCGGTCGTTTTACATGTCACCCCCTTCCCACCCCCACCCCTAGGGGTGCCAGGGGTGTCTTGGAGTTGAATGGCATTGGGAGTGTCTCTATTCATCTTAGTGACCACGAAAACTATGGATTCCACACTAATATCGGTCGTTTTTTATGTCACACCCTTCCCACCCCCACCCAGGGGTGCCAGGGGTGTCTTGGAGTTGAACGGCATTCGTAGTGTTACTATTCATCTTAGCCACCCCGACAATTATGGATTCAACACTAATATCGGTCGTCTTCGAATATTTTTACATGTCACCCCTTTCCACCCCACCTCTAGGGGTGCCAGGGGTGTCTTACCCCTACAGTATTTCTTTCCAGATTGTAAATCATATGTGTACCAAGTTTGGTCATCGTGAAAGTCACCAATTAGCTTAGAGACGCAGAAAACTATGGATTCGACACTAATCTAGGTCATTTTTGACATTTTATTTTTCACCCCCTCTCACCCTCCATCCCGATAGGTGATGAACTTGGAGTTGAATAACATTGACAGTGTCACTATTCATCTTAGCGACCCAGAAAACTATGGATTCGACACTAATATCGGTCGTTTTCGATTATTTCCCACCCCACCCCTAGGGGTGCCAGTGGCGTCTTACCCCCACAGTATTTATTTGGAGATAGCGAGTGATACGTGTACCAAGTTTGGTTGAAATCGCTCCAGGCGTTCGAGAGTTATGCCGGAACAAACACACATATATACACACATCCATTTTCATATAAGTCTATATAAAGCTTCGAAATTAACATTGACAGTTTTTCAGATTATTGAAGAATATGGATTTTATCCTTGCATAAATGAATTGGTTGTTGTGGAGAGAGGCATGCTCTAGAATTCTGTAGTCTGCAATATTGAGCATTTTTAGTATTAAAACCATTGATGTAAAGTTACCAGCCCATTTTTTAAAATCCTCCCCATACTTTTTTCGAACTGCAGACGTGATATATTATTTTCTGAACAGAATTATAACACCAGGTTAAATATTGTTGAATTACTTGCGATAGATGCCTGTTTATATACAAGAAAAGCTGAAACAATAACTTTCAGTTCATCTAAGAAAAATATGACAGAAACAAAAGATGAGAGATATGTAATAAAAAATAAAGAAAATGAGGGGGGGGAAAGATATACTGTATAGAAGAAAGGATATAAAAAGTGAGAAGATAGAAAAAGAGAAAGTAAACAAGAGAGTAAGTAAGGAGAAGAGTGTGAGACGAAGGAAAAAGAAGAGGAAAAGCATATAAGACAGTAACACAGGGATACAAATCAAAGGGAGAAATGAACACAAGAACAGAGAGGAATAAAGAAAATAAATGGAGGATGTAAAGTACGGACGAAAGTAGGGAGAACATGGGTAATATCTGAATAGAGTTATTTTATCCATCAAAGTTGTGGGGAGTTTTATCTCGAGTTGTAAATGCCTGTCTAGTTCTCGTATTGGTCTCGAGTTGAAAAATATATAAAATATATAACATAAACAGTGTTATCTCAAACCTTTCTGTTTGACGCCTCGTTTCAACAGTAAATCCTCGAAAAATGAAATAATATTATTCCCAATCAATGCAACCACGCATTAACTAATGGATTTACTTTGCAATTACATATCTGTAAATATTCAGGTTATATCTCAAGAAGTCGCACAGCAAAAGTAAATTTGATTTAGAGAAGTTCTTCAATATTCACACCAAAGTCTCGCACATTAAGTCTAAATCTCGTTCTCGTTTCAATTCTACAGAGGTCCGTTTCTTCTCGGTTCTCGAACGGTCTGGTCTGGTTCTCGTTTATTCAAGACGAGTACGAGACTTCTCTCGTCTCAGTGCTGTCCCTACATTTCGATTAGTGTGGATCACCAGACGAGACACGAGGCGGGTCAAGCGAATATTTTCGAGACGAGACGAGACGAGATACGAGACAGGACAAGCGAATATTTTCGGGACGACATTTTCACGAGACGAGACAGACCGAAGTCTCGTCTCTTGTGTCATGGGCAACAGTAATTCCAGGGATGAATAGTAACACATTTTGCACCAATAAGAATTGTGCCACTCCAGAACAGTGCAAGTGCAAAATGTAACAATTCTCGGTGGGGGAGAAAATGCGATTACGAAAGAGAATACAAAAACATCAGTACTACTAGTTATCCGTTTTATGATGAATGATTACGTAAATTGTATGTTAAGATTTCTGATATGGAAATCTGATAGAAACGCAGTTTTCAAAGGTCGATACGGAAAGGAGGAAATGACACGTTTTTATGGCGGTACGTGATTCGCCGAAAAACATGAAAGAGAACTAAGATGGCAGGATGAAACTGGTTACGAGCATATTTTCGGCCATCGGATTGAAACGACACGAAAGCAACAGAAGAAAAAAATTGATAACATTGGAATTTACAACTGCTCATTCGAATGCTCACAGCTTACATTTGACGTGCAATTTGCCATGAACCACAGCTAAATGAGAAAGGGTGTGCGCAAGAGGGGCAGAGGGGGCGGGTGCGGGGAGAAGGGGAACACGCAGAGGGGGCGTACATAATGTAGGTGTGGATGAGTTTGTTCATTGCATTGTTTTCCATCACACGTGTACAGATTGGCTAGGAAGAGGAGGTATTGATTTTTTTGCAGGAGTGCGGGAATTGTTTTTGCGAGTTGAGAGGGTTTCGAAAGCGGGTGCCGAGGGGGGGCGGGAGGGGAAATGGTAATATGGGAGGTGAAGTGGAAAATTATGACCCGAAGGCTCGTTTGTAACATTTACCCGTGAAATGTATGAATGCGTACGAAGGCAGAAAATATTAATCTACGTGCACCGTAAATTAATACAATCAACAAGATTCCAGAGCTGCCTTGCTGGGAAAGATTGTGTCAACAAATATAAAACTCCCTATAAATACGAAAAACAAAACGCCAGAAAAACAAGAGTCCAATGTACACAATTCAAAACGTTAATCTTTCACTGAAACGTGAAGTAATATTTTTTTTTTTGGTACATAACAGTAATTACAGCATTTGTGGGAAACAAACAATAATAAAGTTCGTTTTTGACTAGATATATCCTGCATCGAAAAATTAATATTTAGTGTGTTTTGTTTTATGATTCTCTTTTCTCTGTTGAAGAGGGAGGGAGGACACTGCATAATCCGAATAATATAGTATATTGAGATTATTGGATGTATTTGTTTAGATGTGCGAGCGAATGTATGTTTGAATTTAGAAGTTATTTAGTGTCTCCTTTGAGGCAGTTTTGACTAATAGTGACGATTCATTTGGTTTACCTTTATGACGTTTTTCAAGCACTCTAGGCGTAATATACGAATATTACACGTCACATTGTTTCGGTAAAACACAAACGCAACCTGGGATAAAGAAATAAGAAACTACTTACAATTTTTCGATTTCAGGCTTCAGCCATCTTATTTCAGTAGTGATGATAATTTTTCACCTCATTCTTTATTGATATTTTTTCTTTCCAGAATCGAATACAAGTTGAATAATTTCTACAAAGTTTTATATCAACAAATTTGAATAGTTTTTTACAATATTGTATGATATTAACTTATTATTGAATAATTTGAAATAAAATAGGTTTTTAAAAAATTCGCTACTATGTTGGGATATGGTTTGCTATAGTGAACAATAGATGGCTCTAGACTTATGAGTATTATTCTATCATTTTTCTTTATTGTTTCTGAATGTTTTACTCTGGTGGAAATGAGTTAATATCTTGATCTTATTTACAGATTTTAGAATTTTATTTGAAATTGAGAAGATAAATCACATATAGGAAGATAACAAAGTTTAATTTCTAATTGCCATAAAGAAAAATGTATGTAATTTCCTTTTATAGAAGTAATAAGAAAAGGTTAAATTTTTATTGCCAAATGGCTTTCATATCAATATCATTTGCATGATATTGATATACTTTACTTCGCTCCTTTTGGCTAATCGCGAAGATTAGGATGAGTGATACTGTGATGACTAATTCAATTACTTTATTTTCTTCGCTTTTTGTGCCACTCTTGGCTAATTTGCGAAGATGGGGGTGAGTGATGTTGCGATGAAATTCATGAATGGACACTCACAAACATCCATGCCCAGGCCAGGATTCGAACCCAGGTCCCCTGGATGCTGTTATGAAATTGATGAAGTGACATTCATAAAAAACACCCATGCAGAGGCCGGAATTCGAACTCGTGACAATTACAATCAGTGACGAATAGATGAAATTCACATAAGGATACCTACAAAACAATATCCATGTTCAGATTTTGTATTTTTGTTATTTAGGGTGACTTTTCTGTTACTTATGTCACCAAGCACAATCGTATTTATTAATTTGTGTATCCTTTGTGTATTTTTAAATTTTCCCCCTTTTTTGTGTGTTTGTAAGCGAGTCCTTCTTCTCACTTTTGTATTTGTTCTTTTTTGTGTCTTCTTTTTTTTCTTTTATGTTTGCTTGATATTTGTATTTTGTATGTGGTATATGTATCCATTGGGGTTACGTGGCAGAACAGCAGCAGGCTGAACCTTGCCCTTCAATAAAGGATAATCGAATTGAATCCCAATGATGACGTGGACGCTCACATGGAACAGTCATATCCACAATCGTGACTCGAACCCGTTAACTGCGGTGGCAAGATCGAAAGACGACAACCTAGACGGCGTTACACCCATGCCCAGATATGGACTTGAACCCAGAACATAAAATGACGCTATCTGTCGGGGTTTCTGTGTTCTGAGTAGATATGGCCGATATTGGTCGCGAAATTCAGATACCAATTACTGGTTGATTATAAAAAGATAAAATAGGTACATCAGCATTGAGAATATTTGCACTAGAGTACTGCATCGAGGCCTTTTTGCTCGATCGTCTGATTGTTCGCACGGATGACGCTAGATGGCTTATGGAATTGAGAGTTTCTTCGCTCGAGCGAATAACGCTCGAACATTCAAACGATCGGTATACGCTCGAAGCCCCGTAATTCACATGTAACCGTAATTTTTCTGTAGTAGTGGGCCTTCAAATATGGATCGTTAAGTGAAAGACAGTGAAATTGAAACTGAAGTGAACGTATTCATCATCTCCATGTTAAAATATAATTTAGTCTACCTTACAAGTACATAGCAATATATGAAAATGAATAGATGATTATGGGCTGAAACTACCAGGACGATTTTTACACACATATTTTGTACGATTACACTGGGGAACAGTGAAATTGCGGCACAGTGTTTGAGAGCTAATTTAGGGCAATTTCATGCTGCTGAATAATGATATAATAATATATTTCCTGAATTGGCTCTAATTTATGAAATAAATGCAACTAAACCAAAATGGCGGAAACATAAGATATACATATAAATGAACTTCCAACAACAATTTAATATTTCTTTTTGTGATTACAATAATTATTATAAAAATAAATTTATATAGGCCTATGATCATAATAATTAAGAAAATATGTACACAATGAAGTAACAAACTATGTGAAACGTTTTCTATAGGATTTCCTGCTGTATTGCTTTTTAGCACAATCCGTCTGTAAGCTCCAACAGTAGTCGGTCATCACGTGGCGATCCCACCGTCCCTGGTACCTTTCTTCCATTATCCTTATATCCTGATGGAACCTTTCTCCCCGTTCTTCACTAAAATCACCAAGGTTCTCAGGGAATCTGTCAATGTGGCTATGTAGAAAATGTATCTTCACACTCATATTAGCTCCCAATTTCTCAAAATTTTCCAACATATTTCCAACTATATCGGGGTACTTTTCTGCTCTGTGATTCCCCAAAACGTTTTTGACGACGGACACAAAGCTCAGCCAGGCCTCAGATTCGATGTAAGACATGTAAGTTGTAAAATTGGCATCATTTATAAGTGTACGAATTTGTGGTGGTCCGTCAAAGATTCCTGCCTTCAATTTTTCAATACTTAGTCCTGGAAAAGTGTGGCATATATATTTGAAACAATCACCACTTGTATATAAGGCCTTGACAAACTGTTTTATCAACCCAAGTTTAATATGCAGTGGCGGAAGAATGATTTTGTCCCTATCTATCCGCGGTTCATGAATGATATTAGCTTTTTTAAATAATATTTTCCCTTGGGGGCCAAACTTTTATCGTCCAATGCTTTTCTCTAGCACGACTATCCCACAAACATAGCAAACAGGGATATTTTGTGTACCCACTTTGCTGTCCTAGTAAAAAATTCACCATCTTCAAATCCACACACACGAGCCACTTATGTTCAGCATATTAAATTTTTTTTCTAAAACCATTTTTATGTTTTGGTATTCTTCCTTAAGGTTTGTTGAGTGTCCGATATATTGCCTAGCAATGCTTCATAAGTTGCCTAGCAACAATTTACAAATAAATAAATAAGTTTCTTATGGGAATTTCAGCCTATTATCAAATTTTGATATTACCGAGAAAAGCGTAGAGTAATTTTACCTCCTACATTTTCCATGGTATGTTTATTTTTATAACTGGAGTCAATTCAACTGAACCAATCATACAATTGGCAATCACAGCTGTTTTGTGTGCTGAAACTGTTATTAAACTTTATGCCGCAAAATAAATTTTTTTTTTTTGTTCCCCAGTGTTATTGTCAGATTGAAATGATATTTGATCTATATATTCCAGCGTATCACACTCGAGCGGAGGAGGTTCGATCGAGTATTTTCGAGCGAAAATGGTCTAATTTACAACCTTCGTCTAATTCGGAAAGTTGAACTCCTTAACAAAAACAAAACTAATTTAATTGATTGAATTAAGCTATTTTAGCCCACCATTTTGGACTAATAGAGATGATGGGACTGAGTGGTGGTATGTTAAAATTAAGCAAGGGACACTCACAAAGAGTATCGGTGTTCAGGCCACGCTGTTCTACCTACTAGGCAACAGAGGTTGGCTAATTTAAGCCAGTATATCAAATAATATATAGCTATTTTGACTAGAGCAAATATCAACCCGACACTGGCGTACACAGGGGTTGGAACGTAAAGGTTGATAGTGCATAACTGCTTTTTAGGTGGGCGGCATACACAATAAGATATTTCGTAGATTAGAAACGTCCCACTCTTAACAATGGCAAATAAGATCATTTTAACCCGAATTTACACTTATCACTCTGGTTTTTACCTAGTTCTGCACTACTTTTATTTGAAAATGTTGATTTTCTCAAAATTTCGGAGGGGGCTGTAGCCCCTTCAGCACCTCCTATGCGTACGTCTGTGCATCCAGATGAAATCCTTACAAAATAAATACATTGGCGAACTACGATCTCTACGCGATTTATAAAAGCCAAATCTGTGAAATGACATTCCGCAACACAACACACATCCTCACATAGGATTATACTGGCAGTGACGTCACCAGAGAATTTCAGTTGGTTGGGCACAGGATTGGACGACGACATACTTCCAGGTGTGCTTCAGTCGTCTTGGGCTTCTGTCTCCCCTTTTCCATTTTCTTTTTTCCTTTAATTTCTTCTGTATCTCTCTCTCTTCTTTTCTTTCTGCTGCCTCTTTGTCTCTGTCTCTCTCTCTCTACCCCTTCACAGTTTCTACCTTATCTCTTATCATGTTTTTTTAATCTCCCCTTTTACTTTCATTCACTCTTTCTATCCTATCTCTCACCTTATATCTTTCAATCTCTCTTTTTTGTTTCATTCACTCTTACTATCCTATCTCTAACCTTATTTTCTTCAATCTCCCCTTTCCTTTTCATTCACTCTTTCTATCTTATCTCTCACCTTATTTATTCAATTTCCCCCTTACTCTATTTTTTCTATTATCTATGTTCTCTCTTTTTCTCCATACTTATATTTCCTTTTATCTGTTTTCATGTTTTCTCTCTCCCAATGGATGATATTGAATTTGACGTCAGCGACGTATGGCAGTATGGGAAATCAGGCCGAAAGAACGCGAGGTTCTGCAAACCACGGCAAGCGTGTGTGCAAAACAAATGTCGCGTGCGTGAATATAGACCAGGCGTTTAACACTTTGGGTGGGCTTATTGAAGTGGGAATTTGAAAATGAAGTTTCATTTTGGTAGATTAATCCGTTCAATGCATGTATGCATGACATTGTTTGTGAATTAACTGTGAAAGCTCATGCCTTCATACTGCTTCGTCAGTGGTTAGGATGGCGTGACTTTTTCAATCTGGAAATATAATCGTATTTGAAAGACAAGTACTGTTTATATCGCTACCATTAATTAATTGAATTTTATGCTAGCCTTTACATCCTAATAATTTGTAACTCATGTGGTTGCTGTAACAAATAATCCCGAAAACTTAGCCGCAAAGAGCGTTCACGCAAAAAGAGAAAATAAGTTCAACTATTATAATCAATCAACGTATGCTCTAGACCATGCACATATTATCATACACTTTTCATCACATCTCAATACCCATATCCATCCACGTAGGACACCTAATTGTCAACCTCACTTCCACGTAGTACACCCTGGACTGCATTTTGCAAACTAACGAGGCTCTGACGTCTGTGTTTTGTCCATATGTGTGCTGAGTGCCCCTTTACAGTCTCAGCTTTTAACCGAAGTCAGAATGTTTTAATGTTTTCATATTTTATTAAACAACATTATAGTTAATTTTGGTAAGGTAAGAGGCCGGACCCCATATAACATGACGGGTGCAAAGTTGCCTTTAAGTGCTGACACCCAAAAATTCAATTTCAAATTCAAAATTCAACATCCATGCAAAAAGTGATAATGATAAGTAAACCATTTTGCACTTCCGGAACATATCTTATATTTCACGAGCCAATGTTTGTTTTAAATTCACTGTATTTTCGCTCAAATGGACTAAACGGTACTAGAGGAGAAGGTCTAAATATGGGCGAAGGCTTAAATATGGGTTTTGGAGTTATCAGCAGTACCGAGTGCTGCAGCCTGACGGAGGCTATGGGAATTGGTTATCTGTCAAGGACAAAGGTTGCGGCGCCAATTCGCAAGGTGGTTAGTTTCGGTCTTGGACGCTGTTATAGAATTGCGACCTCCGAAAACTTTTTGGAGGTATGTTTTAACTCAACGTTTTCTGAATTCTCATCTGCTTTGTATAATTTATGATATTAGCGGTACATAAAACAAATGTGGGCTTTTATAATGCCATGATTTGTTTGTGAAATATGTACCACAGAGAGCGAAAATAAATTGAAGAAGAAAAATAGCGTGATGGTCTAAATATGGGATATGACATGAGGTCTTATGTTGAGATCACATTTTCAACAGATATTTGGATGTTTTTCTTAATTTCGATTTTTCCCATTCCGCTTGATGTTCAAAGCAACAGATTATTCATAAATATGAATTTTATAATGTTTTAGCGATAAATGACTGTTTTTTAAATTTTAATTGCTTTTTGTGATATTGCCAGTAGTAGCCCATATTTAGGCCACAATTTTGAAATACATCATTTTACCATTTTTTGGAAATTGCTTTTTATAAAAAGAACGCGTCTGACTACCATGCTAAAGGCCCCGGGTTCGATCCCCGGCAAGTTCAAATCCGGGAACTTTTCTAACGATGGAAGCGGCCCCGGCGCCCACCCAGCGTCGAATAACATGGGTACCTGGGGGAAACCCTGGGGGGTAAAGGCGGTCAGGGACGTGATGCTGATCTCATCACCCCACTCACGACCGGATCAATAAAGTGTGGGGCGTTACCCCCTCACCCCCTATACTCCTTCATGGCGTGGTGCTAAGCACAGGGGAGCACTTTATAAAAAAAATAAAGACCTTCTATACTTTAACATGCTATTACATTTAAGTATATATTTCATATATATGCATTTTGAAGGCAGAAGCTTGATATATTAATTTTTTTCCCTCCAAAAATGACAACATAAAAGGGGGGCTCATATTTAGACATTTTCCTCTACTGTCGCATTAAAAATTATAGATACTCGAGTTTGGACTCCAATTAAAAATTAACCAGTAAACCTACATAAAAACGAGTTACATCAAAATTTAGCTTATTCAATTCTGCATTAATCAATGCTAACCATCTTTTTTTCGAGTATGCCTTGTATTTTTTATCGTCGTAAGAAAAAAAAAAGTGACTTTTTTAGTTTTGCAAAAGAGCGTTCTCTTTGAAATTCTATAAATCTAAAACGGGTAGTCTGATTGTGATGAAATTTTAGTATGGTGCAGGCAGAAAGGTTTTAAACAGAATTCGTAATTTTCAGATTTTTAAAATTTGTCAATTTTTCGAAACAACTTTTTCTTAGTATTTAGAAGTCCTACAAATACAATATCGGTCTTGTTTTGAAGCTCTTTGCATCTGTTTTCAAAATCCATCATCATTGTCAATTCACATTGCTCCAGTTAGGAATCATCGCACGTTGAACCTGGTAAGTGCGCGCTTTCGCTACGTGAGTGTGGTGAGGTGTTGCCAAGTTCCACGTACATCTTTAATCCTTTGAATAAAAATCTGTATAAAATCGACTTCGCAATGTGAATTGACAATGATAATGGATTTTGAAAACAGATGCAAAGAGCTTCAAAACAAGACCAATATTTTATTTGAAGGACTACTCAATACTAAGAAAAATTGTTTCGCAAAATTGATTATAAAGGTTATTTGACAAATTTTAAAAATCTGAAAATTAAGAATTTTGTATAAAACCTTTCTGCCTACACCATACTAAAATTTCATCACAATTGGATCTCCCGTTTTTGATTTCTAGAATTTCAAAAAGAACGCTCTTTTGCAAAACTAAAATAAGACACTTTTTTGTTCTCACGACGGTAAAAAATAGGAGGCTAACTCTAAAAAAATAATTGGTTAGCATTGATTAATGCAGAATTGAATAAGCTAAATTTTGATGTAACTCGTTTTTATGTAGGTTTACTGGTTAATTTTTAATTGGAGTCCAAACTCGAGTATATATAATTTTTAATCCGACAGTAGACCTACAATTAATATTGTACTTCCAACGGAAATCGAACCCTGGATCCTTCAATTACAAGACGACAGTATTATCCACTCCGCTATCGGAGAAGCTCCATTTCCACGAGAAACCAAGTGACTTACTAAGTCTTGAATTGATTTCGGATGTAATCTAAAACGTATTTTTAACCTACTTGAAGCAAGACTTTCGTCTAAACTTTACAGTAGTTCCTGGGCACGCAACTGGCTGTTGCATACCGTAATTTGAATATCTTCTACATACTATATATATGTTCTATCCAGAAATTGCTTGTTTACCTAGAAGGAAATGCAAGAATTTAATCTTATATCATGTGCAAATTTCATTTTGAAAAATATTATATATGAATTTCAAACATATATACAAACATACACAATAACATAAAAAAGGTAAAGTGCTCCCCTGTGCTTAGCACTACGCCATGAAGGCGTATAGGGGGTGTGGGGGTAACGCCCCACAATAACATACAACTTATAAGTCATACTGAGGCACTTGAAGTACATTTTAATAATAACAAAAAACGAACAACCTCCTCCAAGGAAGAAAGAGTAACAAGTTTTTAGAACATGAACATTTGTAAACAGAAAAATAAACCCACGTACAATATGTACGTTAATTAAGTGTAAATCCTTAAATATAAACCGACTTCCCTGGTTAGCACAGCGCAAAACCAGGGGTTCCGAGTTCGAATCCTTAGCCCGGGAGTCTTTGTAAGTGTTCCTTCATCAATTTAATCATAATATCAAGTCTTCATCGTCGCTGCGATTAGCCAAAAGTAGCAAAAAGGAATGCTAAATAACAAGAATAAAATAAAATCCTTGAATATAACAGCAACTCGAGTGCTTTCATTTTCATAACGTTGTTTTGTGGCTAATAAAAAATAGAATTCTGGACTTAGTTAAGGAAGTATTGAAAAATGTAAGACAACATTTGCATCACTGCCACATACGCTGTAAGCGGAATGCTTATCGACGTGTTTACTATACGCTTCGAAACGTTTGCCGGAAACATGGCTGCGGGCGTAGAAATTTCGCTTAGTGAATTGTGGAAGAAGTCATAAATTGAAAAACATTCACTCCTTCTTTCTGTCTTATTCCCCTGAGCGTTTTCCCCTGTTGTCTAATTTCCTTTCTCATTTCTCTTTTTTGCTTGAAAATGTCTCATTTGGACGACTAGGTGCGACTCAGACAATTTTACGTGGGAAGGGGGCTAGAGCCCACCCTCGCTCACCTGCTGTTCACGCCTCTGCTGGATGTGGATTCAGAGACAAGTTCCTGATTACCTTTTACACTTCTTCAGCACTAAAATCAAATGATAAAAGTACTGGTATGCCGGTTGTTATTTATTACGAAAATTATTTCCTTCCATCAAACTTACACGAGGATACACTTGTGAATCGATTCGAACAAATCAGTTTTGTCTTTGATTTGATTTTTTGTTATTTGGGCTAATCGCTACTATGAGGATGATATGATGAAATTGATGAAGAACACCCATGGCCAGGTCGGGATTCGAACTTGGAATCTATGCTGTAGTAGCGCGCTGTACTAACCACTATGCCGAAGAGGTTGGCTAAAAATCAGTTTTGCATTTGTAATTAATTATTATTAATAATATTAATAATGATGACGATGAGGGACATTTTTATTTAGTTGGAAACAACATTTTTTGTTACCTTATAAATTTTGTATTTTTCTGTTTATTGGTTTTTACATTATATTCCTTCTTGGAATAGTTTTTTAAATACATTTTTTTCCGTGGTATAGTTTGCTTCGCCGTGGAATGCTTGTGGAGCGTCTGTGAAGCATGAGTGGTTGCAGGAACACCAAACAAACGCGGCACTCAGTGGAAAAATGCGTATCTTACCACGGAATCCATCATACGCTAACGAAACGCACCACAGACGGTCCGCAAACGATCCCCAAATGCGTCACTCACACTGTGTGAAGAAACATATTGGAAGCGAAGGGAGCATGTTTTTCAGAACCACTTCTTTACAAACTGGCAACAACATCAATTTAATAGGGTGACGATACTTCCACGGGGTGCCGTAACGTTTTTACTCTCTTCAAACATTTTCTATTTGCTTGTTCAGAGTTCCTCCCTGTTCCTTGGTCCCTGGGGCAACCGCCCCCTCGCATATTCTAGCTCGGTTCTGTTTATTAGATCGCAGATTGGCAGTGGCGGCGATTGGGTTCCAAAACTAGGGGGTAGGATGCAAAAAGTGAGGGGAGGGGGACAAGGACAGTTTACATTAATTCCCTTGGTACATAAGGTTTAGCACAGTGCGGGAACAAAAGTGGCAAGAAGTGTGTGTGTGTGGGGGGGGGGCGCTAATCACCGCCACTGCAGATTGGGATTGTACACATTCCTTGGCTTCTTTTACTAAGGCATTCATGTTCCCTGCAGTTTTTGATCCACACGCACGTTTCACCATTCTACCAAGTTTCATCTTTGTTATCTTTGCAGATCTGGGTACACAGGTGTGGACAGAATCTCATAACTTGTGAAAATTATTTCTGATGTAGCGGAAACACGGTAAGTTTCGATTAAAAAGAATTCACAAGCTTAATTAACTTCACTCCCTTTACTGTGGAAGAAAAAAATTGAAATATTTATGAGCCCTTCTTCTTTATAAATAAATGGCTTAATCCATTATTATTACCGCACAGGAATTTGCAGCATAACTAATTAGTTTTAATGCACGATCCTGATGTGCAGAAATATTCCTCGTAACCTGCACAGTGCGTGAAGTGTTGCCTTTTGAAGAACGACGACCAATGAACTTTGAATCCTTGCACGCTATCGCCCACGCAATCTGTTCAAGAAAAGAGCTTTTGTGCTCCCATTAGAAAGTAGTGAGTACCGCGAGTGTGCAAGGAGAAAAAAGTAGTTCTCCTGTACCGATTTTTATTTCAACTTCAGCTCGGGCGAATGCGAGACTTATACAAAGATAAAGAACGTTTAGCACGATATATATGTGAACGATCTGATAAAGAGCACACAACTGCTCGGGAATGAGTTAATTTTTTTTATGTAAATATAAAAAATCTAGATAACTATTTTCTAAAAAATGTAACTTTAGCGAACGAATTCGCAATAAGTTCCGTACAATGTCAATAACAATGCGCCCTGAATTCACTAAACCTGCAGAATTCTCATGATAAATTCATCGTTATTCTTCACCACGGTGTAATTACGGTTATACATGCATGCATGCTCGTTCACTGTCTTCATACGGATGGAAACTTCTTTCCCCTCCCCTCCCCTTCCCTCACTTCCCCTCCTTTCCTTTTTTCGTTTTCCTCGCTTTGTCCAGAAAGAGTGCAGCGGCCGTGGTAGCTATTGACACGTAACTTAACATTTGAGCGTGTGTAGATTTTTGTCATTCACAACGTCATTTCCGCTTTTCCTTTGTTCTAGCTGCCTTCTTTCTTCCCCCTCCCCCCTTCCACCACGCCCTCTTTCGTATTCTTCTCCTCGCTCTGCTTAATAACTGAACCAGTTTTGTTGAACTTCGAATCGCGAGAGAAGGAATCGGCCTGCGCCTTTCTCATTTCAAGAGGGGAAATAATAAAACTTGGAAAATGAAGAGAACTGTACATTACACCCGGGGTTCGAAACAAAAGAACGGCCAAGATGGCGGCTTTGCCTGCTTCATTTAATAACATTCTTTGCAAATGGAGATAATAACGATTAATGATGTCTATAAAATTGTGACAGTAATATTATATCAGAGGTGTCTATGAAAAAGATTGTTCTATTTCTATTTCCAGTTTGGTCATTTTACATTACTCTTAACTCTGTCCCCAGATTAATCTCGATGAACAGCTACATGTAGGCAGGCACTACCAATGGTTTATAACCTCCCGCCCCCTTTTCACACATTTTGGACTTATTTTCCATAAAACAAATGAAGCAATGGTGTTATTATTAATTATATGCATTTGCCTAATATTCAGTTTACAATAAGAGAGATTGTAATAAAAAATAAAACGCAAGAAGGTAATTTAATTATATAAAAACATGAATTTCATTTGTTCGAAATAATTGTAAATATTTGATAATATGTAGATTAACAGGAATTAAATTAAAATTAATCAACGTTAGGCAGTGTATCATATAACATATTATATCTATTGCTGTACACAATTTGATGAGCACCGACCAGTTGATTTTGATTGTGATAATGGAGACAAACAGTTACTATATTCTGGAAAATTGGCGTTGAGTTACATTCCTCGGATTACGCAAATAAAAGAAAACGAACGTTGAATATATATGAAGATGGTATACCATAACAATGACTACTGTAAAGATATAAGATATGTTTCCTTCAAACTCTGAAATGTACCCTTGATTTCAGATATATATGGTCACTTCTATGTTCTGTTGAATTTTTTTTTTTTGTTTGCTACTCGGTAAGAGTATTTTGAAGCGTCCATTTTTCACTGATATATATATATATATATATATATATATATATATATATATATATATTAATATATACATTAGACAGTTCCCAATGACAGAAAGGATAGTTCTGAACAGATAAATTTGGACCAGTATACAGACTTACTATTATTTATAATACATACTATATGTAGAAACCTTTACTAATTTTCTGCATACATCACTCAAAATCTATTCATAAATATACTGGTCAAAAAAAGTTTTGCATATTGCAAGTTTTTCATATTCTGCATCACTGACGCCACAAATCTCCATACCTTTGAAGCTCACACATCAACCGAAGGCCAATTCAACACACAAAAGAGCAGATACATGTCTGTGACCGGGTTTTGAAGCATGTTTCACGTTTTAACCTCGTAATTCACCCACCGATTGTCTCGCAGTTCGTGAGAAGGGGGAGAATAAAGCACTGGACGTCTCAAGGAAGGTTGTAATGGTTGTCATGGTGTGAGTTTACATTTTAGAAATGCCACGAAACACACTTTCGGCAGTGGATAGATTCAGAATATTGACTCTACTACAGGAAGGTATGGAGTAACTGGACGTAGCAAATCGGGTAGGCTGTAATGAAAGTGACGTTTCTAGAGTGTGTAAAAAATTCCAGGAGACCCATTCAATAGCAGATAGGTCCAGAGAAGGAAGACCACGCAAAAACGACGGCTGCACAAGACAGGCATATCCGTATTTCTCCGCGCAGACATCCTAACGTCCACAGCAATCCAACTCCAGAAGGAGCTCCGTGAGACCTCAGGGCACTACGCGTAAGATGGGCTAGACAACATGAAAACTGGACCCGGGAACAGTGGTCACAAACACTGTTTACAGATGAAGTACGGGTTAGTCTGCACCCCGATGACAACACTATACGTGTCTGGAGAGCAAATGAGCAGCGTTTCAATTAATCGTTCATGGTGGAACGCTTCCAGCAACAGGGTGGTTCGGCACTGCTCTGGGCAGGAATCATGTTGGGTCGTCGGACGCCTTAGTTCACATACAGGGTACTATGGATGCACAGACATACGAGGACAGTGTTCTTCGACCCGTCTTTAGGGCATTTGCGCAGGATGTTGGTGCAGGATTCACGTTGGTGGACGATAATGGCGGTCCTCACCGTGTCCCTTCAGTGGACCTTTTCCTTCGAAGGCATGCAATCCGTCGGATGGACTGGCCAGCAGTCTCCCCCGATATGAATTGTATCGAACATGCCTGGCACCTTCAGAAACGCGCCATTGCAAACCGCCCTCACCCACCACAAACCCTACGTGATCTGATACACGCTGCCATTCAGGAATGAGACAATCTTCCACAACATGCATTGGATAACCTGGTTTTCAGCATGCCCCGTCGTGTTCGAGAATGTCTACGTGTTCGTGGAGGCCACACACGTTACTGAATAGACGGTGAGGGGTTTCTGATAGGTTCACTCACCTTGGTAATTGGTGGTCTTTTTGTTAGATCTTACTTTGGTAAGGAAAACAACGTTGTCTCTCTTATTTCTTTGGTTATATCTTTCAGAATTTTCCTTAACTATGTTTTGTGTTTTGTACTTTCATTGCCCTAGTCGGCGGGTATCTACATGTGTGACTTCTGTGATGCAGAAAATAAAAATTTTGTTATATACAAAACTCTTTTTGACCAGTATATTCTTGGAAGAGAATGGGTGTCTGAAAAGACATCAATCAAGAATATCATGTGCTTAGGATGTATATATATACAGGACGTATCAGAAGTGATAGCGCAAACGGCAAATGTGAAAAGTATACAATAGTAGAAGCAAAAAAGAGTCTCAGTAAGCATGTGGTCCCAAACGAACCGTTTCCGAGATAATATCAAATGTATGGTTATGACATTTTAATCTAGGCATCCCAACTTACCCAAGGCTTTGTTGGGTTGCGTGTAGAGTTAGAATAAATTTCAGGGTTACCACATGTACAATATATATTTATAAAATACACGAAAGAAAGAAATCCAATACGTATTATTGTATAAAACTAGAAAAAAAAATATCAGTATTACATTTGTTGCAAATGAGAAATACTTTCTGAAAGAAAGAGAATCGATTTTCTAGTATTTCATTGCTGATGAGTCTACACAAAGGAAAAGATGAGAGATGAAACAGAAGGGGACAACAGAGAGGAGAAGAGAGAAAGCAAAAGGGGAAGAGGAAAAGCAAAGGAGGGAAGAAAATGAAGGACAGAAGTGGATAGGGGAAGTAATGAGGAGAAAAGCAAAAGATGAGAGAAAAGATGAGGAAAATGGAGCAAAGAGGAGAGAAGAGAGGAAGGTAATCAGGATGAGAGAATAGGAGAGAAGGAGACGAGAAGAGGAGAGTGGAGAATAGAGTAAAAGAGAGAAGAACGAAAGGAAGAGGATAAGAGTGCAGTGGAGTCGGAAATAAAAGACAGGAGAGGAGATAAGAGGAGTGGAGAAGAGTGGGATAGAGACAAGAGGGGAGAAATGGAGGGAGGGCGATATGAGATAAAGCAGAGGAGAAGGAGGAGAGAGAAGAAGGAGAAGGAGAAGAGAGAACAGAAAAGACTGGAGACGAGAGGAGGAAAGATGTAGTTGCAGAAAATATCGTCTTGGCGTCAAGAATTGATGCATTGATCAAATTATCGACATGAAACATTCAATAGCATTTTAAATGTATTGGAGAATGTATTAGATGGGTGCGAAATGCCTTTTGGTTGGGTCAGAGCAAGATAAAATCTTCCACGTAAGATCTTTGATTTTACCTGCGATTACACCACTAAAAAAATGAATGTAAATTTAATATTTATAAGAATTATCCACTTTTTCTCCACTTTCTGCCACCGGAGGGGTTTGAACCCACGACCGCAAGCTTGACAATCCTTAACGGTATACACTACCCTACAAGTTTACTCTCCTGAGAACAGGTAGAAGCAGCTGACCAATGTGAAATGTAGATTAAACTCCCCTCTTACACGTTGGTTGGTTGGTTGATTTAGTATTTTAAGTCCACTTTATGCACAGTAAGGCTAATCGGGACTGGACCTACAGTTTAAAGTGGAATCCGAACCACTATGTGCCTCCACCGGGTATCGAACCCGGGACCCCTTGATTACAAGGCGACAACGCTACCACTGCGCCATCGGGGAGGCCCCCCTCTTACACGTAATGTGCAAAGAATACTTGTTTGTAACAAAGAAAACGAAGGTAGTACGAATCGGCGAAAACATTTAATGGAGAATTGCACGTGAGGAAAACCGTTCATTCGATATTTGCGGAGGTATCCTTGCATTGAACTCGAGTGGAAAAAGTGGGAAAATTTGTATGTCCTGAATTTCCACAAACATAAATAGTTATTTCATTAATATTTGTCAATGCCTTTGAAGCAGTAAATAATTATCGTTAGAGTATCATAATTCACGATGTTACACATGAAAATATTCCTTTGAACGTGTATCAATTCATTTATTTATTTATTTTTAGTAAATTTTAGTAAACTTCCTGCATAATACGTATGTGTCGAAGTGCCTGTTGTTTTTTTCGTTTTCGAGAATTCAACTGGCATATATATGTTAATGATTAATTGGAATGATATTTATAAAGAATGATAAATGGCCAAACATAAATTAGAACCAACTTAAAATACACGTTTATGTAAAAATTGATCTGTAGTTTTACTAATGAGGAATTAAATGTGCACTTTATAACTATTATATAGAATATCTTTGTTTTGCGTTGGTGTATTTAATCTTCTTTTTGCCTTTAAGAATTTATTATTATTTACTTCATTTTTATTGTAAAAAAATCTTTTAATTTATAAGGAATGAACTTTCTTGTTTAATATACATATTATATACCAAGGAAACCGTTGGTAGAGGATCAACATTGTCTCGGAGAAGATTACTATTGCTCCATAAATCTTCATCCAAAGGCTCCGGGAACTGACCCATTTCTTCGAGGTATCTTTGTTTCTCTATGTCACTTAAAAATTACAAGTTATTCATATTGTATCCGCTCCTTTTTAACAAAGTAAGCTCGAAGACAATCTATATTCCATTTGGTTATATTGGAAACTTGGTCAAACCGGAAATTCTTTTATCGCCTACGATAATCGAATTGTCTGATCGATTATTTTTCGATTACCCAGGAACATCCCCCATAGGAGATTTCCGAGACCGGGTTGCGCTAGTAACCCGTAGCTCCCCAATTTCCTCAGGATGGTGGGTTGCCACCGATCCTATACACAGGCCGAAAACATAGAGACTGAACCCAGGCGAACTCGAACACATGCCGTCCCGCAGTTATTTTACTTTTGGCTAATCGCGATGATGAGGATGAATAATGAATTTAAAAAAATAAAGAAGGTCCCGCACAAAGAACAGGACCGGTCTTCAACCTCTTAGGTGACGAGTTCAAGCCCTAAATATGAGGATTTCAACCTTAGACCTCAATTTCAAAATTATAAACAAAATGCCTATTTACACTAAACTTCTCATCAAGGCCAAAATAGTTTGTAACTGTGAAACTACCCCCTGAATGCAAATTGACAATATTTTTTTTCATGTGAGTTACAATTAAATGTGTGACACATAGAGATACTTTTTGCGAAATCAATTAACTGTACCCTGACCCAGCCTCTCTGGAGCAAAGCCGCGCATAGTGGAGGAGAAGAAGAGGGGGGAAGGTGGGGGGGTCGAGTGGACAGAGCGAAACCGTACACGTTGATGGGAAAGTTGGTAACTGCAATGACTTTCCTCTCCACGCAATCCCGTTCCTCTTACTTGTTCATCGCTGCTCAGATACTTGTTTTCGTTCACCTGCTCCAGAGATAAGTGGGACAGAGTGTAGTTCGCATACATGTAGCAAGTAAAGAAACGTATCTCAGAATGAAAATTCCAGACAGTATTAAAACGTTTATAATAATAATAATAAAAACCCATAGCGCTACAGCCCGTGAGAGCCTTGGCTTACCTACCGACTGCTGGTCTCCCATTTGAAGACTTGAAAGTATATATTTACTAGATTCCAAGTTATAAGGAATTATTTCGTAGATGTTCATGTAAATGTAATAAAATTACAAATAAAATATCCACAAGCTTAGATATACTAATACGAAGAAAGAAATTCAGAGTTAAATTTCAATTGCACGTGTATAAAGTAATTCTATAAGTAAAGAGCTATATGAGAGTATAGAACGTTTTTTTCTTGCAGGATAAAGTTTACAATATTGAGGCGACAGAATAAATACGATATGTTTCTCCAAGGAAAACCAAGGGCGTAGTGTATTGGTCAGAGTTCTTCATAGCATTGTAAGCTGTCCCAGGTTTGTCCTCTGCACCAGGTGTTCTTTCTTTTTTAAAAAAATATATTAGTCCTTCTATTAAACAAGAACATGGTAAGATTATTTGTAATACCAGTGTACGGTGGTTACATTATTCTGCATCTGAAATTTGCTAAAAAATATAAACAAATAAATGAATTGACACACGTTCAAAGGAATATTTTCATGTATAAGATCGTGAATTATGATACTCTAACGATAATCGTGTACTGCTTCAAAGGCATTGACAAATATTAATGAAATAACTATTTATGTTTGTGGAAATTCAGGACATACAAATTTTCCCACTTTTCCCACTCGAGTTCAATGCAAGGATACCTCCGCAAATATCGAATGAACGGTTTTCCTCACGTGCAATTCTCCATTAAATGTTTTCGCCGATTCGTACTACCTTCGTCTTCTTTGTTACAAACAAGTATTCTTTGCACATTACGTGTGATGAGAGTTTGATCTACAATTCACATTGGTCAGTTGCTTCTACCTGCTTTCAGGAGCGTGAGCTTGTAGGGTAGTGGATACCATTAAGGATTGTCAAGCTGACGGTCGTGGGTTCAAACCCCTCCGGTGGCAGAAAATTTTCATAAGTTGTTGACATATCCCATTGTGCTCATTGTCCACGCCGTGTCAAAGGGAATAATTCAATTTGGAAATAACGATGGGCGAGGAGAAATAACAAAATTTCCATGTCAACGAACCGAGAAGTGGAGAAAAATTGGATGATTCTTATAAATATTAAATTTACATTCATGTTTTTAGTGGTATAATCGCAGGTAAAATCAAAGATATTACGTGGAAGATTTTATCTTGCTCTGAACCAACCAAAAGGCATTTCGCACCCATCTAATACAATCTCCAATACATTTTAAAATGCTAATGAATGTATTAATTTGATCAATTCATTAATTCTTGACGCCGAGACGATATTTTCTGCAACTACATTTTCCCTCCTCTCGTCTCCAGTCTCTTCTGTTATTCTCCTTCTTCTTCTTCTTCTTCTCCTTCTCTCATATCCTTCCCCTCTGCTTTATCTCATATCGCCCTCCCTCCAATTCTCCCCTCTTGTCTGCATCCCACTCTTCTCCACTCCTCTTATCTCCTCTCTTATATTTCCGACTCCAGTGCACTCTTCTCCTCTTCTTTTCGTTCTTCTCTTTTTCTCTCTTTCACTTTATTCTCCACTCCCCTCTTCTCGTCTCCTTCTCTCCTCTCCAAACTCCTCTTCTCTCATTCTGATTTCCTTCCTCTCTTCTCTCCTCTTTGTTCCATTTTCCTCATCTCTTCTCGCATCTTTTGCCTTTCTCCTCATTACTTCTCCTATCCACTTCTGTCCTTCACTTTCTTCCCTCCTTTGCTTTTCCTCTTCCCCTTTTGCTTTCTCTCTTCTCCACATAGCCTAACTCTACACGCAACCCAACAACGCCTTGGGTAAGTTGGGTTGCCTAGTTTAAAATGTCGTTGTCCTAAAACTTTTGAGAGCCACTGTACACATCGTATGTTTTCCACATGTGAGGTGTCATAGTCCTACTTAGTAACAAATAACAGAATTAAAATGTTCACCTCGCTAGACATTACTGTTGCTTTTATTACCAAGGACTATTGTACTGTACAGCATGTTACATGTGTTCAACAGTGTTCAGTTTTAAACAAAGAAACGTCGGAGTGCGCAAGGAGACAAGCATACGATGTGTACTAACAATCAAGTCCGTGGCGGATCGTAACATTCAATTCGCAATTATCTCGTAAACGGTTTGTTTGCGACTTCAAGTTTACTGAAACTTTTTTGCTTCTACTATCGTGTACTTTTAACCGTTTCAGTTTGCGCTATCACTTCTGGTACACCATGTATATATTGTAAGACTCCTTGTTATACAGGAAAGAACATTTAAGAACAAATTTGAAAATATGATTACTTGTAACATTCTAACCAGATTAACCAGGTTAACAGAATACCAGAATAAAATTTAGCCACAAAGAGACAGCTGGCATTATTTTCATGATTGTAAGTCTGAATGTAATAACCGCACATAAGAGATGATAAATCATTGAGATATAGAAAAGGAAATGTTTATTTACTTACAAGCAGAAGACGATGGAAAAGCCGATCTTCTTTCTTTGTGCTGCATAATGTACAAGGGGATGTGTCGTAGAATCAACTCAAACCTTACAGTTCTCTTTGTGTCACTCCAAATGCTTCAAAAGATCCATTCCTCTTCATTCATTATCTCGGAAATTTAACGTGCATCAAACCGAGGAATCTAAGGTCGATAATGTAACTAGCACTTTAACAAAGAAGTTTACGAAATTAATCTAAGTCAGTAGACTAATTAGTCATGTTGTCAACAGAGAATTCCTACACCTGATTTAAGCTGAATCGTTCATTTGCTTTGATCACTGTCTGTGCTTCATAGTTTGATATGAATTACTTGCAGCCTCTTCTAAATAATAGGACTTAACAGCAATTGAACATCTGGGAGCTGTCTGTAACAATTTGACTCTTAGTAGAGCATGTTCATGAAATTACAATTTAGATAGCATAGTTTCGTAGCACAATGAAAGTTGAATGGAGACTGTTAGGAAATTAGTATTTGCGGTTTTACCACGGTTTTGACAACAATAACCACATCTCCGTTACAAGATAAAGAGCAATGTTCAACATTCTAGTTTCATTTCAGTACCAAACGAAAGTTTAGTAATAAATTGCAATTCAGAATGTTTCGAAATAGCGTGTTTAAGAATTGGATTCAAGCATGTTAACAAACAAGAATGAGAAAGATTGAGAAAGGAAAAAAAATGTTAATATGCATAACGGCTGATGTTTACGATAATTTTCTCGCTATTGTTTAATTGAAAAACACAATTTTTAACGAGCTAAATAAAAGAATGAAGTTCTACTTGAAATGGGCTTTATGTGTAACAAACGTATCTTCAATTGCCTCAAAAGTAATATAAAAATGCAGTTTAAAACTAAGTCATAAAATAACTATTTTTTCTCATGGGAAAGGCCCTTTATTACTCTTAGATTCATGTATAGGCCATGTAAGTTAGGCATGGAAATCGACGAATCTGATCATAACGTAAATATACATTTCTTATTATGTACGGATGATAGTACAATCAATTTCATCATATCATCACTCCTCCTCATCTTTGCTATTAGCCAAAAATGACAGAAATACGAAGTAAAATATACCAAATTAGTCAAATCAATGAAGCTGAAAACTCATCTATAGAGCGACCACAAAGAATAGAATCTTAGGCCAAAAACCTTCGCGCATCTTTCCCTTCATTCGTTCAAACCAGTGTCATAAGGATGCCTGCTTCACTCTGCCCCTCCCCTCCACGTGCAGTTACGATGCATAGGACACGCGGTTCTGCGCAGATCCTTTTGCCTGTGGCCCCACTATAGTTGGTGTTCTTCTTTCAATGCATGATCCCCACATCGTGGAAAACAGAGTGAAAGAACTTAGTAATGGACAATTCGCCTACTCGTGTCGTCGGCTGTACTAATTTAGTCTCGTGTAGTGAATAAGGAAGTCTATCTCGTTTTCGGTTTCGTCTCCTATATCGAAACTCCAGTCTCGTTCTTGTCTCGCTATCAAAGTAAGTCTCATAAGCCAGAATAAAACTTAAATTTTCATTAAAAAGATGTGTAGAATTTATTATATTAAATGTATTACATTAAACTAAACTATGATTAGAAACAATCTCACGAAAATTTCCCCCTACAATATTTCTCTATCTCGTTTCTGGTCTGGAAATGCATTTGAAAAGAAGGAAGAACGATGTATATGTAAAAAGAAAAAGTGGTGTCAAAAGTGGATACTGCAAAATTAGTTGACTCTACCTTACTGTTATACACTTATTCTGTCAAAGCATATATTCCTTAGTATCTAAACGCAATCAGTTCCTTTTGTGTACATTTTCTTCCTATCCAGAATAATTCATTCATTGATTTGCTTTATTTTACTTCGTTTTTGTGCCACTCCTGACTAATTGCAAAGATGGGAATGAGTGATGATATGATGAAATTGATGAATAGAAACTCACAAACACCCATGCCAAAGCCAGGATTTGAATCTGGGTCCCCTGGCGTCGTATAGCGATGTGCTAACCACTGCGCCACAGGGCCGGCCCAAAATAATTAAATAATTAAAACAGCGCCTAACTGAACCTATTTTACTACGTTGTGTACTTGATCTGTGCTCTTGAAAAACTTCATAAGGAAATGAAAGCTGTTTTAATTTAGTGTAAAACAATGGAATGGATCATAGAGGTTATCCAGCTTGTATGTATAGATTGGGCCAAATAGTTACGATTGCATATTGATACAATATTATTATTGTTAAAGAAAATGCGGTAATGAATACAGAAACCGTATTGAACTGAACAAGATACATTCAAGATTGAAAGAGGACAAGAATACCGGTGAGATTAATGTCAGTGCAGCTTTCAATGGTCGATCTTTCCTGATTGTTGATCATTATTTTCGGTGCACAGCTGGGTTCCACGCCATGTGCGTTGGCTTGCCTGCCTCAGCATTTAGGGAGGAGTTATTCTGAAGACACGGGTGATTTTACCTTTCAAATCCTCAAAGGAGTTTATACGAATAACGAATTCCGCTGATCTTTTCCTTTACGAAGTACAACAGCCAGTTGTTATGTTTGGAAAACATTACTCCTACCCACAGAATTGGGATTGACTGACCTCTACAGGAAAACAGACGAATTATTATCACACAATATATGTAAGGATGATAACATTCCTCCCAACCTACAACTTTTTGTTACGTTAATTTCGATCGCGAATAATACGTTCTTGCACTATAAATAGCACCCGATCATGACTTTTGGCCCAAGGTGAACATGTTTTTAAAATAGTTATAACTTTTTTTAAAAAAATTCAAAATTATTTTGTGAATATTGTCTTTTATTGATAGTACAAGGTTCGCAAGGTTTATTTTTTCTTAAATATGATAGGTTTTGGCCTCTTCTAAAATGAGATAGTCCATGTTTATGCACACACACACATGCTCGCAACCATCCCCTACACACACACACATATATCCGATCGTGGTAATATAAAGCTGCATATATATATATATATATATGTGTGTGTGTGTGTGTGTGTGTGTGTGTGTGTGTGTGTGTGTGTGTGTGTATGAATCTGTGTATGTGGTAAACGTTGCCCACCAAATCAAAAACGTTTCTGCGCCAATGCTGTCAGTCATATCCTCCTTTACATAAAATTCTGGACGCGCCAGTGTTTTCTATCAATGCCATAAAAGTTGTATACAATTTTATGAACAGATAGACAAATTAACCAAAATTATCAATCTAAATTGGCCATTATCTCTACAGCTAGAACGTTAAACACTTGTACAAAATATCCATAAATTAACATCGGAATAACTAACTGAGTTGGATTTTTTGTCAGAAATTCTACATTCCTTTGTCAGCTCTGCAATAATGAAGACTTTTTCAGTACACTGAATTACCTAGATTTTATTACTAGGCAATAAAAGCGTGAAAGAAGTTTACGGCTTCGGTCCTTTCTTCTTTTCTTTATTTTATGAGAAGGACAATTACTTTCTTCGTGGAGCATAGAAAATGTGGCTTAAGTGATGCAGAAAGAAGTCAAAATGTAAGGTTCGCACTTGCTCAAGAAGAGACTTGCCAGCCTTCCCGGGCCGTGATGTGTGTTTATGCAGCATGAAAGCGTGGGTCACAGTCCAGACGGTGCACGAAAGTTGAGGGAAATAGCATTTCCAGCACATTCCTAGCACATTCCTGCAGCATTGGCTTTAGGAACGAATAAAACTTTAAAAGTTTATACTACTACTACTGGTTCCTCTCTCTCACATACACACAGAGAGAGAGAGAGAGAGAGAGAGAGAGAGAGAGAAAGAGAAGGAGAGAGAGGAAAGAAAGAGAGATGGATAGAGGAGAGAGAAAGGAAGCTTCTGCTTCTTCCTTTCTCTCTCTCCTCTCTCTCTCTCTTTCTCTCTCTCTCTTCCTTTCTCCTTTGTTTTCTCCCTCTCTTTATCTTCCTTTAAGAAAAATAAACAGAAACAAAGAGAGACAAAGAGAGAAGCAAAAAGGAAAAATAGAGACTAATAGTAGTAGTAGTAGCAATAATAAACGCATATGAAAATAGTAACTATGTTTATTATTATCGTTATTATTATTATTATTATCATCATCAAAATTATTATTATCATTCATACACTCATTGTTTTCTGCCCAGGCAGGTCTTCCCTTGCAACCTCCATGCTGTTCGATCTTCAGCCCTTCGCTTTGTATAATAATAATAATAATAATAATAATAATAATAATAGTAATAATTGCATCTCAACTAAGTACATAAACACAAGATCTAACATGTCTGTGATTTCAGGAAACTACGTCCTCATTTTAATCTTAAACCAATAGCACCTATTAATTTTTTTTCTAAATTTCCGGGCCGCCCACTCACAACAGACAAATTTAGTACAAGAACTTTCTCCTTTCCTCTTCATCTATTCTTTACCCAGAATTAATGTAACAAAGAATGAACGTTTGCACAGTGTATTAAAAAATAAAATTGATGTCCAGTGTCGCAGTAAGAACTGAATTCCACCACCGAACTGATTTGTCTGAACACAGTTTCTGTTCATTCTGGCTAATTGTAAGAACCTGCACCAGGAGTCAGAGTTCAAGGGACCAGGGTTCGAATCCCGACCTGGGCATGAGTGTTGTTTGTGAATATTTCTTCATCAATTTCATTACATCATCAGTCATACTCATCTTCGCAATTAGCCGAAAGTGGCGGAAAAAGCTAAGTAAAATCAATTCAATCAATATTTTTTTTCATACAAAGACTGTTAACAAAACTGCTCTGATGTCACATTGTGAGCGAAGACAAGTGGCGTCGATAGAGAATTTCGATGTGTGTGGGGGGGGGGGGGGAGCTCAAGGAGCGAAATATTTTCAAATGGAGTCGGGTAGTTATACGGTCTAGATATCCAAAAACTCTAACAAAATGTCTGTTATTACGTGTCAGGGAAAAGTCTACTAAATTCTGCTCAGAGGAAGTTGGTTACACTGGACTTGTTTCAAGATGAACGTCACGGAAAACGAAGAAAATGTTGCAGTGTCTAATTTGAGGTTCGAAGGGTTAGAGAACTCATAGGTACTATACCCTGTCCCAGCTAACTGTAGAGCAGGGCCGCGCATATCGGCAGAGGAGGAGGAGGAAAATCAAGTGTTCACGTGAAAGCGCAGCGTTGCCAACCGTACATGCACGGAAATTTCATGGCATGTACGGACGTTCGGTCCAGACCTTAGTCCGTACGCTTAATGCACGGCTTGTCAAAATTTGCTCTTGCAGTTTTATCCCTAATGTTTCCATAAGAAATTCCTAAACCTATCGTACGGACCTGGAGACAAGAAAATACAATCCGTTTGCCACGTTCGTTCGGTATTATCCTTTTCAAAAGTTGGCAACGCTTAGGAGGAAATCGGGTAACTCCCGTCGCCCATTACACAATCCCGTTTCTCTCACTGTTCATTGGTGGAGCCGTCTAGCGTCACTACTTGCGCAGAGACTTGTTCTCGTTCGCCTGGTCTACAGTTATCTGGTACGGAGTTTAGTAAATTCTAAATCCAACTTAGATCAATCAGCAACTCGATGATTTTGACCAACAATCATGCAATAAACCAAATGTTTATAAGTTACATATTTATTAACGTGACAAATAGTTCGATACCCGGTGGAGGCACAAATTGTTCGGATCCCACTTTAAACTGTAGGACCAGTCCCGATTAGCCTTACTGTGCATAAAATTGACTTAAAACATCAAATCAACCAACCAACCAACGCGACAAAGAGTTTTAAAGTGAAAGGATTCTTTACATTTTATTTACATGTTTGGCTAACACATATTGATTTATTTGTTTTATCTTACTTCGCTTTTCTGCGAGATCGCGAAGATGAGGATGAAAAGTGGGTGAAAGGACAATCAGAAATACACATAGACAACTTAATACGAAACGTCACAAAGGGAATTATCGGGCCGTAGGCTCAGGCGCCAGAGCAATGCAACATTGCAGTTACCGGGGTGAACTAAATTTGGTTGGTTGGTTGATTTGGTGTTTTAAGTCAGCTTTATACACAGTAAGGCTAATCGGGACTGGACCTACTTTCGGGCACATTCTCAGAAGCTCACCTCTTTTTGTATATAAAAAACGAACATTGAGCAATGCCAATAAAAGTATATAATTGTCACACGATGAATGTTTTGCGTTATGTCACCTGAAAAGAGGTTGTTGTAATTATTACAGGTTGCAGGTTGTCATATAACACCTGCAGAAGCACAGTGTGGTAACTGCAACGGAGGGAATTGCAATAACTTGCACAATTGGGACCTACAGTGAACAATTTTCAAAAGTGCCTCGGAAATCAGACATAATAGGTACATGCTGACTGTCTTCAAGTCATCAACTCCCAATTCAAAAAATCATTGCGAAAATAGAATGGAATTTAGTGGCACACTCCCTTAGTGGCAAACTCGGTTGGTACCCTCTCACTCATAACAAAAGATTTTGCATACTTCTTTAATGAGTATTTCATAACGTAAGGCTGCCAGAGATGGCCCACCTCCACGAAAAATACACAATAAACGTTGCTTTACTGCCGAAGTTTTTCTATGGTCGGTGATTACCGGTAAAGTTCATCTTTGGGCACAGCATTGGAGGGCTGAATCACCTTTGACTAGTTTTTCTTTAACACCGAGTTCTTTCCGATCCCACAAATACGCGATGTAAATTCTTGTTTTCACTTCGTACAAAAACTTGTCACACCTTTTCTTCATACTGAACGTTCATGTAGAGCATGATTTTCTTGTAAAAAATATCTACATAGACAAAGGTATTACCAAGTGTAAGGTTCATATCTCTATCTCTTTTGAACAAGAGTTAAGTACCCTCAAAGTCTCGTTTGGGTGACTTTTTGGACACCCTGTATAAATAATTCAGAAACTTTGTCATGTAAGCTATTTGAGTGAGCAGGAGTGCGACCTTAAACTATTCCACGTTAGGCCATTGCCCACCCTCACCCACCTAGTGGCAACGGTCCTGACGGAAGTTACACACGTAAACGCATAGCCTATATTGTACAATCAAAGGCAAAGATAATGGTAGGCAAATTGTCCACCGCTATTTTCATTACCTCTTTATTCTACATCCTGTATTGTTTTAAGGAATGAAACTATGTTGGTTCGAAGCAGGCATTGTTCTTTGCTTGAAGTCATTATTTCAATTCATTGTCATCACATTGTGTAATTCAGACCGAATGAAAATGGTGGTGGACAATTCGCCTACTGTTTCTTTCGTCGTTGGGTGTACACACAATCGACAGCTCTAAAATAAGAATATCATCACAAAAGGATTAAAAAAAATAGCAAATGTTGAGAAAATATATTTTGAATGTTGGTCCCCAACAAATATATCTGCATTAATCAATGAAACCTATAGGATTGGCGCAAATATTACATTTCATATAAAACTTTGTTCTTTAAGGGAAATTTTTCAATATACCTTGAAAACTGTAAAAAATTCTAACATGAAATTCGTTCATATCATTTCAAACATCGTAATTCGTCGACATTTGCCATATCTGCTTGGCTTCATACAAACAAAAAATATGTAATTAGTAATTACATAATAATATGGGTCTTAAACATCATAGGAAATACAATGATGCACATTTTTTGAGTGCTAGACTTTCTCATCAGAGTTGAAAGCTGTAACAAACTTTGAAACTATCAAGTTTGAGCTAGGGTTAATTAATATTCACGGCCAATAAATCTCATTATACTACATGCATGAATTACATAAATCCTTGCTTAGTTGGAATTAACGTTGAGCAAACATTTCATCAACGAAAAACATCATCTGACATTAACTTTTATCAAAACAAGTAAAAATGTAAATTAATGATTATGTCAGTTACAAATATAAACAATTTTACACGGTTGTTGCTTTGTACCACACTCGTGTTTACCAGCGAATGGGTATGAATGGGACAGTAGTTGCTACACAATGAAACATTCTTCTAATTTATTATTCATTAGGAACACAAGACCACCCGCGTCTCAGTTAAACGCAGTAAATGGCGCATGGCAGTCCCTTCCTACAAAGCGAGGAAGCTTCGAGTACAACAGATGTGACGCATGCAAGTAGAAAAATGCCCACTTCCTGTTGTGAAACGTGAGAAATGTTGTGGATGTTAGAAATCATTTCTCTTTTCGATCTAAATCAGAGTTAATTAAACGATTGGCCTTTAAGCTCTGTTTTTCTGCTTAGGGGAACTTTATGAATGATCCTTCTTGAGGTAAACAATTTAAGAACAAGGATTGGAATCGGCGATGCAAGTCAAGGATAAATGTAGAGTGTGTTACAAAATGACCATGACAAAATGTTCGAGGCATGAAAGCTACGTGAAGAGGAAAACAACATCATTTAATTTAGAGCACAGGAAATTTTGAAGCTCAATGCTGAAAACAAGTGACAGCTTGTGTCTGAATTATATGCACAGCCCTCTACGACGTGAGGGATCCCGGGTTCGAATCTTGGACATGGATGTTCTTTGTGAGTATATCTTCATCTACAAGGGTTGGATAAAAAGTAATGGCAACACTGGTATATTTGGTACTTGACTGTATTGGCAGAGGAGCACGTGTTACATTCCTTCAAAGTAATCGCCCCTCATCTCTACGACCTTCTGTCACACGTATGGAAGGCGTCGTACACCGTCAGCGCGTCCATCTCTGTCGATGTCCCGCAGTGACCGCCCTATAGCACGTATGATGGCTTCGCGCGTGTCGTAGTGCTTCCCGCCCAGTGGTTCCTTCATTTTGACAAAATGGTCGTAATCACACGGTCTCATACCGATGAATACGGCGGATGTTCCAGTACCTCCCACTACCAGTTATGCAGGAGCGCCGTCACATTGTTCGCAGTGTGACACCTTGCATTGTCAAGCAGGATGATGGGACACCGTGCCGTCGCTTCCTTCTTAACGCGAGACGAAGGTGGTGTTGCAAGAAGGTGCAGAAGTAGGCTGCGTTGACCGTCTGCCTCAGAGACGTTGTTCTTCTTGCCTAAACATATTGTTAGGGCGCTTGCACTCTCGTCCTCTGCTTCAGAGCACTGCTGTTTTTGACTGAATAACATACAATCGCTCCCACTCACTATACTTCCTCGTCTGACATTCCTTTATCAGCCACGAAACGCTTGTGGCGCTGTGACTCACCCCTTTCACGGAACAGCAGTGTTGCCATTACTTTTTATCCAACCCTTGTATTTCATTATCACGCATCCTAATCTTCGCGATTAGCGAAAAGTGGCAGAAAAGCGAAGTAAAATAAACCATATCAATCAATGTGTCTGAATTATGCATGTCATGGAATGTTGACCGGTTGCTGTCAGGGTTGTTAAAGGATCAGGAACCCATAAATTCTAATGGGTTCTATTGAGTTCCGCAATAGGACCGGAAACTTTCGTCTCACACAATTTAAATTCGGTCCAAGTTGCGTTTTGTTTAAGTAAAAGAAGGTTCCTGGACAGAATTTAAATTCATCCGGGAAAAGGGTTCTTTACGGTCCAGAACCCATTTATGCTTGCTGATTTTCCCTCCTAGATCGGGATTAAATTTATTTAATATTCCTGGACCTTTAACAACTCCGCTTGCTGTTCGTTCCGGATTTTCCCGAGACAGTTCCGGAATGGTGTAATTTGTCCCAGTTCGCCGAAAACTTTGCTCGGGACACACAAACGTCCTAGAATATGGTGAGAAAGCAGAAATGATAAAGACAATAATTTCATTTCAATTAAATGTGTGGACGTAATTTTAAAATGCTCATTTTACAAAACAATCTAACTTTACATTTAACCCGGGCTGCAGAGATCTTTGACTTCACGATGGCGCCACTCAGTGTATTTGCCGAAAACAATTAGTAATAATGATATTATTTTCTTCATTTTAGAGTGCTGAATTTCGATTAACAGCTTGATCATCGAAGAACCACCTGCCTACAAAAATGTATTTCGTCCACTCTCAAGCCCATCTGAAGAAGTAAATTCTATGCAGATAGCACTGTTAATAAAGGCAGAAAAGAAACCTTCAGAAAAGTGAAACAAACAGACGTTTGGGGGTTTGTCTAGTCACATCCAGCACGTCGCGAAAATCGGTTGTAAAACATGCCGATAGCACCAAACGTAAGCTTTCTGACTAATTAACACGCATTCATTTCACAATTACAATTCTAATAATGCCTGGGTTGTTAGGTCAGGGCAGTAGAAGTTGAACGCGATAAGCTCAATCGCTATTTAATATTCGCAATTCATTTGCACGTACTTATAACTAATTTGCGCGTACTTAGAACTAATTTGCACGTACTTAGAATTCATTTGTAGGTACTTAGAGTACTTTACATTTATGTATTTGCATGTTTATAACTTTTTATGAATATATATTTATTTATTTTATGAAAAATATGTATATAAAAGGTAATTAGAGGTACTAAACGGTATGCATATGGTTTTATATTCATTACTGCAAAGTATGTAATGTATAAAATGATAATAATTAATGTTTATAATATTGAAAATAAGTTTTCTATGGTTTATGAACCGCTATGAACGGTGGTAATGGTACGAAAGAACACGGTCCCGATACTCGAACCCGCGATATGTAATATTATTAATTAGTACTATGTAATAATGTATGTTATTATGTTATAAAAGACGATGGTTTCACACGCTAGACAGAATACTGTCTCCGAATCTCGACTCGGCTGTGAAGGTAGACAGAGAGAATGAATTAATATTCCGCGCAGGTAGAGGAGAAAGGAATTTAGGGAGTGTGCGTTCAAGGTCAAATGACGTCAGAACGTCAGAACAAAGGAAGAACCTGATTGACCAATCAGAGAACGCGTCGGTAGGTTTTCAGAACCGGTTTTTTCAAGGTTAACCAGTACGCAAGAACAGGGGAAAGCTATGCAATACTGTAGGGCAGGGGAGGGATTCAATCAGACAACAAAGGATGTCTGAGAATGCGCAGCAAGGGTCAAATCTCTGAAGCTATGCGGTTTCCGCCGCCAATTAATATTCCGCTCAGGTTTGCCTCCAAGGCACAGGACGCTTTAGCGCAGGTTTTTTTTATCTGTACTATGAAGAAGGGAGAGCTATTAGGGACGGGGCCTACAGTTTTCACCATTTGCTTTTATCACGGGGTAACGAACCTAGGACCCTTTGATTATTGATTTAGGTAGTAAATGTATGTTACTGTGTGCTATTTAACTTAATTTTGAGTTTATTTTTTACCAAACTTTGACTTTATGTCAAACATTTTCACAGCTTATCCTTATTTTTACCAAAATAACACTATTTGTACTATTCAAGCAACATTTTTTATTAAATTTTGGACTCACAAAGACATTTTTTCAACGTTTAACTTATTATTTTACAAGTTTATATTAATTTTTTACCAAAATAACACTATTTGTACTAATCAGGCAACATTTTTTATTAAATTTTGGACTCACAAAGACATTTTTTCAACTTTTAACTTATTATTTTACAACTTTATGTTAATTTTTACCAAAATAACACTATTTGTACTATTCAGGCAACATTTTTTATTAAATTTTGTATTTACAAAGAGATTTTTTCAACTTTTAATTTATTATTTACAAGTTTATGCCTATTTTTTACTCAAATAACACAATTCAATCTGTTCAGGAAAGACTTTTAGTTACATTTTCGACACACAAAGTGTGTGATCTCAACTTCTATCTGTTTATTTCACAAGTTTAGGCTTATTATTACCAAAATAACACAATTCAATCTGTTCAGGAAAGACTTTTAGTCGCATTTTCGACACACAGAGTGTGTGATCTCAACTTCTATCTGTTTATTTCACAAGTTTAGGCTTATTATTACCAAAATAATACAATTCAATCTGTTCAGGAAAGACTTTTAGTCGCATTTTCGACACACAAAGTGTGTGTTCTCAACTTCTATCTGTTTATTTCACAAGTTTAGGCTTATTATTACTCAAATAACACAATTCTATCTGTTCAGGAAAGATTTTTAGTTACATTTTCGACACACAAAGTGTGTGTTCTCAACTTTTATTTGTTTATTTTACAAGTTTAGCCTAATATTTACTCAAATGACACTATTTACATTATTCAGGCACCATTTTTATTACATTTTGGACTCTCAAAGACATACAGAGAGAGAGAGAGAGAGATTTTTTCCAAGTTTACAGGATTATTCTCTAGTTTACTCAAATAACACAATTTAGATGTGTTTTGAATTATATTTTGGATGCAAAAGTATGTTTTGACAAGTTCTACCCTTTTATTTTACAAGTTTAGGCTTATTATTACTCAAATAACACAATTTAATCCAGTCAGGAAGGATTTGTTATTATATTTTGGATGCACAAAGAGAGGTTTTCAACTTTTTTATTGATTTTTTGCAGGGTATGTATTAATTTTTATTTATTTTGTTTTGTATCATATATACATTTACAAATTTTTAACTTAGAGTTTAGTATTTATTTAATTTTTTTTCAAAAACACTAAAAAAAGTACTTTTAGCTAAAATGTAAGCCACAGAATATATTATTATTATTATTATTATTAGGGTTTACTGATATCCACTATGCTATTTTTGGTTCTGTATTTCTATATGTATTTATTTAGGGCAGGTTACGCCTGCCACGTAGGAAAGTTTGTTTATTTTAGAGTTTGCTGAGTATTTTGTTACTGCTATACTAGGTAAAAGTTTTCTAAATATACCAGATAGAGCTCTATATACTTTTGTTTTTGCTATTTTGGAGATGATGCGATCAGCACCACTCTCCATCTGCTTTTTATTTTATGTACCCAATATTATTTTGAGGCTTAGTGAATTCTAGAGCCTATTTATGCAGGAGAGAGGACTTGAAAATTTTGATCTCAGACAACCCACAACTATTTGTCAGAGTATTTTAAAGGATATTTTATACTTATTATGTGCCACTAGAATATCAAAGCTTGCTTAATTTTTATGTCTGTAACGCATTTATTGTATTTCTAGCTAAGGCTTACTGGATAAAGTACACGAAATGTTTAACATTTCAACTATTTGCTTTTATACGAGGGCAATTTTTTAGTGTAACGAAAATTATGATGTGTCTATAAAGACTGAAATCCCTTTACCGATGGGTCCATAACTGGACGCTTACCAACATTGTTTCTTTTTTAAATATAACCATTTATCAATATATTGACAATTCACAGGACAAGACGAAGTTCAAAGACAAACTGACTATATGGACCCATCGGTAAAGGGATTTCAGTCTTTATAGACACATCATAATTTTCGTTACACTAAAAAATTGCCCTCGTATAAAAGCAAATAGTTGAAATGTTAAACATTTCGTGTACTTTATCCAGTAAGCCTTAGCTAGAAATACTATAAATGCGTTACAGAC